>NC_079975.1:22585176-23217478 GCF_029852145.1 Microplitis mediator | reverse complement strand
TCAATTAATAGTACAAATATTATCTTTATTCTTCATCACATTATTGATATTTTGTCGTATAACGATATCTTATCTTATTCGACTTCTATATTTATTTATTTGTTTTTGTGTTTTATTGTTATTTTTTTTTGTAAACTATGAAATTGATTTGAAAAGTTATTAAAGATAAATATGTAACTGAATCAATACAGTTACGAAAATCAAAACGATTGATGTTTCGTTTGCTATTTATATATAAGTTGATAATTAATTAATGGACACAAGATTTTATTTATATTAATTTATAAATTTGACAGTTTAAGGGGTAGAAATTATTGAGTAGTTACCCGGTCTGAAGATTTTTCAAATTTTCGATTAAATGTTCCCTGACGGGGTTTTACCGGGAGCCATAGTACCCCTAGTAACACGTGTTTGAGCAAGATTCTGGAGTAAGTATCTTGCCCTATCCAAAAATCCCCATAGAATCCACTCAACTGCGACAAAAACCGCATAGAAACCAATACAGTCTATAGGATTCTAAGCGGTTTTCGTCGCAGTTGAGTGGATTCTATGGGAATTTTTGGATAGGGTTAGCAAGACCCCTAGCTGCTAGTGTCTTTTTCTACGTATGTCTTTCGCAAGATCGTGTATCAAAAAATCTGTCAAGATTTGTGTATGGCTTGCTCATGGTATCGTACGCAAGAATATTAAAAATATTTTGAACACGGTGCAATGAAAAAGTATCTGACACATTTCTTGCACCAGTAACTTACAGTAGGTACTTACGCATGACTTGCGCAAGATCTGCTCAGGCTCAAGGTCTATTTTGAACCTTGAGCAAGCCATGCGCTTGCGCAACTATTTTAAACTATAGTCTTCCTCCAGAATTTAGTTACAATCTGGCACGGATTTCTTGTGTAAGACTTGCACTAGACTTGCAATTTAAATCTGGTCACAAGGATCTGCACAAGACACATGCGTAGAAAAAGACACGAGCACCTATCGATCTTGAGAGCAGACTTGCTCAAGAATTTAAAACGATTATTATATGGGCGACGTATAAAAAAAAAAAATTTTTACAATTTTGAAAAAAACTAAGTCGAAAATTTTTTTAAATTTTATTCTGCTTCTTCTAGATTTTGAATAGAATAATTGAGAAGAAAAATTTTATGCGCCCTTATGGCTCTCGGTACCTACTCTGGGAACTATAAGGGCGTATAAAAAAAATATAAAATCAGTTAAATTTATATTTTTATTAAATTTTAGTGGTAATTTTTCGTCAAATGTCCGTCAACTTCGGGTATTTCCGTTTTTGGCGACAATTTGTATAGGGGAGGGTGGGGCAGAGCGGCCCCTCTGAAATTTTGATCAAAAAAAAATTTTTTTTTTTTCGACTAATTACTATAAATTCGATATGTTCGCGCATTTTAACCCCTACGCATGACATTTGGGGCAAAATGAACAAGCCCAAAATTTTGAAAAAGTGATTTTTTCATATTTTTATCGTCAAATTAAAAAAAAATTATTATAATTCCACATTTCTAGCCCTACGCATAACACCTGGGGCAAAATGAACCAGCCGAAACTTCCGAAAAAATTATTTTTTTATATTTTTCGGCCGTTTCTCTATGTAAGAGGCAAATTTGGTCACTAAAAAATTTATAAAAATAATTTTTTTTTTTTTAGTTGATAAATTTTTGAAATAAAGTAAAACTACAGAATTGTTTTTTTTTTTTAGGAAATAACAATTAGTAATTAAGGTCATCGAGAGTGAACGATTTATTACACCTTAAAAAAATTTTTTCGAGTAATATAAAACCAAAAATAGTTGTCAAGAGACAGAAATACATTCTTAATGATGAAAACAATTTAAAAAAAAAAAAAAAACAAAAAAAAATTTTTTTATCATTTTTTGGAGGGAGGCCTCTGCCCCACAAAAAAAATTTTTTTTTTTCAGAATTTTGGCAAAATGTTCATAAATTTGTTCGATATAAGACAAAAGTAAAGTGATCTTATGGTTGAAAGCCACAAAAAGTAATAATTGGCTTAGGGGGGCCGCTCTGCCCCATCCTCCCCTACAACTTGCTGTACAATTTGACGTAAATTTACTACCCGAATTAGAATACAAATTAACTTCTAAAATTGAATACAAATTGTCATCAAAAACGGAAAAGCCCAAAGTTGACGGACATTTAAAGAAAAATTCAAGGAAACTTTTGCTAAGCAAACTGCACTAATAGTGCAGTAGGTTGTCACCAGCTTGCTGCCAACTTGACTAGGGTGGTAACAAATTGTAGTCAAGTTTCAAAAGCTAAAAGTTGTCATCAACTTGATCGCAACTAATTGACACCAACTTTCTGACAAAGTCTTGCTACCAGGGTAAATTAAAATTAAAAAAAAAGTCTCTTTTATCACCAAGCGGTCAGAAAATGAAAGCGCGCGTAATTTAAAAGTCTTAAAACACCGACAAGAAAGTAAAGTCCGCTAGATGGCAATGCATGATAAAAACCTCTGTACTCTTATTCATGGATCATTCAGTCTTCTCTCTAACGTCATTTATCCAATCATAATTGATCGTAGCTCATACCTCATACTAGTGCATACACACCAGTGATTTACATCTGTACAATTCAACTATTTCTCTCTCTCTCTCGGCTTCCGCGGAGCCAAAAAAAAAAAAACAATTAAACAAATACAATAATTAATAGCCTTTATAAACAAATAATGTGAAGCTTCACCATTTGTGTACCACGCAAGTAGTAACTTTAGATCATTACAGATTAAATTCACAGTCCGGTAAACTGTAGGAAAAGACTGAGCCAATAAAAAATCCAGTTGTATATCTTGATGCTTTACTTTAAACCAAGTTGACGATAAACCAAGTGTGTTTTTTTTTTTTTTTTACCAATAACATATTCATAAAGACATCCGGTCGTTGTCTCAATAATTACTTTATTTTTAAAAAAAAGTTTTTCGTTTCATTTTTTTTAAAATTTAAAATTAAATGCAATAATAGTTTTAAATAATTATTTAATTGCAACAATCACTGTGTAGGCTGTGGTAATTCTAGTTGATAAAAAAAATATTTAAAAAGAAAGGACCGTAATTTATATGTATAATAAATTATTATTTAAAATTTAAAATAATAATTGTGATAAAAAATTAAAATTTAAATTTTTAAATAAAATGAATTCAAATGTGCAAGTTATTGGTTTTGTTTGTTTAGATTTTTTTAGAGCTAGTGCGCTGTGTTAGATAAAATTATATGATAAAAAAAAATATATATACATATATATATATATATATATATAATAATAATAATAATAATAATAAAAAGTATAATCCTGTGTTTAAAAAGTAACACAAGGATTACAGACGGACTGACTTGTTCTGGTGTCACCGCCCATATGTCATGTGTCCTAGTGAATGAGTAATCATGTACTGTCAAGACAAGGGATCAGCAACGTCTAAGGGTAAAGAGGGTGGTAAGTTTTTGTTAATTAAAATATATGTTTTTTAAAAATAATTATTATAAGAAAATAAAAATGACGATAAAGTTAGCAGACATTTAAAAATTTTTGGATTTTTTTTAACTAAAAATAAATGTCAAAAAAAATATTTTGAAAAATTGCACGTATGGTTTATGAAATTTCTGACCTGTGCATTTTTTTAGAAATATTTTTTTTTCATTATTTATCTGTTAAAAAAAATTTTTTTAATTTCACATGTCTGTTAACTTTACTATCATGAAAAAAAAAGTAACGGAGACGTTGATAATTTTTTGATTTAAAAATTATAAATTTAAAAAAAAAAATATTTAAAAAAATTGCACTTGTAGTTTTTTTTATTTTCTACATGTGCATATTTTTATTTTTTTTTGTAATTTGGGGGAAAAATACGAAAATTGTCAACTGTCTGCTAACGAGGATCATAAAAATGTTTTGTAAAAATTAACTGAGAAAAGGGGAATATAAATAATGACATTTATTTTTTTTAATGATGCAGTTGTCAGCTCGTTTCGTCAATAAAAAATTATCATAAATGTGTTTTATTAATTTATGTAGGGTAATTATTAATTTATTTGTTTATTTGTTCCAGGTACGGTGACAATGAGAGACAAAAAAAATGGTGCACTCAGCAGGGTACAGAAATTGAAAAAACGCCTTAGCCATAGTTTTGGTAGATTGTGTATGTATTTATTTATTTTGATTTTTATTTTCTTAAGAAAGAGCCAACAGACAAAGCTAAAAATATTTTTTTTTTGTCACCAAATAAATTACGAAAAAAGAACTAAATTTATGCACGTAGAAATTTAATAAAAGTTTCTGTGCAGTTTTTTTATAAATAATCGTTTTGACAAAATTTAAAAATTATTAGTCGGCTGACTGTAGTCTCACAAAAAATTTTAATAAATAGAGTAAATAATTAATAGAATAAAATTAAAAAAAAATGCGCATTTAAAAAATTTTGAAATTAATGAGTGCATTTTTTATAAATATCACTTTTTTAATTATTTACTCTATTTATAATTTTAAATTTGTCTGTCTGCTACACTCACATTCGTAAAAAATTTATTTCTTTTAGTTAAACAAATAAAATACTTAGAGAAAAAACTTCAAAAATTGCAGCTCCCCCTCATTTCATCTCAGAAATTTCGTCTCGGCCAAAAACATCTGATGAAAAAATATATCTATGAGCAAAACAAGGATGCAATTAATATTTACATAGAGATTTTTTTTCATCAAATGTTTTTGGCTGAGATGTAAAGAGAGGTCACCGAAAATCGCATATCAGACTTGAAAAAAAATTTTTTTATGTTCTTAAAATTTTATTTTACTAACAAATTATTTTTTTATTAAAATTAAAATATTAGTGCAATTTTTTAAAATATTTTTTTTGTGATAGTCAAGTTAGCCGACATCAAATTATTTTTTGAATTTTTTTTAAAACAATATATTATAAAAAAAAAAGTATTTAAAAAAATCGCACCTGTAGTTTCTTTTTATTCTCCACATGTGCATTTTTTTAATTTTTTTTTTTTTTTGTAATTTATCGTTTCGAAAAAAAATTCAAAAATCATTAGGCGTCGGCTAACTTTAGAACCATATTTTTTTTTTATAATTTATCGTTTTGAATAAATTCAAAAAATTATTAGACCTCGGCTAACTTCAGTATCATAATTTTTGAATCAGTAACAACATTTATAAGCTTAAACTCTTATACAGACATAAGTATTACAAAAACAGCAGCCATATTAATATAAAAATACAAATTATAACAATGCGTGTGAATGTAACTGACAATTATTAATTTAAAAAATTTAAAAATAAGTGAATTAAATGTAAATCGAATAAAAGTAAAAAAAAATGCGCATCCATAGAATGTGAAAATCAGTATGCGCATTTTTTTAATTTTTATATTTTTAATTGTTTAATTCGTTTATTCGTAATTCAAAATTTGTCTTATATCTGCTACATTCACACTCATATTATAACAATATATCGAAAAGAAAAACTACATAGAACACTAATGAAAAATTAATGATACTATTAAACATAAATCATATGAACTAGAACATATGAATTAAAAATTACATCGTATTCATAATGAGCAAATTAAGCAGCAGTGAATTATTAATCTATTTATTTATAAATTAATTTTTCAAAATTTTTGTATTCTTGTTCTGGAGATGAATAAATGAATGAAATAAATAATAATTTAATAGCAATATCAAAAGAAGAGGCTGACGATGTAGCCAATAGAGGGCCGCTTCCGTACAATGGATTTTCGGAAGAATTTTTGGATCGTTTGGAGCGAAATGGTAACGTTTCTGGTGACAAAGACCGTCGTTACGGTAAGTTTATTTACTTTTTTTATTATTTATCTTACGTCATAGGTGACTTAGTGATATGTTACTTTGTTAGTTTTACATCGTCATCAATGAAACTTTTGTATCACTTTATTTGTAATATTGAATCATTTCCTTGACTTGTCTGTCGTAAAAATAAACTTGATCATGAACGTTCTGATTATGAGACTCAGAAATACTGATTAGTATTTTTATGCAACTAAAGATTTATAAATTTTTTCTGCTACTTGTTCCCTAATCATTCAGCAAAATTATGATGAAATTTTTTGATGACTTTTTCAAAATTTAAAAATATTTCGTAATTTTCTAGACTCTGGCTTAAAAATTTTATCATAAATTTTTATAGTTCCGTAAAAATTCTTGCCGTGTAAAAAAAATTCGTTCTAAAAACTTTCCTGACAGTAAACTTCCAAATTTGAACTTAAAAATAATTATGTGTGAAAAATTTTCAACTCATGTGGAATTTTCTTGCGGGTTTCTATTTTTTTTTTTATTTTTGAAGCAAGAATGATTTGAAATGACAATAAGTTCATAATTAGTTTCAATTACTCATTTTTTGAACGTCAAAAAAACTGACCTTCCCAAAAAGTTCTAAGAAAAGTCAAAAAATCTATGATGCTAAAGTTTGCAGACACTTAGTAATTTGTTGATTTTTTTTTCATCAAATCAATTACAAAAAATCAAAAACTAAAAATATGCACGTGCAGAAAATTTAAAAAAACTACAGGTGAAAATTTTTCAAATATTTTATTTTTTATAATTTATTGTTTAAAAATGAATCCAAAAATTATTAGACGCCGGCTAACTTCAGTCTCAAAAAATCTTCATAAATATTTTCAAATCATTTTATTTTTTTTGCCTCATACCTGAATAATTCAAACCCAAAAAAATTGTCGTCAAATTATTTTCCAATTTTTTCAGTTCCAAAAATTTGCAACTTAAAGTTCAGAATTTTCTCAATTTTTGAATTTCACTATAAACGTTTTTGGAACGAATTTTTTTTTCACGGGTGGTGTCTCCCATTTTGAGAAATTTTTCAAAAACTTTCTGTTTTTACTCAAAATTTGCTCATGTAGTCTTAGTTAAATTTTTTTTTTGCTATCAAAATTTCAAGTCCAAAAAAAGTTCATGACAATAAAGTTAGCAGACATTTAAAAATTTTTTGATTTTTTTTAACAAAAAAATAAATATTAAAAAAAATATTTTGAAAAATTGCACGTATAGTTTATTAAATTTCCGACATGTGCATTTTTTTAGAAATTTTTTTTTTTCATTATTTATCTGTCAAAAAAAATTTTTTTTAATTTCAAATGTCTGCTAACTTTACTATCATAAAAAGTTTCACATGTGGAATTTTTTTTTCACGGGCTATCAGTATTTCTGCTCAGAGCCAGGAACTTGATGCCTTATGCTTTAAATATTAAAATTATATCGTAAGCATCAAGTTCAGGATTTTGCTCATCCGAAATTCTGATAAAATTAAAAAAATGTCCACGAGTAGTTAATAGTCTTTATAATATTAAACTTTGTAATTGTCTTCAGCAAAATCAATTACTTCATCGTCTATATCACATGTCTCAGAATGGTCAGGGGTTGGTGATCATGACAGAGTTCACCGGCAGCTATCAGTGTCCAGTGATTCTAAGCTTCTAGATGAGGATATACGAGAAGAAGCACGAGTTATTTTAAGACCACGTCGACCACCTCGACCAAAGTCTGAAGTTTTTCTCGGTCCTGATCCAGGACCTCGTCGAACCAAAAGATTTTCAGCATTCGGAGTACGCATTCTATTAAATTACTCATTAATTTTATTAATTAACCATTTAAATAAATCGTATACTTGATTTATAATTTAGGGTGACTCGCCTTTTGGTAAATCTGAGGGATACATAAAACTAGAACAGTTGGGTGAGGGTTCATACGCGACTGTATTTAAAGGGTACAGCCATCTCGCAGAGCAGGTTGTCGCGTTAAAGGAAATAAGACTACAGGAGGAAGAAGGCGCTCCATTTACTGCCATTCGGGAGGCGAGTTTATTAAAAGAGCTTAAGCACAGTAATATAGTTACGCTACATGATATCATTCATACCCGAGAAACCCTCACCTTTGTATTCGAGTACGTTCACACTGATCTCTCTCAGTATATGGCCAAGTACGGCAGCGGTGGCTTGGATCCGCGAAACGTCAGACTCTTTCTCTTCCAGCTTTTACGTGGACTGGCTTATTGTCACCGCAGGTAAATATCATTTTTTAAATTTATTGACAATACGTTTTATTTTAAATAACAATCGTGAGTTTGCATGTCGAATGATAAATTATTTTTAAGATTTATGACAGTATACTTTTAATTTATTGCCATTTTATTTACACTTCAAAAATTTTTTAAGTAAAGATTTTTTTTTAGTGGGACAATTTTTTAATTATGTATAGTACTGACATAAATAAAAAATGTATACTTGAAAGTGCAGTCGACCTAATTACTGTAAAATGATGACAATATAGGGGATAGAGAGATAAGACGGGCTAGGGGTGGCCTCAAAAGTTTATGAAATTTTTTTTTTAAATTCAAAAATAAATTTTGTTAATATAATTGAGTAGGGTAAGAGCACCAGTACCCAGCTCTTAACCAGTAGCCAGCCGGTCATATACTTTAACATTGGCTTAAAATATATATAGATATAATTTAACATGAGGTGGCTGGGTACTGGTGCTCTTACCCTATTATTTAAAATTTTTTTCATCGTTTTCGAAAATTTTTTTTGAAAAGTGATCCTGAAGTTGGAAGACAATTAGGAATTTTTGAATTCTTTTCGAGATCAATTACAAGAAACTAAAAATATGCACATGAAGAAAATTAAAAAAACTATAATTGCAATTTTTTTAAATATTTATTTTTTCATAATTTATCGTTTGAAATAAATTTCAAAAATTATTAGACGTCGGCTAACATCAGGATGACAAGTTAGTAGACAATTAAAAATTTTTGGATTTTTTTTTAACGGATTAATTGCAAAAAAAAAAAAAGTAAAAATATGCACATGTAGAAAATTAAAAAAACTATAAGTACAATTTTTTCAAATATTTTTTTTTTTGCAAATTATCGGTTCTAAGAAAATCCAAAAATTATTAGACGGCTAACTTCGGGATCATTGTAAAAAAAAAAGTATGTAATCAATTTGATTTTTTTTATTATCAATTTACGATAAAAAAACTCAGTGTCAAATTACCAGATGAATTTCAATAATCTTTAAAATATTATGACACTGAAATTAGCCGACGTCTACTAATTTTTGGATTTTTTTAAAAGTGATTAATTACATAAAAAATATATTTCAAAGAATTGCACCTTTAGTTTTTTTAATTTTCTACAAGTGCATATTTTTAGTTCTTTTTTTTTTGCGATTGATTTGTTGAAAAAAAAATCCGAAAATTTTTAATTGCCTGCTAACTTCAGGATCATTAAAATATTTACAATTTTTTAAATTTAATAATTTTTTGATCGACTACTTTGAGCGACAATTAATTGCTTTTGTAAAAATACCTCCTTTGGATTTAAAAATTAATAATTTAAAGTCAGTAGTTAAATTTTTTCAAAAATCCAGGGTTAGTCGAAAAATTTTACTTTTTGTTTTATGATAAAAAACTATCAAAATTTTTTTTCTTGCATCCAATAATTATGTAAAATATAATTTTTATTCGCGTAAAATTTTTCTTTAAATCAAAATTATTAAATACCCAGAAATTTTTTTTGTTTGCCCGCAAAAAGTGAAATTTTTTTTTTCAACAGCATCTTAAAATTTTTTCTATTTCCTTTGAATCCCCTCCCCTATAAATTATTTATTTAAAATTTTTAAATTTCAGAAAAGTGTTACATCGTGACGTAAAACCTCAGAATCTTTTAATTAGTGAATTAGGAGAATTAAAACTCGCGGATTTTGGATTAGCGAGAGCAAAGTCTGTTCCATCCCATACATATTCGCACGAAGTGGTGACATTGTGGTACAGGCCACCGGATGTACTTTTAGGCTCAACGGAATATTCAACTTCATTAGATATGTGGGGCGTGGGATGTATATTTGTCGAGATGCTCACAGGTGTACCGACATTTCCGGGTGTGCGATGTACCTATGATCAACTTGATAAAATATTTAAAATATTGGGAACGCCGACAGAAGAAACATGGCCAGGAGTTACGCGACTACCCGGCTATAAACCTCATCGACTAGCATTTTATCCAATTCGTAAACTCGGTCTATCTTTTCCGAAACTTTACGATGTCGCTCAAGGGGATATTATGGCATCCTCACTATTACAACTTAATCCAGACGAACGAATAGACGCTGAAGAAGCACTTAGACATCCGTACTTCACTTCTTTACCTAGAAAATTATACGAATTGCCGGATGGTAAGTAGCTTATGTACAAACTATATGGTTTTATTTATCACTATATATCTATAGATTATTCAAACAATTTCTGACGCTTAAACTGTTTACTGTTGACTTAAGGTATTACGTAATTTAAACACTTTTGTAGGATATCTTCTACTATTAAATTATTTCTCTGCAAATTTACTCTCTTTTATTTATTTTAATTCCGAATCCGTACAACTGAATGTCAATAAAATAATTTACTGATAGCATTACAGTATAAAAAAAAAAAAAAAAAAATTATATAATACAAATTTTATTATTTAAAATTGAGGCGGCAAATCTGAAAATTTTTGAAACGGGAAATTGGAATAATTAATTGACCAGCAATAAACTCGGTTACGTCATTGATAGAAAGGAATTTGTTGTTTTTCGCGCATTTTTAATTGCGACTGTTGGTAGAAAATAAAGGCGGGTTTTGATTTTGTTAATTGGTTTATTTTCTAAAAATAAACACTGAGAATTGTTATAATTCTTCACTTGACTATCCCTAATTAAAAACTCTGATGGGAACTTGGAGCGGCTCATAAGAGTTCCGATTGGTCCAATTAAACCCGATTGAAATCTCACTGACTTGTAATTGGAATTGATCGTTTTCTATCGGAATTTATAATCAGAGATGTCTTTATTAAAGTTTTTATGATACTGAAATTAACTGACGTCTAATGATTTTTGACTTTTTTATTAAACGATGAATTTTAAAAAACAAATATTTAAAAAAATTGCACCTTTAGTTTTTTTAATTAAATTGTTGGAAAAAAAAACTAGAAAATTGTTAATTATCTGCTAACCAGGATTATATTTTTATGATACTGAAATTAACCGGCGTCTAATAAGTTTTGAATTTTTTTTAAACGACAAATTAAAAGAAAAAAAATATTTTAAAAAATTGCACCTTTAGTTTTTTTAATTTTCTACAGGTGCATTTTTTTTTAATTAAATTGTTGGAAAAAAAATTAGAAAATTGTTAATTGTCTGCTAACCAGGATCATATTTTTATGATACTGATATTAACCAACGTCTAATAATTTTTGAATTTTTTTTAAACGATAAATTAAAAAAAAAAAGTTTTTAAAAAAATTGCACCTTTAGTTTTTTAAATTTTTTTACATGTGCATTTTTTTTTTTAATTAAATTGTTGGAAAAAAAAATTAGAAAATTGTTAATTGTCTGCAAACCAGGATCATATTTTATGATACTGAAATTAATCGACGTCTAATAATTTTTAAATTATTTAAAAATGATAAATTTTTTAAAATTGCACTTGCAGTTTTTTTAATTTTCTACATGTGCATTTTTTTTAATTAAATTAAATTATTAAAAAAAAATTCAAAAATTCTTAATCGTCTAACTTCATGATCAATTTTTTAAAATTAATTTCATAATTAATTCATTACAATTTTTTTTCCATTAAAAAACTGAGAAACTCAGTAATGAAATTTATTAATAAAATTAAAATATTTACAGAGGTATCGATATTCTCCGTAGAGGGAATTTATCTTCATACAGAAACCGGAGATACGTACATGGACTCACGTCATACGGCACTCAAAACTTGAGGCCGAGGATAGATTACTACAACAATATAATTATTAACTCTAATAAGAGAAAAAAAGTGCTAAAATAATAAACCAACCGAATTGAAATTTAAAAAAAAATAACAAATTATTAATTTAATTAATATCTCGACAATTAATTATTTACTTTTAATTATATCTGATCTAATTAAATAGCAATCGAGATTATCTTCACTATTTCTTCTCTTTGAATTATTATTATTATTATAATTATTATTTTCCATTAATACATTATCAATTAGTTGATTAATAAAATGTAATCTAAATGAGCAAGAGGAAATATTACGTTAAGATTAATATGAGAAAAAAATATAAAATTAGTCGGAGTGAAATGTATGATACATTTGAATGTTATATATATAAATATATATAATATACACGTTGTAGAAAGCAAGAGCACGCACAACCCATCCTCGCACTTCGTCCAAGTACTAGCTATTAGACTGAATAAATCAAAAAATTTTAAAAAAATAAATAAATAAAATGTTTTGAATAAACGACTAAAAAAAATATCCATTACAATCCCGTGTAAAAGAAATTCGTTGCAAAAAGAGTCCAGAAAAGTTCGACATGTGGAACTAGAACGAGACAGATTAGAACTTCTAGTGGAAATTTTTTAATTTTGATAGTAAAAAGAAAAGTTTATGTAGGATTTTATACGAGCGAATTTTAAGTAAAAAAAGAAAGTTTTTGAAATTTATATTTCTTGGAAGGTATCACCCGTGTAAAAAAAATTTATTCAAAAAATGTTGATAGGGAACTTTAAAAATTGAGAAGATTCTGAACTTTAAGTTGGATATTTTTTAAACTTTTAAAAAATTACAGTGAAGAATTTTCGACTGGTGTAGGATTTTTCTAAGCGTTTTTTTTTATTTTTTAGCAACAATAATTTGAGTTTTCAATTTGTTGGGTTTAAAGATTAAAAAAAAAAGGAATTAATTAGGAGTTATGAATATTTATGACTCACTAGAATTATTTAGGTATGAGGAAAAAAAAATAAGATGATTTGAAAATTTTTTGACTTTAATAGAACTTTTTGAGACTGTTAGTTTTTTTTTACTTTTAGATTCGGGTACTTCATTTGTACCAAAAAAAAATCTACCATTTGAAAAGTCTCCTAATTAAGAACTTTATCATTTTCAAATTACTGTCATACTAAATCTCTACCATTTAAAATCTCTACATTAAAAGAACTATCTACTTCTAATACGGTAGTATTTTGTGTGGTAGAGTTTTATTATGATAGAGAATTTTTGGTAGACTTTTTAAATGGTAGATTTTCTTTTGGTACAAATGAAGCTATGCCTCGATCCAAAATTGTCCAAAAAATGAGTTATTGCCATGAGTGTGAATGTGCAGACATCAGACAAATTTAAAATTATAAATAATTAAAAAAATCAAATTTAAAAAAAATGCACTTATTAATTTTTAAATTTTTTGAATGTGAATTTTTTAAAATTTAATTTTATTAATTATTTACTATATTTATTATTAATTTTAAATTTGTCTGATGTCTGCTACATTCACACGTGATTGCCACTAATTGTGAACTTCTCATAAAATTATGAACTCAGAAAATAGTCAATTCAATTCATTTCTTAAAAAACAAAAAAAACCTGTAATAAAAGTCTACACTACTCAAAAATTTTCCACACTTCTAATCATTTTAAATTTCCAAAGTTCAACTCAAAGTTCAAAATTATCTAAATTTTACAAGTTTTTTAACCAAATTTTTTCTACACTCAAAAACGTTCTTTTGACTAAAAATTCCCTTATAAAATTCTAGACAAATTTTTTTTTACCACAAAAATTCCAAAAGTTCCTCTAAAAATTCTCATTCATCTAAAATTTATTTTCCACATCTAACTTTTTCATGATACTGAATTTAGCCGACGTCTAATAATTTTTGGATTTTTTTTCAAGATAAATTATGAAAAAAAAAATATTTAAAAATATTGCACTTGTAGCCTTTTAAATTTTCTACCTGTGCATATTTTTGGTTTTTTTTTTCTTCAAATTTAATTGCTCAAAAAAAAATCCAAAAATTTTTAATTGTCTGCTAACTTTAGGATCGTACTTTTTTCGAATCTTTTTGTAACGATTTTTTTTACACAGGAAATATCATGCCACCGTTTAGGGTTCTCACCAAGTTATTAATCAATAACGCCGGTTTGATATAGCAATTAATGACTTAGATTAACAATATCGGTAATTAAAATTTTTAATATAAATAAATAAATAAAGTCACGTAAGATTTGTAGCGCTCGGAACTCTGGTTAAATTTACATAAAATAATAATTGTGTTCACACTTTATTACTTCTCTACTAAAAATTTTATTTCCGGTCTTTTTTAAATATTTAACACAAACATAAAACTACCACGTAAATATAAATTACAATAATAATAAAAAAAAAAACAATAACAATCAAATGGTTAAAAACTAGACCATTATTTATTATGTAATAAATAGAATAATAAAATAGATAAAATGTATTCTTTATAAGTAAGAGATAAAAATAATAATAATAAATGTATCGACGGTTTAATCGTTGAGGTATACATATATATGTATAAATTAATCAGCGAGTGTTATTTGAATTGATAATTTTATAAATTAATAGTAGTTTAATTTTTATAAAATTATAAGTGATTAATTAAATAGGCCAATGGTGCTCGATAAATATTATTATTATTACGTAATTAATTAAATAAATGGATTTAAATAAAGACAATTAACAAATAAATATCATATTGATTAATATTATCGGTAAACTAGTAATAGTTGCCTAGGTGATATTATAAATAAATAAATTAATTAATTTAAAAATAATAATAATAATAATTGAATATATATTTATTAGTTTTACGTGAGTAGATAAATTTATCAATGAACCGGCGCTACAAATCTGGAAATTTTTAATATTTCAGCTAGACGTAATTAGATTTATTATTTTTATCATTATTAGTAATTAATTATTAAATCAATATCGTAATTAGTAGATTTTTATATATATATTGGGTGGCTCAAAAAAACTGACATTTTTTTTTTTAATCTCATTTGAAAATTTGTTGGTTTAAGAAATTTGAAAAATTCTCCGAAAATCAGGTCGAGAAGAAATTTTAGGGGTCGCTCGAAAAATTTGAAATTTTAAAAATGATTGAAATTTGGATTTTTTTTTTTAAAACAGAAATAGGGTAAAGGTACCGTTTTTGGGCACTTTAGGGCCAGTTTTGGACACTTGAAAAATTTAAATAAAATAATTTGTAAAAGATGCAATGACAAAATTAATTTTTGAAATTAATTCAAAGATACTTTTAACCCGCTATTAAACTAGAAATTTCATTTGATACTTTTTAATTAAGAGAGTGAAACAGGTGATTTTTAAATGAACCGTTTTCATAGATAAAGGCTCAAATAATTAAATAAAATATTTCATTTGATGCGTAAAGTTATTATTTATCGAATGAAATGCTTCCGGTTCGGAAATTTCAGTTTATATCTGAGAACGACTCATTTGAAATTTCCATTTGCTAATGTAAGTGCAACCAGCACTGTTTCGTTTGTTCACATGTGTGTGAGAAAGAGAATAGATGGCAAACACTCTTTTAAAATAAAGTATAAAATGTCCAAAAATGGAGCAGTGGCCACAAATGGTACCTCTACCCTATTTTGTGTAAAATCAATAGCATGCGGAAAAGTTTTACTCAAAATTAAAATTTTTAAACGTCGCTAAAAAATTTTGAATTTTAAATCATAGGTAACTAATACTTTGGATTTTTTTTATTACACTAAAAAATCGAGTGAATTCGGGTTTTATTTAAATCCGAATTTACTCCATCGCTCGGAGTTACGGAGTCAATAAAAAATTACTCCCTATACGGAGTAAATATGGAGTTTGTTTTTTTACCGGAGTGATTTTGATTTTATTTACTCCGATTCGAAGTTTTAATATTAAAATCAACTCCCTCTGGAGTAAATTTAACTCCGAGGGGATTAAATAAATAAACAGTCATCTGCTCCGTATTTACTCCGTGTTCACTCCTCAAATTTTTTACAGTCCAATTATCATTTTACTAAAATATCTTTTGTATAACCGAAAAAATACTAGACCGTCTTAAGCAATAAAATTTAAATATTAAAAAAAAACTTAAAAATTGAATTAAAAAATAAAAAGTAGAGAAATAATTCATTTTTTAATTCTCGGATTATATTTTAATTCATTATGATATTAATTAGTGGTTTAAAAATTGAGCCGCTTTAATATTCAAATTCAAGGGTCACTTGAAAACTTTCAAGACAGCACTCGGACATTCAAAATTTTTGAGCGACTTTTAATTATTTAAATTTTCGCTGAAATTTTTGGCATTTTTTGAATTTTCAAAATTTGCGAGCGACTTTTAAAAATTTTTTGTCGACCTGATTTTTGGAGTTTCCAAAAAATATTAAACCAACAAATTTTCATAAGAGAAAAAAAAAGTCAGGTTTTTTGGGTCACTCTAATGTATATGTATATAAATATATATAAAATTTTATATTATTTTTCTGCACCTATTAAATATATTGCGGAAATAAATTTTTTTTTGCTCACATCCACTATGCAATTAAAAACTGACTATTTAATAAAATAGTTTTTGATTTTTTTATTCTTTATAAAAAAAATATATATACTTATTACGATAGCGTGTAAATAGAACACCATTTATTATTATTATTTTATATTTTTATTATTGATGATAATATTAAATAGTTTAGCATCGACTAATCAATATGCATTTTTATCAAATGGAGAAGAATTCATTTTAAAAAAAAAAAAATCATGTAATGTGTGATCTCTCCTTATCTTTTTGTTTACATTTTATTAGATGTAATTTAAATTTTTAATGAACAAACAAATATTTAAAAAAAAATATAAATGACTTCATTTTTCATTTCTTCCTTTTTTTTTATTATGTAAGTTAACATATTGTTTATTAAATATATATATATAGATATATATTATTGTCAAATAGACTGTATCGATTAATACAATGAATTTATTTCTTTTTGGGTGTTTTTATTTATAAACTTTTTTTATTTATTTTTATAAAGGCGCAAAATGTTTGAATGGAATTTTGATATTCGATTTAAAATTTAAATATTTAATTTTTACTCAATTTAAAATACGAAATTTATCGAAAGTAATCATTTTGTACATTCTTATGATTTAAATATATTTCTAAAAGTTCAAATTTATCATTTTTTTTTTTAAATATGAGTGTGAATGTAGCAGACATCAGACAAATTCAAAATTATTAATAAATCGACTAAATAATTGATAAAAGAAAATTAAAAAAAAATGCGCATGTAAAAAATTTTGAAATTGTCTGATGTCTACTAAATTCACGCTCGTTTCAACATAAAGAATTTGAAAAATAAATTATTAGAAATTGGAGAAAACTAAAAATCGTGTCAAAATAAAATGGCGGCAGAATATGGAAGAAAAATATTTAAAAAATTAAAAAAAACACGCAAGTGTTGGAACAAACCTTGGCGGGGAAATAATATGCAGAAGGGTGTCTTAATACACTTGGAGATTTAATTTAAATTGCTCCAAGTGCATTGCAGCTAAAAAAACGTCACTTAACTGCTATTTCCCACCAGACGATGCCAGATGATTTTGCTTAGGAACTTGGAAGTCATCAGCATCAGCAATTCGCAACACTTTACACTAGCACTGAACACTCAACACTTAACGACACTACAGACACTTTGCACAATTTAAATTTTACAAACACTGGACATTTTAATTAAACAATTACTATGAGCAATAAATTTTATGGATAATTCCGCGAATTAACTGCAATACTGTGTTTCAATTTAAACGTAAAGAAGAATCTGGACTACTACTGCCTTTGTCGATGATACTGACTGCCGCTATTGGACCGCCAGTTGATACAAACCAATCGATTTTGCGATTCATTCTCCCACCCCCACTTTAGCGAAAATTTGAACGTTGAATACAGCAACGCGCAGTAGCGCCAACTTGGCGCGAAATTTCAAAATTGAAATTTAATAATTTTATTAAAATTTATTTGTGTCAATAATTATATTAATTAGACTTAAAAGTATACTAGAAACTTTTTCTTTTCATCAATAATTTATTAATTATTCTTATTACTTGCGCGGTAAATTTAAATATTTGAAAAATAACTTATTAGAAATGGGAGAATAATTAAAAATCGTTAATCAAAATAAAATGGCAGCAGAATAATGAGTGTGAATGTAATGAGGGTGAATGTAGCAGACATCAGACAAATTTAAAATTATTAATAGAGGAAATAATTAATAAAATAAAATTTGAAAAAAATGCACATTTTTTAAATTTTCAAATTAACAAGTGCATTTTTTTCAAATATTTTTTTTTATTATTCACTCTATTTATTGATAATTTTTAATTTCTCTGACGTCTGCTACATTCACATGAGTGTGAATGTAGCAGACATGAGACAAATTTTAAATTACAAATAAACGAATTGAAAAATTTAAAATATAAAAATAAAAAAAATGCACATACTCATTTTTAAATTCTATAAATGCGTATTTTTTTAATTTCATTCGATTTTTATTTAATTCACTTACTTTAAAATTTTGAAAATTTACAATTGTCAGCTACATTCACACACATGCAGAATATCATAGAAATATTTAAAATATTTTATCAAAAATTGCACTTACAGTTTTTTTAAATTTTTACTTACGCATATTTCGAGATGATTTTTTTTTTTAAATTAATTTATTGAAAAAAAAATCCTGAAATTTTTAATTGTCTACTAACTTCAGTACGACAATAAATAAATAAAAAATAAGTAAATAAAAATTAAAAAATCCATATTTAGATAATTACAAAAGTGCGCGCTTTTTTAAATTTCACTAATTCAATAAATTACTCAATAAATTTATAAATTCTCTCATATTCGCTACATTAATACTCTTTTTAAATTCCGTGTCAGTAATTAATTTAAAAATTTCAAATTTCACATAAAAAAAAAGTTTTTCATATTCCAGATTCTATAAAAAATAAATCAATAAATTATCATCAGTAGATAATTAGTTTTAAATTAAACAAAATATACAAGAGGTCTCCAGTTTTAAAATCTAATTTTTTTAATATTTCTGGAGAAGGAGGCTGAGTTGGCATAAATATAAAGTATACGTCGATTATTGTCATTGGTCATTATTGTACAGGTAGTGAAACCTAAATGATATATAGATTCATTTGTCATACATTTAATAATCGTATTATATTTAATAATAATAATAAAAAATACTTAAGTGAATTAACATCAGCGATTTTAAAAAAAACGATGGCTACAGTAGAAAAAAAACCGTTTTATCGTTTACCTGAAAATATTCGTCCTCGTCATTACGAAATAACCCTAGTTCCAGATATTGATAAGTTTACTTTCCAAGGAAGTCAATCTGTTGAAATAGAGGTAAATTATTATCATCATTATCATTTTATGTTGCAACCTTCAAATATTTAATTGCTGGTTTTATATTCAAATTTGAATAATTACAGGTGAAAGAAACAACTGATAAAATAATATTGAACTCATTGGATATTGAAATAAGCAGCGTTACATTCAAAAATGACAAAGGAACGAGTCTCAAAGCGGCAAAAATAGACCTGCTGCCAGAAGATGAAACTGCTGTTTTAACGTTTCCTGAAAAACTTCCGGTTGGAAAAACTGGTTGTTTGAATTTTGATTTTGTCGGACAGATAAATGATAAAATGAAGGGATTGTATCGCAGCAAATATCATGGGTGAGATAAAATGATTATTATCTTGATAAGTAATCAGTGCAAAACCCAAGTAATTTTTTTTTTAGTTTATTTCAGTGGCAGACATAAAACAATTTATAAACTTTAAATAATGAAATTTAAAAAAATGCGCGTACTGATTTTTCATTTATCTGAATGCGCATTTTTTAATTTTTATTATAACTAAAAAAATTTGTTACAAAAACGTTCATAGTAAACTTCAAAAATTGAGACAATTTTGATACTGAAGTTAGCCGACGTCCAATAATTTTTGGATTTTTTTTTAAACTAAACTATTAAAAAAAAAATATTTTAAAAAATTCCACCTGTAGTTTATTGAATTTTTTACATGTGCATATTTTTATACTTATTTTTTTTTTAAATTAAGTCGTTGAAACCAAAATTCGATAATTTTTAACTGTCTGCTAACTTCAGGATCATCAATTTTGAATTTAAGTTTAATATTTTTGGAACTTTGAAAAAATTAGTCAGTGAAAAATTTGTTACTGCGGTAGGCTTTTCTAAGTGTTTTTTTTTTTGAGCAAAAATGATTTGATTTGACAATTTTTTGGTTTTGAAAAAGAAAGGAATTAATTAGGAATTATGAATGATCCTGAAGTTAACAGACAGTTAAAAATTTTCGGATTTTTTTTTAAACAAATAAATTACAAAAAAGTAAAAAATAAAAATATGCACTTGTAGAGAATTTAAAAAACTACAGGTGCAAAATTTAATTTTATAAAAAAAATATCTCTTATAATTTTTTTTAGGACTAATGAAAAAGCCATAATTTCAAAATTAAGATTTTCGTAATTAACACAAATTGAATCACTCATTATGAATCTTAATTTTGGAATCACGGTGAAAATATTGGTTGTATCAAAAAATCTTAAGAGAGAATTTTTTTATAAAATTAAATTTCCCACAACTTTTGTTTGAAAACTTTTATGATAAAATCAATATTTTCGCCGTAATATCAAACATTAGAACCATTCATTTCAAAATTAAGGCAAAAATCTTGTCCCTAATTATGACTCTTACCAGAATTATTCAGGTATGAGACAATAAAAAATAAAAATGATTTCAAAATATTTATGAACATTTTTTGATTTATTAAAACTTTTTAGGAACGTCAGTTTTTTTTACTCTGTTCAAAAAGATTCCAAAAAATAAGTAATTAGAACTAATTATGAACTTATTGTCAATTCAAATCATTTTTGCTTAAAAAATTTCAAAAAAAAAATTATAAACCCACAAGAAAAGTCCACAGTAGTTGATAATTTTTCACACTTTTGATTATTTAAGTTCCAAAAATGTCAAACTCAAAGTTCAGAATTATCTCAATTTTGAAAGTTCACTATGAACGTTTTTGAAACAAATTTTTTTACACGAGTACTCACATTTTATTTATTTATTCAAAATTTAAAAAATTCCCACTTGTCAGTTATATTCACACTCATTTGCTTATTATTATTTTAACGATTAATAGTTTAATTTAAACTACAGTAAAGTCTAACTTCCAACTATTGCCTCAAACAAAAGTATGTCAGATATTATTTATTTATTTATTATATTTAATAATAATAATAATAATAATAATAATTCGTAACTTGCAGTTCCTCCGCGACTCCGTTTACTAGTAAATTTATTAAATATATTTTTAATTCATTTATTTAATCATTTAGTCTGGGATCCCATGTAAAATAAATTTTACAAAAAATCCAAAATCGTAAACTTCAAAATTTGATCATTTTTGGAACTGAAACCATTAAATTTTTATCTGAGTACTTTCCAGATTTTTTTAAGTAAAAATTCTCCTTAAAAATTTTCATGGTTTGAACAAAAGTTAAAAAAAAAAAATTATCACCAAATTTGAACATTTTTTTACTTTTCATAAAAACTTTTCACGAACAAGATCCAGATTGAAAATTTTTTTTTAGTTACAAAAATCATCAACTCAAGGTTCAGATTTATCTAAAATTTTGAAGTTCACTGAACTTTTTTGTAGTGAAATTTTTTTACCCTGGATTTATTAAAAATTAATTTATACCCCAAATATTATTATTCTTCTGACAAACTCAATTTTTATTTTTTTCAAAATATTTCCCCGTCACACTAAGAAAAATATTTCGTAAATTCCAGCAAAAATTTTTTGAATAAAATTTAATTCATTTACTGCAAGTAAATTTAAAAAATAAGAGACGATTGTGTATAAGATTAAAAAAAAACATTTAAAAGAAATGAATATAAAAAAAAAAAACTAGACTATTATTATCACTTTATTGAGTCTTAATTTTAGCGGGAAAAGTAATGAATCAGCTGCCGTGACTTATCTATGTCCGACTTCAGCACGTAGAGTATTTCCTTGTTGGGATGAGCCAAAAATAAAATCAACATTTAGCTTGAAAATAGTTGTTCCATTATCTAAAAGACTAGTCGCATTATCTAACATGGTAAGATATATGATTAATAACAGAAAAAATTAATTGTAAATTACAGAGCTGACGGGAGTGTTAAATATGCAGCGGTGACGCAATTCGAAGCGACAGATGCGAGACGTTGCTTTCCCTGCTGGGATGAGCCGTCAGTTAAATCCACGTTCGGTATTACACTTCAAATACCAGCTGGTTACACGGCCCTTTCGAACATGGTAAACAACGTTCCGTAATCTGGATTTTAATTACTATTTAATAATTACAGTCGAACTTCATTAACTCGGATTCCAATATCACGAAACTTCTCCTCAATCGACTCCCACTACGAGCTTCGCTCTTTCCTACCCGATGCTATAAATTTTTATGTGTCAAGGACACACTTCCAAAAGTTTCAGCAGGGTAAGAAAAATCGCCTGTTTAAATTCAAGCTTTTAATATCAACATCGAGTACTTCCTGATTGCAATTTTCTATTTCCTGTTTAAATAACATGGAAATTTTTTTTAAATTTTGGAACTTAACTCATCAACGAATAAGTATACAAAAAAAATCGATAGACATTTTTTGTAGAGAATTTAATGCTCTACAAAAAAAGTCTCTTATCATTTTTTGATAAATTCAATATTTCAAAAGTTATTTGAGGTCGAAGTTGAATTTACGGAATTTTTACTATTTTTCGACTTTTCTGGTGAAACTGTCAGAGTTATCACAAAATTTTATAGGACATTTTTTGTAGACCGTTTAATTTCCAACAAATTATCCCCTGTGAGTTTTTCAAAATTCTTTAATGTTTTTTAGTTATTTGCATTAGAATCAAAATCAGCCATAATACGACTTTTGGAACTGATTGATTTTTGAGTGCGAATAAGTAAAGAGTATTCAGGAATTTTGAAAAGTTTGTAGAGGATAATTTGTTGGAAATAAAACGACCTACAAAAAAGATCCTGTGACATTTTGTGATAATTCTGTCAGTTTCACCAGAAAAGTCGAAAAATAGTAAAAATTCCGTAAATTCAACTTTGACCTCAAATAACTTTTGAAATATTGAATTTATCAAAAAATGATAAGATACTTTTTTTGTAGAGCATTAAATTCTCTACAAAAAATGTCAATTAATTTTTTTTGTATACTTATTCGTTGATGAGTTATAAGATTCCCAAATTAGAAAGTACTTGATGTTGGTATCAAAAGCCCGCGATTTTTCTTACCCTGCTGAAATTTTGAAAAGTGTGCTTGCGTTTCCTTTTTTATGCAGAAAGGGCATCCGTTGCCTTGGAAACCCCAAGAAATTTCCACTCCGGACCAACTTCGAGTTAATGGAGTTCGACTGTAGGATAATAAAAAATAAAATAAACGTTTTAAAAAAATTGTTATAGCCAGTAGAAAAAGTCGAGAAAAAGGGCGAGCTAGAGATTTTGAAGTTCGAAAAAACCCCAGTGATGTCAACGTACCTCGTAGCAGTCGTTATCGGGGAGTTTGATTACTTGGAAGACAAAACCGTTGACGGAACTGTCGTAAGAGTTTACACTCCGAAATCAAAACAAGAACAAGGACGATTTGCCTTAGAAGTAGCGACCAAAGTACTGCCATACTACAATAAATACTTTGGAATATCTTACCCACTACCAAAAATGGACCTCATCGCCATCGCTGATTTTTCCGCGGGAGCCATGGAAAATTGGGGCCTAGTTACTTACAGAGAGACTTGTCTGCTAGTCGACCCCCAGAACACATCAGCAGCCTCAAAGCAGTGGATTGCTCTGGTGGTGGGACACGAGTTGGCCCATCAATGGTTCGGGAACTTGGTGACCATGGAATGGTGGACCCACTTGTGGCTCAACGAAGGCTACGCCTCATTCGTCGAGTTTCTTTGCGTCGCTCACTTGTTCCCCGAGTACGACATCTGGACTCAGTTCGTCACCGACACTCACATCAAAGCCCTAGAGCTTGACGGTCTCAAGAACAGTCACCCGATTGAAGTACCCGTCGGCCATCCCACGGAAATAGACGAAATTTTCGACGACATTTCTTACAACAAAGGCGCCAGTGTCATTCGCATGCTGCACTCCTACATCGGCGACGAAGATTTCCGCAAGGGTATGAATCTTTACCTCAAACGTCACAGTTACGCGAACGCAGAGACGGAAGATCTCTGGGCGGCCTTGGAAGAAATGAGCAACAAACCAGTCGGCGATGTCATGTCGACCTGGACAAAGCAACAAGGATTTCCTGTTATAAAAGTTGAGCAACGTCAGCAAGGCAACGACAGAGTACTAGTTTTATCTCAGGAAAAATTCCTCGCTGATGGTTCTGTTGATAAAGAAGATTATCTATGGATGATCCCATTGAGTGTCAGTACATCAAAGTCACCGAATGATGTTGCGCTTACGACAGTAATGAGTGAAAAAAATAAAGAAATAATAATAAAAGATGTACCGGAAGGATCATGGGTTAAAATAAATCCCGGTACAATTGGATTTTACCGCACGCGTTATGATTCCCAAGCGCTTTCTTTACTTATGCCGGCAATTAAAGACCGGACATTACCGCCACTAGATCGACTCGGACTTTTTGATGATCTCTTCGCAATGGTCCAGGCCGGTCATACATCAACTGTTGATGTACTTAAATGTATGCAAGCGTTTCAGTATGAAGATAATTATACTGTGTGGTGCAGCATCGTCAGTAGTTTAGGAAAAATAGGAATTTTATTGGGTCATCTTGATATCTACGATAATTTCAAAGCCTACGGCCGGTCATTATTGAAGGACATCACCAAGAAATTAGGGTGGGAGCCTAAAGAAAATGAAAGTCACCTGGACAATTTGCTGAGGTCACTCGTCTTGGGTAGAATGGCTGTGCTTAAAGACACGGAAATTATCGAAGAAGCCAAGAGACGATTCGATCTTCACGTCACGAAGAAGTCAATCCTGGCTGCTGATCTCAGGACTCCCGTTTACCGCGCGGTACTTTCTGTTGGTGACGTCAATACTTACGAGACGATGCTCAAGTTGTACGACGAAGCTGATTTGCATGAAGAGAAGGACAGAATACTAAGAGCACTGGGAACAATTCAGGATGAAAAGCTGCTGTCAAAAGTTCTTGACTTTTCAATGAGTGACAAAGTACGTGCTCAGGATACTGTATTTGCTATAATGTCTGTTGCTATGAACTCAAAAGGACGTGATTTAGCTTGGGAGTTTTTCAAAAATAATTGGAAGCCGCTGATGAATCGCTACGACGGTGGGTTTTTGTTATCGAGGCTCGTTAAACATACAACTGAAAATTTTGTTACCGAAGAACGTGCCATAGAAATAGAGGAATTCTTCAAGAAAAATCCTACACCTGGTTCGGAGAGAACGGTGCAACAGAGCATGGAAAATATTAGACTTAATGCTGCTTGGCTGGCTCGAGATCAAGCTTCTATTGAATCGTTTTTCAAAAATAATTCGTATTAAAAATAAGAAATTTTTTTTTTTTATTTAATTAATTAATTAATTGAAGATTTCATGAGCTCAAAGGTTGTTGTTTCAAATATTTATTAATATCTTTTGTTGATAAATTAAATGTACAAGTATTATATCAGTAATTTATAATAATAACTTTTAATTATTAATTTATAATTTTTTAAAAATATTAATTGTTATTGAAGATATTAATAATTTTTTAGGGGCGTGCGATTAATTCGAATTTACGAATTAGTCGTGTTAAATAGAATCGAATTTTTCGAGAATTTATGAGTAATTCAAAAATTTTATTTTGAGTGATTTAAAATTTTTATATTTTTTTCGATAATTTAATTTTTTCAGAGGTAACTAGAGCTCAGACGAATCTACGGAAATTTTTTTTTACTTTGAAAAATTCTCTATTAAGGACATACTCAGCCCCCCCCCCCCCTTTTAAAAAATTTGAAAATTAATTAGAAAAAAAATTAAAACCTTAATAGAAAAAGGGACAATTTCACCGAGATATAGAATTTTAAAAAAATATTTGCAGTTGATATCAATTGGGAATTAAACGAAATTTGAATAAATTTTGATTTTACTAAATTTGAAAAATTTCGTTCAACTCCCAATTAATATCAACTGCAAGTAATTTTTTTAAAATTTATATCGCAGCCAAATTGTTCTTTTTTCAATTAATAATTAAATTTTTTTTTAATTAATTGATAAAATTTTGATGCTAATGAGAGTTGAAAATTATTCAAAATTCTTAAAAAGTGGGGACACTTTTTGGGTGGCCATAAAAATTGAATATTTGAAACTGATCAGAATTTTCTTGATTCGAATCGAGAAATTTGAAAAGTTAGAATAATTTGAAAATTGAGAATTATTCGATTCGTCCCTATAATTTATTATTATATAGAAACATCAACGATTGGACTCAAAAGAAAAATAATAAAAATTTAAACTTTTTTTTTTTCAAAGAAATATACTTACGTAACATTAAATTTATTTGCACTTATTATAATTAAATAAAGTCAGTTTTGAAACTTTTACATGAAATTTTTTACATAAAAAAAAAACGATTGTAAATTGTTGTGTAATAATTATTAATTTTTATAAAACATTTACTTAATTTAATTCAGTATTGTTTTATATATAACCATCTACTATTATTATCATTATTATTATTTTATTGTTCGTTGAAACATTTATATTTATTTTTACCAGTACTTATAATTTGAGAATAATTAAAGACACCCGATCCAAATGATAAAAATTTTATTTAGGATTTAATTTTTTTTAAATATATGCTAGCTTTTATATAATTGTAAAAAACATTAAGGGGGGAAGCTGGCCTGAGATCCAAAAAAATAGCAAATTTTTGTGATTTTTTTTTTCAGAGTATTTTCATTTTTAAAATTGTCAAAATTTGTGACATTATTTAATATCATTTCAAGAATATTCTGCTAAATTTTTATAAAAAAATATTGAAAAATAAGCCAGTGGCAGTGGGGAGAGACGAGTCACTAAAAAAAAATCTTCATGCCGCGGGCAGGACTCATGACTGCCTCATCTAAAATCAAAAAAACCAAAAAGATTTCTTTAGTACTTATTTTTTAATTAAACAAAAGGAAGAATTTTAGGTAAAAATCAGAGTTTTTTGATCGCGCCTTTACCAAAAATTCAAAAATGAATATTTTGTTTATTCCTTCGTTCAAATCCAACATAAACTTATGTACTAAAGAAATTTTTTTGGTTTTTTGATTGCAGATGAGGCATGAGTTATCCTGCCCGCGGCATGGAGATTTTTTTTAGTGACTCGTCTCTCCCCACTACCACTGGCTTATTTTTCCATATTTTTGTATGAAAATTTAACAGAATATTCTTGAGATGATACTTAATAATGTCACAAATTCTGAGAATTTTAATAACGAAGGTCCTCTGAAAAAAAAATCAAAAATATCCTCTTTTTTTGTATCCCAGACCCTTTTCCCCTTAAATTTATCTCTGTGCTTCTTAGGGAACAATTCAATACTTCAATTAAATGTTTCTTATAATTACAATAAAAACACTAATTATCTAAGCCCTAGTATATATATTTTTTTAACTAATTACTAAATATATATATCTGAAGATGCTGATGCCTGAAACCGTAAAAATATATGATCCTGAATTTAGCAAACATTTAAAAATTTGTGAATTTTTTTTTTTCAACAAATCAATTGCAAAAAAAAAAAACTGAAAATATGTACATGTAGAAAATTTAAAAAACTACAGGTGCAATTTTTTCAAATATTTTTTTTTTATAATTTATCATCTAAAAAAAAAATCGAAAAATTATTAGCCGTCTGCTGACTTCAGTATCATAAAAATATTAACAGTCAATAAATTTTGTATCGATTTGAATCGAGTGTCTTTAATTATTCTTCCATAATAATTAATATTCAACTATTAAAATATATATTTCTAAAAAATAAGACCATTACTAAACCCCAGTAGATATTGATTGATACTCGGTCAGAAACCCAAAACGTTTTTGCGCAAACTCGAGCACTCAACTCACCCGGCCCTTAAATTAAAAAAAAAAAAAAAACTTAAGAAATAAAGGGACAGGTAATTAAAAAAAAGTAATTAAATACATAATTTATTTTTATTTATATTCGAATATTTATTTTATTGTCGCACCATGCGATTCATATTTATTATACTTTTTATAAGCTTTCCTACTCACTCGTCGCTGTTGTGTATTTACAGCATTCTTATTTTTTTTTTTTTACTTTTTTTTTTTCAGTCTTTGTAAATATACATAAAATATCTACGACTAATCGCTGCTTTTAATTATAAAATAATATTGCGAAAACAATAACAATAATAATTAATATATATATATTGTAATAACATCAATTATAATTACTCCATTTAAAATAATATCTACAATACGATTTAATAATAAAATAATAATAATAATAATAATCTAAAACCAAGCCAATAAAAAAAAGTTCATTTTATAAAAAAAAAATGATTAATATTTTTATTTAAATTATTTGTAACAAAAAGTAATTGAATAAAAACAATTGATGTGCCTGAAAAATACATACATTAACATATATATTTATATATATATATAGTACTGGAATACTTTAATTAATTGCGACGAGGTCGTATGAGGAATGCAATAAATTTATATACATTATTTACAATTTTTTTTTTTAAGTTTATCCTGATTATAAATTGGCTGTGGCTCGATACATATATTTAAAATTTTAAAATTAATATATAAATTATAATATAATAATATAGGAAGACATCCAACCAAACGCCGATACAAAAATTATAAAATTTATGTATTAAAACAACATAAAGTTAATTTAAAAAAATGGCGCGCAATTAAAATTTCAAATTTCAAATTTAAAAATTCAAATCCTGCTGACAGCGGATATTTGAATATTTAAACTTTGCGCCATTTGAATATTTAAATAATCGACTTGTTCGATAAAACACATGTAGTTTTTTTTGTTTTTATTAATGATTATTGTTTATAAATTTCAAATGATGAAATATAAATTTTAAATTAAATTGGTCACCGTTCAATCGCAGCGATTGCCGAAACACTTGAAGTGGCAGAATTCAAAAGTGGCTGCAGTGGTTGTCTGATTGTCGATTTATTAATTTGACTATTATTTGAATTATTTGCTGATGACGATGATGTTGTTGTTGATGACATTCTGATATTATTATTTCCACTGTCAGAATTATGAATATTTGTTTCTTCAAGTGTTGTCTGTAAGTCACAGATATACTCGATGACCCTCTGGATAACTTCAAGTTTCGAAAGTTTTCTCTTACGTGGCATGTCGGGAACCAAAGACCTCAATTTAGTGAGATAGGCTGCAACTTCTTCAGCTTCTAAATCACGTCTTGTTCCATTAATACCCAAATTACTGTTAATTATTCCACGTGTCGGAGGTACGCGTCCGCCAATCGGGCTAACGACCATTGCCTTCATTGTAATTAAATTCAAATATTTTTACACAGCGAAATTTATTTTATGTTGGAAAAAATATTTAACTGTTTTTTTAAATTTTTTTCACTTCCGCCAGCGGTAATCGCAATTGTTTTAATGCAAAACTGATAACTGCGCGCACAGTCACAATGACGTTCGTATGGCGCACGTACGTACACTGCCGGTTATATTGATCTTTTATTTAAATATATATACATACATATACATATATATGTGTAAAGTTTTTTTTAATTACCAACAATCAAAAAGTCATTACAGTCTTAGTGATTATGATATCTGATAATTAGTTAATTAATTAATTAATTAACGCACTCCACTTATCGGTAATTGTTCGATCACTTTTTGAATTTTGAATCCAGGAACTTTTACTTTAAAATTTTTGTTTAGATTTTAGGTGAAAAACAAACAATTTTTTGTTAAATTAAAAAAAAATATTTTTTAAATTTTAAATTTTAAATTTAAGTTCGGCGGACAAGGAGTCGACACATTGGATCCAAGTTAACTGGCCTCCGCCCCTCACCTGTCGGGTTTTATATCGGGTCCCCCTCTCCTACTCACCGGGAAGCGATTTATTCCCCTTCTTCGAGAGTTACATTACCAGTACCAGGCGCAATCGCACACTAAACAAAAGACAACGATGCCGATGAGTATAAACGTAAGATGGATTTATTCATTACTTTTATATATATATTATATATATATAATATATGTGTACTGGATAAATAATATAGTTAACTTCATTTTACTGTCATGGTTTTTTTTTCTTGTGGGTGATAAGATATCGCTGGTTAAATAAATTTATTTATTGATACTCCGATCACGAAAAGTTTACTCGTTTTATCAATGAACGAAATTGTTTACTTTTCTGAGAATTGAGATACAAAAATTATCAAGTCTATTTACTGAAGATAAAATTATATTTTTTTAAAAATTTTAAACACTAAATTAAATATTTTTTTAGGTTTTTTATGATTATGGAGTCAGCAGAAAATTAAAGATTTTTGGTTGTTTTTTTTTTTTTTTTTCAATGAATGAAATTAAAAAAAAAAATCTAAAAATATGCACGGGTAGAAAATTTAAAAAACTATAAGTGCAATTTTTTTAAATATTTTTTTTTATAATTTATGGGTTTTGGAAAAATCCAAAAATTAGGCGGCTAATTTCAGATGATTTTGAAGTTAGCAGACTATTATCAATTTTCGAATTTTTTTTTTTATAGTTAAATTTAAAAAAAAAAAAATCTGAAAAAATGCACATGTAGAAAATTAAAAAAACTATAAGTGCAATTTTTTTAAATATTTTTTTTTTATAATTTACGTTTTTTCAAAAATCCGAAATAAATCTGTCATTATTTTTTAAAAAGTTTTCATGTGAAAAAAAAAAATTCAAACAATGTTTCCATTTACTGCGCAAGTCCAACAAGGACAGAATTGTTCGTCCACTTGAAAGAATGGGTAAAAAAAGTGACAGCTCCTTTTAAAAACATGAGCTTTAATTGATAATTTAAAATGGTAATTATTATTATTATACATTATTACACTGTTAGACAATAATGTTATCATATTAATAGTAATTGTCATTTAAAACCATCAATCAATCGTTTGTCTCAAGTTATTTCCGTTAATCTACATAATATATTATATTGAGTCTCAATGCTCACGTGTTAATTTTTTTTTTTTTTTTTTTTTTAAACAAGAAACAAGAGAGTCGCTATCTAGAGCTACGCACAGCTGGCTTACACGCACTTGCGCTCGCAATAACACAACGAGCGTCACCAACTACTATAATTGTGCGCTTCCCCTGTTGCATTCCAATCCTCGACAAATCTGTACTCTTATGTCGCAACAAATTATATTTATTTAGTTTTTTAGTTATTATATACATATATGTATATATTTTGAAATTTTACAATTGTATTTGTCTTCATGCCACAATTTACATTTTATTTTTACTCAACTTCAAAAAGTTTTCAAAAATACCGTTAGTTCAAAAATTTATATATATAAATATATCTATATTATAGACTATATATATTACTTAGCTCAGGACATAATTTCGTAGGGAATTAAACTACAAAAAAAGTCTTATCATTTTTTGATAAATTCATCTGTTCAAAAGTTATTGGAGCTTGAAGTCAAATTTACAGTAAATTTCGAGATCTTTTTACTTTTCCAGCGAAACTATCAGACTTATCACAAAAAGTCGTAAGACCTTTTTTGTAGGAAATTTTATGACTTAGAAATTATCTCTGATAAAGTTTTTCGAAATTCCGCATTGTTTTCTAGTTATTTTCATTTTAATGTCAAGCTCTTGAAATCGATCAGAATACTACTTTTTTTAAACTGATTAAAAACAATCGACTATTTTTTTTTTCTCGAAACCGTCTATTAAATAGTTTCAGGGAGGAGAAATAAGATGCCTGTTAAAAGATGAGCACATAATGTCAATATTTAGAGGTCGCTCATGACAATTTTCTATTTCCCTTTTAAATCCCATGGGAAAAAAATTCAAGTTTGGAATTTTGTACCTCGGCAATGGCTCATGGTACAGATAAGCTTAGGACGTAATTTCGTAGGGAATTACACTACAAAAAAAGTCTCTTATCATTTTTTGATAAATTTATCTGTTCAAAAGTTATTGGAGCTTGAAGTCAAATTTACAGGAAATTTTGAGATTTTTTTACTTTTCCGGCGAAACTATCAGACTTATCACAAAAAGTCACAGGACCTTTTTTGTAGGAAATTTTATACCTTACAAATTATCTCTGATAAAGTTTTTCGAAATTCCGCATTGTTCTATAGTTATTTCCATTTTAATGTCAAGCCCTTGAAATCGATCAGTTTTTAAAAAACTTTATCAGAGATAATTTGTAAGGAATAAAATTTTCTACAAAAAAAAATCGATTATTTTTGTTTTTTGCTGACACACCTAAATATTGTTGTACACATCAAAAAAAATTCCTCAAAGTTTGAGCCTTTAATATTAATTTCAAGGACTCCTTTTCCATTTTAAATTTTTCCCATTTAAAAAGCCTGTAAATCAAATAACTTTTTTTTTTTAAACTGCTATAACTTAGCCGGGTTTTAAGCTGTCGTTTTGAAACCAGTTTGTATTTGTAGAGTATTTGTTGCTTTTTGAAAGTCTATGCAACGATTTTGCTCTAACTCGATCTATATCGATTGCATCAGCTCCGAAACTCAATTTTTTCTTTTTTTTCATATATTTTTGATAATAATGAAGAAATGGTTCATCCTACAAAAAATATGCATAGGACCGATCTTTTAGGAAATTTTGTCCTCTACAAAATTGTTCCTTACACTTATATCGCTAAAGTCTATTGTTTACAAGATACAAGCAGTTTAACATTTTACAGTAAAAAAAAAATGCATAATATATTATATAAATATAAAAAATATATGACACTGACATCATAATGTCACTGACGTAATGAAATCATAATAAGAAACGTTTTTTATTTTTAGCAATTACTTTTAATCATTTAAAAGTAATAATTAAAAAAATGGCGGCAATTTCAAATTTTCAAATTTAAAAAAAAAATTTTCATGGCTTTCTCATCAGATAACTTTTGAATGAAAATATATAGATGATTTCTATAAAGAGAAAGTTAAAATTAACCAGACAGACTTCTATTTGACCGTCATTAAAATTTGAACCCTTTTTTTTATAATTCCGTTATTTTACTAAAAAATTTCATAGCCATCATATGAACTTTTTTTTTTAAATTTCAACCAAAATGACAGAACATACATACATATAAATATAATTTAGTTCAGTAAAATATATTTAGTAGCATCCAACGTAACGATCGTACACCAAATGCTAGATTAGGAGGAAGGAAGAGAGTGCACGTGCAAGCCGCACGTGTGAGCTGTTCGCCGTCCCTCCCGATTGTGATTTTGCTCACTGTGGCATACACTCGAACATCATGTTACGATTTATCACATATATATAATACATATATATATATATATTTTTACTATTTCTATTCATGTTCATCCATCGCTTCCAACAATAATAACAATAATAATAACAATTATTATTATTTTTATAAAAATAATAACTGAGCGCATTTTAATAAAAAAAAAATACAAGTAATGATTTCTTTTTTTTTTTTTTTTTTTAGTGAAATTATATCGTCAGTACTGAGCTCGCTCAAACGTGTTAGCAAGGACCCCTCTACTTGTTCCAGCCCCGTGGGAACGCGTTGGTGGCCAGCTGCACTGATTGCCGCGAGGACGTGACGTAGTGCCGGGATACTAAAGGAAAGTGTCTTTGTATGTGTGGTATAGCAACACAAGTAAAGTCTACATTGAAAAATACTTTGAGCTCCGATTGGCTGAAGCTGATCCTCAACAATCTCACGTCATATATATGAGTATTGGGTGTATTTGTGTATAGTATGAAGTATATATAATACGGTAAGTAAAGAAGACAAGTAAAGAGAGAAAGATGGTCAGAAGTTTAAGAGCAGAACGAAGCCGACGAGGCCAAGATCCGTACGAGAAGAAAGGAGGGACGCATTCCAATGAGGCGCCGGCCAGTCTGTGGCACACCTGCGCGTTAAGCTGAATCACGGCGCCTCCGACACAGAACTGAACTGGCCCTCCCACCCGTTTTTCTCTCTCTTTTACGTTTTCTCATCTCTCCTGCTCCTTTTTATCCCACGACATACATCCTCTCTAAGAGACCTGAGAGATAAAGATAAAATAAGTAGTACTATCTTTTTTTTTCCGGTTCTTTTGCAAATAAAAACACTTGGGCTCGTCTTTCATTTCATTTTATTTTTATTTTCCTCAAGAGTTATTTGCGTTTTCTCTTAAATTTAAGAATACTGTCTTTGCTATGCTCAGATACCAGCCAACCGACAACACGGTCTCGAATAACTGGGAAAAATCACGGTCTTGTCTATACAATTCGATGGAGGCGTGCAGGTGTCCAATGAAGCCTGTCCGTACGGATTTAATGTCTGTCAGTTTAGTTGTATATCACAATAATATGTATATATATATATGTATACTGTGCTGGTAATATTTTAAATATTTTCTTGTAGCTAAACTTTTTTCTTACTCATTCCCATTGACCTAAAATATATATATTATTTTTAATTTACGTTTTGACATTTTAATACCCATGTAAAAATATTTTATTACTCCACAAATTTTATTTCACAAGATTTGTAAATAAATTGTAAATCTTGAGTTTTTTTTTTAGATACTAATTGCTTGGGTAAAAAATAAAAAATTTTTAGTGACATTTTCCAGGCGCATTCTTGACTCATTCATAGATTTCGGACCCAAGTGCGATTATTTAACATATACCTAGCGACCCCTGTCCATCTTACGGCTTTAAATAAATTAATAAAATTTTTGACATTTTAATACCCGTGTAAAAATATTTTATTACTCAACAGATTTTATTTCACAAGATTTTTAACTAAATTGTAAATCGGGTTTTTTTTAAATATTAATCGCTCGGTTGCAAAATAAAAAATAATTTCTAGTTAATTATTAAAAAAAAAAAAATTTTAATTTTAAGGTAAAAGATCTACAGAGAAAAAAAAGATTTCTTGGTGCAAAAAATTTTTACTCATCTTGTCCCAAGAAATTTTTTGTATTATGATTTGAAAATAAACATTTTCTTAGGGCGGGAAAAAATTTTGGTGTCATGACTAAATATCAGGTGATATTTTGACGTATAATTCTATCTCAATGTACAGGCTGGTGATATTTTGTCGTAATGAGTGTGAATGTAACAGACATTAGACAAATTTAAAATTATAAATAAATAGAGTAAATAATTAATAAAATTAAATTTAAAAAATAATGCGCATTTAAAAAATTTTGAAATTAATAAGTGCATTTTTTTTTTAATTGTTGCCTCTATTTATTTGTATTTTAAATTTATCTGATGTCTGCTACATTCACACTCATTTTCGTCCCTGGTGGAAATTTTTCAAAATTTTCTCTAAAAAACTCAGTTCTTAAGTTCTAAAGACTTTTTCAGAGTTTTTCAGAGAAAATTCCGAAAAATTTCCTCTAGAGGTGTGATATTTAGTCATGTAACCAAAATTTTTTGGAGCGAGAAAAGATTTTTCGCCGAGAATTCCTTTTTTTCTGTGCAGTACCCAATCAGGTATCTAGTACCTGATTACTCCATATATTTGTATATCTATATTTAGTAAAATTTAGTAAATACAGATATACAAATACATGAGTGATCAGATACTCAGTAGTTCCTTAATCGGGTATTGGGTCTCTTACTGTAAAATAAATTTACTTACTTTAGAACTTTAGAACTGAGTTTTTCAGAGAAAATTCCGAAAAATTTTTACCAGGGATTTATCTTACGGCTTTAAAGCTGGGCTGTACTCAACAAATTTTTGAATTTTCAATTTCTATTAATTAATTAATTAATTATCATTACAGTGATTGTTTCTTTCTGAAAAATGCATAAGAAGAACTTCCATAAGATTATCATCCGTCCCGTAAAAATTTAAAACGTGATTAGAATTCTAATCTAAAATCCATAAATTCATTACTGTCTCCTTAAAAAAATTACATTCACACTTGTAATGAAGCAGACATTAGACAAATTTAAAATTATCAATAAATAGACTAAATAATTAATTAATAAAATAGAATTTTAAAAAATGCGCATTTAAAAAATTTAAAAATTAATAAGTGCATTTTTTTCGAATATTATTTTTTTGATTATTTCCTCTATTTATTTATAATTTTAAATTTGTCTCATGTCTGTTACATGCACACTCGTAATGTAGCAGACATCAGACAAATCTAAAATAATTAATAAATCGAGTAAATAATTAATAAAATAAAATTTTTCAAAAATGTGCATTTAAAAAATTTAAAAATTCATGCGTGCATTTTTTTAATTATTTACTCCATTTACTTATAATTTTAAATTTGTCTGACGTCTGCTCCATTCACACTCAAAAAAAATACTATTTATCAATAAAATATTTCAAATTTCCATTCAAACATTTTAATAGTTTAAAATTTTGTGTTTTTCTGTATAAAAATTCAGTGGTTAAATATTTTATGTCAATTATTTGACATCAAGTGTAAACTTAACTAAAGTTTAAGATGTTATCTGATTTCAAAAATTTTACACCTGTATTATTATTTGACACAAGTAAAATGTGTTAAATTACCACAAAAAATTGAGCGGGCCATTTGGGACATGATTTACTTTAAATTTAACCAGAATTTTTCACGTAAAAATATTTCCATTACTCCAAAATTTTGAAAAATCCTTCAATCTTAAAAAAATTCAAATAACTCCGAAAACTAAAAGTGATTTCTAATAACGAAAATAAAAAAGATTTGAATAGTAAATCACTTCAATAAATCAAACGTACGCTATTTAAATACAAATAGTATTTAATTCCGTTAGTTTGAATAATTAATTAAGTCTAGTGTGACAACACCTGTGTAAGCCGATGAAGATGGTTATGCAGGTGGCAGTCTATAGTCTAGGCAAACTCTAGCCAGCGTACCAGGTCAATCAAACCAGCAAACAGGTGTCCGTTTTCTCAATACCCAAGTACAAGTACTAACTTTTTCGTGATTCAATATCACCGACCTTGTATTTTAAATATATGTCTTTGACATTAATTTATATTTATAAAAAAATAAAAAAACATTTATATACAAAAAGTTAAAATTGTAGTATGGTAAAAAGAGAAGGCGTTATGTATTAAATGTAAACGAGGCGTGGCATAAGAGAGAAGAAAACAACCACTGGTGTAATATACCGCGAGTATACAAGACAAGTTGGATGTAAGAGTAAAGATTACAATACCAAAGTGGTAAAGAATTAAAGTTAAGAGTAAGAGAGATTTAAAATTAGTATAGTGTATGCCAGTGATAGAGAGAGAAAATAAATATATAAAATAACCAGCGGTGCGATTGCTGTTTAGTTGTATATGTGTTGGGTACAGTGGGACTTTGGTTTACTTGATGTTGATTGCTATTGGCTCATGTTGGTTTACTTTACTATGCTATTACTTGTATGTGTATTGCAGGAGTTGAGTATGAGTATGAGTATGAGTATGAGAGGCAAAGCCAAGTGAATAAGCCAAGCAAGTAAAGCCAAGCCATGCCAGTTTGCCAGTACCAGGGCAGGCCAGGCCAGAAGCGACTGTTCAGTGTTCATGGTGATGTTGCGGGAACGAGGGGGAAACGAGTCTGGCGACAGACTGGCGGGCGCGCACCTGCACTCACTCAACCCATACCAAAGACCATGTGAATAGAGAGGAGAGTCAGGGGCGCACCTAGTGTATTAACAACTCGAACATCCAATATTGCCACCTTGATTTTTCATTACATTTTATTTATTTATTTATTTTTTTTTTTTGTAATCACTGATTCGGGTCTTGATTGATGGTATATAAGTATGTAAATCAGATGTTACAGACCGAAATTACGGATTATTTTCATTTTTTCTGTATACGTCATCAGGTATTGGAAGAATGACAGAAAACGATTTTGTGAAAATGAGAATTTTCTGAGAAAAAATTTTGTGTACGGAAAACTTTTTTTATTATGAATTGAAAAAGAAAATTTTCTTGACGAGAAAAAATTTTTTGTGCAAAGAAATTTTCTTTAGGCCTAAGAAAATTTTATTTTTGGATAAATTGAATGTGAAAATTTTTTTAGGGCGAGAAAATTTTCACTTGGCCGAAGAGAAGTTTTTTTTACAGTACGAATTGAAAATGAATATTTTTTTAGGGCGAGAAAAAATTTTTGGTGCCTAGAAATTTTCTTTAGGGCTAAGAAAATTTTTTTTTATTATGAATTGAAAGTGAAAATTTTTTTAGGTCGAGAAAAATTTCTTACCCGAAGAAAAGTTTTTTTTCCAATACGAATTGAAAATGAATATTTTTTTAAGGCGAGGAAAAATTTTTTGTGCCTAGGAATTTTCTTTAGGCCTAAGAAAAATTTTTTATTATTATAAATTGAAAGTGAAAATTTTATTAAGGCGAGAAAAATTTCTTACCCAAAGAAAATTTTCACTTGACAGAAGGAAAGTTTTTTTTACAGTACGAATTGAAAATGCAAATTTTTTTAGGGCGAGAAAAATTTTTTTACCCCAAAAAATTTTCTTTAGTCCTAAGAAAATTTTTGTTTTCACTTCATAATAAAAATTTTTCTCACACCAAGAAATCCTTTTTTGTACATGAAATTTGAATGCATATCTGGGTTTAAAATATGCAGTATTACAAAAAAAGAAGGAAAATAATAAAATTAATTTACATGAATAGAATAAAATAAATTTTTTTTTATTTTTATAAACACCTTGTACTTTTACTTATGCTTTTTATTACCGTACATATTTTTTTATAAAAATTGAACGTAATATAATTTTTATAATTCTCTATTTCATTAAAATTTGAAATTTGAAATTTAGTTTTGGTGTAAAAATTTTGAAATTCAAATTTCATCAAATTCTCTGAAAAAAAATCAACTATTTAATTTTAATTTTAATGAAAAAAATAAAAATTCATCGTCATTTATAAGTTTTATTATTAAATAAGATCATATTCGTGTTCTTAAATCTCGTTATCTATTTAAACAGTAAACTAAAAAAAAAAAATATTTGTTTTTAAATTACGTAATATTTATATATTTTTTATTTCGGATCGAAATCTCAGATAAAATAATAACAGAAAATTAATTTCCTACCGCCAATCAAAGTGAAGTTTACCGTACAGTCGCGCGGTAATTAACCGCGAGTTGATAAAGCAGAAAATTCAAAAACTAAACAATTTCGCGCGCAAACCTCCCGTGGGATTTACAGGATTTTACCGTAACTTGCGCTAAATAAAAGTAATTGTTATCACAACATATTGTCATAAATTGTCACTGCAAACACAAATAAAAAAAAAAACAATAATAAATAAAATAAGCGACTTTCTCAAATAAAAAAATCCGTATAATTTACAAATGGTCATTTAAACAACTTTCAAATTTTTTATTTTTTAAACAAATTTGTAGAAAATTACATGCTGTCTAACGACAGAAACATCAGCGAAAGCAATCCCTATTAGGGACAATGCCGCTGATTATCATCACGACAGGAAAATTCACAACGAAAAATTTTGCTTTCTCTGCAGTGTAATTTAAAAAAAAATATCTTAATTTTAACTTCTTAAGATTAAGATTCTGATTATCATTAAAAAGAATACATGGAAAAAAATAATAAAATTAATTACCCTACGTAATATTGTTATAATTTCACTTGTATTTCATCATCAGGATCATACATTTTTATTTCTTGAGAGTTAATATTTACAGTACGAAACAATACCGCATATATATGTATATACTTATCTGTAAAGCAGTAGTGTAATTTAAAAAAAAATAATAGGTAATGTAAACGTGGATTTGTGTGAATCACACGGTAGAATAAGAAGAGTACATAGCGATAGTATAAATAAAAGGTAAAGTAATACAAGAAAAGTATAGGAGGGGGAGGTAGTTTTAATATCGTGAAGAAAGGCCGGTAAGACATAGAATAAGTGGGGACTTAACTTACTGATCACTCGGTTATTTCTCTCTACCAACTTCTTGTACTACTGTATACTATTGTAGTGTTGTCTTGTGAGAAGGTGAGGATACCTGAGCAAACTCTTTGGTTGCTTACCTGTACGCTATAAGACGTTGAACGATCAACAGCTAAACGCGAGTTTTATCCGCGAGTTGTTTCACCACGTAATATATTCGCGTAAAGGTAAAGGTGTTAAAGTTGGGCCCAGTCCGGGACTTGGCCTCGTCACATTTCTGTCCGCTAAGAAAGTGCGCGTGAGCTAAATTTTATTAAGAAGAGAGATAATAAAAAAAAAAATAATTAGTAATTAAAAAATAAAATTTAAGTGCGCAGTATTATTTTAGTCAGTAACTATGACGAAAGTAAATGCATCTTGCAAGTGATTTTTTCAATTTTTAATACGTGGAATATTTTTATTTTTTGTATGTGTGGTGATATGGTTTAATATAAAGATGACGCACTGGTACTTTAAACAACAATTTTTTTTTAATTATTGCATAGATTTATGAGGTAAATTATGTAATTATTTAATTATTTTATACTGTATATAAATATTGAAATAAATTTATTTATTATTTTAAAATGTGTGAACACACATGAGATTATGATCCATTGATTAGACATACATTACACATTGCGTGGATTTGAAAGTAAAACTGTATATAGTTATTATCTAATTGTTTTCTATTACTTTCGGTTGTAATTTAAAAGCTAATTATGGATCTTATCTTTAACATTTTATCGATAATTTTAAAATCGTATGATTACTCGAAAAAATTTAGTGTTCAGACATAAATGTAATTTAAATATTTTTATATATATATAAATATATATACACAGAAAAAAAAGATTTTTTGGAGCAAAAAGTTTTTACTCAAGAAAATTTTTACTTGACTCAAGAAATTTTTTACGTTAGAAGTTGAAGACAAAAATTTTATTGAAAAAAAAATTTTCTTGAAGTAAGAAATGAATTTTTTCTCGTCAAAAAATAATTTCTTGCTTCAAGAAAAATTTTACTTGACCTAAGAATTTTTTTGAGTTATAAATTGAAAACAAAAAAATTTCTTAGGTCAAGTAAAAATTTTCTTGAAGTAAGAAATGAATTTTCTCGCGTCAAAATTTAATTTCTTGCTTCAAGAAAAATTTTACTTGACCTAAGAATATTTTTGAGTAATAAATTGAAAATAAAAAAATTTCTTAGGTCAAGTAAAAATTTTCTTGAACTAAAAAATGAATTTTCTCGCGTCAAAAAATAATTTCTTGCTTCAAGAAAAATTTTACTTGACCCAAGAAATTTTTTCCGTTGTAAATTAAAGACAAAAATTTTCTCGGCGCTAGAAAAAAATTTCCTTGGAGCAAAAAATTCTTTTTTGAGCCAAGAAATTTTTTCGTCCTAAAAAAATTGTCTAATTTAAAATGCAAAATATTTCTTGGACCAAGAAATTTTTTTTCTATATATATTTACATATATATATAAGTATAATTATTTATTTATGAGTTTGTAAAATCATTCAATAGAAATAATTTGAAACGGATATATTGTAATTTAAAAAACTTTTCTATTTCAGAAAATCATTGCACGGACATAACTTCCGGTAGCGACTTCTGGGTATAAATAAAAAAAAACTAATAAACGCGATTAAAATTTAAACGACGGATTGCTATTTAAAGATTTAATTTAGTATTACTAATGAGTAATGAGGATATAGTATTTAAATGAGTAACTTTCATTCATTGAATATTAAATAAATATATTAAGTATCCATCTGTACTTGTGTATATACTAAATAATATAATAACAATAATAATAATAAATAAAAGTCAACAAAGGTGGATGCGTTACCGTGGGTTGGCATTTAACGGACGGCCGTTCGATATAACGATTTCATAAGCATACAGGCTAGTATTATCCTGAAATGTTTCGAAGGCCGATGCCGATATCGATGCGGCTCCTGCTGCTAACAGAGATTCTGCTCCTCTTTATTTCATTATTTATCAGTGACGCCAATGGCCACGTTGCTCTTACCTTCCCACGAGCACGGAAGTACGACCTCGACTTCCTAGACAGCGCAAGAACTCCTGGACCCTGTGGAATGCCACGAGGTTTGTATATATTTATATACATAATACATATATATATGCTTATGTATGTTCGTGTGAATAATTTAGTTATAATTCTATATTCATTGGGCCCGCGAGATAGACGGTGGGAGATGATGGAAAAAAAAGAAAATGTTGGAAAAAAAAAGAAACAGAGACCGGTTTACCTAAATACTAAAACCTGTATTTATTAATTAACTTTTGTTAGCTGATGATTTTTTTTTTAAATGTTTGTAATCCCCGAAAATACTGTAGAACTAAAACATTATTTATTTGACTTATATATATTTATATTTATGTTTAAATATATATATGTTTTATAAAAAAGAGAATGGGTGGAGGAATTTAGGCTCACGTCCAATCGAGAGAGTCGACTTTCACCCGTTCGGGCAATCTTGCTGTTATGTTGAGAGTATAGCATTCCATGGATTATCCCTAGTTCACTTTGTAAATGTGCATTCCAAACAATCATTTTAAACAAACAAAACAATTTACTTTTTTACGCTAATAATTTTCACGGTGAAAATTACTCCGAAATTTTAGAGCATAGAAATTTCGATATTTATTATTTATCTAAGAGCTTTGTATATTTTTATTATTTCATTTAAAATTAATAAAATTCGTGCGCAATTTGTCAATGGAAACTGAAATTTAAACTCAGAATTTTTACTATGCATCGAAGTAATTTTAAGAAAAATCTACAGTTCGGGTTTGTTCGTAGATAGTCGGCTCTTTCCGTTCATCTGTCGGTTATAGGTTAGAATGAAGCATCACGTGACGTTGAAAAATAATATTTTTAGAAATATTCTACTAAATATTGTAATTTAACGTAATAAATTTTACTATGCAATTAATGGAAATTTCTAAAATGAAATTTTCTATATTTGGCTTAAATTACTATGCGCATTGTAAATTATATTGAATGGATATAAAAAATTTCTACACTATTAGCAATTTTCACTATAATTCTATACTGTTTTCGTTTTGTACTGACACTAGTAAAAGATCGAAGTGAATATGGATTTTATTTTAATTTGAATTTATTCCGTCACTCGAAGTTTTGGAGTTTAAAAAAAATTGTCTGCATACAAAGTAAATAAGGAGTTTTTTTATATGAATTTTATTTCAATCCGGAATTTAAATATTAAATATTAAATTAACTTAATTAAATATTAAATTAAGTCTATACAGGATACGCATAGTAATTCTTACTAAATTTTGAAATATATACGTGATTCATTAATTAATAAAAGTGAATTTACTATTCAAAATTACATGAGCATTCGACGGTCGGGCCTTTGGATTTTTCAAATTTACGGTAAATAAATTTGAGTTCGCTGTGGTGTGAATGATTTGGTGTTAAAATTTTCAACACTGTCGGTGGCAAAGTTACACGATGCACGGTGGTAAATTTTGGATCATGTAAATTAGAACGTTCACACCACCAATGGTGTGAATTTATTTCTTTATTTAAAATTCTCGATTACTTTGACACTAAGTATTTCATTTTTAACTAAAAATTATATTATTGGAAAATATTTGAAGTCATAACACCGAATGGTGTGAAAGAAAATACTCTTACGGTGTTTAAATTACACCGCTTAAAATTTCACACCATCAATTCACACCGAACAGACTGCAAGGAAAAAAAGGATTTTTTGTCGCGAAAAATTTTTACTCGCCCCAAGAAATTTGTTATTTGCCCTACGCAAAAAAAAGTTAATTCGAATCAAGAAAATATTTAAGCACACAAACGTTTTCGAGAATCAAGTCAAGATTTTCTTGAGCCAAGAGAATTTGTTTGGAAACAGGAGATTTCTACTTTATCCAAAAAAAATTGAAGTTTTCAAAAAAAATTTCTTGAATCAAGAATATTTACCTTCAGTCGATAATTTTATTTCTGTCTAAGAAATTTTTTGCATTTAAAATTGAAAACAAAAATTTTCTCGAGCCAAGAAAAAGTTTTCTTAGGACTGAAAAAAATTTCTTGGCTTAAGAAATTTTTTCTAGTCCTAAGAAAATTTTTATTTTCTATTCATAATGAAAAATTTTTCTTGTGTCAAGAAATCCTTTTTTCTGTGCGTGTAAATTCCTCAGGATCATTTTTACGCCACTTTTCAAAAAATAAATCGAATAGAAGAGTGTGAATATAGCAGCCATCAGACAAATTTAAAATTATAAATAAGTAGGGTAAATAATTTTTAAAAAATAATATTTAAAAAAAATGCACTTACTAATTTCAAAATTTTTTAAATGCGCATTTTTTAAAATTTTACTTTATTAATTATTTACTCGATTTATCAATAATTAAAAATTTTTCTGATGTCTGCTACTTGTAATTTGCTATTCGCGGTTTCCAAAATTTCGATATCGGAAAATAATCATGGAAATGGATATAAAATTTTATGATTGCTTTCTTCATTTCATTTCATTTCATTATTAGCAACAGTAAATATTTACTTAATTTGTTTAAAATATTAATTTTTTTCTACATTCACACTCATATTGAATAGAGTAATTTAAAAAAAAAATTATCAAAAATTGATAAAGCAAAGCAAAGAAAATAATATTATTAAAATTAGATGTACTGAGACCAGAAAGTGTAAAGAATCGCCGAACGGAACGATCGGCCGATCGCGTGCTCGACTTCCGGAGTTTACGTTTACTTCATTTAAGTTATTTAGCGTGATGCTGCTTTCGACGATAAATCAAACCTTCACTCGTTCAATTTTATTTTTCCACCCATAAAATTTATAAATAAAAAAAATAACTGATTTTCTTATACAAAAAAATAAATAATAATATCTCAATAATTTTAATTTCAGGGGACATAAAAACAAGTTTATTGTCCGGCAGTCAATTCAACGTATCCTGGCATCTGGCTTATCCGCACCGAGTAAGTTTATTTTATTTAATTTAAAAAAATAATAAATATATATAAGAAAATATATATTGCGAGCCATAAAACACAGGGAAAGGCGATATATTATTATTTGTATGTATCGTAGCACAGGCATCAAGTTTATATGGAGATTCCTTGACAGTATTACGACACTATTGTAAAAAGAGAATGAAGCAGGCGCAAAATAAAGATGAAGATAGACTGGATTTATATTTATATATTATAAGTATTTAAGTTTAAAAGTATATATGTTTATATATTAATATTATTCCATAGAGTAGACATTTAAGTGGATGTGGCCTACACGCGTTTTCTTCTCAAGGCAAAATTTTGAATTATTCACGAAAGACTCTTGAGGTATTTAGCGAACGTGCTCACTGTTGAGTAGGCAACGATTGAGTAGTCGTCGATTATCGTTGGTATCCTCTATACTACTGTCCGAGACTTAAACGCACAGATTTATTCATTATGTGTGTGGATGAAAATATGATTGTATGTATGACGGTTGTGAAATTAACCAAGGTAATAGACATTCAGGTTGACGCTTAGTTATATACAATGTGCGTACCCAGGTATTGATGTTGCATCACTCGAAAATACGTAGGCAAGAGATTATTGTATCATTATATTGTTTAAAGTTATTGAGGCGCTTGTATAAGGCAAGATTTTTAATCATTCAATGGTTAATATGTATGTATATATTAGAGTGTCTCAAAAAATCGACTTTTTTTTTTTTCTTGAAGAACATTGAAAAATCGACAGAGTATCTCTAGACAAAGACCCTGTTAAAATATGAGACCTTAATATTAATATTTAAAGGTGGCGATTCGTGATTTTCTATTTTCCATTTAAATAACATGAGAAAAAAAAAATTTTAATTTTGGAATTTTACACCTCGGCGATGGCTTATTGAACAGATAAGTTCAGGATATATTTTTGTAGGGAATTGAACGCTCTACAAAAAAAGTCTCTTATCATTTTTTGATAAATCCATCTGTTCAAAAGTTATTGGAGCTCGAAGTCAAGTTAGAGTAAATTTCGAGATCTTTTTACTTTTCCGGCGAAACTATCGGACTTATCATAAAATGTTATGAGATCTTTTTTGTAGACAATTTTATTTCCTACAAATTATCACTGATAAATTTTTTTCAAATTCTGCATTGTTTTCTAGTTATTTCCATTTTAATGCCAAGCTCCTAAAAAAGTAGTGTTCTGATCGATATATATGAGTGTCAAAAAAATATTAAATCTTTGATGTGTAGAAATTCAAATTTTGAGAGAGTTTAGAATTTAAACTTTAATTTTTTTCTGAGTTTGGTATTTTTGTTGTGGAAAATATGGGGAATTTAGAATGTCACGTAGACGAGTTTTGAATTAGACAAGATTTTTCCCAAATGTGATCCTCGAAATTTATTTTTAACGATCCTGAAGTTAGCAGACAGTTACAAATTTTAGAATTTTTTTTTCAACAATTTAATTTTTAAAAAACGGAAACTAAAAAAATGCATCTGTAGAAAATTTTAAAAACTATGAGTGCAATTTTTCAAAATATATTTTTTTGTATAGTCTAGCGTTTTCAAAAAAAAATTCAAAAACTGTCAGACATCTGCTAACTTCAGTATCATTATTTTTATTACATTTGACCATAGTTGAAAAAAAGGTCAAAAATCTGTAATTTGAAATTTTTGAATCGGAAAGAAAAAATGGAGTAAATTATGGTTCCAAAATGTCCAAAATCTCATTGGACTGGAAATTTGTCCATATGAAGTTTTAAATCACCGATCATTTTTACTAGCCCTATAAAAGAAAACCCATATAGGAATCCAGCCTCGATTCCTATGTGAGTTCCCTTATGACGTTTTCAGATGGATTCCCATATGGGTTTCTATGGGAATCCAGATTATTATACTCGTATCAAGAGACGATAGATATAGAAACCTAAATACCCCGGATTTTATAGAAATTACTTATGTAAAAACACAGATTCTTGTATGAATTTCCCATAAAAAAATCCATGTATCCAAGTTCTTATGTGGGAACCAGATACCCATGGTTTCCTACATGGATTCATATATAAATCCATATACTCCTTTATTAATTTCTATGGGTTTCCATATGGATTTTTTTGATGGGGAGTAAAATCATAAAAGTTGGAAAAAAACTCATTCATGTCAAACTTTTTTGGAATCTTTTTGAAACGAATTTTATTTACAAGGTCATATATATATACATAAACTGATTTTTTATTCAATACACTAAGAAAATAATGAATTTTTTTTTAAGAGGCATTAATAGAGAAAAATTATTTAAAGTGTAAATTTGCAATAAAGTCATTGCTTGGTACAAAAAATACTTTTTTAGCCAAAGATAAATAATCTTCCTGTGATAAATATATCATAAATAGCCATGTATGAAAATTGGTCATATATGCACCATATATGGTCAATTTTAATATATATTTTATACATGGGCATATGACTCATTTTTCACGGTTCAAAAAATAGATGAACATCAGCTTGACTCAAGTAATTTTTCTTATCTTAAAATTCTATTGAGGATTTGAATTAAATATTAAATCCATGACAAAAGTTTGAACTGTCAAAAAAATTATTTTAAAAATTATTAAAGAAAAAAATTTATGTAAAATAAAATATCTTATTGTTGAAAATAATTATTGAGACTAGAAATTATTTAATTAATAAACTATTTAATAGTTTTTTTTGCTTGATGCATACATAATTTTATTAAATTCTGATTGAAAGAAATTCCTAACAATTAGAGAAAAATTTTTAAAAAATTCTCATAAATTGTATGAGTGCAGCAAAGTTACATTCATCTCTCCGAGTGTGAGAAAGAGGATAGGTGACGTTTCTCCTTGATACTTTTTGGAGCTAATTGTTGGGTACTGCTATATAATCACAGCTCCACCTATTTTTGATCGTAAAAAATAAAAACGGTATTTTTTCTTTAAATTCTTCTTCACGGTAGATTGAAAAAAAAAATATATATATTTATATATATAAATTTATGTTAAATACATACTTACATTGTTGCACTGTCTATAATATTCATAAAAATTTATGGTAATTATGGACCACACGACTTCCCGATTTTCGGGTTTAAAAATTTTTAAAATTCATTTTTTATATTTTGCCATAAAATAAAAAAAAAAGATTTTGAATTATTTATCGATTTATATGATAAAATTTGTGAATTAATTAGCAGACGCCTAAAAATTTTTCAAATTCTTAAGCAAATTACAAATTATTGAAATTTTTTAAAAAAAGCAGAATTAAAAAATTTTTTTTATCAACTGAATTTTTTTTTTTTAATCCAAAAATTTTTTTTGGTTCTCGTCATTAAAATTATCACCAAATTTATTTTCTATTTCCCATAATAAATTTTCAACTTCAAAATAAAAACTTGAAATTTTTCAAAAATTTCTCGTTTTCCCTCTAAAAAATTTTAATACTAAAATCTAAAAAAGTATCGATGTCACTAAAAAAAAATGAAAATTTTGATTAAAAAATTACAGTGAAAATTTTAAAACTCAAAAATTTTTCAAAAATTTCCCGTTTTCCCTCCAAGAAATTTTAATAGCAAAATCTAAAAAAATATCGATGTCACTAAAAAAATAATGAAAATTTTGATTAAAAAATTACAGTGAAAATTTAAAAACTCAAAAATTTTTTAAAAATTTCCCGTTTTCCCTCCAAAAAATTTTAATACCAAAATCTAAAAAAGTATCGATGTCATTAAAAAAAAAATGAAAATTTTGATTAAAAAATTAATGAAAATTGTAGAACTTAATTTTTCAAAAATGCCTTTTTTCAAAATTTTATTTCAAATAAATTGTTATTATTGTCATATTGTAAGACGTTAAGAGTAAAGTCACAAGTCTATTAATAGAAAGAAAAAAAACTAAACTTTTGATCTCTACTGTAATTGTATGAGTTTTTGTATTAACATTTTGAATTAAACATATAATAAAAAAAGTTGACATTGATATTCAGATGCTGACAACACGTGGATGTTGGCTGGTATCGTGTGAGACATACCCGATACTCAATTGTAAGAGCCGTTATGACCTCAAATTAGTGTGACGTACCCAGGTATCAAGCAAAGCCTACAGTTTAATCATCCACATGTCTATTGAATTAAATCCCCTGTCTTAAAAAAAAAAAATTAAATAAATCTAATTAATTTATATGATAAAAAAAGTAAAAAGAAAACTAGGCAGGTATTAAAAAAATACTATCCATTTTTGAATGCAAATAGTATTGGGTTGATTGCGCGTGAATGCGGAAATCTTAATGCTGACCTTCATTCCACATTCCATCGGTGTCCGGAGTCGGTGCTTCTCTTGTCCGTTACGAAAATTATGCGTTTTAATAGTCTAACTAACCAGGAGGGACAGAGTGCAATGTTCGCTGCATGTCCGTTATATCTTTGACATTACATATAATCGTTACCGCCTACAAGGAGTAACCATTCAATGATCATCAGTTATTGCACTTGCAGCCTTGGAAATTATGCATAGTTAATTAATGATAATTATCATTGTTTTTGTTTAATAAACAAGTATTTAGTGCGCTTATTTATATTGTTATTTGACGGGTAAATCAATTTATTATTTTTGAAATAATAACTGACGGAGCTGAGAGAAATTGTAGGCTACTTTCTCCTTTTTATTTTTTGTCCGCATCTCGAGTATTGTCATCGAGATAATTGACAGTTTTTTATTAACTTTTTTCTCGGCTTGTATGGAGTTTTTTTATTTTCTTGCATTGGAAAAAAATGGGAGTGAATTCGATGTAATCTGGATTTTGATAAATTCGAATTTACTCCGTAATCCGGAGTTATGAAGTAAAAAAAATCACTTTTTATAGGGATTAAATAAAAAGTTTTTTTTCAGCGAAGTGATTTGGATTTTATTTTAATGTGAATTTACTCCGCTAGTCGGAGTTCTGGAGTAAAGAAAAAAATCACTGCCCATACGGAGTAAATAGGAATTTTTTTTTTGCAGCGGAGTGATTTTGATTTTATTTTTATCTGAATTTACTCCATTACTCGGATTTCCGGAGTAAAAAAAATCACTCCACACAGGAAGTAAATAGAGTTTTTTTTAGCGGAGTATACTGGATTTTATTTAAATTCAAATTTACTCCGTAATCCGGAGTTATGGAGTAAAAAAAACACTCTTCATACGGAGTAAATAAGAAGTTTTTATCAACGGAGTGATTTTGATTTTATTTTTATTTGAATTTACTCCGCCACTTGTATTTCCGGAGTAAAAAAAAATGACTCCGCAAACGAAAAGTTTTTTTCTGCCGAGTGATCTGAATTTTATTTAAATTTGAATCTACTCCGCTACTCTCCTTTAAATTCCGGAGTCAAAAAAATAACTCCAGACACGGAGTAAATAAAAAATTCCGGATTTTATTTGAATCCAAATTTACTCCGTCCTTCTATTTAAAGTTACGGAGTAAAGAAAAAAATCACTGTTCATACGGAGTAAATAGGATTTTTTTCGCAGCGGAGTCATTTAGATCTTATTTTTATCTGAATTTACTCCATTACTCGGATTTTCGGAGTAAAAAAAATAACTCGGCAAACAAAGCAAATAGAAAGTTTTTTATCTGCCAAATGATCTGGATTTTATTTAAATCTGAATTTACTCCGCAACTCTCCTTGAAATTCCGGAGTAAAAAAAAATAACTCCAGACACGGCGTAAATAAAAAGTTTTGAATTTTATTTAAATCCGAATTTACTCCGTCGCTCTCGGAATTCTGGAGTAAAAAAAATCACTCCGCATACGGAGTAAATAAGTTTTTTTTTCCGCCCAATCGGAATTTTATTTCCATCCGCATTCACTCCGATTCGAATTTTTAATTTCAAAACAAACTCCCCTTGGAGTAAATTTACTCCGCGGGAACTAAATAAATAAAAAATCCACTCTACATTGACTGCTAATTAATCCGCGTTCACTCCGCAAATTTTTACAATGTGTAAAAAAGAAATGATTCTATAGTGACACCAGTAAATAGATTGTAATGATTATTTATTAACAGTTGTCAATAAATATATACAAACAACATAACAACTAAAGGTTGGCAATAAGATACTACTTAACTGCTGACTGGCTGTAGTAAATACCTGTCGTGGTAAAAGTATTGGGCATGTCAACTGTAAGACTATATCACCACGATGGAATTCAGGTGAAAGCCGACTACGAAAACTCATGTGATACATTCAATATATTCCATATCTAATTAATATTTTAATTTATCATCTTTATTCATTTCTTAAATTAATTAATTACTTTATTTTTAGGGAGGATTTAGATTACAAATTCTTGATGCACTTGATCGTCCGCTTGTCGATCTCACCCCTGTAACGAAACAGAGTGAATTCGTTGAAGATGACGCTACGTAGGTTTTTTTAAAATTAATGATATAAATTTGTTATGATAAATAATGAATTATTAATGAAAAATATTCAAATGACCTCAGGGCACAGCATTACCCAGTTGAGTTGCCACAGAATTTCACCTGCACCGATTGCACAATCCGGCTTCTTCGTGAGGCAGAAGAGTGGGGGTCCAGTTACAGGTTTTGGTCTTGCGCTGACATTGATGTAAGTACCGTACACAATATTTTAATTTATTATTATTATTATTGATAATTAAAATGAAAAGTAACTATATAGTTGGATGAAATAAATTAACATTATTACAGATATTAGATAGGAAAACATATCGGGAGGATTGCAGCGGGCATGGGAGATCGTTGGTTGGTAGATGTAGATGTGACCGATTTTACCACGGTCCGAGGTGTGAATTTAGGGAAGATTGTCTTGATGATTCGGACTGCGGAAATCAGGGCACTTGTGTTGACAATGGTGGCACAACATTTCCCACGAAACATTGTTATTGCAATGTTGGATGGTTTGGGCCAGGTTGCGCTAAGAGTGAGTTTCTATTTCTCATTATTTTATGCTCTTACAATATTATTATTATTATTATTATTTTTATTTTTATTATTATTATGATGATAATGATGATGATTATGATCATCATTATTGTTATTCTATCAAAAAAATCCATACGGAAATGTAGCTTAGATAGGTCTCCTATATGGTTTCCTATATGAAATCCCTACATAATTTCCTATAGGAAATCCCTGCATGGTTTCTGATAAGAAATCTCTGTATGGTTTCCTATAGGAAATCTCTGCATGGTTTCCTACAGGAAATTCTTATATGGTTTCCTATAGGAAATCTTTGCATGATTTCTTATAGAAAATCTCTGTATGGTTTCTTATAGGAAATCCCTATATGGTTTCCTATAAGGAATCTCTGTATGGTTTCCTATAGGAAATCTTTGCATGATTTCTTATAGGAAATCCCTATATGGTTTCCAATAGAAAATTCTTAAATGGTTTCCTATAAGAAATTCCTGCATGGTTTCCTATAGGAAATCTCCGTATGGTTTTTTATAGGAAGTCCGTATATGGTTTCCGATAAGAAATTCCTATATGGTTTCCTATAAGATATCTCTGTATGGTTTTTTATAGGAAATCTCTGCATGGTTTAATAATAATAATAATAATAATAATAATAATAATAATAATAATAATAATAATAATAATAATAATAATAATAATAATAATAATAATAATAATAATAATAATAATAATAATAATAATAATAATAATAATAATAATAATAATAATAATAATAATAATAATAATAATAATAATAATAATAATAATAATAATAATAATAATAATAATAATAATAATAATAATAATAATCATTATTGGCGCTCAGCTGAGGCCCTCGGTAGAGTCGGACTACCGGAGATAACCCCCTGAGCATTTTACTAAAATGAAATAATAATAATAATAATCATTATTATTATTATTATTATTATTATTATTATTATTATTATTTAAATTTTCTTATTTATTATAATTTAAAAAATTTATTTCAAAATATAATTTACAGGATCAGCAATTAAGTCTACTGAAATAGACCTGCAGGGACATACAATGATACGTTTCTCAGAAGACTTTGTCTTCTATTGGCGAATACTCAAGGACTCGAAAGAATTAGAAGGTGTAATGATAGTTAATGACACATCGTGGGTTGGAGTTGGCTGGCGTCCAAGCAGTTTAACGCCATCGTGTCGTGCGTTCCCTGAAATTCACGGCAAGAATCACGTCCAGGCAGAGCCGTTGCCTCATCCTGAGCCAAAATCCCAAGCTACTTCAGCAAAAAACAATTCACGCTTAGATAATTCCGCTGAGCCGAAACCCGAACCGACTCACAGAGCGTTCACTGCTGAGCAAACTGCTGAGCCATCGTCAAAGTCTGCTGCAAAAAGACGATCTCCCAAATCGCCTCGTTCTGAATTGTCCGTTACCTCGAGAACAAATAACAATGATGTAACTGTTCAAACAAGTGTTACTTATCAAGTTAGCACTCAGCAAGGACGTAAGAAACGGTCACCTGAGTTCGCAACTCCTGCGCCAACTGCCGGTATGTATACAAGCATTTTTTTTTTAGTTAATATCCTAATGCAGTATCAAGTATTATATTAAAAAAATATATTTTTTGTAAAGTTGTTGCAGTTGTAACATTATTTTTTTTAGCAGTATTCACTTACTCTAGATTATTATTTTAGATTATTATTATTTTGAAATTATTAATAGATGAGCACGGTGTTGGTAAAATAGTTGCATGTTGTTATTGCTTTGTTGCACAGGAGAGCCTACCAGTGAACCAGAACCAGCTTCTGAGCCTGAACCGAAATCAAAAACTAAATCCGATATATCTGAACCACTTCCAGAACCTGAACCTTCACCTGAACCTGCACCCGAACCTTCACCTGAACCCTCACCTAAATCTGTACCTGAACCTTCACCTGAACCAGCGCCTGAACCTTCACCTGAACCAGCACCTGAACCTTCACCTGAGCCAGCACCTGAACCTGAATCTAAATCAAAATCAAAATCTAATGTAGAACCTAAACCTGAACCAAAATCATTACCAGAACCACACCCTGAACCTGAACCAGCACCTGAACCCGAACCTGAACCAAAATCTTTACCGGAACCACATCCCGAACCAGAACCATCACCTGAACCCGAACCATCACCTGAACCTGAACCATCACCTGAACCCGAACCTGAACCAAAATCTTTACCTGAACCAGAACCTGAACCTAATTCACAATCAAGTTCCAAGTCAGAAAATGAAGATTCTGAAATTAGCACCAAATCAGGCGCAACAAAAGGTAAAATTTTAGTAAGGAAGTAAATAGTATTTAGTAAATAATAATAATAATTGTATAAATTATTTATTATATAGTAAAGTAGTAGTAATTTAACATAATTATAGTAATTATTTATAAATAAATAAAAAGTAAATGCAATACTCACAAAATAGCTGTAAAGTAGCGCTTTTAGTTTACAACAAAATAAAAAATATTTACTAGTATTATCTATAATAATAATTAAATATATATGTATATATATTTATTAAAATTTAATGATAGCACCAGTGAGACCAGAAGTTCATGAATACACACCGAAACACGATTTTAATCCGATGGACTGCACGGACATGATAATTGGAATGGCCAGAGAGAATACCCACAGGATCGGTGATTATTACACCCGCGATCGTTCTACTCCGCGTAATGACGCCTTTTGGGGAGGGAAGGACAGTTTGACTGCCGCAATGGGATACGAGAAGGATGGGGTTACGACAATTATGTTTAGACGCAAGTTAACAACCAATGAGCTGACTGATCATGAAATAGTTGACGGCGATATGCAAGTTATTTGGGCAAGAGGACAACAGAAGGGTAATTATGTCCACCAGCCGCCCAGTGGTGTCGAAAAGAGCAAGGTCAGTGTCAAGGATTTCTACAAGACTGACGAGCTCAAGTATCACGGCCACAAAAACCAGCGAGGCGTTGCCACCTTTAACTTTTTTGGTAAATTTTATTACTTTTATAAAATAATCAGTTTTCTTGAGATAATTGTTAGAGATGTAAGAAACTTTTCGAATTAATTGTCAATTTTCAAATTATTCAAAAGTTTTCAAATTTTGAAATTTTTCTGATCAGCCTTCAAATATTCAATTTTTATTTAATTGAGAGCTTAGTTTTTAAAGAAACCAAAAATAATTATTCCGTAGATTTGAGTCTTCAAAAAGTTACGAATAATTTAAAATTTTTCAAATAATTAAAAACTTTCTGAACTATTGGTAACTTTTCGAATTATTTGTAACTTTTCAAATTCCTCGATTTGAATCAAGGAAATTTTGATAAGTTTTCAAATATTCAATTTTTCCTGAGTTCTATTTACTTCTGACAAAAATTTAAATTTTTGAAAAGTTATTGAAATTTAAAGTCGTTCAAAATAAAATTTTCTAATTATTCAATAATTAGAGAATTTACGAATAACTCGGAGTTTCAAATTATCCGAAAGTTTTTGAATGATTTGTAACTTTTTAAATAACATAATTTGAATCGAAGAAATTCTAATTAGCTTTCAAATATTCCATTTTTATTTAATGGAGAGCTTAGTTTTTATAATGATCAAAAATAATTAATTCGTAGATTTGTGTCTTCAAAAAGTTACGAAAAAATTTGAAACTTTTCGAACTATTCGCCAATTTTCGAATTATTCGCAAGTCTTTGAATTATTTGTAACTTTTCAAATCCGCGATTCGAATCAAGGAAATTTTGATCAGCTTCAAATATTCAATTTTTCGTGTCTGAGTTCTATTTTCTTCTCACAAAAATTTGAATTATTCAAATAAATATTAAAATTTCGTCATTCGAAAGAAAATTTCAAATTATTCATAAATTTTCCAATAATTAGAAAATTTACAAATAACTCAGTTTCGAATTATCGGAAAATTTTTGAATTACTTGTAACTTTTCAAATCCTCGATTCGAATTAAGTAAATTTTGAACAGCTTTCAAATATTCAATTTTTCGTGCCTGAGTTCTATTTTCTTCTGACAAAAATTTGAATTATTCAAAAAAATATAAAAATTTCAAGTCATTCAAAAGAAAATTTCAAATTATTCATAAATTTTCCAATAATTAGAGAATTTACGAATAACTCAATTTCGAATCATCCGAAAATTTTCAGATTATTTGTAACTTTTCAAATCCTCGATTCGAATCAAGGAAATTTTGACCAGCTTTCAAATATTTAATTTCAAGTTGTTCAAAAGAAAATTTCAAATTATTCGTAAATTCAAATTGTTCGCGCGTCCCCTAATAATTACATAATTTTTCTCTTTCCCTAGATGAGAAAACCAGAAGTAAAGATGAATTAGGCGGCCCTATTCCGCTTGAAAGTGGAAATTGCGGCGGAGAATGGAAATATCCAAGAAGTTGTAACGTAAAAAATTTCACCTGCGAGTATTACATTCGGTGGAGTTACAAGACGAGGAAGGTGAGGAATATCTTTATACTCAAACATATATATATACACATTTTTGCTTTCTCTTTTTGCCATTACCACCATTAATACTCGTCCGTTGAGGAAAACAACTTTCATTATTCGGGTTTTTGCCGCAGAAAATGACTTTTATTTTTTTTTACGTAAAAATATATCCATAAATTATAATAAAATATATTTATGGGTTTGCTAATTATGTATATAAGTAATTACATATATTTTTTAATGCTTCAGGATCAAATAACGTTTACAATAAAAACTAAAAACACGGATACCTGGACGGGAATCGGATTTTCAGAAGACGACAAAATGACACAAACGGATGCTATATTAGGATGGGTTGACAAAACAAATGGACGAGCATTTGTTATGGACACTTGGATAAGTGGTTACAGTCTACCACTTTTAGATCCTTCCCAAGATATATACAATATAAGTGGTAATATTGAAAATGGCGTAACGACTCTAATGTTCTCCCGGAAACGCGCCACTAAAGACACTAAAGATTTCTCATTTACGGATGACCATTGTCTCTATATGATGTTCCCTGTGAAAGGCGGAATATTCAATGCTGTTAATAAAAAAATAAGAAAACATACACGAGTTCCGATCGTTTCATCAGAGCGTATTTGCGTTAAATCATGCGGCATTGAAGAGACTGATGATGATGATGACACGATGACTGCTGCACCTCCGGGAATTGACTATGAAGTTGAGGTAAAACTCGTTAACCTTGGCGACGGTTTCAAAACTTCACAATTTGGGACACAGGAATTCGAAATAACCTCCAATAGAATTTCGGGAGATTTTGAACCGACTTTCAAAAATAAAATTCCCGGGTTTTACGCGACACAACTCAGTGAACTTAAGAGGTAAAGTTTTTTTTTCTGCCGGTTATTTAAAAATTTTACTGATTAATGACTTTGAAGGTTAGCCGGGTTTTCATTGGCTTTAATCGGAATTCGCTGGAAGCGCCCTCGCACTGATTAAAATCTAGTTGATTTCAATTTAAAAATAATAATTATTATTTTCCAATTGGATTCGATAGAAAAATTTTAATTGGAAAATAATTTAAAAAATAAAATTATTGTTTATTTGTTGAAATCAATTGAATTTTAATTAAAATTTGTGGAGGCGCCTCGAGCGCAGTCATATTGACTTTCAATTGGAAAATGATATTTTTTTAAATTTCCAATCGGAAGTTGCCGATTGAATACGATTACAAATTTTCAATGAGTTTTTGATCGAAATGGAAAAAAATATAAATTGTTTTTACAGAAATGACGATAATGGAATAATTGCAAAAATGAATGTAATTATTGATAAAAATATTGATAAGGAACACGCTTCTAAACCGAGTGAAACTCTTATGCTGATTGAACAAGTTTTAAAAGAAGCTGTACTAACTGGAAAAATAGGATCTCTTCGCGTTGATCCAAATTATCTTGTAGTCAGACCGCCAATAGGTGAGTTAATTAATTTTTTCAAATAAAAATACAGTCGGACCTCGTTATAAGACTCCCCCCCGAAACCTTGCTCTAAGAGTGTGAATGTAGCAGACAAACAAATTTAAAATTATAAATAAATAGATTAAATAATTAATAAAATAAAATTAAAAAAAAATGCACTTAATAATTTTTGAATTTTTTAAATGCAGATTTTTTTTTAATTTAATTTTTTTAATTATTTACTCAGTTAATTTTTAATTTTAAATATGTCTGATGTCTGCTACATTCATACTCGTTGTTAGCTGACGTCTAATAATTTTTGATTTTTTTTCAAAACGATAAATTGAAAAAAAAAATTATTTGAAAATTTGCACTTATAGTTTTTTTAATTTTCTACATGTGCATATTTTTTTTTTTTTAATTAAACTGTTAAAAAAAATCGTTAATTGTCTGCTAACTTCAAAATAATCAGAAATTAACCGTCTAATAATTTTTGGATTTTTGAAAAACTGATAAACTATCGAAAAAAAAATTGCACTTTATTTTTTACTTTAGTTTTTTAAATTTTCTACATGTGCATATATTTAGTTTTTTTATTTTTTTAATTAAACTGTTTAAAAAAAAATTCAAAAATTTTTTATTATTTTCTACCTGGTGGAAATTTTTGGGAATTTTCTCTGAACAAGTCTTCAGAATTTTGAAAAAGTCTTTAAAACTTTGGAACTGAGTCTTCGGAGAAAATTCCCAAAAATTTCCACCAGAGCTAACTTCAGTATCATAAATTAGCCGACGTCTAATAATTTGGATTTTTCAAAAAATGATACATTATAAAAATTTTAAGAATTTTTTTCCCTACAGTCCCGAACTAGTCTTATAACGAGATCTGATTGTAATTAATTAATTAAATAATTTTTTTTTCTAAATAATTCAACAGGATACGAATTGAGCGAAGACAAAGAAAGAAATATCCAATCAAATGATTTGTTACTCGGCACAACAAAACTTTACCTCGTCATTGGATGTATTGCTGCTTTAATAGCATTAGCATTATTACAAGCCAGTTGTACTCTATACAAAGCAACTCGTAAAAGAATGACTAAGGTAAACAATTGTATTATATTTTTTTGTTTGTTTAGTTAGAGTGAATAATCAATACTCAAATAGTAGAAACCAATCAACAGTAATTGCTAATATTTATATTAAAAATTAAAACGCGCCTCGAATAGTAAAATAGTTGTGGCTGAAAATTCAATTTATTTTGTTGCACAACTCAATTGCGAAGCAATTAGATGTGTACTGAATGCTTACTCGGCCCAGCTGATTCACTTACGTAAAAATTATATTTACACATGCAAATATTCACGATACTGAAGTTTGGCGACGTTTAATAATTTTTGGATTTATTTTCAAAACAATAAATTATTAAAAAAAAATATTTGAAAAAATTGCACCTGTAGTTTTTTTACTTTTCTACATGTGCATTTTTTTAGTTTTTTTTTTAATTGATTTATTGATGAAAAATCCGAAAATTGTCAATTGTCTACTAACTTCAGGATCGTAAATTATTAAATTATCATTTTTTAAAACTATTTATGGGAAGGCATCAGTTGCCTACAATTTTTTTGCCGATTACATCAAATGCCTACAATATTTTTTCGTACATAATAAATGCATACTGCTCAGTTGCCTACCAAACTTTATTGCCTACAGTTCTATTGTGTACAAAAATAAAAAATATATATTCTAATTGCATACAAAAGTTATTGCACTGTTCTATTGCCTACTAAAAAAATATTTTATGATGTCCAATTGATTACTATTCAACTGTGTACCCATCAAAGAAATACATGATTAATGTAGATAAGCTTCTGATTTATTTACTAAGAAAATTAAGTACTTATTGATGAGAAATGATGAATGTTCAGGACCGATCATTAAAAAAAAAAAAACCTCAGATGATCTGAAAAATATCAGAACCACGGTAGTTTTCACAATAGCAACTGGAAACTTCAGTTAGTTTTCTATCAGATAATAGTGACCTAATCATGCCAAATATATATATATATATTAAAATAAGTAAAGGTAAGTTAATGCTTGAGACATTTAATATCTATGTGAAACTTTTAAAATAGTATAACTTGTCCAGTCTATCATAAGATACTGGGTTGAATCTCACAGCCGATGTAAGGAATGAAATGATTAGGTCACTACTATCTAATTGAAAATTTAATCAAGTTTCCAGTTACTATTGTGAAAACTACCATGGTTCTGATATTTTTCAGATCTGAGTTTTTTTTTTTTTTTCAAATGATCGATCCTGAACATTCATCATTTCTCATCAATAAGTACTTGATTTTCTTAGCAAATGAATCAGAATTTATCTACATTAATCATGTATTTCTCTGATGGGTACACAGTTGAATAGTAATCAATTGGACATCATAAAATATTTTTTTAGTAGGCAATAGAACAGTGCAATAACTTTTGTATGCAATTAGAATATATATTTTTTATTTTTGTACACAATAGAACTGTAGGCAATAAAGTTTGGTAGGCAACTGAGCAGTATGCATTTATTACGTACGAAAAAATATTGTAGGCATTTGATACAATCGGCAAAAAAATTGTAGGCAACTGATGACTTCCCCTATTTATAAATAATAAATACTACTCGAGACTCTTTAAATAAATTAATAATAATACAGAGAAAATGTAAATAATAATGAATTGTTGGTATATTCACTCTACTTAAACATTCTGTAACTAATTAAATAATAACTAAATTATTATTATAAATAAATAACAATTAGTACCTTGGGCACTTGCTGTATTTTTCCACATCTTCAATATTTTCATGCGCGTCCCTGTCTTGCCATATAAATTAATTTTGTTTATCACCGCGGGTTTGTTAATTTTATAACGCAATAATTAAAAAATTCTTTGAACTATAATGAAGTAAACAAAAAAAAAGGAGAATGTGAATGTGAAATAAATAAAAAAATTAATATGCCGGTCTCGGAATTAAAAGCATAAATTTACATTTAAATAATTGATGAAGTTCTGACATTAAAATTAAAGTCACGGATTTAAAAGCTTCGGATGCTCAAATACCTTTCAGAATATTTAACATCAAAGGTTTTAATAAATAAATTAGAAAAATATGTATATACATTTTTTACATCACGTCTCGAGAGGTTCATCTGATAGCCACAAATTAACCAATTATTTAAATGGAAATATAAATATAAAAACCACTCGAAAAATATCTTGCGGTGAATAAATTTATATATTTTTATTTTTTAAATAATAAATTATTAGTATCCTTGATGTTTATTTAAATAGAAACTAAACCGGTCTCATATAAAAAAAATTCGGCATGTGAAATTTCTAAACTTAAGACAAATTAGAACAGGTGGAACTTTTTTTGAACTTTTGTAATTTTGATAGTAAAAAAAAAAAAGTTTGTCCAGGACTTTCTCAAAAAAGAACGTTTTGAAAACGTACTCTTACTACATTTTATTCCGGTTTCGAAAAAGTTCGAAAATCTCAAATTTTGAACTTTTTTTTTTTATTCTTTTGGGTCTATTGTCTGTGTTAAAAAAATTCGTTCCAAAAAAGTTCGACATGTGGAACTTAAGACTGATCAGAACTTCAGTAGAACTTTTGTGATTTTGACAGTAAAAAACATGTTTATCTAAGACTATAAAAGCGAATTTTGAGTAAAAAAATAACGATTTTGAAACCAATCTTTCAAAATATATTTTTACTACATTTTACCCACGTTCCGAAAAAGTTTTCATTAAAACCAATAGTCCGATAAGAATAAAAAAACGTTCATAAAGTTCAAAATTTGCGGTTTTTGAACTTTTTCAAAACTAGGGTAAAATGTAGTAAAAATACGTTTCCAAAACCTTCTTTTTTTGACTCGAAATTCGTTCATATAAAATCCTAAATAAACGTTTCTTTTTTTTTTTATTATCAAACCTATAAAAGTTCTAATCTGTCTCAAGTTAAGAAGTTCTACATATCGAACTGTCTTGGAATCTTTTTGAAACGACTTTTTTTTTACACGGATGATTCCTAAGAACTGTTTTGAAACGCGGGTAAAATGTAATAAAAATACGTTTTAAGAAATATTTTTTACAAACGTTGTCTTTTACTCTAAATTTGCTCATATAAAATCCTAAATAAACTTTTTTTCTTACTATCAAAATTACAAAAGTTCGACATGTGAAACTTATAAACTTGAGATTAGAATTTCAAATGGGATTTTTTTTTAAGTTTCACATGTCGAACTTTTTTTTACACGTCTGGTTTCTAATAGGAACTATTTCGCAACGAGGGTAAAATGTAGTAAAAATACGTTTCGAAAAACTTCTTTTTTGACTCAATATTCGCTGATATAAAATCCTAGATAACATTTTTTTTTTTTACTATCAAAATTATAAAAGTTCTACTCGAAGTTCTAATCTGTCTCGAGCTTAGAATTTCTACATGTCGAACTTTTTGATTGAATTTTTTGAAACACGGGTAGTAGGTACTATTGATATACTTGAAATCGATTGTATTGCTTTGCTTGTTGTTGTTGCATGACCCGCGCTCTTCCTGACTACCGCTGGTATTGTATTAGAGGGTGTACTCACTGCCTTTGGTATCTTCTTCTACCCCGGCTGATCCAATTAATGGTACATCCGTGATGATGCGATCACATCAATACAATGATCATCATTACCATCATTATCATCAACATCACCGTCATCGACAACAGCCTCGACCTAATCATCACTATACGTCATCAAATATGCATCGAACTGTCCCACATTAAATTGATAGTCCACGTATCTAATGAATTATTGCTTTCATTTCCTTCAGGTACTCGCTATGTGCTTTTAAATCTTTACGTTCTCTACTTTATCTATCCATCCTCTTTTCTTTCTCTTCGTCTTTTTACTTAACATTTTATTTATTATTGTTGTGGTTAATTGTTATTAATATTATTTGTAATGTATATGGGTAAAAAAAATTTAAGTCCTGCGCAGGAACAATCATTAGAATTTTTACAGAATCCAGAAATTTGATTTTTTTTTTTTTTTTTCAGTAAATTTTGGAATTTTTTATACTCGAAAAAATGTGGAACTTTTTTTTCATAATTAAGTTTTTTTTTTAATTTTTAAATTTGAATTTTTATGGTGACAATTTTTTTTTTTTAATATAAATTTTAATAATTAAAAATTTAATTTAATAAAAATTCAAAATTCATAAATTTAATTATCCAAAGATTAATTTTTGAAAATTTTAATTATCAAAAATTTTAATTTCAATTTAATTGCTGATGACTAAAAAAATTTCAAATATCAGACCCGAGAATTAGTCATTAATATTTTAAATATTTCCGCAGTTTTTTTTATAAATTATATTTCAGTAAATTTTCATGTATTTTGTACTTTTTTATATCAAAAAAATGTATAACTCAATTTTTTAAAATAATTAAATTTTTATATTTGAATTTTTATGGTAAGAACAGAAATTTTTTTTTTCTTACAAAAAGTATTTAATTTTTATTGAAAATTCATATATTTATAAATTTTTAAAATTAAATTTAATAAAAGTTCAAAATTCATAAATTTAATTATTTAAAGTTCAATTTTTGAAAATTTGAATTATCAAAAATTTTAATTTAAATTTCATTGCTTAGATGACTAAAAAAATTTCAAATATCAGACCCGAGAATTAGTCATTAATATTTTAAATATTTCCGCGGTTTTTTTTATAAATTTTTTTTCAGTAAATTTTCATGTATTTTGTAATTTTTTATATAAAAAAATTGTAGAACTCAATTTTTTAAAATAATTAAATTGTTTTTTTGAATTTTTAAATTTGAATTTTTATGTTAACATAAATTTTTCTTTTCTTACAAAAAATATTTAATTTTTATTAAAAATTCATACATTCAAAATTTAATTTAATAAAAATTCAAAATTTATAAATTTAAATTTAAATTTCGGTAACGTAAAAATTGATCCAAAGACATATGATCCGCACGACATTATATCCACGGACAAATAATCCTTAAGACAATTCCTCCAAAAATACCTCATACATGTAAATCAACAATCGACAAAATTTCTTAAATATATATAAACTTAAATATATAAACTTATACGCTTGAAATAGTACGGTACCTTTTTTTCAGGGATTTTGTGGGCGTGTACATCAGGAAACACGGTAGCATCTCGCGCCAAGTACACGTTCAAACACTTGTATATGTGTGAAGTCTTATGGCGCGAGCCTACCGTGTATCTATACCGTAGACATAGTGGTATAAAATATATAAACCCATGCACTTGCAATAATACTGTACCATTTCAAAGAAAATCAGACGGTGACACGTAACCAAATCAGACTATTACTTGTTAGAAAATTTTCTGAATTAAAATATTTGAAAGAGTTCATGGTAATCTTACACACCATAATTGTCACTGGGATCAATTATCGTAAGGATAAATTATCGGCAGATCAATTATCCACGGATCAAATATCATACGGATCAAATGTCGCGGATCATTTGTCGTCGGATCATCGGCCCTGTCACCTAAAATTTCATTGCTCAGATGACTAAAAAATTTTCAAATATCAGCCTCGAGAATTTTTCCTTAACATTTTAAATATTTCGCGGTTTTTTTTAATTTTTCCAGTTCTCTAAAAACATCCAGCAGAAAATTTTTCCGCGCAAGACTTTTTTTTACTTTCATAAATAACTACAATATTTTTCATTTGTTTGTTACAGCAGGAGCGTTTGATCACGAATAATATGTGGAAAGATTATTCAACGGGTGCCAAGACAAATTTTGGTTTCGAAGCCTTTGAGACTGAAGAAAAAGTACCACCGCCTCCGGTGTCTAATCCTCCGAGAACAAGAGACGTAACAGACGGCGCAATAACTATGTCAGGTGGTGGAAAAAATATGATGGAAAAACATCGATTGAGTAGCAGCAGCAATGGTCATAATCATAATCACAGTCATAATCACAACCATAATAACAATAGTAGTAATAATAGCAACAGCCACCATCACAGTCATCAAATGTCATCTACACCACGAGCAACTTACAGTTTGCCTCGTGCTCCGGGTACTAGACAACCATCGCCACCACCACAACTTAGTTATTACACTCAAGACCGTAGAAATAATCGTAAGAGTAATAATAATGCTAATGGTAATTCACAATCGGGTCAACAACCCGACTTTTATTTCATGCCAAGTCAACGAAAATACAGCGGCGAGGTCGTTCGCGTTTATGTTGATTATGGAAATCAAAAACCTAAATAATTTACCCCCACTACACCAGTATTTGGAAAAATTTATTATTATTATTTTATTTATTTTTATAATTTCAAATTCCAATTACTTTTATTATTCCAATCTGGCTATTGTACATAATTTTAATTTTAATGTTAATTTTTTTTTATTAAGAAAAAAAAATTAAATTTACTCGTTTTTTTTTTGAATTTTATTTGTATAGATATATGGTGCTAATTTGTTAATTGTGTATATGAGAAAGTTTTGTTATTATTTTAATATATCGATATTTCTATTTTAAGTGTAAGTGTTTGCAAAACTTTATATTTCTTTTGAATATTTAATTTGATGATACTGAAGTTAGTTGACATTTAAAAATTTTCGGTTTCTTTTTCAAAACGATACTATGAAAAAAAAATATTTTTACAAACTGCACCGATAGATTTTAAAATTTTCTAGGGTGCATATTTTTAGTTTTTTTTTGTCATTTAAAAAAAAAAAAAAAAATTTGAAAAATTGTTAATCGTCTGTTAACTTCAGGATCATTTAATTTGTTGACTGGTCGTGAAGTAATGAGTCGATTATTAGTTCAAGTTGTTTAGTTTCTACATTTGACTTGACAGCTTGTAAAAATTGGAGTTGAGTTTGGAACTTTAAATATTTGTCGTTAAAAACAAGTTTTTTTTTTTTTATTTCGAGCTCTGATTAAATTGAATTTGTAAAAAAAATTATTTAAATTATAAACTTTTTCAGTTACTTAAAGTTTTTGTTCGTGAAATTAGAACTCAATCACTCATGTATTTGTATATTTATATTTAGTAAACTTTTATTAAATATAGATATACAAATACATGAAGTGATCGAGTACTAGTTGTCTGGTCCGGTACTGGGTCTTATGCCTTATTGTAATGAGCATGGAAAAATTATTTTTTTACATAATTTTTGAAATTATCGGTTCCCACTTGGATTTTTTATTGAAGTTGAGCAGTTTTCGGGTGACACCATTTGTTACTTAAGAATTTTAAAAAGTGTAAACCTGATATGAAATTCAAAAACGTAATTTTCTCATGTGGAGTTAAGAAGTTTTCTATTGGGAAGGATAATATATTTATCAAGATGATATTTAAGAAGAAATATATCGAAAAATGATATTATTAAGATATTTGAAGTAGAAATATCGATATTAATTATAAACGATAGTGTAAATAATAATAATGATATATATATATATATATATATATATATATATATATAAATATATATATAAATATATATAGTAAAAAAGGATTCGTCAAAGTGTAAAAAAAAGCGAATGTTAAAAATTCAACATTTGAATTTTTAACACTTTCAAGTATTAATTTAACAAGTGAATTTCTAACACTTTCGAGTGTTAATTTAACACTTGAAAGTATTACATTAACACTTAAATTTTCAACACTTTCAAGTACTATTTTAACACTTAAGAGTGTTAATTTAAAAATTTCAAGTGTTAATTTTACACTTTCAAGTGAAACTTTAACACTTGAATGTTTAATACTTTCAAGTATTAATTCAACACTTAAATTTTTAACACTTTCAAGTATTAATTTAACAAGTGAATTTGTAACATTATCGAGTGTTAAATTAACACTTGAATTTTAAAAACTTTCAAATATTATTTTAACACTTGAGAGTGTTAATTTAACAATTTCAAATGATACTTTAACACTTGAATTTTTAACACTTTCAAGTGTTAATTGAACACTTGAACTATTAACACTTTCAAGTATTAATTCAACACTTAAATTTTTAACACTTTCAAGTATTAATTTAACAAGTGAATTTGTAACATTATCGAGTGTTAAATTAACACTTGAATTTTAAAAACTTTCAAATATTATTTTAACACTTGAGAGTGTTAATTTAATAATTTCCAGTGATACTTTAACACTTGAATTTTTTACACTTTCAAGTGTTAATTCAAAACATGAATTATTAACACTTTCGAGTATTAATTACACATTTGAATTTTTAACACTTACAAGTTAAATTAACACTTGAATTTTTGTCACCCGAGCGTTAATTCAACACACCGTTATCATCTAGCTTAACCAGCTTCAATCAATCGATTTTTTAACACACAAAAATGTCATTTTATTCAAAATTAACACTTTTCAAATGTTACTCTCAAACCATCCCACAAAATGTGTTAAAAATACTCTCAACCATTACAATTTTCCCAGAATTTTCGGAAAAATTCTTTACTCTTAACACATACTCCTGTAGCTTTTTCTACACTACACATCTTAAAATAACACATGAATAAGTGTAAAACCAACGTTTTACACACGATATCTGCCGACTTTAACGAATCCTTTTTTACTGTAAATATATATATATATATATTTTGATCACGCATTTATATATTATAAATTATAAATAAGTATTATCTATTGAAAATAAAAAAAAACAAATAAATTTGTTGTTAAAATTTTTTGAAAAAGCGAATGAAAAAAATAAAAAAAAACCAAAATAATAAAAATACTCTTCGCCAAAGAGACTAATTAATAGTTAAAAAAAAAAGAACAATCAATAGTAATACTAAAAATAAATGAAAATTGATGATACTCATTAAATCCATTAATTGGTCATTAATACGAATTCCTTTATTTTAAAATATTTTTAATTAAAACGTTATTATCCTTAAGATTTAATAAGATAAATATTGTTTATTATTATTATTATTATTATATTCTAAAAAATAAAATAAGATATTTGTAAATGCACAAAAATTTATCTATGGCATTTATCAACGTGCAATAAAATACTTTTAATTATTATTATTTTTTATCGCATTTATCATTTTTTTCTTAATCTTTTGCTCAACAATTAATTATTTTTCTTTTTACATGTAGGAAGACAAAAATAAAACATCAATAAGCACATAATTAATACTAAGTCGCGTATAACTTTTTTAGAAACTGTATTATTATCAACAAATTAATATCAACATTATTATTATTATCATCAATAAAAACATTTTACTACAGTACGTAAATTTTTTTTTAAATTACCAACTAAAAAAAAAGTTATTCAGTAATTGGTTCGTAATGCTCATGATTTATTTTCAGTTAGTAGTTTTTTTTAGTGAAAGTACTGAATGAAGTTAATTAATTAATTAATTATAATTGACAATTATTTTATTAATGTCAAAGTTCACGTCTACAATTGACAAAAAAAATAATTACGACTAATTTTTTTTATTTCTGTTAAGGGAGAAAGGGATCTGAGGTACAAGAAAAAGAACAAATTTTTGTGATTTTTTTTTTCAGAGTAGTTTCGTTATTAAAATTTTTAAAATTTCTGACATTATTAAGCATCAGTCCAAGAATGTTCTGTGAAATTTTCATGAAAAAATATTGAAAAATAAGCCAGTGGTAGAGGGGAGAGACGAGTCACTAAAAAAAGTCTCCATGACTAGGGCCAGGATTTTTGCGTTACTTTAAAAATAATTAATAATTAGTGGTGTGAAATTTTTTAGATTACGGGGAAAATATTGGTCTTATTAAAAAATTTTTCAAACAAAAGTTGTAGGAAATTTTATTTTCTAAAGAAAATTTTTCTTACGATTTTTTTATACGACCAATATTTTCACCGTAATTTCAAAATTAAGATTTTCATAATTAACAAAAATTTGAATCATCCATTATGAATCTCAATTTTGGAATTACGGTGAAAATATTGGTCGTATAAAAAAATCATATGAGACATTTTTTTTATAAAAATAAATTTCCTACAACTTTTGTTTGAAAAGTTTTTTTATAGGACCAATATTTTCGCCGTAATATTAAACATTTAAACCATTCATTTCGAAGTTAAGGCAAAAATCTTGTCCTTACTCATGAGCCTCACCTGAAATAAAAAAACCAAAAAGATTTCTTTAGTACACAAGTTTATCTTAGATCTTAACAAAGAATTTTTTCTTGTTCAATAACTATTTATTTTTTAATTAAACAAAAGAAAGAATTTTTGGGAAAAATCAGATTTTTTTGATCGCGCCTTTACCAAAAATTCAAAAATGAATATTTTGTTTATTCCTTCGTTCAAATCCAAGATAAACTCATGTACTGAAGAAATCTTTTTGGTTTTTTGATTGCAGATGAGGCATGAGTTATCCTGCCTACGGCATAGAGATTTTTTTTTAGTGACTCGTCTCTCCCCTCTACCACTGGCTTATTTTTCAATATTTTTTTATGAAAATTTCACAGAATATTCTTGAGATGCTGCTTAATAATGTCACAAATTTTGAGAATTTTAATAACGAAGACTCTGAAAAAAAAATCACAAAAATCTCCTCTTTTTTTCGTACCTCAGACCCTTTCCCCTAAAAAAATGACTAAAAAAAATCTCTTAGATATTAAACTTGTAAATATAAATAACAATAATATTAATATTAATATTAATAATAATAATAGTGCACAGAGTGATTATTTAGACGTATTAATTAAAATAATGGTGCACTTAATTTAATAATGTTTTTTTTTTCCATTGCAATTGTATTAAAAATGCATGAATAATATGAAATACTTTATACTTTTTAATTATTTTAAATGTAGTTCTTCACAATGGAAGAAAATTACTGCGCTTACGAGAAATGGATCCTCGAACAAGGCACACTCGTGTGCAATTAATTAACTAACGTTATAGTATTTAATTGTTGACTCAAATTTTATTATTTAAAATTAAGATAACAGCAGCAGGGAGCAACGGCGGTATCCTTTTATTTACTTATTATTTTTTCTCGTCCTAGATTTTTTATTTATCAGCACTAGCAACATCCTCACATTTGTTCTCATCTTTAAATATTATACTGGAGCCTTAACACTGCCTTCTAATAATTTCAATTTTTTTTTTTTTAACATTACTTAGATTTCCGCTGCTTACTTTCTCTGTCTCACATCAGAGTCCTTGTTGGGCGTCGGCTTGCTATTTATTTTATAAAAAAAAATAAAAATCACAGTGATTATAATTAATTATTTTAACGGATAATTAAAAATATTTGTGGTATCGAGTTAGAAAAAATAGTAATTAGTGAAGCCCAAGAAAATGATAAAATTTTTTGATAAATAATTAGGGCTCGGATTTTAATTTTTTTATTTTAATGCTTTTTTAAAAAAAAAATTAATGCAGCTGCAAAAAAAGGTTCTGTTTTTTTTTAAATTATTTGTAGTAATTACTGTAAGTAAAAGTAAGTAACCACAAATGCTGGATGAGTATCTTCTACTTTTTTACTTATTTTTATACTAAAGCTTTCGAGGTGTAGAAATTTTTTAGATAAATATTTAACTTGTAATTTTTTTTTTACTGAGCAAATTTTGTTAAAAATTAAAAAGAATTAAAATTTCATGGCTCAGGTTTTATCTCTCGGAAATAAATGACTAAAATATGAAGTGTAATTTTTAGAGGAAGACAAAGTCGCGGCGGACAGAAAATCCGTAGCGACACTCGTTAATAATAAATGATGTTTTTTATTAAGTATTTATTTACTTTGAAAAAAAAAAAAAAAAATAAATAAAAACGGATTTCTTTTAAAGGCATTAAAATAAATAAAATAATCTTACCGTAATTATTTATGCAAAACCAGAATTTTTGATAATTTTAACGGGCTATGGGCATTTCTCAGACAGTACCCCCTTCCCCCACTTTTTAAAAATATTCAATAATTTTCTACTGTCAAAATCGTATTAAAATTTTATTAATTTAATTGAAAAATTATAGAATGAGTTAAAAAAAAGAGAACGTAATTAACATTTAGAATAAATAAAATGTACGAATTTTTGGAAGCACGAAAACTCGACAATTTACTTCATTATTTTTTTTTATTACTTAAATTTTCGCAATGAAATGTGCGACATTACTATTTTCGAGATTGAAGAGCTCGAAAACCGCGGGACGTTTCAGGACTGGCTCGAAGGACCAAGCGGTTTTCAAATTTTTGAAATACTTCTTGCATATAGGAGCGCCATCTATTGATAATTTTTCTTTGTTTCTCAAATGGGCTACCCGCCGTGATTTGTCTTAAAAAGTAATGGCGCTCGATAGAGATCGTAATTAGAGATCACTTAGTGATGGCTGAGGGCAAGTTTGTGCAATAGCATGTCAGAAACTTTTGTGATTACAAGTGGAAGAAACCTTGTTTAGGGTATTGAGGTGAAGTTGAAGTTGCCTCTCAACACTAATCTATGCAACATGTCGACTAATACAGGAAATTGGTACCACGGGGGTCCAAGCCCACTTTGACCAGAGTCTCTTTATTTCCTGAGGTAGTGTTTGGCCCAAGAGAGGTATCATGGTGGCCACAGATTTTTGAGATTGAAATTCCCTGACTTTTCCGGGTATTCCAATCAAACAATTCAAAAATTCCCTGACTATGTGTAGTAATATTAAATCATTGGAAATATTTATTTAATTTAAAATAAAACAGTATGAGTCAGTTTAATCAATAATTAATCATTGTCGTTAAATGAAACTTTTTTTTATTATTTGTCAATGTTCATTGTTTTTTTTTTATTTATTAAATGAATAATTTTTTATTTTTGATTTGAAATCCACGTTTTTATATAACTTACTCTATAATAAAATATAAATAAATTTTTCATTTTCACTAGAATAAATTTCATAAATAAGAATATTTCATAGAATATTAATAAAGTATTAATGAAGTACGCGAATAATAAATATAGTGAAACTTATTAGTTCATTACTTATGTATACATTTAATGTTTATAGTTTTTTAACTTGTCAATATGGATGTTAATAGCTTGAAGATCCTGGCGATTGGTTTCTACTAAGACTTTTTTTTTCTAACAGCTTTGATAATTCTAACTGCTTCATTTTTTCGCTATTGGAATAAATTTCTACTAATTTTTTTTCAAGATGGTTTTACAACCGCATTCGCGCCGCGTCACTTTTTCAACAGTTTTGACAGAAAACTAAATTTGTCGGATTTTTTCAGTCAAAAGAAAGAAAGTTAAAATTTTTCCAGCTTTGTGACGAAATTCCCTGACATTTCCCTGACTTTTCCAGTATATTTATAATTCCGACATTTCCAGGTTTTCCAGAAATGTGGCCACCATGGGTATGCTCATATTTCGCTATTGTAATATTATGGTAGAAAAAAAAAGACAGCAGCGCGTGTATGCCTGAAATCGCAAGGAAATGGCCTCCGGAAAACCGGAGGCGGACTCGGATTCCGTTCGAATTTTTCAAATTTTTTTATGTAATTAATAAAAATTGAATACGGTTATGACAGTTAAAGATCATTGAATATTTTAAAAAAAATGTGAGGTATAGTCTGAGAATGGTCTTAAGTATTAGTGGTAAAAATAAAATATCAATACCTGAATTTTATTTAAAATAAATAACAATAAAATATCATTTTGTTTCATCAATAAACCACTGGTGAGGTGACAAAAGTTTAAATAAATAAAAATAAGTTAGAGGATGAGGTTGTGTCTCAGGTGGTTAAGGACCTAAATACGTGCAAGAGTAAGCTTTTAATTAATAAATATATAGCGAAAGTAACCATAAGTAATTAATATAAAAAAACGTTATAAATATAATTATTTTAAATGCAGTAGTAAAAGCCGGGAAAGTATAATTGTAAGAAATATCATGTATAGTAAATAGTGATTTGTTAATAAATTAAAAATTATAAATATATGTAATATTAAAATAATTATTATTTAATAATTAACGAATTATTTGGTGCAGGATAATTATAATACAAAGTAAAAGATAGAGTAATAAAATTTGTGAATTATGCAGATAAAAAAAAAAGATAACTTACGTATCGGGACTTTGGTCAGTATCAGACTCTTCTAATTCAGATTTATTACGTTTTTTTTCATAAATTAGAATAATGGCACAGAGTACGACGACTTCAGCACAAATTCCGAGGAATGGCCATAGAGCTGCTAATTTATCTTTAATTCTAAGTGTAGCTGTTGTGCTGTTCATGTGGTTTGGAGTGTCGTTCCAATCATACGCAACTGTACAAGACACGTTACCGCGATCGCTCATCTGAATATTATCAACACTAAGTATTGCGCGATTTATTCCCCGTTCTTCATCTGGCAATAATTTAACCCGGCCATCACTGTTGTTGTAAGTTTTACCAGCAAATTCCCACATAACTTTTAATCCTGGATAATGGTGTCCTTTGCAGACCATATGGAGCTTTTCACCCTCGACTACATTTTCTGCTTCACGTAAAATCGCCGTTGGTTTTGCTGTAAAATAATTCAATTATTTTTTTAATATTTACTTTATATTTTATAAGGTTTTTTTTTTTTTAATTATTTATTTGTTAGTTTTATGTTGACCCTCAATGGTCAATGGAATCCAAGTGATTCCGGACAATTTTGAACTAAAAATTTATATATTTATTTGTTTTGATTTTAAACTCTAAATATCTGATTAACTAATGAGTTTCTTATATTCCAAAAAAGTTGGAGTTATATCAACGCTTAGAGTCGTCAAGGCAACGGTTACTATGGATACTGTTGCCATAGAGACTGTTGTCATGGCAACGGTTGCTAAGGGAATGGTTGGCCATGGCAACGATTGCTATGGAGACTTTTGTCATGGTAACGGTTTCTATGGAGACTTTTGCCATGGCAACGGTTGCTACAGAGGCTGTTTCCATAGCAACGGTTGCTACAGAGGCTGTTGTCATGGCGACGGTTGCTATGGTGGTGGTTGGTCAATTTTCAATGGAAAATTTTGAATTTTTTTTACTAAAATAAATATCATTTTTGTGGGTTTATTTTTTTTTTATCAATTTTACGTCAAAGTGAATTTATTCCCAAATAATTTTCTACAAAATTTAGTTGAAAATATTAAAAATTAACAAAATTATATTTATTATTTATTTACAAAAAATTACATTCCCTTTTTTTATAATTGAAATTCAAATAAAAATATCTATTAGTATAAGCTTTATAATTTGTACCGCAAATGCGACCACTGAGAATTAACTCTAAAATTTAATTACTTAAAATAATTAATAATAAAAATAAAAAATATGACTACTTACGAACGATTCGAAAGAATTTTGTTGAGTTCGCATTGGCAGTGGTATTACACGTATAATTTCCATATACATCTAATAAATTTTTATATATTGTAAGTACTCCATTGCTGTCAATTTTTAGAAGTTCGTCTTTATCGGCGAATTTTTCAGCAACACTTTCTCCTTCTAAATACCAATCAACTTTTTCCCCAGCCGTGTGATTATCACATTCCAGACTCATTGGTACATCAGTGTTTGTAACAACTTTTATTTTAGTAACTGAAAAAAATTCATTTAAATAAATTATTAAAAGTTTGCTGTTGGGATTTATTTGAATAACTTTTTTTTTATTATTATTATTATTTTAATACCGCGGTGCTCTTTTATTCAAGAGAGCATTCAGAAGGCAGCTTCTTATTAATCAAGGGATCCGTTAAATCTCAAGATTAAAAATCAAAGACTAAGACGACGGCTAAATATTTATAACTCTAGGTCTTGTATTCTACCGGATCTCGTTTACTGTAATTTTTAGTAAATTGCGGTATCTTAAGATATTCCACGATAAATATAGTGTACATTACTGTACACGGAGAGAAAAGAATAGTAATGATAACCATGCTACATAGTAACCAGAGTAATTTTTTGTAAAATAGTAAATAATGATATGGAGAATTCATTAGCATTTTTCTGCAGGGTGGCCACAAAGAAATGATTTAAAAATTCCCTGATATTTCCCGGTTTCCCAGTGAAGTTTTTCACATTTTTCCCTGATTTAGAAATTTTGTTCGTGTCATTTAGATATTCAAAGTTTTTATTATATTTTTATTTTTAATAATTAAATTTGATAATTAAATCATGCGAGAAACTATAAAAAATGGCAATAAAATAAATGAATATTGCCTACTTTTGATTATTCGATGTTAAAAATGTATAAGTTAAAATATTTAATAAGAAATTTAATGATTTAAATAAATTCAAAATACACTGGTTACAAAAATTAAGGGATATTCAAAAAATTTCAAATTTTTTAGTAATTTTCAACAGTTTGTAACTCGAAGGAAAATGGTCGTACAATAAAAACAAAAAGTCAAACTGTAGCTTCAAGTGTCTAGTTTTCTGATTTGGTCTTTAAATTTTTTTATTATGCACGATTCCGGAGCAATAAAAAATCAATGATAATTTTCGAAAAAAATTTATTGAAGCTCGAAGACCGTTTTTAAGACGAGCAAAAATTTGGTAAATTTTTTTTTCGATAGTTTTCTTAGGATTACTCGGGAACCGCACATAATAAAAAAATTTAAAGACCAGATCAGAAAACTAGACACTTGAAGCTACAATTTGCTTTTTTTGTTTTTGTCGTATGACCATTTTCCTTCGAGTTACAACCTGTTGAAAATCACTTTAAAATTTGAAATTTTTTTGATATCCCTTAATTTTTATAACTAATGTATAATTTAAAATTTTTTAATTTTTGAACTGTTACAATTTAATTCCCGGATACTTTCCGAAATTCCCTGACGTTTCCATGATATTTCCCGGTTGCATTAAATTCCTTGATAATTCCCGGTTTTCCCGGTTCGTGGCCACCCTGTTCTGGTAATGATTACTGTTACATTGAAATGGGTCCAAATTGGTTGATTCGTTTCAAAGTTATCGTATGACAAAAATTAGTTTATACCCACACATACGTGGACGTCCACCCGGAAATTTTTTTTGAAAATTTTCAATTTTTTCAGCGGGAAATTAAAAAAATATTTTTTTCTAGAATGAATGGAACCTCATTCGAAATAAGAACAGGTTCAGAATGGGAACAAGAACTATTTTTTCCCCTCCTTGTCCTTTTTCGGACATTCTATCATTTCTCTACAGGATTTCCGTGCGACCATTGCCCTCTTTCTATTTTTCCCCTGCTCATCTGTGAGATTTTGACAACTGGCATAGAACCCTTAGTCCTTAGTCACCCGACATTACTTTGTAGAAATACCCCAATATTGAAATAAATTATTTATATACACTCGACTACCCGTCATAAGCCTGCCCTTAATAACCCTCTTCCCCAATCGGCAGTAACTGAGTCCAAAAAAACTTTCCCTACTTAACCACTCCTTCAAGTTTTGTACCAGAGATCCCGTTATAAGCTTCCATTAAAATTGTCATAATTATAAACTAGCAATAGGAAAAGTAGACATATTAATGATGAAAATTTACTATCTCTTCAAGGAGAATAATTCAACCATTAATGAGTAATAGTTTAATGTCCTCTCAATAAAAATTATCCTCTTAAAAAAAAATAACCACAGATAGATTTTTCCCCTACGTCCCCTAGACTGGGCTTACGACGGGCAGTCAACCGTATACATCAATGGGGCAAAATTATAGATGATTTTATATATATATATAGATATATATAATAGAATGATTCAAAAAAATCGACTAATTTTTTTTTTTAAATCCCGCATTGAAATATCTTCAGAGTACCGACAAAATACGCCTGAGAAAACTAATAAATATGTGTATATTACACTATATATATTACTTAGCTCAGGACATAATTTCGTAGGGAATTAAACTCAACAATAAAAGTTTCTTATCATTTTTTGATAAATTCATCTGTTCAAAAGCTATGGGAGCTTGAAGTTAAATTTATAAGAAATTTTGAGATCTTTTTACTTTTCCGGCGAAACTATTAGACTTATCACAAAATGTCATTAGACCTTTTTTGTAGGAAATTTTATACCTTAAAAATTATCTCTGATAAAGTTTTTCGAAATTCCGCATTGGTTTCTAGTTATTTTCATTTTAATGTCCAGCTCTTATAAAAATAATTTTCTGATTGATTTTAAGAGCTCGACATTAAAATGAAAATAACTAGGAATCTATGAAGAATTTCGAAAAACTTTATCTGCAATAATTTGTCAGGAATAAAATTATCTACAAAAAAGTTCCTGACATTTTGTGATTAGTCTGATAGTTTCGCCGGAAAAATAAAGAGATCTCAAAATTTCTTATAAATTTGACTTGAAGCTCAAATAACTTTTGAACAGATGAATTTATCAAAAAGTGATAAGAGACATTTTTTTCAGAGCGTTCGATTTCCTACGAAAATATTTATCGCACATAAAAATCCGTTGATTGGTTTGTAAGTTAGAAAATTCTAAAAAAAAAATTTTGTTTCCCATGTTCGTTAAATGGGAAATAGAAATCTGCGATGTGCGAGCTCTAGGTATTAAAATTACGAGCTCTGGTTTTCACAGGCGTCTTTTTTCGGTACTCTGAAGATATTTCAATACGGGATTTAAAAAAAAAAAATAGTCGATTTTTTTGAATCAGTCTATTATATAATAATAATCATATATTTTTCAGCGTAAAACGCTTTCTCATATTAGTATAAACTAATTTTGTTTCAGGGATCAAAACTGATATTTAAAAAAAAAATATATATACATATTTTTCCTTATAAATTAAACTTTAATTTAGTATTCTAAAAAAATTTATTTAAACAATAATTAACCTGTTTTAACTGTAAGGTGGAGGGATTCATTACTACTGGGAGTACATTTGTAGCTTCCTTCGTGTAATTCAGTAGCATGCTCAGCCTTTAATTCACTGACTCCTTTATCTGGCTTAAATACTCTGATATCACCAGACGATAATTCTTCAAACTGTTGCCCATTTCTTGTCCAAATTATTTTTTCTCCAGCTTTTAAACCCGTACATATAATACTCCATGGTTGTCCCTCTTGTACTTCGGTCGTTCCGCTGTAATTAACTATCAAAAAAAATATATTATTGTTTTTTTTATTACTAAAAAAAATTATTATCTATGTACTAAATAAAATTAATCTGTATTTGCAGTGTGATAACTTTTAATAAATACGCAAATACATTTACTTATTTTTAATTGGTATTTTTATAGCAATTTTATAAATATTTTTTTTTTTTTTTAAATACAAATATTTTAATTTATTTATAAACAGGTGACGTAAATGTAATTTTAATACTCGGGTAATTAAAAAATTGAGATATTAATGATAAGAGTGATTACAAAAAAAAAAAAATGACGATTTCTGTGTAATTAAAAATAAATAATAATTTAGATTAAAATTTTTGATTCTAAAGTTAGTAGACAATGAACAATTTTCGGATTTTTTTTTTAAAGGTTCAAATACAATAAAAAAAAAAAACTAAAAAAATGCACATGTAGAAAATTAAAGAAACTATAGGTGCAATTTTTTCAAATATTTTTTTTTTATAATTTATCATTCTGAATGAATTCCAAAAATTATTAGACGTTGATTAAGTTCAGTATCAAAAGTTACTAGACAATAGACAATTTTCGGATTTTTTTTTTAATACTACAATTACAAAAAAAAAAAAACTAAAAAAATGCACATGTAGAAAATTAAAAAAACTATAAGTGCAATTTTTTCAAATATTTTTTTTTTTCATAATTTATCGTTTTGAATGAGTTCCAAAAATTATTAGACGTCGGTTAAGTTCAGTATCAAAAGTTACTATACAATAGAAAATTTTCGGATTTTTTTTTCAATACTACAATTACAAAAAAAAAAAATTTTTTAAAATGCACATCTAGAAAATTTTAAAAACTGTAGGTGGAATTTAAAAAAAAATTTTTTTTTTATAATTTATTGTTTTGAATAAATTTCAAAAATTATTAGACGTCCGTTAAGTTCAGTATCAAAAGTTACAAGACAATCAACAATTTTCGAATTTTTTTTTAACACTACAGTTACAAAAAAAAAAAAAAAAAAAAAAAATCCACATGTAGAAAATTTAAAAAACTATAAGCACAATTTTTTCAAATATTTTTTTTTCAATAATTTACCGTTTTTTAAAAAACCTAAAAATTATTAGACGTCAGTTAACTCCAGTATCTTTTAAATTTATGGGTGTAAGTGTAGCAGATATGAGAAAATTTATGTTTTAAACAAATAATGAAATTTGAAAAAATGCGCGTACTGATTTTTCAATTATCTGAATGCGTATTTTTTTATTTTTAAATTTTAAAATTCAAAAAATCGACAAGTATCGGATACATTCTCACTCATTTAAATTTAATCAATCAACATGATTTTTAAACAATATTTAAAGATTAGATTTATAAACAAGGATAAACATGATGCCATTTAATGAGAGCCCGACGTACAAGCAAAGTGATGACGATACATCTCTACAACTATGACTCATTCATGAGCTTTGTACTACTCTTTATTTAATAATTAAATTACATTTAAATAAATGAGACATTTAATAATTAAATTACGTCGAAAGTATACTTGATACAATTCATATTAATTTATATGAATAGTCTCAATTATTTAAAAAAAAAAATATATTTATAATTAGAACATTAAATATTTTAAATAAATGATAGAGATATTTTATAAAAATTAAGACCGAGTACATATTTGTGATAATGATAAGATAAAAAAAATTCCACTCTTAAATTTACTTAGTATATAATTTTATTATTTAGATACTAATGTTGATACTTAACATTTATATTTATTATAGAAATATATTTCCTCATTACTTTGAGATTGTAATCAATAAATTATAATTTGTGATTATGGAAAATTACAGATAATTTTTAAGTTTTTAGAAAAAAATTTTCATAGAAAATAATTAAATAATTAATATATTCACATTACAAATATATCCATGTATATTAATTATAATTAAAATTGTTATTAATTTGATTACTATTGAACTAGTTATTCTGTCATGTGATAAATAACAATTGTCATTAATAATCATTAAACAATTACTGAATATTTATTACGTCCATAAATTATTAACGTGACCTTGGAAATAAAATTTAAAAAATTTTAAATTAAAAAACCTGACGCTTATTTTTATGATCCTGGAGTTAACAGACAATTAAAATTTTTTTTTTAAATCAACAAAAAAAAAAAAAAAAAAAAAATGCACGGATAGAAAATTGAAAAAACTAAAGGTGCAATTTTTTAAATAATTTTTTTTTATAATTTATCGTTTTAAAAAAATCTTAAAATTATCAGACGTACGAGTGGGAATATAGCAGACATCAGAAAAATTTAAAATTGCAAATAGAGGAAAAAATTAAAAAAAAAAATATTTAAAAAAAATGCACTTGTTAATTTCAAAATTTTTTAAATGCGATTTTTTTAAAAATTTTATTTCGTTAATTATTTCCTCTATTTATGAATAATTTTAAATTTGTCTGATGTCTGTTACATTTACACATGAAAAAATCGATTAAAAAAAAAAAAAAAAAAAAAATATGCACATGTAGAAAATTGAAAAAACTACAGGTGCAATTTTTAAAAATAATTTATCGTTTTAAAAAAATCTCAAAATTGTTAGACGTACGAGTGTGATTGTAGCAGACATCAGTAAAATTTAAAATTACAAATAGAGGAAAAAATTAAAAAAAAAATATTTTTAAAAAAATGCACTTATTAATTTCAAAATTTTTTAAATGCGGATTTTTTTGAAATTTTATTTCGTTAATTATTTCCTCTATTTATTTATAATTTTAAATTTGTCTGTCTGCTACATTTACACATAAAAAAATCGATTAAAAAAAAAATGCACATGTAAAAAATTAAAAAAACTACAGGTGCAATTTTTAAAAATAATTTTTTTTTCAATTAATCATTTGTAAAAAAATCTAAAAATTTTTACGTCTAATTTCGGTATCATTTTTTATGTGAATGCAGCAGACATGCGTCAGTTTATAAATATTTAGTAAATAAATAAAAATAAATAAATAAAAAAAAATGCGCGTAATTATTTTTCATTAATCTAAATACACATTTTTTAATTTTTACCATACCCAAATTTTTTTATTCATTCAAAACTTGAAAAATTCCCACTTGTCACCCACATTCACTCTCATTATATTTAATTTAATTCACAGTAAATATAAATGATTTAAAAGAATATAATATATAAAATATATATATAAACTCACCAGCCTGGACCGTATAGAGGATGCTTGCTAAATATAGAGTACTAAGCAAGACATGAACAACTTGATTCTTCATTTTTGTTACTTGTTTCAAGTTTTTATACTTCACTCCCTATTATTGTGCTCTGAAAAATTTTTATTGCTTTTAATTTTTTTTCTTTTATATTAAATTGTACATTAAATTCTCTCTCTCTCTCTCTCTCTCTCTCTACATACATACATATATATATAACTAGTAATTCAATATTAAATCTCATCTATACGAACTAATAATAATTAAATTTAAAAATATCTCTCCCAAATATTTCAGTCTCGAAATTTTATTTATAAACCAAACAAAAAAAAAAATTTTTTAATTTCATTACCACTAAAATAAATAAACGTCAAAATCTCATTAACAAAAAAAAATTAAGTAAATAAATAAAATACGTGATTAAAAATACAAAAAAAAAATATTTTTTAAAATCCTTGAATTTTGATACTGTATTCTAAAAATATTATTCTTACTTTGTTCGTAACTTCACGGCCACTGTCTTCGAGTTGTTCGATAAAACTTATCCACTATATTTATTACTATAAATTATTAAATAAATTTAAAAAAATTTGAATTTTATTTAAACGTCATATGGATTTAAATTTATTTAGTACTTTCACACACGACTTATTGTTAAATAATAATTAATTATTTTTAACCAACAGAATAATTGAAATAATAAATTGATAATTAAATTGGAGTAGGGAAATGTACACACTCGTGACTCTTTATTTCAACTACGGGCATCAAACTATACATTATTTTATAACAAAATGGCTTCTCTTGCTCCCGATTATTTTTACTATATAACTATATTGTGTTATCGACTATTATATCTTTCTCTCTTTTACAACTTATATATATACATATATATATCACCACTAATACTACGTCACACAGAATACAAACCTACAAATACGATGACGTATAGAATTTACTACTGCGCATGCGCATCGAAAAATCAACTCAGCTGATTTGTAATCTCAGTAATTGACAGGTTACTTATTTATTTAAATTTTCAAATTCAAAATATTATACTAATTTAGTAATTAATTATTTATTATTTTAAAAAAAAATTTGATAATTAATTTTTATAAATTGACAGTAAAAGAATTTATTTTAAATCCTGAGTAAAAATCTTCTGTAAAGTGCCGCCATCTGTACGACGATTGGATGTTAAATTTTCGCGGGTTATCGACGAAGCTTACGCAGCAATTTGGTATGAAAAATTATTTTAAAAACTATTTATTATAATTAGTAATTAGTAATTAGTAAAATAGTCGATTTAAATAAAAAGGCGGGAAGTTAATTTGAATTTGAATTTAAATTCTATTATTTTATTTATTTGGAATGCTATTGAGTTTTGATTTGAATTTAAAAATAATTAGGCGGTAATTCTTAAGGGAAATTAAATGATAAAAAATTATTTATTATTAATTAGTTATTAATAATTAATAATTGAGAATAAAGTAACGAAGGATGAGAAAAAATTGTTTTTAAATAAACAGTTTTTTGTATACTAATTTATTATAGTTGAGAAAATTTAAGTATTGATTAGTTGAAAGTATAAAAAGATACATTGTGGTCACAAAAAGATGGTTTATTTGTGTGATAATAATAAACTTGTGCGCAATGTAAGCTGATAAAAGTATATCTGGATTTTTTGTCCTCAGATCATTAGCTTTTATATAAAGTTTTGTTTTAAAAGTTTCTACGGAAAGTAGTTTGCTACTTTTTATTTTTTTTTTAGAATATTTGATAGTTGTTTAGAATTGCGGTTGGTCACGTTTTTTAAAAGTATATGTTACAATATTGAAAATATATGACGCGCTGAGAAGAAAAATAAATATTATAATGGCAAAAGTTTTTTTAAATTAATAAGATTTTTTTTTTTATGTCAAGAAAAAAAATTTATTATTGGTAAATGTTCGATATTTATTTTTTAGAACTTCAGATAACTGGAACAGATTTTTTTTGTTAAATATAATTTTTAAGTTAAAAGTTTTTAATTTTTGCGAGTTCTTGAGACTAAAATATTTTTTACTGGTCACACTTCCGGCACGAATTTTTTAGTCACTAAAAGTTCTAAGGACACTAGAGTCCTTAGTCAGCTGTTTAAATTAAAGAAATAAATATTTTTACGATAAATTTTATGAAGATCTCTTGAAATTTTTATAAAAATTAATATTTCTTTTTATTTTAAATTAAAATTTTGAGTTTTTGTCTAAATGGCCATAATTTTGTTAATTTTTAATATTTTAAACTAAATGGGAAATTTTGGGGGAATTAATTTACTTTGATATGGAATCGATGAAAAAAAAAGAAATCCAAAAAAATGATATTTATTCTAGAAAAAAAAATTCAAAATTTTTCATCGGAAATGTCAAAATTTTACGATCCTGAAGTTAGCAGACAATTCAAAATTTTCAGATTTTTTTTCAACAAACCAATTACAAAAAAAAGAAAAACTAAAAAAATGCACATGTAGAAAATTTAAAAAACCACAGGTGCAACTTTTCAAAATATTTTATTTTTTATATTTTATCATTTTTAAAGAAATTCAAAAACTATCAGACGTCGGCTAACTTCAGTAACATCAAAGTTTCACACAAAAAAAAAGTGTGATTGGTTTTTTTGAAATATCTCTGTAAATATTGAGTTATTCAAAAATTTGTAAGAGACTTTTTTTTGTAGCATTTTAAATTTTCTACAAAAAAGGTATCTTGTGATTTTTTTCAAAAGTTGATAGTTCTTGAGATATTTGGAGTTTAAAATTCACTGAGTCAGAAATTTATGATACCGAAGTCAACTGACGTCTAATAATTTTCAAACTTTTTTAAAACGAAAAATTATAAAAAAAAAAATATTTGAAAAAATTGCACCTATAGTTTTTTTAATTTTCTAAATGTGTATATTTTTATTTTTTTTTTTTTATAATTGACTTGTTGAAAAAAAATTCGAAAATTGCAAATTGTCTGTTAGCTTCAAGATAATTGAAATTTTAAGTTCAAAATTAGCCAATTCCTGTGAACTTCTGGATTCTATATGACTATTAACAGTTAACAGTATTAGTATTTGTTACACAATATATTTTCATAATTACCATCATTGAAACTTTGGGTTTAAATGTTTGGAGTCAGACGAAACGATGCAATTTAAGATCAATATTCCATATGCTAATTCAACATTCAAAACTTAGTTAATTATCATAGCATACAATAATTACGATGAACTTTACAATAAACAAATAGAATCCTGACAGGATTTAAATGAAGTTAGGAACTAATTTGCTGGACAAAAATCGATGCTTTACAAGCTGCTTAATCTTATTGATGCTCTGAAATTAGCTTATATTCAATTGGCAAAAAGACATTAAAGTTCTTAGATTTAATGCAGGTGATGAAAAAAATTAATTTTTTAATGTCAAAATATTTCTTTATTAAAAACATTTTTTTTTGCGCTCAGTATAATTTAGTACGAAACTGGTGAAACTGAATAAAATAAATCCTGTGTCAGAAGTTACTAACACCTCCAGCAAGTTATTCAGCTTAAATAGTTCAAGTAAACTATTTTGAGAGACAATTAGTGTAGAAAAAAAAAGTACAATACCTAATTATACTCATATTGTTTCTGGACCGCTAAATAGGTATTCAAATTTAAAACAGATAATATTTTACTAAAATTTATGTTTATTATGAACAAAGAGAAGAAACAACTATGTACTACATTGTTTTCATTTTTGTGGTATGTAGGGAAAAGGCGGGAAAACAGGACCGCTAAGGCAATAAAGAATTTTTTTATGTTTAAATATACAGAGAAAACAAGAATTTTTTCGAGAAAGAAATATTTCGCAATACGAATTGAAGACTAAAATGTTCTTAGGACTAGAAAAAATTTCTTGATACAAGAAATTTTTTTTTCGGCTTTAAAAATTTACTTTTGTCCCTAGAAATGTTTTATCGCCAAGAAGATTTTTATTTTAAATTTATAATGCAAGAATTAAAGTTAAATTTTTTTAGGCCAAGAAATTCATTTTTATTTGTGTATACAGAAAAAAAAGTTATCTTGAGTCAAGAAAATATTTTGGAAGAGAAACAATTCGGGAACCAAGTCAAGATTTTTTTGAGCCAAGAGAACTTGTCTTGGTTGAAAAAATTTCATCTTGGTCGGAAAATATTTCTACTTTATTTGAGACAATTTAGGTTTCCAAAAAAATTTTCTTGAATCAATAATATTTACCTTCAGTCGAGAATTTTTTTTTCTCTGTAGTAAATCTTTTTTTTTTTTACTTACATTTGAAGTAATTATACCAAATTTCCAGTTGCTATGGACAAAAAATTTTTCCTGGGTGGGCAAAACTGACCACCCCTAAAAAAAGTAAAAAAATTTCTTTTATTTTTATTAAAAAAAAATGAAATATGAGGGAAAAGACCCAGTACTATAGTAGAATTTAGTAAATATAGATATACAAATACATGGAGTGATCGAATACTAGTTCCCTGATCGGGTATTAGGTCTTTTGTCTTATTATAAAAAATTAATATTTGAATTTTAAAAATCGTAACATACTTAAAAAATTTATGAGACGCATTATAGCTGAATGAATTTTCTAAGCGAGCCATGAATTAGTTTTTTTGAAAAAATTTTTCCCGGCCCCGTAGACCTTAAAAACAAAACCAAAAAATTTAGAAAAATTTTGTCTCAACCTTTTTTTTATGATTCCGCAAAAACCGTGGCTTGAAAAAATATTTTGCTGGAAGATCTTCAAACTAGAGATTTCAAGCTTCAATTTGTTTCTTCAATACGATTATTTTTTACGAAAATACAGCCTTTCAAAAATCACTAAAAAATTTTTTTGTTCCTTTAATTTTTTGGATAAGTGTATAACAAAATTGTTTATGTCTAATCTGAGTGAAAAGAGATTTGCAATACAATTAGTAAACAAATATTCCAAAAAAACAAAATTATTGAATATAAATAACTTATATAAAATTCAAATATAGCGAACAAGACACCATATCTATTTTTCGTCGCCAACAATACATTGAGTCCACTGAAAAATTTCTTAAACAAAATTTTGAGACACTCAAAATTGTCCAAAAATGATGACAAAAATCCTAAGTGACCGAAGTCGATTTACCAAATTCTTGAGGTGAACTATTTTCCCGCTCTTTTCCCATAAAACAAATATCAATTGAAAACTTTTAATTGATCTGTTTAATGACATTATTAAAGTATTTTGTATAATATATATGAAATATAGTTCATATATGTTAAGTCTCCAGTTGTTTATAAACTTAATCCAGTACGTGTTGTTATTGAATTTGACTAGTATTTGAGAGCCTAAGGCAAAGAGCGTCAAAGTACTTTACTGATGATATGAGACACTTTGTGCATATGAGAATAATAACCATTAGATCACTATGACACGGTGTTTATTATTATTTTATAGTTTCATATATATTTAAATAATGTTACTTTTAACACTCTATGATGCTTGTAAACATTTATGAAGACACGACAGAAATTTCCAAAGTAACATCAATTTGCAAGCGAAATAGGGAAAACCCGTGGAAAAATGAGACAATTAATTTTACACCAGAAACATTTATTTTTCTTTACTTAAAAATTCTGTTACGGGTTTTAATCAGTATGAGGTGAATTGGTCAGCCCGGACCGGGCGGGAAATTTGAAATTTTGTAATCAGGTAATCAGTTAAATAATTCAGATGAAAAACCTATAGAAAAATTTTAAGCCAAAAACAGAATCAAAAATTTCCTTGGCCGAAAAGTGACCGAAAATTAGCTAGGCCGATTTTCGGGTCTAAAATTCGTAGAAATTTAGTCAACCGTGAGGCCTAAAAATGGTCGAAAATAGTCCAGCTCAAATGATCGCCAATTTCCGCCAATGGCCGCGGCCTATTTATTAAGAGTAAAAAATTTTCGGTGTGTTTTCGGTCAAATTTTGTTCTCTTGCAATAAAATGTCACATCCTCAAAGTGATTTCGGCCAAATTTAACCTTTTCGCCGTATTTTCGGCCAAATATTTTTACCCGACCTATTTATTAAGAATAAAAAATTTTCGGTGTGATTTCGGTCAAATTTTGTTCTCTTGTAACAAAATATTACGGCTTCAAAGTGATTTCGATCAAATTTGGCTTTTTCGGAGTATTTCCATCCAAATATTTTTACCCGGGAACATTTAAAAAAAATTTTTTATTGTCTCATAAATTGTCTTCTGAATATTCTATTTTCAAATTTATTATTACTAAGCAAAATTTTTAAACCCGTAATTCTATAAAAAAATAAAAAACATTAAAGTAACCAAATATTTAAAACAAATAATATTTTTCTATTCAGATGCATTCAAAAGTTCAAATAAATTTTTATTAAATAATATAACAGTCACTCCACAGTGATATCATTTTTTTATGCCAGATTGTATTTTAGTGCGTAGTAAAAATTTATTTCCGCCATCATAAATGCATGGGAAAGTTATTTTTTTATTTACATACTCAGTAATTCAGATACATAATACAGAAATTAATTTATATTTAATGCTCATACTACATTGTATACTTGTGATAATAGCTTTTAAATATTTAACTTATGATACTTTAATAAACCTCAGAAAAATTTATGCTCGTAAGAATCTCATCGACTGAAATTACAATACAAAAGGTAGACGTTTTAAAGTCAATAAAATTATTTATGCATAATAAAAATTTAATATCAAATGAATTATTTAACTTTTTAAATAAAAAGGAATTTCAGTTCAGAAATTCGAAACATTTAATTGCCATTGATATTTAAACTATTTTAATAAATTTTCAATACTCAAGACTATTTCGTTATTTTAAAAATGCACGCGTTAAATTAAATAAACTTGAATTTCTGGTACTTTACATGAATAAATCCCTAGATATTAACACCAGGAAATTAAATTCGAAATTCCGCTAAAAAATTTAACTTTCAAAGTTTTAACTTTTCATAAATTAAATTATAAATTATAAATAGGAGGGGGAGGGGCAAAATGGGGTACCCTCACAAATACTTTTATAAATATAATTAAATATTATTTTGAATTTTTTTTGTTAAACTTTTTCAAAAATTGAGTGTCAGTCAAAAAATTTGATATATTTGTGGATCTTTACCCCTACGCACGATACCTGGGGCAAAATGGACCAGCCGAAAATTCTAAAAAAAAGATTTTTTCATATTTTTATCGTCAAATAAAAAATTTACACTCATTCATTTTTCGGCTGGTTCTCTATGTCTGGGGCAAATTCGGCCACTAAAAATATTTGAAAACAATAATTTTTTTTTTAACTGATAAATTTTTGAATTCGATTAATTTTTACAGTATTCACAAATATACTCGTCGGAATAGTATTCATTTACACCTGCACAGGAATCATGAGACCATTTTTAGGAGGATCTTTTTTCCCCACCCTCCCCTACTTATAAAAAAATTAATTTAATCAAATTTATTTAATATCCAGAAATTTTAGGGGACATTCGATTTTTGCCCTCAAAAATGAAATTTTTTTTTGCTGGCAACCGAAAATTTTTTCTATTTACTTTGAATATCATTGGAAAAAAAAAAAAAAAAAAAATTTAACATATTTGAGTTCTCGAAAACTTACTATTAAATACCCCCCCCCCCCCCCCTCTACTATTTTTAAGGGCAAAACTGTTTTATATAAATACTAATTTATAGTTTTTCTACTCCATACTTGTCCGCAAATTAAAAAAAAACCTCATATATATATATATATCATAATATATATACTATGTTGTTGAGTAATTGTTTTTGTATCATTTTTAAAGATAATAACGTGAGATCTAATTGTTACATATAAATACAAAAGTTTGTTTAGTACTTTTTTTCTTTGACGGAAGTAATTCTTTCAGTTAATAGAAAGAACCAGATATAAGTTAAGTATAAGCTTTTCAACAAACAGGATAGTGTGTAGTGACTGTAAATGTGTAGGCACAGGATATGAGACATCGCGACGCCAGGAGTCGTGGCGCCGGTACGGCTTTCGGCATTCAAGTATCTCTTTTTTTTCTTCCATCTTCTACCCTTTATCTCTATATATACATATATATATAAACATACCCTTCTCTCTTGCTCATATTCTCTTGCACTTCAATATATCGATTGGCCAAGTTTCTCATCTAATCCCAAAATGAGAGTTTCCTCTTCCTCTATCTACTAGTTCTATCTCACTTTATATTTTTTATTTTATTCTTCGCTCATCCTCCTGACAATTGTATGTCCAGAGGTAATATATATATACATATATAACAATAAATAAATAAATATCTATATATATGAATAATACATATGTACGTATGTATATATATATATTTATTCATTTCTGTGTATACAAAATACATATGTATATATAATAGATGAACCGGTTATACTATTATATCATATTGTACAATTGTTTGAGCTTCTTCCCTCATGAGACCAACTATTATTCCATTATTTTGATAGACGATCAATTTCATGATATATACCGACTACTGTTTTCCTAGTCGATGAATAAGTAAAACATAAATATAGATTGGAATGAAATTAATTAGAAAAAGAGATGAAGAAATGGAATAAATTTAATTATAAATAGTATTCTGACACGGAAAAAAATGATGCTCCAAATTTTAATAGTTTGTAGTTTATTTTAGACTTAAAATTAGTATATTTGTATACTAATATCAAACCAGGATCATTATATATTACAAAATGGCTATTATTTATATTAAAATTTGATAGACATAGAAGAGCAAAATTTGTAATTTCGTATATTAAAATTAATATGAAAAAGAATCGATAAATTGCTATCTACAGTTATTTATTACTATTCAAATAAACATAGAAAAATTTAAAAAATTTACCACTTATTCGATTTATGTATATAATAAATTAATTTATAATAACGAATAAATAACATTTTATATTAATTATTAGTCAATGGGATAGAATTTATAAAATAAGAGTTAAAAGTTTTCGGTATTTTTATGAGCAAAAATCAGTATCTAGTATACTAATTTTTCATTTTATTATTTACCACTTATTCGATTTATGTATATTGTAAATTAATTTATAATGATGAATAAATGATATTTTAAGCTAATAATTGATCAGTGATATCGAATTTATAAAATAAAAGTTAGTAACTTTTGCAATTTTTCGGCTGGAAAAATCAGTATCTAAGATAGCAATTGTTAATTTGACCAATCATTACTTTTTAATAGATGTATGCCATAAATTAATTAATTTTTACTAATTAGTCACGTATTTATATACCTAAAAGTTTAGTTTATTAATTATGCCAAGGCTAATGCCAAATGGCAAAGAGAAAAATATACATATGAATTTTTTACATTATTGTGCAATTTAAACTACATACATTTGAAGTGTTCATTCATAAAAATATTTTAAAGATAGATAAAGATGAATTTATATAGAATTATAAAATTATAAATGAATATAAAAAATTTAATTTATAAAGAATTAAATTTGTAAAGAATCAAATTTATAAAGAATTAACTGATAAATTTACGAGTCATCGAGAAAACGGTAAAAAGCAAAAAAAAAAAAGAAAAAAGGAGATTGGAATTAAAAAGAATCTACATCGTGTAAGTTCACTAAGAATTTAAAGACTAACAAAAAGAAACAAGAGAATTGACTAAGAGTTTAGGATTAAACATACACTGTAAAAAATCACCGGGATAAGTCCAAGCGATGTAGGTGTTAAAATTATCGGTGTTAAATTTACCCCCGAAAGCGGTGTGAAAATAACGCCGCCACCGGTGTAAATATTCTGTACCGGTGTTAAAAAAAATTCTCCAGTGTTAAAATAACACCGCTGCCGGTGTAGATATTCTTTACCAGTGTTAAAATATTTTACTTTGTGAATATTTTTACTTACTCGATCACTATACTTGTTAATAAATCATATTTTTTATTAATTTTAATAAAGAACTGACATTTTTTGTGTTTTATAATCTTTAAAGTTAATACTCCAAGCGGACGCAATTTACCCCGCTTTTACACCGGTTTTACTCCGATTTTACACCGGTTACCCCGCTTTGACACCGGTATTTTTAACACCGGTGTATTACTCCTCCTACACCGGTGTAATTTCATTTTTACACCGGACGGAGTTAAAACGAGTCCATTTTTAACACCGCTCTTTTTACAGTGTATAGTTTTTTTGAATTGATAGTAGTTTTTAGGAATCTACAAAAATTAATAAACTACTTTGCATTAAGTACATAATAGTACTAATTATTGATAACAGATTCTACTTTTTACTTTTATTTATTAATTTTTAATATTACGTTTTTTCCGTGAATATTTAAATATATAATAAAAACACGATAAAATGGATGAAATAATAAATGTAAATGAAAAAAAAGGGCACGAATGAATAAAATTGAATAATTGTTTCGAGATTGAGGAAAACCGAAGCATGAAAAAAAAAGCTAGAGATGAAAGGAAGCAAATTCAATTAAAAACGTACGGCATAAGATGAAAACGGGTCAACCCACAAGTTTTTCTTAGCGTCTTTTTCCGTTTTCACTATCCACACCTCGTGCCGTCGCTTATGCTTTTCAACCAACAACTCTTCTTATTCTTATTATTATTCTTCTTTATCCTATCATCATTTCTTCTATTCATAATTTTCATCTACCAACATCTGTGCGGCTTTTATATTTTTATCTTCTTACGAGTAAAGAGGCTATTCATTTAATTTATATTAATTTTTTTTTTCATACTATCTTTGTTATATTTTTTATTACTTTTGTATTAACTTAACTTCATCAATGTACTTAAAATAGTTTAAGACTGTTGAATACATCCTGTAAATAATAAATGATTATTAACAATTCATAATAATGCCAGGAAAGTATTACGTTCATTTTTAAATACTTTTTGCATTTTTAATGAGATGAAAGTATAATCTTTTTTAAAATATTTAATAAGAGTACACAGAAAAAAAAGATTTCTCGTCCCGGGAACATTTTCGTTTTCAATTTATAATGAAAAAAATTTTTTGGGGGCAAGTAAAAATCCCCTGGTGGATCCAAATTACGGTATTCGGAAGAATTACGGATTTTACGGCAATAGCATGGTATTTTTACGGAAAACTTTTAGTAAAAGAACGGTAATTTACCGTTAAATTGCGACAAGCTGGCGATATTTTTACCGGAAAGTAAAGTATTGAACTGTGTAAACTGTAAAAATAAAAAAGCATAAGTTGCTTACGGTAAAATGCCGTAAATTACGGTAAAATACGGCGTTTTAGGGAAAATACGGTATTTTACGGCGAAACTGTGGTATTTTTACCGTAAGTTTTCAGTGGGAGAACGGTCATTTACCGTAAAATGGAAGCAAGTCTGCGGCATTTTACCGGAAAGTGAAGTATTGAATTGTAAAAATAAAAAAGTATACGGTGGTTACAGTAAAAATGCCGTAAATTACGGTATTTTACGGCGATACTATGGTATGTTTACCGTAAATTTTCAGTAGGAGAGCGGTAATTTACTGTAAAATTAAAGCAAGTCTGCGATATTTTACCGGAAAGTGAAGTATTGCACTCCCTAGCGGATCCAAATTACGGTAAATACAGTGATTTACCGCAATTTACGGTGCCTAGCAGAATTACCGTAAATTACGGCAATCTGCGGTAAATTACGGTAATCTACGGCAAATTACGGTAAATTGCCGTAATTTACGGTAATTCTGCTAGGCACCGTAAATTACGGTAAAATACGGTAAATCACTGTATTTACCGTAATTCGGATCCGCTAGGGCTGTAAAAATAAAAAAGTATACGGTGGTTACGGTGAAAATGCCGCAAATTACGGTAAAATACGTCGTTTTAGAGAAAATACGGAATTTTCCGGCGATACTAATTTTTACCGTAAATTTTCAGTAGGAGAGCGGTAATTTACCGTAAAATGGAAGCAAGTCTGCGAAATGAAAGTGAAGTATTGCATTGTAAAAACTGCATAAATAAAAAAGATCACGAAACTTCCGGTAAAAATGCCGCAAATTACGGTAAATTGACGTATTTTCCCCGAAATTCACCGTAAATTGCTTAAGTCGCGGCAACTTTACCGTAAAATTACCGTATTTAGGTAAATTACGGCAAAATGCGGTAATTGGGATCCGCCAGAGAATTTTCTTGGTGCAAAAAATTTTTATAAAACAAATATTTTCGGGAACTAAGTCACGATTTTCTTGAGTGAAAAGAATTGCTTTTTATCAGAGGAGATTTCTACTTTATCCAAGAAAATTGAGGTTATAAAAAAAGATTTCTTAAATCAAGAATATTTACCTCCAGTTGAGGTTTTTTCCGTAGAGTTAAATTTAAAAATATGAAATATATTTTCTCATGTAATAAAAATATTTTTTTTACATCTTATGTATTTTTATACAGTTTTGTATTTTTAATACAACATTATTTGGACTGGGTTTCATAAATTTACTACTTGACAAAAATAAAATATGAGATGAATTCGGTATATATATACATATATATAGCCAAGTGTTTTACATTTCCCGACGATGCAAAGTGTCCGGTTTCTCACTCACTGAATATCCGGAATATCTGCATATATTTATGCGGTTATAAAGTAAAACTATATTTCCTACTTTCTGATAGCTTTAAAACTGAAAAGAAAAGAAATAATAATAAATAAAAGTAAAGAAAAGAAGAAATTACAAACCCAGAATATATAAAGTTAAATAATACAGGTTTGAATAAAAAAGTGGCATTTGCATGCATGTTGAAAGGTAATAACTAATTCATTTTGTAGACATAGTTACATATAAGCAATCACGAAACAGTGCGACATAAGGCTAAATTAACAAACAGAATATATCTTGGAGCGTGTTACCTTCCCTTTAACATCACCTCTACAACCCGGATTACCCTAGGTCATGCTACAACCCAGATTATACAGAATACTATATACTGTTCTCCGACGGATGATGATACTGGTGCATTGTACGCTGGTCAATAAGTCAACCTAAATTTTACATTATCTCAATTTTTATAATGTTGTCTTATCATTTTCTCGTGGATTTCATTTTAATTTCACTACTGCATTTCGGCTGCCCAATTTCAGAGCAGTCCCGCATGAAAAAACTTTATATGTGAAAAAATATACTTTAAAATATATGAATATTATAATGTGATATATTGCACAATATATAAAATAATGTTTATCAATATAACTTTTTTTATGTATGTTTAGCATATATATCTTGGTATATTTTATTATATATTGATATATTGTATTGGAAAAATATAACTTAAATATACCGCAAACCATAGATTTAAACGTATAAGTTCTTCCATGTATGATCAATTATATACAGACAATATATCACTAATTATATGAGTCAAAATATATATAAATTTTATTATATTATACTTTATAAATTACATATATATCATCCATATATGATAAAAATATATTGAGCATTATATGAGATATTATATATAGAAAAATATAAAACATTATATAAAAAGAAATGTATTATTATAAATATATAATCCAATATATGTAAAAAACATATATTCATAAATATAAATGTATTTTTATACATATTTAACAATATATAGCTTTTCTATGCGAGGTAACTGACAAAAATAAATTTTTTTTTAGTTTGTATTGAATCATGTACACAAGACCACTGGAACTAAAGAATGAATTTTGAAAAATTTTTTCCTTTCTGTGTTTTGAAATTGGCAGCCAATTTTTACTCATGCGAAACTTTTGGAAAAATTTGAATAATATGTCGGAGTGTGTTGAGAACTCATGTAAAAAAATTTTGTTCAAAAAATGTTATAAAAAAGTTTATAATTGTGAAATTCCAAATTCGAGACAACATTTTGAACTTTGATCATTTTTGGAACTTCTGGAAAAAATTAAACAGTAGAAAATGTTTCAACCTCCAGACCTCTGTTTGAAAAGTGGTTATAAAAAAATAAAAAAATGTTCATAATTGATGTCAATTTGTTTTCATTAATTTTTTCAAAACAGTAAAATTTTCGAAACGAAAAAATGCTTGAAAATTTCAGGAAAACGTTCCTAAAAATGACTCAGTTGAAAATGATGTATTCTCGAATTTTTTGAAGTTCCAAAAATAATCAACTCAAAATTCAGAATTGTCTCAAATTTAGATCATGGTCATGAACTTTTTTGGAATATTTTCAGATGGAATTTTCTTTACACGGGTAAATTCTACAAATAACCATTAGTCCAAAAAAAAAAAATATATATATATATGTATGTACTTACCTTGATTAAGATCAAAGTTAAACGGAATCGATTAATTAGTTCAAAAATGGTAGACGTTTTAAATTTGTAAAATAACGAAATATTTTATTTCCATGTTTTTTTTTTCTTATGAATTTTTAATTAACGGCCTTATCTTGAACCTGTGAAAGTTTATGAAAGATGATAAGCTGAGCTTTAATACACAGAAAAAACAGATTTCTTGCGATAAGAAATTTATTCTCGCCCTAAAAAATTTTTTCTTCAATTTCTTATGCAAAAAATATCTTGGCGCAATAAATCCTTTGTTTCTATCTTTTTTAAAATTTACATTTCATAATAATTTCAGCCGATTTTACAAGTGTTCAAAATTGTTAAATTTATGAAAAATTTTACTTTCATGAATTCTTCTCTTATAAATTTTTATAAAGGCTTAGAAACACCTCGATTCTATAGAAAATCCGATAAGCTGATAATATAAACTTCAATTTTCTTTCTTGTAATTTTTACTGACTTAATGGGGGATGAAAAGTTTTTGAAATGTTTTCCAAAAATCGACATTTAATTTTAACTGCCAGTTAATTCAACGGAAAAAAATTAATGCACAAATTAGTTTTTGTATGAACAAATAAAAGAAGGTGCAAAATAAAATTCTTAATTAGGAATAGTACTTTTGTACTAAAGATCATAATTATTTTATTAAAATTTGTATCTTTTTTATTGCCTGCAGAGTTTATTATTAACCTTTGTCCTACTTTTCCGTGATAAATTACTTAGTAACAACGGAAATTATAAATTTAAATTACTAACGGTGAATTTTTTTTCAGATTAAGCTAATAATTTCACAGCTTATTAAGTACAAAGAAAAAAAAATTGATTTTTTATTTATTTATAATAATATATTGGGTAATAAATACTGACATCAAGTGCAAAATTAATTTCATGCTTTTTTTCTGAATTATTGGTAATTTATTATTAAGTACACGGAAAAAAACTTTTATACTAAAAGGGAAAAAATATATGTATATATATATATATATACCCGTGTAAAAAAAAAATGTTTCCAAAATGTTCGTGACAGTGAATTTTCAAAATTAAGGCAATTTTGAATTGAGTTGAACATTTTTAGAAATTTAAAATAAATACAAGTGTGAAAAATTTTCAACTCGTGAGGACTTTTTTACGGGGTTTTTTTTTTTCTGAAATTTTAAAGCAAAAATGATTTTAATTGACAATTTTCTGAGTTCATAATTAGTTCTAATCATTCATTTTTTGGACTATTTTTGAACAAGTCAGAGTCCAAAAAATTGACCTTCCCAAAAACCCATACAAAGTCGCCGAGCTTCGAAATTTTTCCATAGATCTGCCGATGCCTGGTTTGCAATGATTGGCCGATCTTCGGCCGATGCTTGAAAATTTGCAGCCATTCACGACTCTGTAATGGGCCGATTCTTTTTTTTTGTATGGGGTTCTAATAAAAGTCAAAAAATTTTCATAAGTAATTTCAAATCATTCTTATTTTTTTGCCTCATATCTGAATAATTTGAGTAAAAGTCGTAAGTGTTGATAATTCAAAATTAATTCCTTTGTTTTTTAATCTTTTTCAAACCCAAAAAATTGTCAAATCAAATTATTTTTCTTCAAAAAAGAAAATAAACGCACAGGAAAAGTCTTCACCAGTAGAAAATTGTTTACTTTCAAATTTTTTCAAAGTTCCAATAATGTTCAACTTAAATTTCAGAATCGTCTCAATTTCAAAAGTTCACTATGAAAATTTTTGGAACAATTTTTTTTTGCCATGGCCCAAAAAAACCGATTATTTTTTTTTTGAGTCTCACATGAAAATTTGCCAATTTAGAAAGTATTAAGAACCCTCTCCAAGAGTCCGCTTCATAAAAAAATTTCCACGGGATCGCTCAAGAATTTGAAAATTCCAAGAACGATTCAAATTCGGATTCTTTTTTCCCTGATTTTTTCATTTTCGCAGTAGCAATAGTTTATATTTGCAAAATCATGAATATACTGAAAATTTTAGCGCAAAATTTAAATATTTGAACGCCGCTCAAAAATTTGAATTTTCCGAGAACTGTTTTTTGGACGTTTTCGAGCGACCTTTGAAAACTAATATGAAGACTTCTCTTATATATATATATCGCGGTCTTTGTTTACGAACAATAATTAATCACTAGTCATAAATTAAATTTTTTTTATCAATTATGCGGAGTAAATAAATATATAAAATTAAATTTGATCGATTAATTAATAAAACTTGAAGTATAAAATTACTCAATAGCGCCGCGATTAATTAATTTATTCACGAAACCTGTAAAAAATTATTTCATCTCCGTGATGAAGGTAATAAATGTAAACTCAGTTATTAAAGTGCGGAGTAAAAAACATACACAGTCGTCATGATCAAAGGTGCGTTTAATTAGTCTGAATAATATGTGTAATTACATCTCTACATTTAATTGAATTATCGATTCCCTTAGAATCAGGCCGCACATGCAGTTAAATAATAAAAAAAAAACTTATTATTCAATTTTTAAATATAAAATAATGAATATCCTCGAGTTTTATATTTTTAATATTTATTTTTATTCAAATCATACATATACATCATTTTATTAAATTCATTCTCTCCATTTAATTTAACATACAACTGCTACATATATTTAAAATTTTATTTAGTTTGACAGTGGGTTTTAACAAAATATCAAGTAACTGATACATTTTTCTCAACAGAATCGACACAATCTTAATATTCGTGTTCATTGTATCAAATTTTGGATCTCTTCCAACATTAAACGTTATATATTTTGTCAAAAGAACTTTAACTTATTCATTCCATATATATATATATATATATATAAGTTAATTAGTTTCTCGTTACGTAAATTTTGTTCTCTGTGAAACTTAAACTACGGAGCCACATCTTTACACTTCAGAAGTGCATTGCATACTTGATTAAGTTAAATCTTAAATAATTTTCTAGTATAATTAATTTTATAAAATTCAACTAAGGTACCAGCGGGTAATAAGGTCTAGTTAAGGGAGATTTTGAATATAATCAAAAATATTGCATTTAATTATCGAAATGTATCATAAATCTTTATTTCAATACATTAGCCTTAAAATATAATGAAGTCATGGTAATTTATACTACAAACAAACAAAAAATTACTTTTACAAAAACCATACGAATAGGCCTTCATTTAGGTAGGGTAATAAGGCCTACGGGTTAAACAAACTGAAATAGCTTAATTATACTTAATGAAATTGATATTAGAGATGAATCGACACTTAAATTTTGCAACAATACTTTTTTAAAGACCCGGGTCAAAAATAAAACTTGATTCAGGCTCACTTCGCCTTATTTCCTTTTGAAGTTATCGATTTGCCGACGATTTTTTGATAAGATCTCGACTTTTTCGACTTAAGACGCGTTTTCATTTGTTTCTCTATTCGCACTCAAGTGGATAAACGGTACTATCTTTGTTGCACTTGTATAGTAAATGGAAACTTTGTCCAAGCTTTTCTTGTAAACAAATGGAAGTTGTCAAAAAATTGAAGTGCACTTCGCTAGTTCATAGAGTAAAGCATCGGGTCTGTGTCTTTATTTAGCGTTTAGGGTTTTTATCTCAGAGAAAAGCTTGGACAAAATTATCTGAAAACGGTTCTTAAATTAAATTTTTTTTAACTTTTTGAACTTTTTGATCTTAGTTTCAACTTATTCGTCTTTACTTTGAGCACGATAGTCATTCACATTACATTCGACTTGCTAAACCAAGTCGAAAAAAAGTCATTTAACACAAATTTGGTGTTTAAATTCGACACAAACAGTCTGTGTTAAAAAATAACACAAATATTGTGTGGACCGTTTCTAACATTAGATTGTGTTGATTTTAACACAATAATTTTTACTGTTTCCTTTTTAAGAGTCAGAAGACTAGATTGTTTTTTATAATTTCTTCTGCGCTACTTGTCGTAACTTCTCTATGCAAGACCCTTTTACTAGAGTATCCTTTAGCGAAGGCGGTTATTTTAAATATCATTTCTGTCACTTAGGCCTTATTACCTGACAGGCCTTATTACCCGCGGGTACCTTATATTTAGGCCCTTTGATTTGAATATTTAAAAAAAAAATTTATCTATTATCGTCATTAACTAATAGCATAAAACTTTCATTTATTCACATTTATTAACATTCATATTTATTAATTATTATAGTTTCTCTTGGTTTATTAATTTACATATATATTTATTTTTATTATTTTATTTTACATCATTTAATTCTATTGTACTATTATTTTATTTTGTATACATTAGTATGAAGTTTGTTCATAAGATATATATTATTATTATTATTATTATTATTATTATTATTATTATTATTATTATTATTATTATTATTATTATTATTATTATTATTATTATTATTATTATTATTATTATTATTATTATTATTATTATTATTATTATTATTATTATTATTATTATTATTATTATTATTATTATTATTATTATTATTATTATTATTATTATTATTATTATTATTATTATTATTACATGTATATTATTTACAAATTTGATGATAACATTAGTTTAAAATTTTCACATTAATGAATTTATTAGTAAATTAACTATTCTTGGATTAATGGTAAATGGACAAAAGTGAATAGATGGATGGATGGATGGATGGGTGAAACAAATTAAATTAAATTTACTGGTTTACATGGACTGATAAATTTCCATATCATGAGAACCGTCAGCTAGTAATTGTATTGCGATAAAGTTACGGAAACAGAATTGTAATATTGATGTTATATAATGTGAATCACAATTTACACTCACGGTTTACATTTAATTTTATATATATGATGTAGATGTGTATATATGTTATTATAGTGTGTAACATAAATTAGAAGATTGAATTAAACGCAAAGTTTAATTATAATTCATACTCTTAGAATATAATTATTATTATTTATGCACTAAGAGAAACCGGAAGTGAATTCGAAGTGATTACGGATTTTATTTAAATCTGAATTCACTCGGAGTTACGGAGTTTGCAGAAATTCATTGCGCATACGGAGTAAATAGGGAATTTGTTTTTTTAGCGGAGTGATTTCGGAGGGATTTGGATTTTATTTGAATCTGTATTTACTCTGATTCGGAGTTTTATCTCAAATAAACTCCCGTTCGGAGTAAATTTTACTCCGAATTTAATCCACGTTCACTCTGAAAATTTTTTACAGTGAGTATCAATGTCGCAGATATAGACAATTTATAAATTTTAAATACATAAATAAATTGAAGTAATGAAATTTAAAAAAACGCGCGTACTGATTTTTTAATTATTGAAATCCGCGCTTATAAATTTTTTATTTAATTACTAAAAAATTCAAAATATTCTCAATTATCAGCTACATTTACACTCATTATTATTTTTACTAATTTCCCGATACAGAATTCAGTAATTAATGTTTTACATTATTAAAAATTTTTAAAAGAATTTACAAATTACTGAGTCATTAGCGAGTTTGAATCAACCGAGAATATGAAATTTTAAATAATTAAAATATTTACACAGAAAAAAGAATTTTTTTGGCGCGAAAAATATTTCGCATTTTGAATTGGAACCAAAAATTTTCTTAGGACTAGAAAAATTTTTTACACCAATAAATTTCTTTTTTCTGTGCATATACAGGGTGGCCACGAACCGGGAAAGCCGGGAATTAGAAGGAAATTTAATGCAACCGGGAAATATCATGGAAATGTTAGGGAATTTCGAAAAGTATCCGGGAATTAAATTGTAACAGTTCAAAATTTAAAAAATTTTCAATTATACACTAGTTATAAAAATTAAGGGATATTAAAAAAATTCCAAATTTTAAAGTGATTTGCAACAGGTTGTAACTCGAAGGAAAAATGGTCATACGACAAAAACAAAAAAGGCAAATTGTAGCTCCAAGTGTTTAGTTTTCTGATCTGGTCTTTAAATTTTTTTATTATGTGCGGTTCCGGAGTAATCCTAAGAAAACTATCGAAAAAGAAATTTACCAAATTTTTAGTCGTCTTAAAAACGGTCTTCGAGCTTCAATAAATTTTTTTCGATAATTATCATTGATTTTTGATTGCTCCGGAACCGTGCATAATAAAAAAATTTAAAGACCCAGATCAGAAAACTAGACACTTGAAGCTACAGTTTGATTTTTTGTTTTTATTGTACGACCATTTTCCTTCGAGTTACAAACTGTTGAAAATCACTAAAAAATTTGAAATTTTTTGAATATCCCTTAATTTTTGTAACCAGTGTATTTTGAATTTATTTAAATCATTAAATTTCTTATTAAATATTTTAACTTATACATTTTTAACATCGAATAATCAAAAGTAGGCAACATTAATTTATTTTATTGCCATTTTTTCTTGTTTCTCTTATGATTTAATTATCAAATTTAATTATTAAAAATGAAAATATAATAAAAACTTTGAATATCTAAATGATACGAATAAAATTTCTAAATCAGGGAAAAATGTGAAAAATTTTACTGGAAAACCGGCAAATATCACGGAATTTAAAAATCATTTCTTTGTGGCCACCCTGAATACTTTATTTTTACATAAATTTTAACTTCCAAGTGATAAATGTCATGAAAATTAAATCCCATTTTCTTTTTATTTCATTTAAACAATTTTCTTTATTGTCCATAAGTCAATAAATTTCGAATACCATTAATTTCAAAGCCGATAGTCATTCGAAAAACCCGAATTTTAATTGAAAATTATTTCTTTCATGTGGAATTAGTTTATACTCGAAATTTCCCAGCAAAATAAACTAATTAACTTTTTACAAAAATTACTACTGAAATTTTCAAATTTTTTCAATTTAAATCCCAGTCAGTCCATGATTTATCACCCAGAAAATTTTTGTCCATCGCATTTTAATTAAAAATTATGTTCCAATTTTTTTAAATTACAGCCCAAATTAAATTTCATTAAATTCCATGACAATTATCTTTAAAAATCTAAAAATTTTAAATAGTACATAAAATTTCGTCATTAAATTTTAATTAATAAACACTTAGAGCTCTCGCTTTGTGAGATTATTTTATTAAATTTACTTTGTAGCGCAATTAATAAGTGTTCGTTTTTGTCGTGAAAAGTAAAAGAATAAGAAAAAATTATAAAAAAAAAGTAAATTATAATAAAGCGTTTAAAAGAGTAAAAAATGAAGTGACAGTGTATAGAGTTACGCTAAAAGAGCTACTTCATTCTCGTGAATTCATCACAGGAGGGTGAGAAAGAACCAGGTGAAACTGATTGTAAGCGAAAGGCGAGCAAGCTAGTAAAGATACAACGAGGTAAAAAGGCACGCGGCAAGTCTCTCCTGTTTTACTTTTATTTTATGCCTTTTTATTTTCTTTTCGGGTCTTATTTCTTCCTAGTCAACTGAAATACCATTTTATTTTAAAGTTTATATACTACCGTCTGACGGTAAAATGATAAAAACTAGTAAGATAAATTTTCTTTGATTGTTAAACGACAAAAAGAAATCGTTTATTTTTTTTTTTAAATATATTTAATTTTTTATTTTCCTTGTTTTTATTCTTAGCCCATTTTTCTCGACCCTAATAATGATGATGAAAAAAAAAAGGACCTATTAGGGGCAGTTATGCTTAAGAAAGATACATGTACTTGGGATAAAATGTTTTTGCTGAAAGTAATGAATCAAATAATAGAGAAGAATAAAAACAAGTATGAGAGACTTACACGGTTCCATGATGAACATATGATGTTTTCTTGTTCCTTTAATTTCCTAGTGTAAAAGGAAGATCTCAGACGGAAGAGAAATGCTGAAGAAAACGACAAAATAAAAATATACACGATCGAAAAATGTAGTCGAGCAAACGAGGTAAAATAAAAAGAAGGTATATATAAATATATGTGCTTGTAAGCGGGAAAAAAAGGCGAGACTGGGAATAAAATGCGAGTATGCTGCATTTTATCCTTCCACTGTTTGTATATTCTTGGGAAAAAAAAAGTAAAACAAGAAAAAATGTGTAAAAAAGAAAATTGTTCGAGTTACGGAGTATACTAGTGCATTCAACATTTAAATCTAAATTTAAGTCCTGGAGTCCATTAGCTATGTATACATATTACATAGACCGTAGACCGTAAACTTAGACCGTATACAATCAAATGTAAATATATACTTTGAGTGTTTGTTTGTGGGGGTGGGGTGAGTGTAAGTCGTCAATTTTGAGTGGCAATTTATTCCTTTGTTATCTTGAATAACGTTCTCACTACTTTCAATCACATGCTAATTATGCTTCTGTCAATAGTATGAATACGCTGTAAAAAATTCTGAGTGAATTCTGAGAGATCAAGGATTATTGTTTAAATCCGTGTTCATTTCGTCACGAGAATTCTGGAGTTTTTAAAAATTAGTTCGCATACGGAGTAAATAGGGAGTTTGGTTTTTCAGCGGAGTAATTTTGGGGTGATTTTGATGTTATTTAAGTTCGCATTCACTGATTTGAATTTTAATATTAAAATAGGCTCCTGTTAGTAGAGAATTTAACTCCCAACCAGAGTTTCAATTTTAAAAACTCCTTTTAGTGGTGAATTTAACTGTGGATTAGAATTTGAATACTAAAATAAACTCTTTTTAATATTGAATACAACTCTGAATCGGAGTTTCAATTTGGAAATACACTACTGTTCGTAGTAAATTTAACTCCGGACCGGAATTTCGATATAAAAAAAAAATTGACACCTTTTAGTAGTGAATTTAACTTTGAAACGGAGTTTCAATACTAAAATAAACTTCTTTTAGTGTTGAATTTAAATCCGAACTGGAGTTTCAATATTAAAATTCACTTCTTTTAGTGGTGAATTTAAATCCGAAACGAAGTTTCAACATTAAAAAAATAAACTCCTTTTGGTAGTGAATTTAACTCCGAACCGGACTTTCAGTTTGGAAATGCACTTTTTTTAGTAGTGAAGTTAACTCCTCAATAGAGTTTTAATATTAAAATACACTTCTTTTAGCTGTGAATTTGACTCCGAACCGGAATTTAAATATTAAAATTGACACCTTTTAGTAGTGAATTTAACTCCGAACTGGAGTTTTAATATTAAAATACACTTCTTTTAACTGTGAATTCGACTCCGAACCGGAGTTTTAATATTAAAATGTATTCCTTTTAGTAGTGAAATTAACTCCGAACCGGGATTTAAATATTATGAGAAAATTCTTTTTAGTAGTGAAATTAACTCCAAAAAGGGTTTCAATATTAAAATAAACTCCTTTTAGTCGTAAATTTAACACCGAACCAGGGTTTCAATATTTAAAATATAAAAAAAATCCTTTTAGCAGTGAATTTAACTCCGAACCAAAGTTTATATAATGAAATCCTTTTAATATTGAATTTAACACCGAACTGTAGTCTTAATATTGAAATACACTTCTTTTAGTACTGAATTTAACTCCGAATCGGAATTTAAATATTAAAATTCACACCTTTCAGCAGTGAATTTAACTCCGAACTAGAGTTTTGATATTAAAATACACTTCTTTTAACTGTGAATTTGACTCCGAACCGGGGTTTAAATATTGTAAGAAAATCCTTTTTAGTAGTGAAATTAACTCCAACTCAGTATTTCAATATTGAAATTCACCCCTTTAAGTAGTGAATTTAACTCCGAGCTTACGTTTCAATATTCAAAAAATTAACTTCTTTAAATATTGAACTTAACTCCGAACTTACGTTTCAATATTAAAAAATAAACTCCTTTTGTAGTGAATTTAACTCCGAACCATAGTTTAAATATTGAAATAAACTCCTTTTAGTATTGACTTTAACACCACATCAAAATTTGAACATTAAAATAAATTCCCCTTGGGAGTAAATTTAATTTCCAGTGAATGAAATAAATCAATAGTCATCCACTCCGAATAAACTCCGAATTAAATCCTTATTCACTTCGAAAATTTTTTACAGTGTATTTTATTTAATTAAAAAAATAAAAAAGTACAATAAAATAAAATGGTTTCCTTTGTCATAAAATCTTAAGTCTAAGAATAAATTTACGGTCGAAATCGAAATTACAATAAAGTTATTTTTCTGAATAAATTACATTACAATATTTTATTGTTATTATCATTATTATTAATATTATTTATATATTATATTACCTTTTATTTTATTTTTATTACATAAAGTATTTTACCTCAGTATTTATCGAAAAAGTATACTATAAAAGCTCGAGTCGCTTTATTTTAATCAATTGGACGTGTACGGTATATAACAGAGATATAATGATAACAATAATGGCGACGGTGGTTAAAAAAAAATCATGTCAAGTGAATTAGATGCAGATCAGCCAATTGAGAATAAGCTGATATACACATCACACTTTTTAAACAAAAAAAAAATAAGAAAAAAAAATTAGCTCACATTTTATAACCCCTTTTATTTTTCTATTGTAGTAAAGTCTTTAAATTACTTCCGTTAGATCCCGCGGGTAAGTGAAGTAGAGCATAGACAGGAAAATCCGAAGAATGGGGCTGAAGAAAAGTTAATTGAAAGTAAGGGTATGGGAAAAGCGTATTTTCTTTTAAATCCTTTGACTTTGTTAAATTTTAAACATTCTTAGAGACTTTGAGATTCATCATCGCTGACACTTTACTTACTTTATTATTTTGTTTACACAATTTATATGTTCTTAATATATATACAGAAAAAAATTATTTATTGGCCCAAGAGAAATTTTACGCTATAAATTGTAGAATAAAATTTTCTTAAGACTAGAAAATTTTTCTTGGCACAAGAATTTTTTTCCCGCCCCAAGAAAATTTTTCTTTTCAATTTATACTGCGAAAATTTTTTGGGGTTAAAGAAAAATTTTCTACACGGAAAAAAATAGGCACTGCAACAATTTTTTTCCGTGTAGTCCTAAGAAAATTTTTTTTTTCAATTCATAGTTCGAAATTTCTCTCGCGTCAGGAAATTATTTTTTTCTGTACCCGCAGATAATTTTTGAGTAAAAATTTCCCATAAAGTTTAATACTGTGAGGACATCTATCCAGTAACTAAATTTTTACTCTGGTAGTAGAAATCGCACTTCATTTCCAAGCTATCGACTAGTATATTTTACAATGTGCGTGGGAAATAGATATTTACCGCATCAGTATCAAACTTTTTGGATAGTTTTTACTAAAAAACTCTGTGTATATATGTGTATAAATTCAATAATTTAAACTATGGCCAAGGAGATATTGCGAAAGTGATTCAAACTAAGAGACGAGTTCAGTGTCGGTAATTGAAAAAGGTCAAAAAACTTGATAGTAGAATGACAAATGGTGGGTTGCCCAGCCTTAGTTGTCCACCGTGTTGCATTGCGGCTGGATGCTCGCCTTTATTAATTTACAGACAGAAAAAAATATTTTAATAATGCGTTAACAAATGATATATACATTGAGTACACACAAAAAAAAAAATTCTCGACTGAAGGTAAATATTCTTGATTCAAGAAAATTTTTTTGGAGACCTAAATTTTCTCAGATAAAGTAGAAATTTTCTCCAACCAAGACGAATTCTCTTGGCTCAAGAAAATCTTGACTTGGTTCCCGAAAACGTTTGTCTTCAAAAATATTTTTTTGACTCAAGATATCTTTTTTTCTGTGTAGATGCACGAGATCAATAGCGGGACAGTAATTATTTGGGAACTCGACGGTTTCCATGGCGCCGCTAAATGACCGCGAATTTTTGTAAAACTTGACGAAATAAGACTTTTTTTCAGGCGTTTTTTAACTTCCCGCATAGAAAATTTCAAATTTTCAAAAAAGGGAAGTTATTGGTTTCGGTCCGATTTTGGAAAATTGAGTTTTCATCAGATGTCGACATTTTGAGGACCTAGGAAGCTACTCTGACTTTTTCCGGATGAACGTCCGTGTGTGCGTGTGTGTATGTGTGTGTGAACCTTTTTTTGTCCAACGATATCTTTTGCACTCTAAATTACTCCACCACCATTTAAATATAGTGAAACCTAACCTTACAATTAACCTTCTCAATAAGAAAAATTATTGATAAATTGAGAAAAATATAGATAGCCCGAACTGGGAATCGAACCCAGACCAATTCGGTATCACGCCGAGTGCTCTACCAGTTGAGCTATTCGGCACTATACTATATTTGCAATTACGTATAAATCATAAACCACTTGCCCGATTCGCCTCAAAATGTAATCAGTTTTAAGTCTTGTTAAGCCTTTTCGATTGCCGCCAAAAACGTTCAAATTGATTCATTCTATCCAAAGATATCGTCGGACAAAAATTGTAATTTTTCAGTGAAGGTATCTTTTACCTGCCTAACAAATTTTGGAGTTCAAAGAGATCAAAAATTTATAAATAAAAATATTTCCGAGCTCCCTGAGCTCGAAAACAGCGGGAAGTTTTGGGGTTGGCTCGCGGTTTTCAAATTTTTTTTTCAAAATTTTCGTCTTTAAATTTACTTTCCGGAAAAAAATACTAAAAAATTGAAGATAAAATCGATAAAATTTTTCACTTTTTGAAAAAATTGCATTTTTCTCGAACACTAAGCAAGATATCAAAAAATTTTATGTTTTAAAAAGTCTAATTTCGTCGAATTCCACAAAATTTCGCGGTTATTTAACGGCAGCACGGAAACTGTAGAATCTTTTTCAAATCCATACGAAAATTATTTCCACACTTTTCCCCCTGTGGGCTTAACTCTCCCACTGGGCTTTTAATAATTTTTTAAATTTAATATATCACTATTTCATAATTATATTTTTTTACTAAAATTTGAAAATTCTCTTGAATGTCCGGCTATTGGTCTCGTTACCTTACTAATATTTAATGCTTGTTATTAAGAGAAAATTAAGTGTTATTAAAATGTATTTTTGTTATTTTTTAAAGTGAAAATGCTAGTATATATATATATATACATAAATTTATCGCTTATCGGAAAAGTAATTATTTTTATTTTTGTCACTTGAGTTAATCTTAAGGTAACTTTAAACTGTTAATAGACGGGTAATTAACTGTATGTACGGTTTACAAACCTTGCGATCAACACACTTTTTAATCTTTAAGTAATCTCATTCACTAGAGCGCCCGTGTAATAAGTAGTTGCGTGGGTTTGTACATAAAATTTATTGCATAATAATTATACTTAGAAACAAATTTAATTTCTAGCTTTTATATAAAATTTATAAGCCCGAGTTTATGGAGATTACTTCTTTATTTATTCATATATATATATATATATATATGTAAGCTGTCAAAATTTTTGTGCTATACTTTTTTAAGAAACAAATTTAAAAAATTTTTAATTATTTTAACGAATTTTTAAACAATAATTTAAAAATAAATTTTTTTTAAATATTTTTAAATCAGTGTACGATAAAAGAAGTTTTGGAAAAATTATGATACAAATTTATATATATATATACATATATATATGTAGAAAAAAAAAGTTTTTTAGTGCGAGAAATATTTTGCCTGAATAGAAATTTTCTTAGGACTAAAAAAATTTTTTTGAAGTGAAAAATTTTTACCCCAAGGAAAAAATTTCTTGGGGTAAAAAATGTTTTTACTTAAAAAAATTTTTTCCCGCTCCAAAGAAATTTTTACTGTCAATTTATAATGAAAAAAATTTATTGAGACAAATGAAAATTTTCTTGGGTTAAGCCAAAATTTTTCCCGCCAAGAAATCTTTCTTTTCTTTATTTATGTATATATGAAATTTATATGAGTCTATATTATTTTTATAATCTGAATAATTTTAAGTTGAAAATGTAGATTTTATAAGTTGACTCTGTCACAATTAAACTAGTCAAATGTAGATTTTCTATTGAGAATAACGTTCCTAATATAAAGTAAGATATATAAATAGAAAACGTATTCCATATGAATTCATTAAGAAACGTTATATATATATATATTCAGAAATATATGATAATACTAGATATTCCACTGTACGAATAGTCGTAATTATATATAGAAATTTAGTGCATTAATACGTGATTACATATACATATATATATATATATATATATACTCATATATTTATTTTATATACTATATATTATTTACATGTATTTAATAATACATATTTTTCATATCGTTCTATTATATTGTAAGAGTATATAATATAAAACAATTTTAACATAATAATTTAGTATACGAAATTTATCATATATTTATTTATTATACTCTTTAAATAAAAGTTTCAATTATTGAATAAACTTTAAATAAACTCCTGCGCATTTAATTACTGGTATGTAATATAACTTTAATGTATACAAAAGTTTATATTGTAATAAATATTGTAGGCTTCATAATTTGATATTTTTAAAAAATCTATACTTTGAAATATATATGTAAACATATATACATGAATAATCATTTATGTAATGAGTTTAATTGAAACAAAGTATAATTAATTATATTCGAGGTTGTTTATGAAACAATGTAAAATTAAATGCATTAATAAAAATCTACATTTTGGAAACTATGTGTTGAGTATATGGAGTATATATATAGATAACTTAGCCACAACAGTTTATCACATGTTCGCTATATATTTTTCAACGGGTAATAATAATAAATTCAAAAATTTGTTTATAAATTTATTTGAACTCTGTTTCTCAAAGTGTTTTTTAATAATTATTTGATAATTTTATTTCTATACTGTAAAAAAACTATTGAACCTGATCACAAAAATATGAAAGTTATCTGTGATTATATTTAATAAAAAATCGATTATAATCCAAGTTTCTTTGCAGAGAACCCGAGTCAAAAAGCAAATTCTAGTTTAGTCCTCAAAAGCCTCAATTCCTTTGATGTTTTATTTGCCGCATAGAAAGTAACTCTACTTTAGTACTAAAAATCCTCAATGAGATCTATGAGGTCTAAATGCGTATAATTTATCGATTTTGAATTATAACTAAGACCTTAAAATCCTCAACGAATGAAAAGTTATACTTCGGACTTTGGAAAGTTTTAGATAAAAAAGGGAGGGGAGAGAATACGTCGAATCAGGCTTGAGGTTCAAATGAGTATTTTGAGGCTCTAATCCAGATTATGTTATTCCAGTTTAGTCCTCAAAGTGGTGAAATTGGTTATAACTACTACTCTGAGGACCCCGTGTAAAAAAAATTCGTTCCAAAAAGATTCCAAAAAAGTTCCGCAGGTGGAACTTCTAAAAATGAGATAGATTAGAACTTTGAATGGAACTTCTTTGGGACGCTAGTAATTTTGATGGTAAAAAAAAAATTTTGTGAGAAAATTTAGAGTCAAAAAAAGACGTTCTTGGAAGTTTTTTGGAATTTTTTATGGACGTTTTTTTTGTTCTGTAAAAAATTCAAAACTAGTGATGTTTGAACTATTTTGGCATGTTTTTTAGTCTATAAAAAAGTCGAAAGTGGTGATGCTGGAACTTTTTTGGAATGTCGATATAAAATTCCAAAAAAGTTCCAAAAACGTCCTTTTTTGACTCTAAATTTGCTCACAAAACTTTTTTTTTACCATCAAAATTACTAACGTTCCAGAAAAGTTCCATTCGAAGTTATAATCTGTCTGTTTAGAAGTTCCACATGCGGAACTTTTTTGGTATTTTTTTGGAAAGAATTTTTTTTACACGGGACTAAACTAGGATAACTTTCTATACTGTTGTCAATCTTAAAATTCTATATTGATCCTCGAAAACCTCGTTGAAAACTTTGAGACTTAAATCCGAATTCGTTTTTAGACTCAGGAATGCTGCTAAAATGCTTTGCTTGGTTATAATAATGAAGAAACGCGCGGGAGTATTTAGCTAAACAACAAAAATTTTGTGTTAATTTTCGAATAACACAAGAAATGTGTTACATTACAGATTTTCTAATCATTTAACATAATAAACTTTTTAAAGTAAAACTCGTATAAAAAAAATTGTTGACTATTGTAGACTTCAAAACGTGACACAACGAAGAACTGTTTTTGAACTTTCAAAAATTCAAGAGAAAAATCATTAAATATCCTAATATTATCAAGATATGTTAAAAAGAAAAACTTTCAGAAATAGTCGAGATTCTTTTTCTTCTCAATGTATTTTGCACTGAAAAATGTTAATTTGTAGAATGAAGTCAATTGTTTTTTTCTGTGTATTTTCAGAAGTTTAAAAATTGTTTAAAAAAGTTCGTCATTGTGTCACGTTTTAAAGTTTATAATAGTCAACACTTTTTAAACTTTTTTCGATTGTTTTTACGCGGGAATTTCAAAAACGGTTTGTTTTGAATTAACAGATTTCCGTGTTGAAAATTGACACAAAAAATTAAACCAATGAATTTTTTAACACAGACACAAAATTTCTAACTGTAGGAAAAAAAAATATAAAAATTGTTTTTTTTTTTTACGTAACAATATAGATGACACTACAAGTCCGACACAATAATAATTGCGGTAAGAAGCGTAACAATGCATTGTTACAAATGTAGACTGAAATCTTTATAGTGTAGGCTGTAATCCTGACAGTTGTAGATTTAACCCGTCACATTGCGACGGGAAACCATTATTTTTTAAATTTTTTTATTCTCCGTCTGCTTGTGCCAATGTTGGATTTTATGATAACCACAATAAAAAAATTTTATGTAAAAAAATTTGATGTGAAATCATAATCCGAATTTACTCTGTCATTCAGAGTTTCAAAGTTTAAAAAAAATTAATTCCTGAGTGATGGCAGATTTTATTTTAATTCTTATTCTTCACTCAATTCCAGTCTCAATGATAAAATAAATGTGTATTTAATAAAAAAAATTATTTATGGAAAATCATAAATATATAATTTATGTATAATACTAAAATATCATAAATTTGTTTAAATTTATATTTTTATAATTTAATAAATCACAATTTTATTTTCAGAAGTTGTCTGTTTTAGTGAAATATTATTTTCCATCTTGTATTTTAATTATTATTGTTATTATTCAAAGTTAATACACGAACTTTCACTCCTCATATTTAACTCTACTAATTTTTTTTATATTATTAATATTAATAAAAATAAAACGTATTCCGAAAAAAATAAATAAATAAAAAATCGTCCGCTTAATTCTCATTCACTCCGGATTAGTGACATTTTTATTTTTTATGTTCAGTCAGATCACGAGAAATTGACTGATAATCGCTCGTCAATTGACGTCAAAAATTATTTGGTCAATTTTTCGATCAATGTTTTATAAAACAATGTTCTGGAGAACAGTAAATGTTCAAGTAATCGTAATTGTAAGTAAACTGCAACATAAATCACTCAACATAACGACCGATTTGTTTATTTTTGAAAATTCGTAAAAAATTTTTTTTCACCTCCAATTAGATGCGAAATGACGTCACCTGCATGAAAATACCATATATGGTAAACATATATTAAAAAATATATGTTACAGATATAAATATATATGTGACAATACATGAAATCTTACATAGAACTATATACAGATTTTGGCCGATTTTATTATATTTCTATATATGTTTTCTCTTATATGATTTCATATATTTCCGTATAACTTCAATATATTATTTATATATTTGAAAACTTATAATTTTAATATATTCAAAAATAAATTTTATTTATATATGGAAACAAATAAGAATACATATATAATTCATCGCTATATGGTACGATATATGTACCATGTATTTAACTTTATAAATTTTTGTATATTTTTTTATATATAGAACCATATAAGTTTCCCCATATATGTAAGAATAAATAAAATCTATTCTTTTCTGTCTTGCTCTCTCCGTTATAAGATTCAAACATTGTGTTTAGAATATATATATATATATATATATATATATGTGTGCTAGCTTACAAATTTACATATATAATTATCAATATATGTAATACATATATGTGCTAACTTATAAGTTTACATATATGATTATAAATATATATAATACATGTACTAACTTATAAACTTACGTATATAATTAATTATATTAAAGCTTACTATATTATATATAAGAAATTATATATCGTTTTTGGCCACTTATATAGTCCCATATTGATTATATATTGTTCCAAATATATTTATCATATAGTATTTTCATGCGGGTAAAAGTTTTTTGGTAAATTTTGTAATAAAACAATATCCTGGATAATATTAAATGTACACCCTAATAGATGCAAATTACGGTAAATTACCGTATTTTACCGTAATTTACCGAAAATTAGCCGTAAAATGCGGTAATTTACGGCAAGCCACCGTAAGTTACGATAGATTACCGAAAATTACAGCAATTTGCCGCAAAGAACCGTAATTTACGGTAAAATACCGCATTATATCCGCAAATTTTACGGTGAATTGCCGCAATTTCACCGTAAATTTGCCGTAAATTGCGGTAATGTACGGCAAGCTACCGTAAGTTAGATAGATTACCGCAAATTATAGCAATTTACCGTAATGAACCTTAATTTACGGTAAAATATCGCATTTGTATGGTAATTCTTCTGAATACCGTAAATTACGGTAAAGTGCGGTAAAATACCGCAGTATATCCGCAAATTTTACGGGGAATTGCCGCAATTTTACCGTAATTTACGGTAAACTACGGTAATTTACCGTAATTCGGATCTGCTAGGGTTAGTAATCAAATTGTAAGTAAACTGCAAGTCGTATCACTCAACATAACGACCGATTTCTTTATTTCAAAAAACTCGTAAAAACTTTTTCTTCACTTCCTTTAAACGTAAAATGACGTCAAAAATTTTTGGGTCAATTTTTAATAAAATATTTTTCTGGGCAAAATAAAATTGGCGCGAAATCGGCATTAAATTTAAAAAATGGTAAATTTTTCATTCGTCAATTGACGTCAATTTTTCTGCCTACACAAATACTCCGATTTGAATCCACATTTATCCCGAAATTTTTTTACCTCACATATGTAAAAAATCACATACTTTTATAGGTAAATATCACATAAAATAAATCATATAATTGCAAAAAACTTTTATTACCGTACATACAGTAAATTTTTATTAAAACTATTTTATTGAGATATTTTATATACGTTTTTTTTTTTTATTAAATAATATCAATAAACGTAATAATAGCTCTGTTGAACTGAGCTTTGACAAGTGAATATGCTGTTTCAAATTTATTTACTAGCACAGTAAATTTTATTACAAATAATCCGATTTTAAATTTTATATCAAACTAAAAAAATTTATCGCGTAATTTGATATTGACTTTTTTACCAATAAATAAAGATTAACATTCAGATTTTTTTTTTTGCGTCTGAAAATTTAGCGATCTGATTTTAGTAAATAAATAAATCCGATTGTTGATAAAACTCATTGGCGTTGTCAATTTAAATTAAATGTAAATTTTGTATGTACGCTTGTAAAATAATAAATTTACACGGTTTAAAATTTCCTTTTTTTTTTCATTGTATTGAAATTTTTATTATTAAAATATAAGAGATATTTGTAATTCATAAATAATTAATAATCCTCTGTACCAAATATTAGCGCGAAATCATTTAAATATTTTTATTTTATTTTATCGAGTACGGATTGAGGTCACAAGTATATGACATTTAAATATAAATATATATTAATCCTGAATACTTAAAATCATCAATTATATGTATATATATATTTTTTTTTTTTTAATTATCGTAAGCTGGGAATTTAAATAAAACGTTCATTTAAAATTTCAAAAAAAAGTCGTCAGTTACCTTAAGATTTAAAATTATAATTATTATTAATAGTCACCGGAAATAAAAATGATTTGTTAGAACAATAAATAAAAAAATGTTTGATTTATTAACAGCGAGATGAAATTTCCTAAATAAATAAATAAAAATAAAACAATGTTATATTTTATTTTAGCGAAACGTGTTTGGCAACTTAAATCTATTTACTCAGCACCCCTTTTTTTATTCCAACCACTTTAAATAGATAAATAAAGTAAAAAAGATAAATATTTACCATTGAGAATGTGAACGGTAACAGTTTTATCGTTGGCATTACTGGGATGACAAGTGTAACTTCCACTGTCTGCCGGTTGCGCACGTTGGACTAAAAGATAAGAAGTAGTAATCTCACCCTTTTCCGTGATTACAGAAACTCCACCTCGCGGGCTGTCGTAATTAATCTCCTGTTGGTTGATATAAACATGAAAAAAAAGTTTGTGTTAAAGTTAAGGCACACGGAAAAAAATATACTTTTAAAATTAGGGGTGGAAATTATAACCCGGAACCGGGGTGTCGATATAGGGAGTTTTAATATTCCGGGGAGAATGGGGTCTGAGATATAAAAAAAAGAGGATATTTTTTTTTAGTTTCTTTATGAAAATTTTGAAAATTTGTGACATTATTAAGCATCATCTCAAGAATATTCTGCTAAATTTTTATGAAAAAATATGGAAAAATGAGCCAGTGGTAGTGGGGAGAGACGAGTCACTAAAAAAAAAGTCTCTATGCCGCGGGCAGGATAACTCATGACTGTCTCATCTGAAATAAAAAAACTAAAAAGATTTCGTTAGTACATAAGTTTATCTTAGATTTGAACGAAGGATTTTTTTTTTCATTGAACAAAAGGAAGAAATTTTGGGAAAAATCAGAGTTTTTTGATTGCACCTTTACCAAAAATTCAAAAATGAATATTTTGTTTATTCCTTCGTTCAAATCCAAGATAAATTTATGTGCTAAAGAAATCTTTTTGGTTTTTTGAGTTCAGATGAGGCAGTCATGAGTTATCCTGCCCGCGGCATGGAGATTTTTTTTTAGTGACTCGTCTCTCCCCACTACCACTGGCTTATTTTTCAATATTTTTTAATGAAAATTTAGCAGAATATTCTTGGAATGATGCTTAATAATGTCACAAATTTTGAGAATTTTAAAAACGAAGGTACTCTGTAAAAAAAAATCACAAAAATTTGCTTTTTTTTTTGTATCTCTGACCCTTTTCCCTCCTTAATTATAAAAATTTATGAGTTATGACGTATCATAAAATTTATTGCTTGGAATGTTAGAATTCCCTACATCGACACTCAGATTCCGGGTTATATTTTTCAACATCAATTTTAAAAGTTTATTTTTTTGTATCTGACCCCTTTCCTTCCTTACGGCAGTATCCTACTTTGAATGTGCGCAAAAAAGGTATTTGTTATGAATTTTTAATGACATTATGAATAAAGATATATATGTAAGGTTTGTTAGGTTTAATAAACACACTATTGAAATACATTAAAAAAAAATTTTTATATATTTTATACACTTTTAACATACAAAAACATCATTCGAATACGCCTCGATTAGTATGTAGGTCTGCGCTTGGTGTTCAAATTTCAAAAATGGACAATTTGAAACAGAAAATTTTTCGAATTTTTAGGATTTTTAACGCACATGCAAAAATAACGAAATTTTTTTTTGCCGCCTAGTTCGGTCGGTTACTACTGATATATTGCATCTAAAAACTCAAAATTGTTCTGTTTCAAATTGTCCACTTTTAAAATTTCAACACCAGCGCAAACCCACTTACTAATCGAGGCATTGTATTCAAATGATGTTTTTGTATGTTGTGAGTTTATAAAATATGTAATAAAATTTTTTAAAAAGTGTTTTTATTAAATTCTACATCAATATCTTTATTCATAATCTCATTTAAAATTCATAAAAAATAGTTTTTTTTTCGAGCGCCCAAAGTAAAATACTGCAGTAAATTAAATGTTTAAATTTTAAATAATACACAGAAGCATCACGCGGAATTATATAAATTTTATGACGTGAAGAGTTATTTTTGACGTAATGGCAATTAAAAAGTAACTTGTAATAACTTTATGAATTCTTAGTAGGTTGCGTGTTAATGGATCAAAGTTAATACATTTAAAGTAATAATAATAGTAATTATTATTATTATTATTATTTGAATAATGAAAAATGAGGTTTTCAGTTGGTAACTCACCTCCTCATTGTGAGTCCAATATATCGCTGGAGGTGGTTCTGGGCTGAACTCGACTACGCACGTTAAGTTCATAGTGCTACCTCGGTTTATGTACATTTCCGGTTCGCCAATTACTGTCGTCACGGGTTCTGTAGATTTCATTAAAACATGCACAACATTCTAGTTTAAATCGATAAATTCATTTATATTTTATTATTATTTTAATCTTGGTGATTATTAATTATAGCATACAAATTTAATTATATATTTATATTTATTTATATAGAGGAATTCGGAGCAAAATGACACCATTTAAAATAGTTCTTTTTTTTTTATTTTTAATTACAAGTTAATCAGCTTTTAAAATTTTTTTTGTTTAATTTTTAATTACAATTTGTAAAATAGGACAGGGCAAGTTGACCAGCTTTTATAATTTTTTTTCTATTTTTAATTACAGTTTGTAAGCCCGGGCGGGGAAAGTTGATCAGCTTTTAAACATTTTTTGTTTTAATTTTTAATTACACAGGGTGGCCACAAAGAAATGATTTCAAAATTCCCTGATATTTCCCGGTTTTCCAGTAAAGTTTTTCACATTTTTCCCTGATTTAGAAATTTTATTCGTATCATTTAGATATTCAAAGTTTTTATTATATTTTCATTTTTAATAATTAAATTTGACAATTAAATCATAAGAGAAACCAGAAAAAATGCGAATAAAATAAATGAATATTGCCTACTTTTGATTATTCGATGGTAAAAATGTATAAGTTAAAATATTTAATAAGAAATTTTATGATTTAAATAAATTCAAAATACACTGGTTACAAAAATTAAGGGATATTCAAAAAATTTCAAATTTTTTAGTAATTTTCAACAGTTTGTAACTCGAAGGAAAATGGTCGTACAATAAAAACAAAAAGTCAAACTGTAGCTTCAAGTGTCTAGTTTTCTGATTTGGGTCTTTAAATTTTTTTATTATGCACGATTCCGAAGCAATAAAAAATCAATGATAATTTTCGAAAAAAATTTATTGAAGCTCGAAGACCGTTTTTAAGGCGAGCAAAAATTTGGTAAATTTCTTTTTTGATAGTTTTCTTAGGATTACTCGGGAACCGCACATAATAAAAAATTTTAAAGACCAGATCAGAAAACTAGACACTTGAAGCTACAATTTGCTTTTTTTGTTTTTGTCATTTGACCATTTTCCTTCGAGTTACAACCTGTTGAAAATCACTTTAAAATTTGAAATTTTTTTAATATCCCTTAATTTTGTAACTAGTGTATAATTTAAAATTTTTAAATTTTGAACTGTTACAATTTAATTCCCGGATACCTTTTGAAATTCCCTGACATTTCCATGATATTTCTCGGTTGCATTAAATTCCCTTCTAATTCCCGGTTTTCCCGGTTCGTGGCCACCCTGTCACAGTTTGTAAAATATGACGGGGCAAGTTGATCAGTTTTTAATAAAAAAAAATTTTTTTTTACGGGTGAAAACTGTAATTAAAATTAGTGACTATGAATTTTATTAAAATTCTAGTTAACTCAGTCACTCAGAGTTTCGGAGTTTGAAAAAAAAATTCTCCGCGAACGGAGTAAATACGGAGTCATTTTGAAATGAATCCGGATTTTATTTAAATCCACATTGACTACAATCCGGAGTTTAAATGTTAAACTGTCCTCAGGTTAATTTTTACTTCAAGGGGATTAAATAAATACAAAATCAACCGCTCCGCATTCACTCCAGATTTAACACGCGTTCACGCCCAAATTATTTACAACGTATCATTTAATTGATGACCGAAAAAATTTAAATTAAAGGCCACAGTTTAGAAAATAAAATAAAATATCTCTCACAATTGATTCTGCATTCGATCATTAAATTCAAACAACGACCCATTTTACCTCACATGCATTTTTTTATAAAATAGTTTTCAAAATAAATATTCGGATTAAAAAATTTTTATTGACAATTTTAAATCGGCCGCATTTTTCCCGCCGGCCAATTCGTCTCATATTTTTCTACAATTCGTAACTCGGGATTTTTAAACAAAAAAAAAAAATTTTTTTGTCTAAAGTAGAGAGTCTCATTTTGCCGCGGGCTCCACTATATTGTAAAGGTTCTAAAAGGAAAAAATGTATGTCACTGTTACTATATATTACTATTATATCAATATATGGATTGTAAAAAGTTTAGAATTGGAAAATTGTTTAAAAATTTATTTGCCGCATGGCGGAATACTTTTAAAATATTTTTTGACGTGAATAACAGCATTTTTTAGCTATCGTGTCAGGTGCAGTTTCCTGTAAATACGTGGTTCCAAGCAGTGTTGAATGCCATCGTCACACGCGACAGTTAAATACGCGAGTTGATGTGTAAATTCTGCGCAGACGAAATTTGTGATATTCATGAAATAAAATTGCTTCTATTCTTTATATGAATTTTAAAATAAATAACGATGACAATGTGTTGTGAAAAATATTATAAATTTAAATAACAATAACATATATATATATTTATAACAATAAAAAGTATAATAATAATTAAATAAAATTTAGTAATTGATGGCAGAGAAAAATTCTATGAATGGGTAAAATTTTATTCACGATCTGATATTTTTTATATTGAGATTCTATGAAATTTTCACTTTTATCCGCAACTTGCATTTGAGTGATCGAAAAAAAAAATATATCATTGCCTTGACCAATTTTTATAAAATATTCAGTTGTGTTGGCATATGAAGGGTTTTTTTTTTACGGTTTCAGATTGTGAAGCGAAAAAAAAGTTGTAAAAAAACTAATGTTCAACTGAAACGCCACTTGAATAAAATAATGAAAATAATTTTCCAACATTTTTTTTACGCGAGGAAACTTTTCCCTATTAATTTAATAATAATTACAAGTTCATTTTAAAGATTTGTAATTAGTTGTGATGCGAACTGACCGTAAATTTTATGTTCAGTCAGACCATGAAAAAGACTGACAATTTATTGTCAATTGACGTCAGAAAATTTTCTGCCTGAATATTAAATGTAGAAATACTCGAAATTGTAAACAAAATGCAAGTCGTATTACGTGACATGACCGATTCGTTTATTTAAAAAAAATCAAAATCAAATTGGCGCGAATCGATGTTAAATTCAAAAAATGATCGCACACGGAAAGAAAATTATAGGAACTTTTCCTATACATTATGGGAGTTGTTCCCATACAATTATGGGTCCCCGAGCGCTATTTTACTGTGACTTGAGTTGAATAATTAGTGTGACTTGCTCGGGAAAGCAAAAAATCTATCAGGGGATGAACAAGCGGACAATTGCTTGTTGGGAACCGGAAAGAAACAAGTGGAGGAAACCCTTTACATAGGGTATGGGAAGAACTTGCACCCTGCCACTAATCCTACGCGAGCATGTTGACCAGAGCTGGGAGTCTGGTACCCCGGGGGGCCTTTCCAAGCCCACTGTGACCAGAGTCTTTTTATTTCCTGAGATGGGAGCAGTGTTTGGCCCGAGAGAGATAGGACTCGTGGTGGCTGTGGTTAGATACCACGTGTGATTAATTCACCCTATTATGGGGATGGTTCCCATAATATTATGGGAATAATTCCTATAATAGTATAGAAACCATTCCTATAAATTATGGGAAATATTCCTATAATTATAGGAACCATTCCTATAATATTATGAGTAGCATTCTCATAATTATAGAAACTGTTTCTATAATTATGGAAAGTTTTCGTATAATTATACACAGTAAAAAATATTGCGTATCTGTGTTAAAAACGGTCCGTGTTAAATTTTTTGTGTTGATTATTTTGTGTCAAATCAACACAATTCTCTGTGTTACTTAAAAATTTTTAATCGATCTACTATTCAACACTTTAAAAGTGTTACTTAGTACAAAAATCGATATTATCAACATTTATTAAGTGTTACTTTAAAATCAACACAAAAAAGTGTTGAAGCGACAGCTGAATTGTGTTAAAAAAATGTCTTTCTTCTATTCACGTGGGAAGCGCCATTAAGCATCAGTTTTGCTTGATTAGTTATTATTTTTGTGACATTGATTTTATTTATTTTCAATTAGACATAAAAAAATTAAGTTGACAAAGTTCATGATTCGTAAAGTTTAAAAAAAAAAAAAATATTTAAAAAATTGCATCTGAGGCTTTTTTACTTTTCTGCGTGCGCACATTTTTATTTTTTATTTTTTTTTCGTAATTGATTTGTTGATAAAAAAATTGAAAAATTGTTAACTGTCTGCTAACTTTAGGATCATGTTTACTATCACAAAATAGTTAAATGTTAAATAATAATTGTTGACACTTTTGATAACCTAAAAATAATTCACGGTACAAAAACAAAATGTAAAAGTTAACATTTTTTTTGTGTCGCCATTAACATTTAAAAAGTGTTGAAGTTACTTCTCATATTACTCGAATTGTGTGTTGAAATTTTAACACAAATTTTGTGTTTAAATTCAACACAAACAGTCTGTGTTGAAAAATAACACAAATATTGTGTGGACCGTTTCTAACATACAGATTGTGTTGATTTTAACAAAATATTTTTTACTGTGTAGAAACTGTTCCCATAATTTATGGTCGTAGTTCCTATAGTATAGGAAAAAATTTGATAACACTGTAAAAAATCAGGAGTAAATTTGGAGTTATTACGGATTTTATTTGAATCCGCATTAACTCCGATTCGGAGTTTTTCTATTAAAATAAACTCCTCTTCGGAGCAAATTTCGCTCCGAGGGGAGTAAATAAATAAACAGTCATCCGCTCCACATTTACTCTTAATTGCCTCCGCGTTCACCGCAAATTTTTTAGTCTAATAATTAGGTCATATATCAATTATAATATCGATATAATGCAATTTAAAGAGTTAAACATTTTTTAAAATATTATATAAATTTATTTTAATTAAATTATTATTTATATTTCATCGGATGTTAATTCTACTTTTCTTTCCCTATACATTTATATATATATTTAATTATTTATAAATGAATAATAATGAAGCAACTAATTAATTCAGTTAATTAGTGTAATGAACCAAAATAAAGATATTGATTTACTCTAGAGTACCGAGTATATTAAAACTAAATACCAGTTGTTTTAAATTATAGTTATAGGGGCGTAAAAATGAATGTTATTATTACCGAGTAATTTAAAATAAAAAAAAAAGTAATTGATTTATAAAAAAGCGTAATAAAGCAAAAATAACATAAGAGGGAATAATAATAAAAATAATAATAATACGTACCGACAACTGACAAATGCATTGAATATCCAATGGGTGGAGTTGTCGATACTTGGCACTCATAAGTTCCGGAATCACGGAGCTGGGGGTATTTGACCTCAAGTGTCCAGTCTTCAGTACGAGGAAAATGTGAGGCTACGAATCTTTGGTCGGATGTGTAGGTGTCAGTTCCTACTGTGAGAAGGTGAATATCCCTGTGCCGAACCCAGGATACCTGAAATAGTACAAGAGTAATCGAACGTACGACCATTTAACTTTTTTTTTTATTCTGTTTTTTTTCCTCCCTATTACGCTCAGAAGTTTTTTCTTTGGTTTAACTTTTTTGTTACATCAGTTAGTTAACTCTTTTCAAAGCCACGAAATGTAAACTTTTCTTTAGTCATTTAAAGCTCGTTCATTTATATTTTTTTTTTTTTTTTTTTTTTATATATATATTTTTGCTGTTTTAATGACTTATAATAATAATAGTAATGACAAAAAATAATAGGAGGATTTGTTGTTTAAATTTATAACATGTGCTGTGTAAAATAATCCCGAAATGTAACGAGTGCCGTAATTTAAATGAAATTGGATAAAGACAAACCATTAGTCACGTTCTGCCAACACGTGAAGCAAAACAGTGCAATCCAATTATTTTGTCTATACATTTTACGTAATGTTAAAAAAATATTGCTGTTGTTTTTCGTGACATGAAATTTTAAAATTTTATTGTTAAAAAATATATTTTATGGGCAGATGTATATGCGTAGACATGAATGAATATATGTATATATGTATATGAAACATTTCATTTATAAATACTGCATTCAATACTGACAAGTACATGAATATAATTATAAAGTTTGTTGCTGTATCAACATTTTTATTTTTAAATTATACCACATGCTGTAAATTTTAAGTAGCGAACACTATGAATTTTTATTACTCTTTTCTGGAATATGAATTGATTAATAAAGTTGTTTTTTTTTTTTTTTTTTTTTTTTTCATTAAATAAATATGAAGTCATACTTGCGAGAATTTCATATTTTATTATGAATATATTATGCATTATGTTATTATTATTAAAAAATATAATTTTTAAGGAGAATTTTTTTTGTAGGAGGGGGTGCAGAAAAAAAATAATTGTTGGCGGAGGTAATTTTTTTTTTATGAATTGAAACAAAAAATTTCTTGGCACGATACATTTTATCTCACCCGAAGAAAATTTTTTTTTCAATTCCCGGGGTAAAAAAAATTCGTTCCAAAAAGATAAAAAAAGTTCGACATGTGGAACTTCGAAACTGGAGACGGATTATAACTTTGAGTGGAACTTTTTTTGAATTTGTAATTTTGATGGTAAAAAAAAAATTTTTCTAGAATTTCCCATGTAAAGAAAATTCGTTCCAAAAGATTCCAAAAAAATTCCGGGTGCAGAACTTCTAAACATGAGACGGATTAGAACTTCGAATGGAACTTTTTTGGAACGTTAGTAATTTTTATGGTAAAAAAAAAGTTTTTATGAGCAAATTTAGAGTCAAAAAAGGACATTCGTGGAACTTTTTTGGAATTGTTTATGGATCTTTTTTTTTTATCTATAAAAAATTCAAAAGTAGTGATTTTTTAACTGAAACTTTTTTGGGATGTCTATATAAAATTCCAAAAAAGTTCCAAAAACGCCCTTTTTGACTCTAAATTTAATCATAAAAACTTTTTTTACCATAAAAATTACTAACATTCCAAAAAAGTTCCATTCGAAGTTCTAATCTGTCTCGTATTTTGAAGTTCCGCATGCGGAACTTTTTTGAATCTTTTTGAAACGAATTTTTTTTACACGGGTTTATATGAGCGAAATTTGAGTAAAAAAAAAATGTTTGTAAAACCCGTTTCTCAAAATATATTCTAACCTGGTTTAGAAAGATTCAAAAGCCTCAAATTTGGAACTTTTTATAAAAATTTTGTTGCTTCCGTTATTGGTTTAGAACGAGAACTTTTTCGGAACGAGGGTACAATGTAGTAAAAATACATTTTGAAATCCTTCATTTTATACTCAAACTTTTTTTTTTTTTTTACTATCAAAATCACAAAAGTTCTACTCTGTCTCAAGTTTAGAAATTTCACAGGTCGAACTTTTTAGGAATTTTTTTACACAGGTGATAATAAAAATAATTTCTTGGGGCATTAGAAAATTTTTTGGGCCAAAAAATCATTTTTTCTGTGTATCAAGATCAGCAACCTAAAGATTTTTCTAGTTAATAATAAAACCAATCAATTCCATTGTCAGGTTTGACGAGTTCTAAAAAAAACTACGATAGGAAAAAAAATTATTGAATCAATGAAAACAGGGTCGCTGTTTGATGCTAATAATAATTAGCAAATTAAGTTGGACCAGTTACAAACATTAGAAAAGAAAATTAATTATTTAATCATCATGTTAATTAATTATCAATTAATTGATTGATTGATTTATTAACAGGACCTTAATTACTTGTAACTTCGGTCGATAAATAAAAAGTGTTTTATAGTTGAACAAGACAAAAATAACTAAAAAATTTCAGTTGGTCCAAGTTATTCCGCATGATGCACTGAATAATACATTATCCCTGAATAAACACATAAATATCTTCGCTGAAGTTATAATACCACGGAAGTCAAAATTTTGAGTTATTGCATGGATAGAGAATTACACGTGCACAATTTTGACTTCCGCGGTGTTGAAACTTAAGCTACGATATGTCAAAATTAACTTTACAAATTTATTTGTCTTTTTTTTAAGTTCTTGGAATGGGCCCAACTTGCTTCAGTAAGTAATATTGTACTAATTAGTGTATTGCCTCTGATTAACAAAAAATTACTGAATGTACAAAATTATTTTTAATCAACAATAAATTATTATTATTATTATTTAAGATATAAAGAATGAGCGGGAAAACCGGACCACCCCCAAAAAAGTGAAAAATAATTTTTTTTTTATAGGAAAAAAAATTGTACACTGTAAAAAATCGGGAGTGAATCCAAATTTATTTTTACTCTACATTCACTCCACCACTCTAAGTTCCGAAGTTTAAAAAAAAAATCATTCCACATGTGGAGTGAATTGGGAGTTTTTTTTAGCGGAGTGATTTCGGAGTGACGCGGATTTTATTTCACTCCGGTGCGGAGTTTTAACATTTAAATGAATTCATATTTAACTGTTAAACAGTGTGTGTGTCCGAGTTCGCGTGTGTGTGCGTCGAGTATGTGCGTGTGTGTGCGTATCAGCTGTTCAGTAATGTAATACGTGAGTTTTTACTGCGATTTTCTTCAACGCCGCGAAAACTTTCCTTTGGAGTGAATTTTACTCCGAGCGGAGTGAATAATTAAAAACTCATTTGCTCCGCATTCACTCCGCAAATTTTTTACAGTGTATGTATTTAAACCAAACGAAAAAAATGATTTTCAATACGAGTAAATAAAGACAGAAAAAAAAATTGAAAATTCATATTTTAAAAATTTTGATTTATTTAAAAAGACACCATGAATTTTTTCGGTGGCCATTTAATAATTAATTCAAATACTAAAATTCCTGAGAATTATTTTGAAAACAAAAATTTTTTTTTAATTTAAAAAAAAAATTTGGGTCACCCAAAATTTTGAAAAAATTAAATTAAGCCATAAGTTAACAATTTTCGGATTTTTTTTTACCAAATAAATTACAAAAAAAAAAAAACTAAAAAAATGCACATGTAGAAAATTAAAAAATCTGTAAGTGCAATTTTTCAAATATTTTTTTTTTATAATTTTTCGTTTTGAAAAAATTCCCAAACTAGACGTCGGCCAACTTCAGTATCATAAAAATTAAAAAAAAATTGTTTAAAATTTTCGGATGACCGTTTTGCCCGCGCTCTATATTTTTAAGCTGACGTTTTTACTAAATTTAAAAAAATTCAAATTTCCTTCGATCGTTATAATTAAAATTTCCATATAATTTACACTTTCGTCAGACAAATTTAATCTCATAAGTTGATCTCTACAATATACTGAATATTTAAAAAAATCCTTGTAATTTCAGAAGTGCATATATAAATATAACTTACTTATAAATACAAAGTTTTATTAAAAATACAAAATTTAGTGCTGCGATATTTTTTTATTATACATTAAATAAAAGGTTAATGCTATTTTAATTCGACAGCTTTATATATTTTGTTTATAATTTCATAAAATTTTCCGAGCAAGTAACTTATGTATGCACAACTTCCTACATTTATATTTAACCTAAAGACTGAAGTTTGCAGTTCACATCCCGTTAAAAAAAAAAAAATAAAAAACAGTAAAATAAAAATGTCTAAAAATAAAATAAAATAAGAACGGGGTAACAAAAATTCAAAGACTAAAATAAGAAACTAGAAGATCAATACACTAAACTATTGGTAATATATAACTTTGTCGTTTGCCCGGTTCGCAATCTAAATTTCAAGGGAAATCGTCGATTCGACGAATTGATCGTCCCACTATTTTTTGCTGTCCTCAATAAAAAACAAAAAAAAAGTTATAAAAAAACAAAACCGTCATAAATCATTATAACTTTTGATTTAATCTCGGAATTCTAGTTAAACTTTCCACAATTATATTGAATAATAATTCTCTTAAATCCTTGAAGTAGAAAAATTCTAAAAGAATAATTTATTGTTCCACAAATTTCAACATTTCTTTTTATTGCATTAAATAAAAGAAAAATAATAGACGGTAATTAAAAAAAAAAATAATAAAAAAAAAGTAATTTCAATTTGAATTTAAAATCTTAACTTTATTACCCCACGGACAATAAAAATGAAATGTATTAAAAGTGATATAAATCAAATTTTATTTCAAGCCTTTATTATTTTATTTTATTTCATTAAAATTATATAGACTATTTTATTAAATTGGTATAATTAATATAATTAATAATTATTTTAATTATTACAACAATATTTTATCGTAAAGAAGTTTCTTGTTACTTTGCAATATGAAACTTTGATATTTTATGAAAACCATAATTATCCACTGGTTCATTAAAAGCGCAGTACAAACTTTACTTTATAAATATATATATATATATTATTCAGTATATATAATATTAAGTACTGGCAGATGATCAATTTCAAATTATTTAATCTAGTCTTTTAATAAAATTCATATTTCACGTAAAATGTTGAGGAAAAATAAAAAAAAAAATTTACGAGAATAAATTAGAGGGATGAAAAATTTAATAAACTCACTGTGCGATCCCCTAAGTTTCTCACGCGACACCTGAGTATCGCTGATTTTCCGACAAGTGCAGTGACATTATGAGACGCTGCCACATCAAAGTACGGTCCACGATCAAGAGGATCAAGATCGAGCTCAAGATCTCTGTTGTCATCAGCATGATTATTATCGATGCACCTTCCGGGAGCTTTGGAAAAATAAAAATATAAGTTAATAGATATTTTAAACTGAAAGCTCTTTCATAAAAAAAAAAAATTTGTGGTGCAAGAGATCTATCGCATTATGAATTGCAGACTAAAATTTTTTTTGCTCCAAGATAATTTTTGTCTCCCATTTAAAATGCGAAAATTTTCTTGAGACGAACATAAATTTTTTTCGTGTTGAAATTCTTTTTTTTTGTACACGGAAAAAAAAAATTTGGGCTTAAAAAATTTTCTTTGCCCAGTAAAATTTTTTGCGATGGAGAAGAAAAACTTAAATTTTGTTACACGGAGAAATTATTGTTGTTTGAAATGCTATGACGTCATAGTAAAACCGGACCACGTTGGCCATCTGACGGAAAATGAAATAAACACATGGGAAAATTATTATGCTAATTTTTATTATGCTGTCGAGCGAACTTTAAACAGGGAATTGAGTTGTCGAAAAATTATTATGCTGCACTATAATTATTATTATGAGCCTCTTAAAATTTTTTATTTTCTACTATAATTCCTAATATAGACTAATGATATTTATTACAATTTACCAATAAGTCTTAAGTGTCTAATATTTTTTGTAGTGTAGCATAATCCACTTCCTGTTTCAAGTTTCGTCGACAGCATAATAGAAATTCGTAGATGTCTGAAACATATTTTTCTCCGTGTACAATAATTCGGGACATAGGGTAGAGGTACCGTTTTTGGCCACTGTAGGACCAGTTTTGGACACTTGAAAAATTTTAATAAAATAATTTTTAAAAGACCAAGGACAAAATTTATTTACCTCTACCCTAATCCTTGTGAATTTTACTGTGACCATAGTAATTTTTTCATGTGTTTATTCCAATATTCGTCGGCCAATACGGTTCGGCTTTACTATGACGTCATAGCAGTTAAAAACCAGAACAATTTCTCTGTGTAGTTCAAGAAAAAATTTTTTTCGTTCATGAAAATTTTGCTTTTTTTCTGAAGTGCAAAAAATATTATTAGGCCAAGGGTAGAAGTGCCATTTGTGGCGACTGCTCCATTTTTGGACATTCAATGCTTTATTTTAATTAATGAAAAAGTACAAAATAAAGTTTCCATTGTAAGTGTGATAAAAGTATACACAAAAAAATTCCTTTCAGAAACTGTATTTTCTCTACAAGAAATTGTGCCATTGAAAATTTTCAATCTCATACATTTTCAGTGGAAAAATTTGAAGGTTTCACTCAAAACCATTTTCGTATACGAAAAAAATATATATCCGGATATATCTGCACATATGAGACATTTATATATATGTTGCATATATGCGACATATTCTAGATTTGCCCGGATATATATTTTTTTCGAGTAATCGAAGAAATTCAAATTTTCTCAAAAATTTCTTGTTCTTTTTCTTTTTAAAAATAATTTTAAATTTCCTTCTGTCAAAAAAATTATTTTCCAGTGACATAAAATAATTTTGCGATTCACAACTTATTTTATTTCTCAATAGTCCTCATTTAAAAAATTAATTATCTCATCCCATCTTTTAAAAATAAATTAATTTAAATTTTTCCCGCGTCAAAAAATTCTACCTCTGCCCTATTTTTTTTTCTTCCTCACATTAATTTATAACATTACTATTTTTTTTACCCTATATATTTACCGACTAAACTTTACAATTTATATTTTTATATAAAACTCATAAAAAAAAGTATATAAATTTATTGGATTAACAAAGAACAATGTAACTTACTGACGAAGAGTAGACCAAGAGTCAAAAGCACACTTTTCATTTTTTCCTCGCTGGCATTCCTCTTCAGTTTATGTTCTTTTTTACCCCAACTCCTATACCTCACTCTCCTATACGCCACTCGTTCTATCTTGCGTTAGTGTTTTTTTCCTCTCCAGTTTCCAGTCTCCACTCTTTATTTTTCTTCCCTTTTTTTTTCTTTTTTTTCTTATTATTTCCTCCAAATTCCTCCAACGTTTTGTGGCCTCAAATCGACGTACCCTCGAGACGACTTAGTACCGCCACCCTCCACCTTATCCTCATTTCTCGAATAAACTTCATTCCCTAAAATAATCTCAAGCGAATTTAAGCCCACAAATTAAACGATCAAGACCGTAAACTCAAAGACAAGAAATTTATCTAATAAAGCCGTATGATTATTTAATAAATTTTTTTAATTTCATTATCAATAATCTCCGTAATCATCATTATCATCATCATCATCATCATCATCATCACATATAACAGCAAACTTAATATTTAAAAAAATTACCATTAATAAAATCCATTGTTATTATAAACTTTTATCAAAAGAACCATAGAGTAATAAAATTAATTCCCGCTTATCAGTAGTTGAGATAAAACTTAAATGAGCCGTCAGTTTTTGACATTTTTTATTGCGACACGCACTTTAATATCCATCAACTCCTACAACAACTACCCCTTCTATTGTAGTCTAGTGTTACGTATCGTATTGTATACTCTACTATATATACATCTACACACACACACATATATATATGGCTTGTTGGCTAGTTCTCGCAAACACGGAACGTTTGTCTGACCATACGTGTTGTTTTATCACTGACAGAAAAAATAATGAGAGCGACAATAATCCCACTATTTTTTTATTTAAATTAAATGAGGTTTAATTATTTATTAATTATCATTAATAAATATATATATATATAAATATACATATTTAATGAATCATTTAATTGCGAGTACGTTGATGAATTCAGATGTTAAATTACACATTCATAAACTCACTGATGAATTTACCACTTCATACACACACTTCTGTACGCCGAAAACTTGTCTATGTTAACTCAATAAATGTCCAATCACGTTATTTATGTTAACAAACTCCATAGTAATATATTTTTACGAAACACTTGGGTGTTAATTTAATTAATTATTTGATTCAAGAAGAATGAAAATTTGAATTTTTAAATTTTCGCGGTAAATTTAAATTATTTTTGTAAAGTAAATATCTGAAGTGTATTGAGATAAAATATTGGGTCTTAAAACTGTTATTATTGAGAGAGGAAGATAAAAGGGGATGTTGGATAATTGCCAATGTTAATTGCAAGTTCGAGCGCTCGGGCGAGACTGGAGCACAAGTTGCGATGAGCCGATTCAACCCCTCCTTTGTGGAGGCTCACCCAAAGAAGTGGGGGAATTTATCAAACGAATGTAGGGTAGGTAGGTAGGGTTGATAAGGGTGAGGAGCAAGGGATGATGAAAGAGAGACGATACTGTACGCGCATGACCGAAGAAATTTAACACGCAGGCAAACGTCTATTTCATGATATCTATCAGCTTTCTGCTTTCTGCTTTTATGTCTGGAATTTAACGACAAGACAAGGGGTAGTTTTTTTTTTTACTTTTATTTTATGTACAGTATTGGATCTTTTGTAAATCTAAGAAATTTATTAAACCTGCTGAAAATAATTACTCGCCTTGATGAGTTTATTCTAGAATTTTTTATTTTCACACTGAAATTTTTTAGGAAATGATAAATAAATTTTTTTTTTAAATTTATTGGATACAATTGTGGATAATAATATTTTTTCCGACGAATTTTCTTATTGGACGACAACATTCCACAGTCAACGTTAATGAAACGACAATAATAATAACAATAGTTGTTATGATGACGATAATGATGATAGAACAATAAAAGTAAAAGACCGAGCGAAACACGAAAATAAGAAAAAATTATATATTTACGAGTTAGCTCGTGTATTTTGTTCAATATTACTTACCATGTTTTATGTACCATGTACATAGATTGCATGTTGAGTGAAAATAATTTTTAAGTATGCGTTATTATCTTCGGTAAAAAATATTAAATAACTTGAGGATTTATTGTCGGAGTAATAAAAATGAGTGATAATGCTAAGTTTCTACATTTTACTTTTTTTGTTTGTGTCTTACAAAGTTTAAAATATTGTGTAGTTGTTTAAAGCGGTCGTAGGAGATTTTTTTAAGTGACATGGAAATAATTTATACTTAAAATACACAAAGAATAATTCCAGTATCTTGTCTTACATAGTAATTTTTCTTGTGTTAATAAACAAATGGTTTTTACGCTGATATAGGAGTGGCTTTAGGTGATATAGTCAGTTTTCCGGTGTTCATATCGAGAAAATAATAGCGATGACAGAAATTTTTTTTTAATGATTGCATGGTAAAAGTTACTGTGCTTGCAGGTAGAAAAAATTACCATGGTAACAGATTTTTTTGCTGGTCAAGCACTGGCTTGATGCGACATAATCATTTTTCCTGTGTGTCTATTGAGCGAATGATAGAGATGATATAAAAAATTTTTCTGAATGATTGCATGGTAAAAGTTACTGTGCTTACAAGTAGAATAAACTACCGTGTTAACAGATTTTTTCGCTGGTCAAGCAGTGACTTGATGCGACATAATCATTTTTCCTGTGTGTCTATAGAGCGAATAATAATGATGGCATAGAAATTTTTTCTGAATGGTTGCATGGTAAAAGTTTTAGTGTTTGCATGTAGAAAAAATTACTATGACTAGTTTTTTACGCTGGTCAAGGAGTAGCTTGACGTTACATGGTCAATTTTCCTATTTTCATATAGAGAAAATAACAGTGATGGCTAAAAATTTTTTCTGAACAGTAACATGGAAAAAATTACTGTGTTTGCATGTAGAAAAAATTACCGTGTCAGGGTTTTTATGCTGATCAAGCAGTAGCTTTACATCAAATAGTCAGTTTTCCTATTTTTATATCGAGAAAATAAGCCTGATGACATAGAAATTTTTTCTGAGCAGTAACATGAAAAATTTACTGTGTTTGCATGTAGAAAAAATTACCGTGTCAGTGTTTTTATGCTGGTCAAGCAGTAGCTTGATGCTACATGGTCATTTTTTCTATTTTTGTATCGAGAAAATAACAGTGATGACTAAAAAATTTTGCTGAGCAGTTACATGGAAAAAATTACCATGTCTTGAGGAAAGCTTAACGGGAAAATTTCGCTTTTATGCTTGCATGGCAAAAATTACTATGCTAGCATAGGATTAATTTCGGTGTCATAAAAAAAATTACTATGTAATATAGAAGCAGTTTTTGTGATGATAGGAAACATTAATCATACTAACATGGGAAAAATTTCTATAGTATATTAGTGGTGTAGGAAAAATTTCTGTTACATGCTTATATAAAAAAATCCCATGTTTTTTTAAAGGAAAAATTACCGTGAAGAGAAAAATTCTTATGCAGACAGGAAATATTACACAGACATAATTTCATAGCAAAATTTATCAAAAAGTTTAGGACTGTGATGACATTCAGTCAGTATCTGATGTTTATTGTATGCATGATAAATATTTCAATGCTGGTTAGATCTGTCACAGTACGAAACTTAAAAAAATGTCTGAGTATTGACAGGAAAATTTACCAAATTTTTTCCATACATTTCTTTGTGTTAAATTAACACATTTTACTACATAGTTTATAAATTTTTGATTGATAGGAATAAAGAAAATTTTTCTTTCTCATTTTTACATTAACAGAAGATTGAAGTTGCTGTCCCTCGAGCGTTACTAAAAAATTCATGGAAAAATTTCAAGTAGAATCGGAATTTTTCACATGTTAATGTGTCTTTAATAAAAAATGATGTTGACTTATCATGTCAATACAAGAAAAGTGTTTAAATTACACTTGTAACGTCTGCTTAGTAAATGTTGAAATTCAAATTGACATTCGAAAATTGTTTGATTTTCTCGTAAAATTACAACATTTTTTTAAAATTCGAGCTTACATTCTGCGATAGAATTTATCTAATGTCAGTGTTGAAAAAAGCAGACGAATACTGTATGGACCATTCCCAACCCACAGATTGTATTGATTTTCCCACAATATTTTTTACTGTAAAAAAAGATTTATTGTCCGTAAATCAAAATATGATATTAGTTTTTTTTAAATTTTCTATCTGCAAGCTGGACCATTTGAGGCACTTGTATTAATAACTTTTGAATGTGGCAATGTATAGCTCCTGTGATTATCCATAGAAAAAACTTTAGAGCTTAAGGGTCATTGTTACTAAATGGGAGTAGATTACTTAAATCCGTTTTAGTTTGAAACTCAGGCGACTTAGAGTTAGAAAATGTCCCTTAAAAAAAAAAAAAAAAAAAAATAGTTTTACGGGATTGTTAGTATTTTTGGTACTTAGAAAATTATTTTAATTTTTATGGATTTTCTTTTTTGGATTTTTTTTCATTTGTCACTCAATGAAATCTCTTTTTATTAAAGTATTGAGTATCGTCAAGATAAATTGAGGGAAATTGCTTTATCTATTATGTGAACAATAGCCGGTAGTGCATGATAAAACTTTTGAGGGTGATAAAGATGACGTATAAGCTGAAAGAGGATTTAAAATTTACAGCGATATGATTTTAGTATTGTTCTATTAATTATAAAAAAAACCAATTTGTTGAGATCATGGAGTTCAATTCTTTGTTTATTTTAAATAAAAAAAAAAAATATAATCTGGAATTTAGTAGACAATTAACAATTTTCGGATTTTTTTTTCACTAATCAATTGCAAAAAAAAAAATGAAATAAAAATGTGCATATGTAGAAAACTAAAAAAACTATAAGTGCAATTTTTTTTTTTTATACAATATATCATTTAAAAAAAAAATGAAGAATTATTAGACGTCGGCTACTTCAGTATCATACGAAAATTTATGATCATGAAGTTAGAAGACAGGTAAAAATTTTTTTATTCTTTTTTGAACAAATCAATTAAAAAAAAAAAAAAATATGCATGTGTAGAAAATTAAAAAAACTACAAGTGCAATTTTTTGCATTATTTTTTTTTTTTTATAATTTATCATTTTAAAAAAAATCAAAAATTATTAGACCTCGGCTACTTCGTATCATATAAAAATATCGAGTAATTTTTTGGATTTTATGGATCTTTGAATACTTCGAAAAATTTGATAAGTTTTTGAATTATTTAAAAAAATCTTTACTACCCGGGAAAAACAGAATATTAAAAATTAGTAAATAATAGTCAAAAGTGGAGTCTGTTATCAATAATTAGTACTATTATGTACTTAATGCAAAGTAGTTTACTAATTTTTGTAGATTCCTAAAAACTATTATCGATTATTTCAAAAAGTAAGTAAATATTATTACTTTTAGGTATTTAAATACGTGACTTATTAGTGAAAATTAATTAATTTATGGCATACATCTATTAAAAAGTAATCATTGGTCAAATTAACAATTGCTATCTTAGATACTGATTTTTCCAGCCGAAAAATTGAAAAAGTTACAAACTTTTATTTTATAAATTCGATATCTCTGATCAATTATTAGCTTCAAATATCATTTATTCATCATTATAAATTAATTTACAATATACATAAATCGAAAAAGTGGTAAATAATAAAATGAAAAATTAGTATACTAGATACTGATTTTTTGCTCATAAAAATACCGAAAACTCTTAACTCTTATTTTATAATTTCTATCCTATTGACTAATAATTAATATAAAATGTTATTTATTCGTTATTATAAATTAATTTATTATATACATAAATCGAATAAGTGGTAAATTTTTTAAATTTTTCTATGTTTATTTGAATAGTAATAAATAACTGTAGATAGCAATTTATCGATTCTTTTTCATATTAATTTTAATATACGAAATCAAAAATTTTGCTCTTCTATGTGTATCAAATTTGAATATAAATAATAGCCATTTTGTAACATATAATGATCCTGGTTTGATATTAGTATACAAATATACTAATTTGAAGTAAAAAATAAACTTCAAACTATTCAAATTTTTAGTATCATTTTTTCCGTGTACCCATAACTTATTTTCAAAAAATTTTGTATTTGAAATTCGAACCAAACTTCAGAATCAAAATCGAATGTAAAAATTTTCAAATGCTTTGAATTATTCAAAAATTTGAATTAAAATTTTTGAGTGAAACTCGATTTGAAAATTATTCGTACCACTAATAATTTAAAAAAAAATTATTTCTAGTCATAGTTTTTTTTTTTTGTGATCGAAATTTAAAGAAAATACAAAATTTCCAGTTGAAAAAATTTGAATTGAAAATATTTTTATGAAAAACGAATATTTTCTCGTTTTCACTCTAAAGTAAAACTAATTGCAGTGAAAAAAAAAAATAATAATGAATCATCAGAAAATATTGTAGAATCTTAAAAAAATAAAAAGTTTTTTCAGATTTTTCATTCAGTTACAACGCGAGAAATGAGGGCTGGACATAAAAGAACCCGTTTACTGGGGTCGTTAGTAAAAATATGATTGCCGATGGAGGGTTAAACCAGCCATTAAACCATAAATTATTTTCTATAACGTACATTTGTTATCGATGTTTGACAAGAAAAAAAATTTTAAATTGACACAAAAATATCGTATTTATATTTTTAAAAAGTAATTAAAACTTTTTCCTGTCATACTTTTGCACAGCCGTAGCATAAAATGATAAAAAGTGTTGACTTTTTTATTTTTTTTTTATAAAATTTAAACTTTTAAACACGAGAAATATTTCTAGTTTTAACTTTTACCGCTTTTTTTTTTTTTTTTTTGAGATTCAAAATAATTTATATTAATTGCTATTGTTAGATAAGCTATAAATATCTAATGAAATTGTTTGATATCGTAAATATTAAAGTGAGTGACACCTTACTAATTATAATGCCTGTAGACTTGATAAAGGAATATCATTAGATTTAATGGTGGAAGTATGGGAATCGTATGTGTTTAATTACCGTTCTTGAACAACCACTCTCATTAAACTGACTATACATATGCTGTAATAAATCGCATGTATTGTGTCAATATGTCAACGCTGACAGATAGATATGTCAATTATTTGTCATGTTCATAGTGTGTGTTGTGGAAATCGTTTTAATTAAATATTGTTTTTACTAAAAATAAAACTTCTAGTGGCTTTAGTAATTAAATATTTTTTTTCAGACGTGACTGGGAAAATTACCAGTTACTAAACTGTAAAAAAAATTGGGAGTTAATTCGAAGTAATACGAATTTTATTTCATTTAAAAATTACGCTGTCACTCGGAGTTGCGGAGTCAAAAAAAAATGACTCCGTATATGCAGTAAATACGGAGTTTTTTTCAGAGTGATCTGGAATTTATTTAAATCCGCATTCACTCCGATTCGGGGTTTTGATATTTAAATGAACTCCGGAGTTAATTTTAATCCAAGGGGGTTAAATAAATAGACAATCATCCGCTACGCATTCACTCTAGATTGACTCCGCAAATTTTTTAATATAATTGTCCCGAGTCAAAAAGCAAATTCTAGTTTAGTCCTCAAAAGCCTCAATTCCTTTGATGTTTTGTTTGCCGTCCAGAAAGTAACTCTACTTTAGTACTCAAAATCCTCAATGAGAACTATGAGGTCTAAATGCGAATAATTTAAGACCTCAAAATCCTCAACGAATGAAAAGTTATACTTCGGACTTTGAAAAATTTTAGATCATGGTGGCCACAGATTTTTGAGATTGAAATTCCGTGACTTTTCCAGGAATTCCAGTCAAACATTCAAAAATTCCCTGACTATGTGTAGTAATATTAAATCATTGGAAATATTTATTTAATTTAAAATAAAATAGTATGAGTCAGTTTAATCAATAATTAATCATTGTCGTTAAGTGAAACTTTTTTTTATTATTTGTCAATGTTCATTGTTTTTTTTTTTATTTATTAAATGAATAATTTTTTATTTTTTATTTGAAATCCATGTTTTTATATAACTTACTCTATAATAAAATATAAATAAATTTTTCATTTTCACTAGAATAAATTTCATAAATAAGAATATTTCATAGAATATTAATAAAGTATTAATGAAGTACGCGAATAATAAATATAGTGAAACTAATTAGTTCATTACTTATGTATACATTTAATGTTTTTAGTTTTTTAACTTGTCAATATGGATGTTAATAGCTTGAAGATCCTGGCGATTGGTTTCTACTAAGACTTTTTTTTTCTAACAGCCTTGATAATTCTAACTGCTTCATTTTTTCGCTATTGGAATCAATTTCTACTAATTTTTTTTCAAGATGGTTTTACAACCGCATTCGCGCCGCGTCACTTTTTGAACAGTTTTGACAGAAAACTAAATTTGTCGGATTTTTTCAGTCAAAAGAAAGAAAGTTAAAATTTTTCCATCTTTGTGACGAAATTCCCTGACATTTCCCTGACTTTTCTAGTATATTTATAATTCCCTGACATTTACAGGTTTTCCAGAAATGTGGCTACCATGTTAGATAGAAAAGGGAGGGGAGAGAATACGTCGAATGAGACTTTTGAGGTTCAAATGTCGATAAAATTATTCCTGTATGTTTTGAGTATTTTGAGGCTCTAATCCAGATTATGTTATTCCAGTTTAGCCGGTATGAAAATAACATATATGGTCAAAATATATGTAAAAATATATGATAAATATCAGAAATTATATGTGGCCAATTTAACTATATTTTCTGATATATTTTTTTTTATATTAAAAAATATAATATTCATCATATACGAGTCCGTATATGTTTAGCATATATAATATATATATGTCAATCATATACAAAAAATATATTTTCATCATATATGAAAATATATATTCTTGTCATATACAAAAACTATATTTTTATCATACATAAAAATATATATTTCTATCATATACGAAAAATATAGTCTGATCATATATAAAAACATATATTTATATTGTGTATGGAAAAAAAAGTTTCTTATTCGTATGACCAACTCCAATTAAATCAGATCTAAATTTTAATATACTCTTTAAATTGCAGTTAAAATTTTCAAAATTAGTTAATTTGTGAGAATATATATATACCCATATACATATACATACACCGAATAAAATATATGCTTAAATATAACAAAGAAAATATATGGTGCCATATATAATATAAATTATATGCTACCATATATTTCATTTCATATAAAAATTATATATTTTTTGAATATAAAAGGAAATATATCAATACAATATATTATAAGGTAAATGTAAATGTATATATAGCTTAATATAAAAAACATATAAGTTACATATATGGAATACATATATTTACCACTATATATAATTTTATATTAAATCGGCCAAAATCTCTATATGATTTTTTATAACATACAATATAATATATCATATATTTTTTTGTTGCAAACATATATGATTTTATATATTTTAACCATATATTGTTTTTTCATACGGGAGTCCTCAAAGTGGTAAAAAGGGTCGTAACTTCTACTCTGAGGACTAAACTAAGATAACTTTCTATACTTTTGTCAATCTTAAAATTCTAAATTGATCCTCAAAAAACCTCATTGAGATCTTTGAGACTTAAATCCGAATTTGTTTTTCGACTCGGGGTTATATTTATTATATTATCGGTTATCGATTTTTCACGAGGAATTAAATATTAAACGATAAAAAAAAAGAAATAAATAAATAATTAAAATATAGTGAAATTGATTAAATTGTTCGTTTGGTGATCTGATCGTTCTGTAAAGAATAAATGAATTTTTGAAAGTGCTTCGGTATCCGATGATAGTGAAGCCGAAGCCATCAATTATAACATCCAAATTGAGGAAAGTTTATTACTATTGGAAAACGGATAATTGGGATACCGCCGGCATTGAAAACTTAAAATATATCGTTCGAAAGTTAACTTAAACTTTATCTACACTTGATGATAATATCATTGTGTACTAAAGTTCTTAAATGACTGCTTAATAATATATTATTACATTTTTAAATTAATTAAATTATATAGGGTGACTAAGCCAGTAAATGAACGCTTAATTAGCGAATGAACGGTCGTATTTTTAAATCTTTTGCCATAAAAGAATTTCACAAAATCAGAGTTTAAGTTATAGAAGTAATTAATCAAAGAGCAATAAAGTATTTCCTTCGTGTAATGGTAATTAGAAACTAAATGATGTAAGTTGAATTTAAATACTGTTCATTTACTGGCCGTATTCATTCACTGGAGAGATAACTCTATTGAATGAGTCAGGAATGTGTCTGGAAAATGTCTCGAAAATGTCAGAAAAGTGTCTACGTGTGCCCTCATCTGCTTTTATCCTTCGTGATGACTCAAGTTTTGTTTCATACTTGAAATGAGTACATTTACTAAAGATATTCAATTTTTATTTTGATCCCGGTGGTCGATCATACGGTGAAAAAAAAATAACAGAATAATTCCACGTTATTTGGTAGGAAACGGTATCATGCATGGGAACATTTAATGTCGAAAATTACTAGTTTACTCTCATACGGACACTAGTTTTTTTATAAAATTAGCTGATCCGGGTTTATTCACCTACACCCCTGAGTAAGTCAATAAAATTGATGATTGTATTACGAGTACGGTTCTAAGTTAAAACATTCTTAGCAAAAGTATTTCGGCCGCAAATTATACTGTAATGAATGTGAAACTGATCTTTTAAAGTATCTGAATAACTAGAAAACAAATGCCTTCTTCTCTTCACGGAAAAAAATGAACTATATAAATTGAGAATGACAAGTAATATAATGACAAAGTGATCAGTAAATACCATCATTCTAAATAGTAATTTTGTCATTTATGATTAACACGTGAATAATTACGGGATAAGTATGAAAATTTATTGTGTACTTAAGAAAAATTACTATTTGAACTTTAAAAATCGTAACTGATACTTAGAAAATAGACGACACGTATTATAAAATTTACTATTTGAATGTTAAAATTCCCCATATTGAGGGTGGGGCAAAACGGCTCCCCTGAAATTTTAATCAAAAAAAAAATTTTTTTTTTTTCGCCTAATTACTATAAATCCGATATGTTTGCGCATTTTTACCCCTACACATGACATTTGGGGTAAGATGGACAAGCCCAAAATTTTGAAAAAGTGATTTTTTCATATTTTTGTCGTCAAATTTAAAAAAAATTATTATAATTCCACATTTCTAGCCCTACGCATAACACCTGGGGCAAAATGGACCAGCCGAAATTTCCGAAAATATTATTTTTTCATATTTTTCGGCCGTTTCTCTATGTAAGAGGCAAATTTAGTCACTAAAAATTTATAAAAATAAAATTTTTTTTTTAGTTGATAAATTTTTTAAATAAAGTAAAACTATAGAATTGTTTTTTTTTTTTTTTTATTAAATGACAATTAGTAATTACGGTAATCGAGAGTAAACGATTTATTACACCTTAAAAATTTTTTTTTTTTTAGAATTTTGGCGAAATGTCCATAAATTTGCTCGAAATAGGACAAAAGTAAAGGGAAATTATGGTTGAAAGCCACAAAAAGTAATAATTGACTTCGAGGGGCCGCTCTGCCCCACCCTCCCCTGCTTCATTATATTTTAAGGCTAACCCTGGTAAAAATTTTTCGGACTTCTGTCTTAAAAACTTAGTTCTAGAGTTCAAAAGACTTTTTCGGACAAAAGTCCGAAAAATGTTCACCAGGGAATGTCTTGAAATAAATATTTATGATACATTTCGATAATTAGATACAATATTTTTGATTCTATTTAAAATCTCCCTTAGCTAGACCTTATTACCCGCCGGTACCTTATGCTATTGTTCTCAAATATTTAATTTGATGAGTGATCAAAAATTTCAGCAGTTTGTTCAGTTTAATAAAAGTGACATTTTTTATTCTCTAGGTAACAAAATTTTTTTATCTCAAGTAACGAAAATTTCGTAATTTGAACGAAATATTATTATTATTATTTTTGGTCCGTTTTGTAATCTCGAACACTTATACTCACCCTCATACTCTGATCGGAGTTATTTTACTCTTTATGTACACCGTATTAACACTACTAAGTAGCACCACTTCGCCGGTGTTAGCCAGCAGGTATACATATACATATAGATATGCATGTATATGGGTGTGTATGTAATTTGTGTACATAAAGATGAAATTAGCTGATCAATTTTAGTAAATTATGGACCCTATTTTCAACATATGCATAGAAGCTAATCCTGCGTATGTGTGTAGAGACCATTCCTATATATTATGGGAATATTTTCCATAATTATGTTAATATTACCAATAATATGTAGGCTTCATTTCTATATATGTCCAGAGGAATGATTTCTACATTAATATGTAATTATCTGATTAATTTAATTATTGCATTGAAACAATGATTATAATTTTCTCTCTGTAAGGACAAAAAAAAAGTTGTGCAAGAGCTAGAGTACATGGCTTATCAAAAAAGAAACGGTAAAAAATTTGAGCGGTTTTTACTGTTTTTGAGTGCAAAACTATCCTTAAAATACTAAAAATGATTTTTCCTTTTTATCCTTCAAATGAAAAATGAATTTTCATTTTATTCAAAATTTTTGATCAGAGAACTACAGATTCATATAATTATATATTTTGATATTTATCAAGTATAACATAGTTATCTAATATAGTTAACTAATTTTGATCAAAATTTGACCCAATTAGCTTATGGTAACTATAACAGTCATACAATGATTAATTATTCAATAATCATAATTATAATCCCAAGCCCAAAAACAGACTTCAATATTCTAATCATTCTGTCATTCAAAAAAGTGAAGATAAATGTTTGAATCATCTAAATTAGTTTATTATTTAAATAGTAGGGGAGGGTGGGGCAGAGCGGCCCCCCTGAAATTTTGACCAAAAAAAAAATTTTTTTTTTTTCGACTAATTACTATAAATCCGATATGTTTGCGCATTTTTACCCCTACGCATGACATTCGAGGCAAAATGGACAAGCCTAAAATTTTGAAAAAGTGATTTTTTCATATTTTTATCGTCAAATTAAAAAAAAATTGTTATAATTCCACATTTCTAGCCCTACGCATAACACCTGGGGCAAAATGGACCAGCCGAAACTTCCAAAAAAATGTTTTTTTCATATTTTTCGGCCGTTTCTCTATGTATGAGGCAAATTTGGTCACTAAAAATTTATAAAAATTAAATTTTTTTTTTTAGTTCATAAATTTTTGAAATAAAGTAAAATTATAAAATTGATTTTTTTTTTTTATTAAATAACAATTAGTAATTAAGGTAATCGAGAGTGAACGATTTTTTACGCTTTAAAAAATTTTTTTCGAGTAATATAAAACCAAAAATAGTTGTCAAGAGAAAGAAATACATTCTTAATGATGAAAACAATTTAAAAAAAAAAAAAAACGAAAAATGCACAGAAGAAAACAATTGACTTAATACTACAAATTAACATTTTTTAATGCGAAATACGTTCAGAAAAAACGGATTACGAACTATTCCTGGCCATTTTTCGTTTTAGCATATTTTAATAATATTAAGACATTTATTGATTTCACTCTTGAATTTTCAAAAGTTTAAAAAATGTTCAAAAAAAGTTCGTCGTTGTGTCACGTTTTGAAGTTTAGAATAGTCAACACTTTTTTGACCTTTTCTTAATAATTTTTTTTACACGGGCAGTAAATAAAAAGTGTATTCTTTTACCCAGTTATGTTTTTGAAATAAATAATGATCAAATTTAGATATCATAATTATATGATACCTAATTTTTCATAAAATACGTAATTTTTTTAATGAAAATTGTATCCTTTCTATTACCTACTGTGATTATTATTGAAGTTTCAGACCCCCTTGTTTCGTGTTTACAAATTGAATGGCCAATAATTTTGACAATTAAAATGTTAAGACTAAAGCAGTTACTGTAAATAAATGGTATAGTAGTAAAGAAAGTGTTGAAGAATCAAAGGAATTCTGGTAGCAATAAAAGTCGAACAAACACTACTTGTTCTAATTTACGAGGTTTCATTTCTTTTATTGAGCCTTTATCAAGTTCTCAACGGGATAATGAATTCTGGTCAATTTTTAGCGATAAATATACTTGCTATATATAAACTACACCTGTAGTGGTATTTATGTATGGTTTGGAATTTTAACCGCTGCCATAATTTATATATAACACGTATATTTATCATTTGAAATTGACGTAGGCATTTATTGTTATTCTCTTGGGAGCTCGATAAAGTCTCAATAAAAGAGACGAAACATCGCAAATCATCGATTATAGCCTTTGTTTTAATTTTATTACTTTTCAAATTCTATTACCCGATGAAAAAAAATTTTTTACAATTGTATAAAATTATATACAAAAAATGGCCCGATCCAATTGTATACAACTGTATAGAAATTGTATACAATTCTATACAAGTCTATATAATTATATACAATTTTATACAAATTATATACGCCCTGATAATTACATATGGTCTATATATAATTATATCTAACCGTTTAGATATAATTATATATAGTTGGATCTCATCATTTTTTCTCGGGTTATGCTGGGATTATTAGAATATAATTATTAGAATACTAAAATTATTATTTAAATATTCATGATACTAAAGTTAGCAGACGTCTAATAATTTTTGAATTTTATTTTAGACAGTAAATTATTAAAAAAAAAAATTTGAAAAAATAGCACCTGTAGTTTATGAAATTCTCTACGTGTGCATATTTTTATTTTTGTTTTTTTCTCTGATTAATTTGTTGAAAAAGAAAACCGAAAATTTTTAATTATCCGCTAACTTTAGGATCATTAAATATTCACATACTTACTTTTCAATCAGCCATCTTTACTCACTTGTAATAAAATGAATTAACTTATCTATTTAACTTATTTTTATTAAAAATAAAACTTAATAAATAAAACGATATGTGATGCTCGCACATATAGGAGAAGGAGGAGGGGTAAAAGCGGTAGGGTAGGCAAAACGGGGTACCCCCAAAATTTTATAAAAAAAAAATTATGTTTTAAATGGTTTTTAAACATTTCAAAATCACTTTCGTAAATATAATTGATCGTTATTTAAAATTTTTTTTTGTTAAACTTTTTCAAAAATGATTGGTCATTTGAAAAATATTAATGACTTTTGTTTTATTATGAAAACTATTGAAAATTTGTTTTTCTTGTTTTGTATCTGATAATCATGTAAAATATAATTTTTTTCCGTGTAATTTACTTACAAAAAAATTTAACCAAATTCATTTAAAATCCAGAAATTTTTTTTTTTTTCAGTGGGTACCCCATTTTGCCCGCCAAAATGAAATTTTTTTTTTTAACGGTAACTTAAAAATAGTTATAAAAAAAACTAAGATCATAAATTTAACAAACATGTATTTTAAAAATAACACATACATAAAAAATATCTTACATATTTCTAAAAGTTATTTAGTTAAAATATTTTCATTTTACAGAAGAACTTATAATTTAAAACATTATTTACAACATAAAAAAAATCTTTTTTTTTTAATATTTTTAAACATATCTAAGTTTGTTGAATTAAATCTCAATAAACAATATTACAAACTTACTAAAAAAAATTTTGTTCAAAATCATCAACTTAAATCGATAAATAAAACTAGTGCTAACAAAAAAAAAAATATATACAAAATATTTTACATATTTATAAAAAATTACTAACTTTAAATTTTTACATTTTTAGAAATCAAAAAATTTCTATTTTAAAATTTTTATACAACTTACTGCAATGTATAGAAAAAAAGTTAAAATTAATTCTTACAATTACGGTCTATAAAATTAAGCAAATCATCATCACTACATTTGTCAAGTATTATACTGATACACTCTGGCGGTAACTCCGGACAATTTTTGTATGTTGATGTGAATACAGATTCCGAAATATTCAACAACTTTCGTCTTTTAAGTGAAATTTCGAACCGATGTTGGATGGTGGTGGCATAAATCGGATAGTTTCCTACAATTTCTTCTGATTCAATAAATTCCCTTAGATTTTGATTGTAAGTATACTTGACCAACGTGTTAATGCTAGCAGTAGCAATGCCATAAGCTGTGACCGTCGTTTCATCAATTAGATCACTTTTCATTCTTTTTAGTTCTTTTTCACATTGGTCCTTAAAATCTTTAAGTTGTAAATCACTATTTATTGCGTTAATAATGTTTTCCGATACATATAATTTCAAATCAAGCAGAACACTAATTTTCTTAATGAACAATCTCCCAATAAAATGATAAATATCAACAACTTTCGAATAACTTAATTGGCGAATAGGGTCATCCAGAGATTTGTAATAACTTAAATAATTAACAATTATTTCCATGAATGTTTGAGTCCCATATAATGTGTTAATATCACTTTCAGGTTTAATTAACGCTTCAATGTTTAAGGTCTCCTCGTTAACTTGTAGTGTAATATCATACTTGTTAAAATTATTACCACTGTACTCTATCAAAAGCTTGATTATTTTCTTCACTTTTTGGATATCCGCGTCATCAAGCATTGGAGAGTTGTATAGATTGTAAGCTATACCAAGGACAGCATCAAATTTAATATAATTGTTTATTGAAAAACCAGTTTTTAAAACCATTTCGATGGCATCGACGTCCAAGTTCATCATCAACGTTAGCAAAATCCGTAACTTGCACCTTAGATCCGGACTCTTCAGTAACTCTGGATACTTGTCAACAACAAATTTGATTACTCCGTCGCGCTCATTTTCTGCTGCCACATGGAGAATACACACTCCAATAGCCGTCCAGTCAGGTTTTTTTGATAGAAGATCAGTGACTTGACTTAAAAGTTCTAAGTCACCTTCTTTGATAACAGGCTCCAAAATTTGTTGTAACTCAGAAGCCATTTTTACGAATTTATTATAAACTTTAACTTTATAATTATTTTTAGCTGTCACTATATTCACAGAGAACCAACTTGTTGCACTGAGAATTGAAACTTAACTGAGGTTCAAAATTATTTCAGTTATTTTATGTACTCGATCAACAATAGGACTAATGATCAACAGTTCCCCTTCTCTTCAAACTGATCAAGAATACTTTCAAGTATTGGAAAACGTAATGACTTAAGTGAAAAAGAATTATGTTAATAAGATTGTCTGGGGCTCATTATAAGTAATTACCGTAAATTTCGGTATTTAAAATAAATTTATACTTTAGTTGTTTTGTGAAAACAATGCGGGCTTGGATAGGCAGCTACCCTAGTCTACCTGGAACTATACAGCTTCATTATAAATAACTTAGGATAACGTGACTTTGTCAGGGTAGTACATCATTATATATATGTGTCGGAGATGAAACAATAAAATGAGGTTTTTTCAATGGGACGGGAAATTCCCAATACTTAGTCGAGACTAATTTCTATAGTAGTAATTAAATAATAAAATTTAAGTTCTAGTTGAATACAACATAAACAGATTATGTTCATTGCGAAAGACTTAGGCTCGCTGTGACACCTGATCACTAAACGTAGCCACGGTCACAGAATGGGTATAGTAAGAAACAGAGGGAAGTATTGTAAGATGACATTTTGTGATAAGGCTAATGGTTTCACCGGAAAAGAAAAAAGATCTCAAAATTTACTATTAATTTGATTTCAAGTTCAAATAACTTTCGAACAGATGGATTTATCAAAAAATGATAAGAGACTTTTTTTGTAGAGCGTTCAATTTCCTACAAAAATGTTTATTGTACATAAAAATCTGTTGATTGATTTGTGAGCTCGAAAATTATAAAAAAAAAAACAATTTTTTTTCCGTGCCATTTAAATGGGAAATCGAAATCTGCAATACGCGACCTTTAAATATTAAAATTAGAAGCTCTGGTTTTCACAGGCGTCGTTTCGGTACTCTGAAGATATTTCAATGCGAGATTTAAAAAAAAAAAAAAAAATAGTCTATTTTTTTGAATTGGTCTAATATAGGGAAACCGGGGCACGAAGGCCCCCTTAAGCCGGTTTTTTATTTTTGTGGCTTTTGACCATCAAATTCGTTTATATTATTTCGGAAGAATCAGTCAAAATTTTTCAAAAAATAGAAAAAAAAAATTTATTTTTTTTTGGGCACGAAGGCCCCCTCCCCAAAAAATTATGGAAAACATTTTTTTTTTCATTTTCCGTCAAGTTATGATCTCTATAATGTTTTCATTATAGTTTAGGCCAATATGTGATATGTGAGCAAAATGGACCACAAAAAAAAAAAAATTGTAACGAAAAAATTAACTCGACGGAAAATAAAAAAAAAATAATTTTTTTGTTATAATTTTTTTTATCGAGTGGTCTATTTGACCCCACATATCACATATTGGCCTAAAATATGATAAAAACATTGTAGGGGTCATAACTTGACGGAATTCAAAACAAAATTTTTTACCTAATTTTTGAGGGGGGCATTCGTACCCCAGGGGGCCATAGCACCCCGGTCTTCCCTATATGCTAAAATCAAAAAAACATTACTCAGTTGGAGTATACATTTACTATGATTAAACAAATATTTTCTTAGTAGGATACAAGCGTATATATAATTGAAAAAAAATTTATTTTCTCAGTGTGAATTAACAAGTTTTGGGACTGATGAGGGTATATTGTGCTAAATAATAGAATCACAATCTTGAGATGTAAGTCCAGGTAGAATAGCATTTAAATTTACAAAGTAGTTCAAAGAAGGAATTAAATCTTTTTCAAATCTACTAATTCTAGCAGTACTGATTAAGAAAAAAAATAAAATGTAACAAAGGCGGCGCTACGCTCATTACGCGACCAACGAATGGTTAACGAAAGTAAGGTGTCTCATTTTGCCCTAAGGTGTCAAAAATCGGACCCAACACAATAAAACCAAGTGTGTAGTCAAAATTAACACACTTTCAAAATAACATTGAAACGCTATAAGCAATCTATAGATATTTAACACACCGTGAAACGTGTTTTAAATGACTTCAAAAAACTTTAGTTTCGCTTATGGCCTTAAACATAAAACACATTTAATATGTGATACTTTTCAAATTCTATCAATCTTCTATTTGTGAAATATGTACAAGATTAATACAAATCAGTTACCGACAAAATTTATTAACCTAAAATTTAAAAATTTTGCACACCACGAACGCGAAGCGGAGAGGCAGCGCTTTATTATCACCAAATAAAAAAAAATCGGGATCTCCTCAGCTTAAATTATTTCCACCAACTTTATACTGCGCTTATACGGTAAAAAAAAAGTACACTATTGGCAAGAGTAAAGTTCAATGAACAATTCTGACAGTAATAAGTTCTATTATTTAGAATATTATTAAACAAAAATTGATTGAAAAATTTTTTTTTTTGACGTCAGTTGCTCTGTTCTCTCTAAAAATGAATTAACAAAATTCATTGGAAAATAGTGAATATTCACTAATTCAATTTTAGAGAGTATGTACGTGAACTCGATACCTCTCGAAAAACTCAATGAATTACTTTGAATTTTTTTCTATTAGCTTCGAATTTTAATTATATCAAAGTCTTTTGAATTTTACTTTTGAAAACCCTCACATTCATAATTAAATAAAAGTTTGAAAATCAAAAAGTGCATACCTCAATCGCTAATTTCATTTTTATTTTAGTCATTACTTTTATTTTATTTTTATTTCATTATATTAATTTTTTTAATTATGAATTTTTATTCAACTTTTAAATTATTAATTTTTTAAAAAATTATTAGACGTCGGCTAACTTCAGTGTCATTACCAAGACAACAGGACGTATTTTCATTATTCGACTATTCGAAAACGAGTTTTGATTTTTTTGAAATTCAATTCAAATGAACTTATAATTACAGTGGAATATTTATTATTTGAATATAAATTACTTTTGGCGGCAAATTTTTTTTTCAAATTTTTGACGTAAATAAAATATATAATAATAAGTAATAAGAAATGTATCATTAAAAGTCATATATAATCGCTTAGTTTTCTAAATCTGATAAATAATTTTTGAATAAAAAATTAAAAACTCACATATTGCTGCTCTTCGATGACTTCCTTGGACGTAGACTTAAAAACGCAGTTGATACAATCAAATAACCACTAACACTTACACTGATATTAATTATTAACACAAACTTAACACTGACATCACTTACAAAACAAAACACTACTCACTCATAAACCACGATTTTTTATTTAAAAAAAAATAACACAAGTATATTTTAAAAAATGATACAGTAGCTAACCGACGTCTTAAAATTTTTGGGTTTTTTTAAAAACGATAAATTAAAAAAAAAAATATTTAAAAAAGTTGCATCTATAGCATTTTTAATTTCCTACCTGTGCATATTTTTAGTTTTTATTCTTTTTATAATTTATTGTTTCTAGAGAAATCCGAAAATTATTAATTGTCTGCTAACTTATAATCCTGAAGTTAGCAGACAATTAAAAATTTTCAAATTTTGTTTTCAACGATTTAATTTAAAGTAAAAAACAAAACTAAAAAAATGCACGTATAGAAAATTTTAAAAACTACAGGTGCAATTTTTTTTGATATTTTTTTTTTTTAATTTATAGATTTAAAAAAAATTCAAAATTTAATAGTTGGCTAACTTCAGGATGATTTTGAAAAATGGCGGCAAAAAATAACGAACAAAAAAAAATTTAACATCACTTGATAAAAAACACTTTCCACTGGCACAAAAACACTCACTGATAATATTTAAATTCTTTTTTATATAAATAATAAGTAATAAAATTTATTTTCACTGAATTTAAATCAAAAAAACAAACGACAACGAAGACCGACAGTTTGACAATGGAAACACTGATGCGTTTTCTTTAAATGAGTTCTTTTACTTCTTATATTTTATATACTGATTGAATTATTATCACAGAATGTTCAATGGCCGTCAAATAATTTTTAAAGACACATGTTTTAATAAATTTAATTACAAAAATAAATTATTTATTTATTTAATCACGATCTAGATGAGACCGGCGTTATTACGATGGCGGCAGTATGAAGTTGGACCCAGAACCATAAAAACTTGCGCAATTGTGGAAGCGGTTGGTACGACCTGCGCAGTAGAGGTAAAATTGAGGTGCGCGTGCGCAGAAACATTGTGGGTCAGTTGGTCTCCCGGCTGATGCTCTCATTGTCGTTATTTTATTCAGTTAAAATAATCATTTTAATTATTGCGACACTCGATTACAAGTGTACTTTTAGTTTTAAATAATTTTTTATCAAATGATGAACATTTTGTGATTTTAATTTACGTGTGTCCTTGAGTGCAAGTTATTAAATAAATTAAATTCAGTGCCGGCTTAGCTCTCGGGGTTCTCGGGTTATTTATCGCCATGTTTGGTGTCGGAATTTTTAAACGGGAATAAAAATAATTAAATGTTTTCTTTTTATTATAAATAATATAATTAAGTAATTGTGATAATTTGGTGATTAATTGGACGGATTTTCGCAATAACGTCTTAACTTATAAGGTTAGTTAAGACGTTATTGCAAAAATCCGTCCAATTAGTTGTGATAATTTGACTGTTTTAGTGAGTAATTATGTGTTTAATTTATTTATTTCTTGATAGTAATGTATTAGCACTGGCAGCGGAAAATAAAAATGGCGGGAAGCGTGAGTAAATTTAAAAAAAATTATTCATTAAAGTTTTTTATTCACTAATTATAATTATGGATAAAAATTCTAACAATAATAATATTGCCCATTGTTTTGGAAACTTATTTTAAAGCTCAAAATTTTACGAGTGTGAATGTAGCAGACATCAGACAAGTTTGAAATTATAAATAAATAGAGGAAATAATTAATAAAATAATAATATTTATAAAAAATAATATATTAAAATAATAATAATATTTATAAAAAATGCACTTTATAATTTTAAAATTTTATAAATGCGCATTTTTTTTTATTTTATTTTATTATTTATTTATAATTTTAAATTTGTCTGATGTCTGCTACATTCACACTCATAAAATTTTAAATAATTTTTTGAATTTCCAAACACCATTTAATTTAAGTAACTCCCTAAACCCAAAAGGGCGAATAAAAATGTGTCCTTTTGGAGTTAGTAACACGCTCTATATATGTATAGTTTTTTGTCCACCTCGATTGCACTCTTTTACTTTATTTTATTCCGTCAAATGTTAACATCAACTGTAGCGTGACGGTAGCAAATAAACAAAATAATTAAAACGAGACAAAAATGATAGAAAATCTCTAACAGAGCATTTAAATAATATAAAAAGAAAAAATGCAATGTAATTAGGTTATTTTTTTTTATTACAATAATTATTTGATTTTTTTTTTCGATAAATTAAGAAGATGCGGCTCCATAATTAATAAAAATAAATATGATACTGAATTTAGCAGACGTCTGACAGTTTTTGAATTTTTTTAAAAACAATTAACTATAAAAAAAAATATTTTGAAAAATTGCACCTATAGTTTATTAAAATTTCTACATGTGTATATTTTTAATTTTTTTTTTTTGTAATTTATTTGCTGAAAAAAAAATCCGAAAATTTGTAACTGTCTGCTAACTTCAGGATCGTAAATAAATTAATTATTGAAAATACTAGATGAACGTTCGCTTGCACTTTTGGAGTTTTTTAAAAACTTTTTATATTATATTATTTAATTTTTTAAATTTTTGTTTACCGAGTTCTCAACAATTATTATTCATGTATATTTTAAACATAAATTTTGAGTATTTTAACATTATATTTATTGCTAAATAAATATTTGGAAAAATTTGGTGACAGTAGAGCTTCGCGTTCGTAGTTTACATGCAATAAAGATAATAATTCATGCAGTTAAATTTTAATTTGTTGTTGACATTTTACTAATATTATTGACGTCAACAAAACTTTATAATAAAATCACAATGGTTATAAAACCATGAAACATTATACATATAATATATGAACATTATTTACCAAAATGTCCGCTATTACACATTTGTAAATATTTTAAATTACTCACAATGTAGTCATTGTTTGATTATTTATTATTTCATCATATTTATTTAATATTGTATACAGACATACCCAGGGGAAAATGAGTCCCTATTTTTGAGAAAAAAATTTTTAGTTTCCATTTGTAGAAAAATATAGAAAAAATTAGCCCACCCTGAGTTATTTTATTGAGAACCTTCCCTGATTAAAGAAAATGATTAAAAAGTATTTAAAATGATTTGTTTTTTAATTATTTTAAATACTTCTTAATCCTTCAAATCATTTCTAATCCTGTCTCTTATGGACATTTAACGTGTGAAATCATTTTTAATCATTTTTTTTAATCAGGGTTAAGAATCTAACTGAGGTAAAATAGGCCACAGTTGAAAAAAAAAATTTTTGAATAAAAATTTTAAATCAATTGCACTATTTAGACTGATCAACTTGCCCCAACTGATCCTACAAGTCGTAACTGAGAATTTTTGAACAAAAAAACAATTTTCCCGCTTCAAAATGCGATATTTATAACTGATTATTATGGCCAGGATTTTTGCTTGTCAAATTTTTGATATTACGGCAAAAATATTGGTCGTATAAAAAAATTTTTCAAACAAAAGTTGTAGGAAATTTAATTTTATAAAAAAAATGTCTCTTATAATTTTTTCTTAGGACTAATTAGAAAGCCGTAATTTCAAAATTAAGATTTTCATAATCACCAAAAATTTGAATCATTCATTATGAATCTTAATTTTATTCAATTACGGTGAAAATATTGGACATTTGAAAAAATCATAAGAGAGATTATTTTTAGAAAATTAAATTTCCTACAACTTTTGTTTCAAAATTTTTCTGATAAAACCAATATTTTCAACGTAATATCAAACATTTGAACCATTCATTTCAAAATTAAGGCAAAAATCTTGTCCCTACTAATTAATAATGTCAATTAAATTACATGGATCTTTGTATCCGCATTACTTTGAAAATAACTCCAACTTGACCCGCGATTCAATATTTTACGAGCACAATTACAAAATTTCAGTCTTTAAATTTTTTATGAAGATTATGGAGACAGATAAAATATAGAGAGAGTTTACAAACGTCCGCTGGAAACTATCGGATTATGGATATAATCTCCAATATTATTATTATTATTATTATTACTAGTACCATTATCGTTATTCGGTTGAAAACAATGATTGTCCTCGAAACTTCAAATTAGTGGTGCCAGGTGACTGAAAACACTACGCCTCTGAACAGTAATAATACAATAAATATAAACCAATCACTTTGATCAATATTATCATTATTATTGGTACAAACGGATGAAACGTTACTCTGGTGTTGAATGATTGGTAAAAGAAATAAACTTCATAAAGCCATCATTTCAACAAAAACAATTTATTATTATTTATTATATTGACTGATTAATTATTAAAACTTTTTTAATGCTTCCGTTGATATGTTGTCGGCGTTTAATAATAATATTTATGACATAAATTTATTGTCATCAACTTCTTCAATTCATTTTAAATAAATCCGGGGCAAAATTAGTTGCCATATTTTTGAGACAGGAATTTGGTTTTTTTCAATTATGCTTAGTTACGATTTTTTCAAAATATTGGGCCAGTTGATCAGACTGAATACTAGTAATAATTAGAAATTCTTAATAATATACACAGAAAAAAGTATGATCCTGGAGTTAGTAGACAATTAACAATTATTGGATTTTTTTGTTAAAAAATTAAATAAAAACTAAAAATATGCACATGTAGAAAATAAAAAAAACTATAAGTGCAATTTTTTAAAATATTTTTTTTTTTTATAATTGATCGTTTTTAAAAAAATCCAAAAATTATTAGACGTCGGTTCACTTCAATACCACAAGTTAGTAGACAATCAACAATTTTTGGATTTTTTTGTTAACGAATTAAATAAAAAAAAAAAAAAAAAAAATATCCACATTTAGAAAATTAAAAAAACTATAAGTGCAGTTTTCTTTTTTTATACTTTATCGTTTTGGAAAAAATCTAAAAATTATTAGATAGCTAACTTCAGTATCATAAAAAAATTGCTTGACTTAGACATATTGAGAGTAATGCACTACCTCAAACGCTTTGCGTTATGAGGCGTGCAAAATATGTATTCTGAACTAACGTCACTCCGTTCAAACAAGATGTCTTTCATTAAAATATTCGGCGTCGTGAACTTAACGGCAACTTTTATGAAAGGACTAAATCTAATTCGCAGTATATAATTATTTTCTGTGTAATAATAATTATAAGCTATTTTCCAACGTTCAAATATGAATTTTCAATGAAGAAATTAATTGGCATACTTTGAACTTTTTTTTTTCAATTTTAAATTTATTTTATATTATTAATTTTCATTATCGCAATTTATTTATAAAAAGCTACACGAGTATTAACAAAAAAATGTAGCGTGCCAAATAGTCCCATGAGGCAATTTGACACGCTTTACGCTTCGCGCACAATCGTTATTAATTGTTTAAAAATCGTCAATATTCTGATAGAATATTAAACATTGCAGATAAAAGACTTTGTAGATAAATGCCTATATTTGAACCCCGAAAAATTAAAAAAAAGTATTGGAATCATTACAAAATTTCGGTGATATAGACAAAAAATACGCTATTAATTACAGCAACGTCCAGGGTTGTAAATGAAATAATTTTTTGAAAAATTTGAGATTTAGGTTCACTTTCCAAGTTCTCAGCGCACGTTCTACGTGTGTGCGTTACGTATGCGAATGATTGCAAATCACTCGTTATAAGCAATTACAGTAATTGCGTTGATCAGTGATATATTTTGTGCAAATCAAATCTAATTATATACAAGCGACTGATACTTATAACGAACGGCAAAATAAGAATTTGAGTATCTGAAAGAATGGGGGGGGGAGGGGCTTTAAAGTTGAAACGAAAAGCGTAACAAGGAGAGTTGCTTATAATGGGATTGTTTATAATGACTGTATATTCAAGATGTCGGATAAAGTTTTGAATAAACTAAAAGAAACGTTGCATAATGAACAAATAAAAATGAAAATAATAGCTTATATTTTACGTCCGTACACTGAAATTTTTATTTATTCAAATATTTTATGCATCTGAACCTTAATAATGTAGAAAATGTAGTGTATACTTTTTAAATATTAACATTCACTAATTTCAAACCCGTGTAAAAAAAATTGTTGAAAAAAGGTTAAAAAAGCGTTGACTATTCTAAACTTCAAAACTTGACACAATGACGACCTTTTTTCAAACGATTTTCAAACTTCTAAAAATGCACAGAAAAAAAAAAATTGACTTAATACTACAAATTAACATTTTTCAGTACACAATTCGTTCAGAAAAAACGGATTTCGAACTATTTTTGACCATTTTTCGTTTTATCTTATCTTAATAATATTAGGACATTTAAGATTTTTCCCCGGAATTTTCAAAAGTTTAAAAAACGTTCAAAAAAAGTTCGTCGTTGTGTCACGTTTTGAAGTTTAGACTAGTAAACATTTTTTTAACCTTTTTTTAACAATTTTTTTTACACGGGAAATAAAAAAAATAATTTTGTAGCAAGTATCGTAAGGCTAGTCTACAATATATAAGATTAATATCACGGTATATTATTTGTATGAATTATATTATATACTGTTAACATTTGCAGAGTAATTGGATGTTTTGCGTCAATATTTGATAGAATGTTGTTTGGATACTTGAATATCAAACAAGCTGGTAGGTAATTTAAACATAATGTACATTGTTAATAAATTAATTAATATCAAGTTAATAAATTTACAAACAATCGATTGATTTTTCTCCAATAATATTGAAAGAAAAAGTATATAATTAACTTTATCGTATCATCAATTATTATTTGCTAGTTCTATGATATTAAATCTATATCAATGACTAATAATTTGTTATAAAGGAAAAATATGAAAATATTTTTTCTGAGATTATTTATTTATTTTATAAATTAGTTTATTACTAAATTTAAATCTCATCCGCTTCGCGAGGTAATAAAAAATTAATAGTATAAAATATGTACTTTATATTAATGGGACATTTTTTGTAAAATAATTGATTAATTTTTCTTAAAAACTAGATTTGAAAAAAAAAAACGTTCTGGTACGTCACCTTTTGAAAAAGTTGCTTTTCAAAAAAAGCCTTTTTTTTTAAATTCATATTTTTTTCTTGTTGGGTAAAAAAATATGACAAAATTCTGAGAAATGTTTTTGATCCAGTACAAAAAAGAGAAAAATTTTCAGCCAAATCAAAGGGGGTCCGGTTCCAAAGTGGTCGATTTGGCGCGAAATGCTCTTTTGTTTTATTTGAAAATAAAGAACGATCGATAATCGATCAAATTTATTGAGATGAAATTTGAAAAAAATATAGTTTTTGTCATCAAAATAATAATAAATGTACAGCTAAAAAATTTCTTGAAATACGCAGAATTTTATGGTGAAAATTTCATATCAAAATATTCAGTAGTTTTTGTGTGATGGGCATTCGAAAAAAACACATAATTTTATAGGTATAGATTTCCAAGCTTTTAATTTATCGAGATAAAATTGAAGAGTGGGATTTATTTTCAAAAAAGTGTTATTTAGACATAAAATGCTTGAAAATCAAAAGAATAATAAAATAAACTAAATTTGTATAATTAAAAATTTATAATACAAAACTAATGTTTAAATTAATCCAATAATTTTGATACCAATTGACGTCGTGTTTATGAAACGATTCGTTAATTTGACATTTGAAATGTTTTCCATGAACGTCAAATGTTGTAAATTGATTGAACACGTGTCTGCTACATATTTCATAGCTTAAAGGCATCATTTAAATTACCAATAACAGTATTGTTATTATATCAAATAACATTATTTACAATATAATTATGATATTCTGAAAATTATATCTTCACACAAAATTTATTAATTGATTAGGTATCAGTGCGGTTGATGTTTAAAATTAAATAATTCAATTAATTATGATTTTACAAATAATTATTTTTATTATTATTATTAAATGGATTCACTTTTTTAAATTTAATCTTTTTATTTTAATTAATTAACTTTTTAACTAATTAATTAAAATAACTTTTTATTTCAATATAAAATAACAATGCCCCCCTCCACTTTTTAAAAAATATTCAATGATCTTGAACTGTCATGAAAGTATTAAAATTTTATTGATTAATTAACAAATAATTGAAGTATTAATTGAAAACTAGCCAACGCAGTTACAATTTCGCCGACAAATAAATTGAAAAAAAAATTGCTTACAGTTGTTATCAATTAGAAGTTAAACGAAATTTGGTAAATAAATTTAAGCCTACGAAATTTGACATTTCGAATTATAAAATTGCTATGAAGATTTTACTAAAATTTATTCATCAAATTTCGTTTAATTTCTAATTGATAAAAACTATAGGTAATTTTTTAAAAAATGTATTTCTCGGCGAAATTGTTCTTTTTTCAATTAAGTACTAACTAAATTGCACGACTCATAATGCGAAGCATTACGGAGTGCTTTACGATCGAAAATTTTTTTTCGCCTCCTTGCTACAACTATTTCTGTAATTATCGTCTTCTTAGTGAACAGAAACATCTCTTTTCTAATTACGTCTACATAGCGCATTTGGTTTTGCGACATCTATAAGATATAAGTTTTGAAGCTGTTTTTTGAACTCTAGATAAGGCACCAAAATTTTGACAAAAAGTAAATTACAAATAATTATCAAATGTCATCTGAACCACTTGTCAATCGCGGTGGCATTTTTAAGGCGGGAAAAATAAAAAATTTTCTATGACTCCTAAGACCAACATATGTCTTATTTTTTATTTATATAAAAAAACTTGGCTATGAGACAAAAAAAGATTTTCTTGTCTTTTTAAAAAACATCTTAAAGTTGTTCTGTGCCACTTGGGCGTATTGAATAATTATGTCACCCGAATGATTAAAATCTTCTGGAAACATTCATCTTTCACATTTTTTCGTAAACCATAAAAATTGCCGCAAATAACAATAGAATAATAAATTAAAAGAAAAATAGAATTAAAAAATTCGGTTTGTACGGCTGAGCCTTAAGAGCCAGTTTTTCAAATCGGGTCATTCTTAGTATACATTAATAATATATAAATATACCAGCAATAATAATTGAGGCCCGGATTACTTAAGTAATACACAGACAGCTTTTAGATGTCTTTCAAAAGGATGACAATTTTTTTTTGTCTGTCGCCTTTTTTGGTATAAATAAGACATGCGGATGTTGGTCCTAGGAAACATGGAAAATTTGTGGCTTTTCCTGTCTTGAAAAAGACTTGTCAGTTAAAAAATCGTTTAGATGACTTATTTTACCACTATTTGTAATTTACTTTTTGTCGTTACTTGTGTCAAGTCTTTTAAGTAGATATAACAGCCTAAAAACTGATGTCTTAGATGTCACAAAGGCAAGAGTGCGACTTGGGTAAAAATACACCCGGTTTGAAAAACTGGCCTTAAGATTCTTTAATTTGTGACCGAAAAAAAATGAGCGTGACTGCAGCAGACATGAGATAATTTTTAAATTTGAAATAAATAAATAAATTACTTAAAATAATGAAGTTTAAAAAAATGCGCGTACGGATCTTGCATTTATCTAAACACGAATTTATTTAAATTTTATTTTACTCATATTTTATTTATTTATTTAAGAATTTTTAAAATTGTCAGATGTCCGCTAATTTTATGATTCTGAAATTACCAGACAATGAACAATTTTTGAATTGTTTTTCAGCAAATCAGTTACAAAAAAAAATATGCATGTGTAGAAAATCAAAAAAGCTACAGATGCATTTTTTTAAATATTTTTTTTTTATAATTTATCGTTTTTAAAAAAATTCGAAAATTATTAGATGTCAGTAAACTACAGATGAGTGTGAATGTAGCAGACATCAGACAAATTAAAAATGATAAATAAATATAGAGTGAACAAGCAAACTGCAGTCACTACGTGACTGTCCAAATATCACTACTAAATTTATAAAATACACAGAAAAAAAGAATTTCTTGTCGGAAAAAATTTTAATTTAAAATAATTCCTTGCGCCAAGTAATTTTTTCTAGTTTTAAATAAATTTTTGTTTTCAATTCACAGTGCAAAAAATTTATTGGGGTAAGTCAAAATTTTCTTTAGGCGAGTAAAGATTTTTTATGTCAACGAATCCTTTTTTTTTTCTATGCACACTTTTTTGGCTTTGAGAAGCTTCCTAAAACCAAAAGGGAGTATAAAAATCTGTCATTTTGGAATAAGTAACGCGATATAAATAATATAGCTACATATTCAGTGATATTCAGTCATATTTAGTGACAGAATAATTAAAGTATTAATTTATTTAAAGAAAATAAATACGATCGTCTTTTTTCCCGCGTAATTTAAATGTAATTCGAATGATATAGATAAATCTATTTATCTCAATACTTGGCAATTAAAAAGAGTTTAAAGTATGAAAAGGCACAAATTCAAGTCAAGACCTATCTAATGATACCAATTTCAATAACATTAACTAATTCTATCTTATAGATATGGCGGGAACAACATTTTCCTTATTCTCTTAATAATATAGATAATTTAAAAAAAAATATCTATAAAAAATGTACTTATTAATTTTTGAATTTTTCTTTGCGCATTTTTTTAAATTTTATTTTATTAATCATTTACTCTATTTATTAATAATTTTAAATTTGTCTGTCTGCTACATTCACACTCATAACTTCAGTACGATTCTGAAGTTGACAGACAATTAAAAATTTTTGAATTTTTTTTTGAACACTTAAATTTGAAGAAAAAAAAAAACTAAAAAAATGCACATGTTGAAAATTTAAAAGACTACGAATGCAATTTTTTTAAATATTTTTTTTTCATAATTTATCGTTTTTTAAAAAATCCAAAAATTATTAGAGGTCGGCTGAATTCAGTATCATCAAACTTTACTATCATAAAAAAAAATTGTTTTTAAAAAACGATAAAAAAAATTGGAAAGAAAATACTACTAGCGCCATCACTCGCCACATCATGCTTACATTAGACGTCGAAATGACAATACTCATTTTCTCATTAAATGTAATCGTGGTTATATTGTTATATTTTTATTCAAATAAAATCCATCACAACTTTTCAAAATTTAAAATATTAAATAACATTTGAATTCTTATTAGTTTTCTCGATAATTATTTTACTGTTGACATATAATTTAAATTGTAAAAATTATTACAATGAGTGATAACTTGGGTTATTGTTTGAGTCTGTTAGAAGAAAATGACATAAAAATCCAACAAAGTGCATTAAAAATTTTATGTGAACTCTGTGATAATATCGTAAAATATCCCGAGGAACATAAGTACCGTAAAATTCGAATTGCTAATCCTTCAATAACTGATAAATTATTACCAGCATCCGGTGCTATTGAATGTTTATTTGAACTGGGTTTCATAGAGGTAATTTATTTATTATTTTGTATTAATTTTTATTTCGCTATCACTGATATTTATTTAAATTTAGAATTTTTCCATGCCAATGAATTTTTACTTTTGAATATCAACTGTCATATTAAATGACTGATAAAAAATTTAACTGTCACCAGATTAAATTAATCTTCATTTTTTTATTTTTCTGATAGTTGATGAGATCAATTTCTATAAAATAAAATTTTAAAAGTGACCTACATTTTTTAAAATTAACTAAAAGTTAATAAATTATGAGAGTGAATTTAGCGAAAAGTTCATAAATTTTAAATAAATTAATTAATTAAAATAATGAATTTTTAAAAAATGCGCGGACTGATTTTTCATTTATCTACAGATGCATTTTTTTATTTTTATTCTTTAATCAATTAAAAAACAAATATTGAAAAATTGCACATGTAGTTTTTTTAATTTTTTACGGGTGCAATTTTTCAAAATTTTTTTTTTAATTGATTTGTTGAAAATGAAAATCCGAAAATTATTAATTCTGTTAACTTCAGGATCATTACATTTACACTCATGAGTGTAGAAGATATGAGACAATTTTTAAATTTTGAATTAATAAATAAGGGAATTTAAATAATAAAATTTGAAAAAATGCGCGTACTGATTTTTCATTTATCTAAAGATGCATTTTTTTATTTTTATTCTATAATCAATTAAAAAAAAAATATTGAAAAATTGCACCTGTAGTTTTTAAAATTTTCTACGGGCGCAATTTTTCAAAATTTTTTTTTTTTAATTGATTTGTTGAAAATGAAAATCCGAAAATTATTAACTCTGTTAACTTCAGGATCATTACATTTACACTCATGTAAGTGTGGCAGATATGAGACAATTTAAAAATTTTGAATTAATAAATAAGAGAATTAAAATAATAAAATTTGAAAAAATGCGCGTACTGATTTTTCATTTATTGAAGTACGCGTTTTTTAATTTTTATTTTACTTACATTTTATTTATTTATTCCTAAATTACCAACTGTCAGCTACACAAAAAAAAAGATTTTTTGACGCAAGAAATTTTTTATCCCAAAAAAATTTTCGTTTCCAATTCGTAATGCAAAAAATTTCTCAGGACGAACAAAAATTTTCTTGAGCCGAGTAAGAATTTTTCGCGCCAAAAAATATTTTTCTTCTGCGTACATTTACACTGATAATAAATTATCTATTAATTGTATGAGAATAATCTTTAGCTAAAAATTTAAATTTTTAATTAATTTTTCAAAAAAAAAAAAATGATGACGGCAAGTGGCAGACATTAAAATTTTTTTTCAAATGAACAAATGAAATGTATGGAGGAAAATTTTTTAAAATTTCTATTTCACAAATTTTTTTATTTTTTTTTTTTACGTTCATTTTCAATACAGCGGAAGCTCTCAAACTTTGACAAGAAGCTTGAAATTCTTGGAATCGGTTAGAGAATAGTCGGCAATAGACGGGCAATTTTCTCACTTTTTTGTAAGCAATGGGCGGGATTCAAAGTTGAGTAGTGTAAAAGTTTAAGAAGTTTCATTGTTACTTTTTTCTAATCACAAACTACTTGTTGAAAAAATCCTTAAATCGTCCATTGTCTGCTACTTTCAGTATCATAAAAGAAAAAAGAAAATTTACAAATTATATAAACTACAAATTCTTACTTCAAAAGAGATTTCAGGACATTGTAAATTTTTAACTTGGGAAGTGAATAAATTTACAATGAATTTTAATTTATGTAAAGCCGTAAAATGGACTGTAGAGTCGTTAGGTCCACCTAGATGTTGGTGAATTATAGAAGTGGGTTAGATGCATCATTCCGCATCTGCTCTCATATTCCGTGATGATTAAAGTATGCACTGTAAAAAATCGGGAGTGAATACGGATTTTATTTCAACCCGAATTCACTCCCTCACTCGGAGTTCCGGAGTAAAAAAAAATCACAGCATGAGGAGTGAATAGGGATTTTTTTATGGGCGGAGTGATTTCGAAGTGACGTGGATTTTATTTAAATCCGCATTCACTCCGGTCCGGAGTTTTAATACTTAAATAAATTTATATTTAATAGAAACAGCTGTTAATTAGAAACATAATTATTTAAATAAATAATTCATTCAGATATTAATAATTAAATTTAAAATATTATCTTTTTAATTTATAAAATGTTTTAGTAACTCACTAAATTATAATTTCATATATATAATACATAGTGGAAATATTAAATTTTTGAATAGCTATAGTGACATAGTTTTTACGGGAATATTTTATATTTCGGTGCAATATGAAATGTTATCTCGTGGTATGGTTGATGTAAGTCATTCGACAGTTTGTAACTCAGTGGAATTACATTTGTTAAAGTTTTATTATCAGCTGCTTATAATTTTTTAAAATCATTTCGCGTTAATATATGGAAAGGGAGCTCGTAATTATTTCCGTACTCAATATAAACGTCTAAATATCAAAGATCTAAGCTCACTATGTATTAGTAATTTTTTTTATAATTAATATCTCCCGAAACTTCCCATCGGAGTGAAATTCACTCCGAAGAATTGAATAAATAAAAAATCATCCACTCCACGATAACTTCCATTTGGAGTGAATTTGATATCTAGATTTCTGAAATGTTTCGTATATAGATGCTGGTATGTCAGCCGAAAATCTTAGGCCACCCTCGTCCGGAACTACCCCTCAAGTCGCCCTTGAGCACTCGAATTACATGAATTTTTTTAATTTTCATTGCGCGAAAAACGTTCCGATCTTCTGGAACATGCGAATTTCACTCCGCGTTTACTCCGAAAATTTTTTACAATGAGTTTTTCATACTAAGTGAGTAAACTTACAATAAATATCAATTTTTTAATGTGCGTTTGTGTGGCACGTAATTGTACAGAAAATAAATTTTTAGCGAGCGGGCTAGGAATCGGTTTATTCATTTTACTGAAGATTTCAAACAATCGGGAGACTCGCAATTAAATTAAACCTTCAGAATAGAATATCCATCTATTATATAGACAGTTTTCAATAATCCGTTTAGCAGGGATCTAAATAAATAACTTGCTTGTGTAGAGTACACTGTGAACACTAGTGTTTTTCGACTTAGGTTTGGAAATATTGAATATTGATCTACTGTAAGATATCAGAAGAGTCAATTAAATTAAGAACGAGTTTATAAAAAAAATAAAGTTGAGAATAAATTTCTTGGCTGTCAAGTTCCCAGATTTAATCTGAAAATTCAATCAATCTACGTCCGTACCTAAGCCCCTGGAATTAAATATATATATATATACAATATATTTAATAAATATAATAAAAGTTCACAGGTAGTTGGACAGATACCGAAACGAGACAATTATCGATTTGTTACGGTTCGTTCCATTAATTAAGACTTCTCCATTTTTAAGTTATGTGATTATTGGAATTTTCCGAGCTTGAAAAATTATTGGTAAATGAGACGAAACATTGAAAATCAATAATTGTCAAGCTGTTATCTATCCAATTACTTGTTAGCTTTTATTATATTCATTAATTGTTAGATGTGAACAACATGCCGATATTTAATGAATTTACTTCGATAGATTCTTGCCTCTCTAATTGAAATTATTTATAAGAAACTACTTTTCAACTCTTGAAAACATGAAAGAAATTTAATTATTAACAAAAAAAAATTTTAACTCTTATGCCAACTTTTTTAAACTCTGTTCCCATAAAGCGCATCTCTAATTTTTTTTTCGTGGATTAAAACATTCAGGAAAAGTTGATTACTGAGTTTTTAGACGTTTGAGATCGACGTTTTCAAAAGTTAATTATGAAAATTTTGTTTCTTCATAAAAGACTTATTTTGATCGTTGACCTTTTCGTATTTTTTCACTCTTATGTGAATTTTTTCTCATTTAGTTTCCGAAGCTTCGGTTTCAAAATTTTTTTTGTTCACAAAACTTTAAAAAAATTTGTAGTCCATCTCTATTTTTTATAATATTTTTCAAAAGTTGAAAATTAATTTATATAAAATTTGTCACTGTGTCCATTTTGATAAAAAAATATACAGGGAATACTTAAAACAAACTTTTCGTCATATTAGAGGCAGTAAATGATTAAATCTGTCTTAAGTAGATGTTATGTATAAAGAAATATTAATAATGTGTATGGTAATAGTATCAAATTTTTCATATCATACATTATTCCCTTTAAATATTTAAGTTATATATTTTCTACTATCCTTTAATGGCTGATTATACCCTAATAAAATTTTAACAAACAGAAACCTAAATCACGTGATGTCTGTTTATATATTATGTACATATATAGTACTCTGAATTATAAATTATATTTTTTTAAATTTCTTTTTCCATTTTTTTACAAAATATTCGAGTTCAAAGATTTTCTAATTTTTTATCTAAAGTCATTATTAATGAATTTTAATTTTTAATTATATATGTACTTATAAAATTGTTACAATTTACCCGTTTAAAAAAAATTCGTCCCAAAAAAATTCAAAAAAGTTTGACATGTAGAACTTCTGAATTTGAGACAAATAAGAGCGTCAAATTGAACCTTTTTCTTCATCGAAAAATAAATAAGCAACTTAAGTTTAAAAAACGTAGACTGTTCCCTGATAGTCAGATTTTCTGATCAGAAAGTTGGTGTACCTACATTAGTTAAGACCAACTTTCAGCTTTTGTAACTGTTGACTACAAGTTGTAACCAACTTTCCCAAAAAGTTGCCGACGATCTACTGCCGTAATCTATCGCCAATTTTCTGAGAAAATTGAAGGCAACTTTCCGTCAACTAATGGAATGACAACTTTTGTCACCAACTTTTTCATAAAGTTGCCGTCAACTTGTGGGAATTCCAATTTTTCCGGCCAACTTGACGACAAGTTGCTGCAGTAGGTTGTCGCCAGCCTGCTGTCAAGATGAATACAGCAATACTTCATATTCGTAAAACTTAGATTGCTGTATAACCCATATATGGGTAATTTTCCTGAACTTAATACATTGTTTTGTTAAATTGACTAATAGTATCTAATAGATACACGAATATATTATTCTTGTTTGAAATGCTATGGTATCATAGTAGAGCCAGATCATGTTGGCCTCCTGCAGAAATTGAAATGAACACATGCAGGAGAATTCCATTAATTCGGACAGTTAGGCTACGGAGGAGCGGAAATTTCCTGGAAATTCCGACTTATCAAATGTCCCTTCTCCTTTAAAGATCCAACTACACACTCGCGCTTTTACACCTACACGAACGAATGTAACTGAAGATCGGAACGTTTTTTGCAGAACGAAAATAATAAAACAAAATGAAATTTAAAAAATCTACTGGATATAGATTTTTGAAATGTCTCGCAAAGGCGCTAGTATATCAGCCGAAAATTGCAGTCTACCCCTAACTACCCCTTAAGCAGTCAAATTACATAGTTTTCATCTTCGTTGCGCGAAAAACGTTTCGATCTTCAGGTACATACGAACGATGCACACATAAATTGTACTTTTTTGAATAAATAAACAGTCATCCGCTTCACATTCACTCCAAATTTAATCTTCGTTCACTCCGCAAATGTTTTCGATGTAAACGTTGTTATTTTACTCTAAATTCCCCACATGAAGTTAAAATCAACAAATTTTTTACTATTAATATTCTAAAATTAGAAAAAAAGTTAAACTTGAAGTTATAATCTGTATCCAGAAGTTCTACATTTCGAATTTTTTTTAAATGAATTTTTTTACTCGGATGGTACAGAGTAAATATGTTAATTTACTAGAGTAACTAGATTTTGTAATAAAAAAATTTCATAGTCTGAGTACATAAAAATCTTAAGTAGAAACATTAAAAAATATTAAGTAAATAGAGTAAAAGTACTATTCGTGACCTTTTACTCTCATAATCAGCCTATTATATATTCAAACAGATTTAAAACACTAAGATGTTTGCGAAAATATTATATTTACTAAAGCATCTTAAATGTACTTACAGTATTAAATATTTTCTTGTTTATTTATTTTTTTTTTTCAACTAATTACTAAGGAATCTTACAAAAGAGCTTAATTATTAAGACAAATAAATGTGTACCTGAAGATCGGAACGTCTTTTGTGCAACGAAAATGAAAAAAAAATTATGTAATTCGACAGCCTAAGGGCGACTTAAAGGGGTAGTTCCACACGGGGGTGGCCTAAGATTTTTTGCTGACATACCAGCATCTATATCCGAAAAATTTAAGAAATCTAGTCATCCAGTAGATTTTATACTTTCCAATTTTTTTATTCGTTCACGGGAAAAAAAATTAACCAATTTTTACTAAATTTGAAAAAAAATTACAATCCGGGAAGTAATCTTGAAATGTAAAAAAAAATCAAAACTTTTACAAAACTCAAAGTAAAAATTACAACATATTATTTAGAATAATAATTTCTGTTGATTATAAAAATTACTGCATTCAAAATAAAATTTACTAGCGACGAAATAAAAATTATAATGTACCAATAATTTTGACTATTGTATTTAGTAAATATTAGTTAACGTGCTTTGTGAAAGATGTAATCTGGCGAGTAATTTTTACAATCCAGATAGTAATTTTTACAATCTCAAATAGTAATTTTATCTCTCGGAGCAGCAATTTGTCTTACCGACATTCTAAAATGTACAGTACCTACGTAGAATTACATTGGAGATGTAATATTTATCAACTACGAAACAAAAATTCCGACTAATGCACTAACTTTTAATAATTCTAATAACAATTTCTACTTTTTGTAAGATCTAACTATTTTTATATGAATAAGTAAATATTTATTTTTTCCAAGGGAAAATTTAACGAAGCTTTAATGTAATTTTTACAGTTAACTTGAATTTTCTACAAATGATAGTAATTTTTTATGTATAATTGTAATTTTTAATTTTAGATAAAATTTTTTAATATCTAATGATAATTATTATAGAATTTAAAATAATATTTTTGTTGATATAATTGTACTTTTTATTTAGTGTGACAAAAGCGTTTTAGTTTTAAATAAAATAAAAATTACAACTTTAAATAAAAATTATTAAAGTTGTGAGCAATTTTTGAATTTTTTAAGTAATTATCTCTACTTGGGATTGTAATTATTATGATAAGTGAAAATTACAATCCAGATAGTAATAATTGAGATAAAAAATAAATTTTCTACTAATCATCGTAATTTTTTTTTATGGTTCCATGACAACTGATCTCAGACAACTGATCCCCGACAAGGGATCGCACGACAATTGATCCCGCAGACAACTGATCCCACAGACTAGATCCAACTGACAACTGGTACAACTGAAAACTGATCTTCTAATTCATCAGTTTCATCAAGATTTTCGTAACTTTCATTATCATCACTTTCAAAACCTTCATCTTCATCATTTTCAACTTAATCTCAATGGGATCAGATGTTGGTGGGATCAATTTGTAGGGATAATTTATCGTGGTATAAAATTGTTGGGATCAGTTGACGGCACACCTTTTTTTATGGGTTGTGATTTTTTATTTGAGATAGCAAATTTTCAATTGTGGTTGTAATTATTATTTAATTTTTCTCCGTGTTGCGGGAAAAATGTTTCGATCTTCAGGTACATAAATAAATCGTTTGAAATATAGAATTTTAAATTTCGCAGATACTTATCACGAATTGAATATAAATATGTGAATAAAAAAATTAATTTATTTTAAAAAATTCGACGGGACAATAGAGCGCACGAAGCGCATCTGCGCTTAAGGCTCGGGGCATACAATAATTAAACGAATAGAATAATAAATTATAAATTTATTTGAATGACTACAAAGACTTTGATGTAAGAAAAATCTTGAAAGTTTATGTAATTATTGCATTAGCAATTCTTTTGTCATTGATATCACTCAGGAAGTTTGTAACGTTTAAGAAGTTGGATAAATAAACACGATAAATACATAAAACAACAACCGCAATTATATTAAAGAAAAAGTAGCAAAAAACAAAACAAATATTTATTGATGATATATACAAAGAGATAAATTCTTAACGTTATTTAAGCTTCAATATCAATTTATATTTGACTGTCAATTTTCAGTAAACAAAATAAATCGCATTGCTATGAAATAAAAAAGTGCATTAGTTTTATACTTTTATGTTCAATATTCATGTCTGTCTAAATATATACCGAGTATATATATATATCGAAAGTACGGAGTGAAACCGAGAGTGAAAACAATGCCCTCTTTATTTCGCGGTTCATGTTGTTTACCAATAATTTACAGTCACTTACAATTTACCATTTATTGAAAAAATAAAATACTGTAACCGATCCATATCTCATTTATTTATACACAGAAAAAAAAGATTTCTTGACGGAAAATATTTTTATTTGACCCAAAAAAATTTTTACGTGAAAACGAAAATTTTCTTGGGACGAGAAATAATTTTTTGGGGGTGAGAAAAAAATTTCTTGTGCCAAAAAATGTATTTTACGCGGAGAGAAAAAAATAGTTCTGATTCCTATGCTAGGAGGAGAAAATTTCTGAAAAAAGTCTCGACTCCCGGAATTCTACACGGAAAAAAATGATGCTCAAAATTTGAATAGTTTGTAGTTTATTTTTGACTTAAAATTAGTATATTTGTATACTAATATCAAACCAGGATCATTATATATTACAAAATGGCTATTATTTATATTAAAATTTGATACACATAGAAGAGCAAAATTTTTAATTTCGTATATTAAAATTAATATGAAAAAGAATCGATAAATTGCTATCTACAGTTATTTATTATTATTCAAATAAACATAGAAAAATTTAAAAAATTTACCACTTATTCGATTTATGTATATAATAAATTAATTTATAATAACGAATAAATAACATTTTATATTAATTATTAGTCAATGGGATAGAATTTATAAAATAAGAGTTAGAAGTTTTCGGTATTTTTATGAGCAAAGAATCAGTAATCTAGTATACTAATTTTTCATTTTATTATTTACCACTTATTCGATTTATGTATATTGTAAATTAATTTATAATGATGAATAAATGATATTTTAAGCTAATAATTGATCAGTGACATCGAATTTATAAAATAAAAGTTAGTAACTTTTGCAATTTTTCGGCTGGAAAAATCAGTATCTAAGATAGCAATTGTTAATTTGACCAATCATTACTTTTTAATAGATGTATGCCATAAATTAATTAATTTTCACTAATAAGTCACGTATTTATATACCTAAAAGTAATAATATTTAGTTACTTTTTGAAATAATTGATAGTAGTTTTTAGGAATCTACAAAAATTAGTAAACTACTTTGCATTAAGTACATAATAGTACTAATTATTGATAACAGATTCCACTTTTTACTATTATTTATTAATTCGTAATATTCTGTTTTTTTCCGTGTAGCTCCATAAACAATAATTTTTATTTGATGTTGAAAATCGGATTCCGCGCGGCTGCTGTCACATTGGCGCGTTGAGGTTACAGTAAGACACTATCCACGCGGAATCCGATTTTCAACATTAAATAAAATTTATTGTTTATGGAGCTAGAGTTCCAGGAGTCGAGACTTTGTTCAGAAATTTTCTCCTCTTGATAGATCTTTTTTTAGATTTTCGATATCTCTTATAGTTATTGAGTTATTAAGAAAAATCTAAAATTCTTTATTTTGTTTGTGTTTTTTGTTAATAAAAAATTGAAATTTTGATAAAAAAAAAAAAAAATAAAAAATACATCTTGCTCAAAATTTGATTCCGCATCGAACAAGCTATTACTCATATTTTGTCACAATTCTAAAGATTTTTTCCAGCAAATTCACACAGGATTTTAACAAAAATCTTCGTTACTATGTAACATAGTAATGGTTACCATGCTTGCATAGGAATCAGAACTATTTTTTTCTCTCCGTGTAGTCCTGAAAAAAATTCTTGTTTTTATTTCATACAACAAAACATTTTTCTGTGTGATCATACTGTAAAAAATAAGGAGTGAATTCGGAGGGATTACGGATTTCATTTAAATCCGAATTCACTCCGTCATTCGAAGGTCCGAAGTTTCAGAAAAAATCACTTCGCATACGAAGTAAATAGGGGGATCATTTTTCCACCAAAGTGATTTCGCACTGATCTGGATTTTAAATTCGCATACACCCCGATTTGGAGTTTCAATTTAAAATAAATTTCTTCTTCGGAATGAATTTTACTCCAAGGAAAATAAATAAATTCAAAGTCATCCGATCTGCCTTCACTCCAGATTTAATCTGCGTTCACTTCGCAAATTTTTTATAGTGTATGCATACAGAAAAAAAGTATTAATTGATACACGAAATTTTTTCTTACCCTAAGAAAATTTTAGTTTTCAAGTTACAGTGCAAAAAATATCTGGGGGCGCGTAGAAATCGCATTCATTTATTTATTGACTTGAAGATTAAGGAAGCGTGGAATCGCTCTGTTACGGAAGTAAACCTTTAAATTGATTTAGAACTGATATCAAGTATGTAATCTTAGTCTCTAGAACCCACAGTATCGAATACGATTGATTAAAAGTTTTAAAAGTAACATGAATAAAAGTTTTAAACGAATTTAAGCAAGAGGGAGTTTTCAAACAGGCGACCCGAGTATTTTGATCGATACGACCCCAATCAATGTTTGAAAGAGAAAATATTATTGAAAGGACAATTACTGATCTACTGAGTGAAAAATTTGCGGAGTGAACGTGAATTAAATCTCAAGTGAATTCGAAGCGGTTGATTTTTCATTTATTTAAAATTGCCGCGTAATTTATTTTTAATATCGAAACCGCGGATCGAAGTGAATGTGAATTTAAATAAAATCCATATCCGCTCTGATTAACTCCTGAATTTTTACGGTATGTAGAACGTAGTCGATAGTAATTTTCATAGATTATAAAAATATTAAATCTATATTTTCTATTTTTCACCACAGAATTAATTAAAAAGCTTAAAAAAAATACCAAACCTGAGATCAAATATAAATATCAGTTAATTTTTTGCAAATAAATTTTTTAATTAAAATTTTTGAGTTTGTTGATTTAGTTATGAATAAATAGGATTGAAAAATATAAATATTTGTGATTCAAGCGACCCCTTTTCTCTATGATATTTATTATTATTAAAAAAAAAAAAGTAATTAAAATGCTACTTGCACATACTTTTATAAAATCGATATTCAATTAATATTTACAATATTCGAAATAATTTATAAGAGAATTTGTATATAGCTAAATCTATATATAGGGATAAAAATTCTTTGGAAGTATTTGAATACAAATACCGGGCATAGTTTATCTATAAAAATTTTTTAGATTAAGGTAAATTTAATGTAAACTTTTGAATACAAAATCAAGATAATCACTTATATAGACCCGTATGAAAAATCAATATATGGTTAAAATATATAAATAAAAATCATATATGTTTGCAACAAAAAAATATATGATATATTATATTGTATATTATAAAAAATCATATAGAGATTTAGGCCGTATTAATATAAAGTTATATACAGTAGTAAATATATGTATTCCATATATGTAACTTATATGTTTTTTATATTAAGCTATATATACATTTACATTTACCTTATAATATATTGTATTGATATATTTCCTTTTATGTTCAAAAAATATATAATTTTTATATGAAATGAAATATATGGTAGCATATAATTTATATTATATATGGCACCATATATCTTCTTTGTTATATTTAAGCATATATTTTATTCGGTGTATGTATATGTATGTGGGTACATATATTCGCGTCAAATTAACTAATTTTGAAAATTTTAACTGCAATTTAAAGAGTATATTAAAATTTAGATCTGATTTAATTGGAGTTGGTCATACGAATAAGAACGTTTTTTTTTTCATACACAATATAAACATATGTTTTTATATATGATCAGAATATATTTTTCGTATATGATAGAAATATATATTTTCATGTATGATAAAAATATAGTTTTCGTATATAACAAGAATATATATTTTCTTATATGATAAAAATATATTTTTTGTATATGATTGACATATATATTTTATATATGCTAAACATATACGAACTCGTATATGATGAATATTATATTTTTTAATATAAAAAAAAATATGTCAGAAAATATAGTTAAATTGGCCAGATATATTTTCTGATATTTATCATATATTTTCACATATATTTTGACCACCTCAAAATTTGGTAAAATTTTTTTTGTTCGTCTTTTACGAGTCGTATCATCATTTTTGTACAATTTTGAGTCGTAAAATTTTTTTTAATGATTTTTCAGTTGACTCAATCTATTATTGTCCACAAAAAATACATACGCTATCTTTTTCGCTGTATTTGAATTTTACATACATTATTTATCATGAATAATTTTCGTTTTCTCGGCATCGTTAATTACTAATAGTACTGCAAATCTCTTTTCACTCAAATTAGATGTGAACAATTATAGTCATTTTTTTTAAATAAAAGAAAAAAATTTTTTACTTTTTCTGGAAGTGGTTCGTTTTGCCCGGCCGAAAAAAAATTTTTTGCGATAGTAACAAGAAATTTGGATTAATTATCATATTCAAATGCAGAGAAATCCATTATTTCTTCAGCGGTCCCGTTTTACCCGCCCTTTTACTACATTATTATTTTACTTGGATTCTCAAATATATGATCAAAATCTAGTTTAAACCGTTAATACTAAATGGTAATTGCAAAAGTGATTTTTCATTCAAATACAAATACTTTAGAAAATTATTCAAATGCATATATACTGAATTCCTATATAATTACTATTATTATTATTATTATGTAAATTTGTAGAGGAAATGATTACTAACATACAAGTATTTCAAACATTGAATTAAATGTTCATAAAGTATTTAAATATATATTTCATAAAAAAATTGAATTTTGAAAACTTAAAATTTTTTTATTAAAAATTTTAGATTTAATTTAAAAGTTATTGTAAAAAGTTTAAATTCTAGGTAAACTAATACAGATGTGAAAAAAACGTATATAAACAATTTAGTAGCTAATTAAATTCTCAACAAAAAAGTTCTCTTTACATTTTTACGTACATCTAATTATTTTGACGCAGTCATAACTTAAAGATGGAAAATAATTCAAAATAATATTTTTAAATAAAATTTATCTCACTTATTTTCTCTATAACTATAAAACTATCAGAGCTACGTAAATAAACTTAGATACCTTTTTTGTAGCAAATTAAATTTACTACAATTTTTGTTTGAAAATTTTTTTTCTAAAGTCTATAGATTTGTCTCAAATTAGATTTCAGAATAAATTCACTTCTTCTTAGTTTAGTCGTTTCGTATTGACGTTTAGTCAATCAAAATTTTTATCTTAAAACTTTTTTCTTCGAAAATAGAAATAATGAAACCTATATAAATTAACAATAATAAGTATTAAGAATAGTAAAAGTATCAAGTCAAAAATTTTTGCAGTTCTTAAGGAATTACAATTCCAAAAAAAAATATATATATTGTTTTATAAGTACGTATTAGATAATATTTCAATTAATTATAAACAGTACTTATTATTACCCATAAATTTTTTATTATTTTTAATATGTCATCTTATTAAAGTAATTTTTTTTAAGCCACCAAACCCTTAAAATGGTCACAGATGGTACTTTCTACCCTATTTGTATATTTAAATTTATTAATTTACTTTATTATACATTATAAATTTTTTGATAGCATTGTTATATATCATCAATTAATTTAGTGAACCAAATTTCATTTAAATAATTTACAAGCTAAAACAATACAATTTAAATGTTAAATTATAGGTACTTTTTGTACAATTCAATTGCGAAGCGAGACGTATTCTACTAACGCTTACTCCGTCCCAGCTGATACTCACGTAAAAATTATATTTACACTAATTCAAATATAGTGACTAGAACAAAATTTGAATTATTTGTAAGATAATTTATTAAAGAATGAATCGAACATAATTTTAAGTCAATTTTATAATAATTATTGAAATCCAGAACTGCACAATTCATTTCCTGGTTCAAAAAGTAATCAATAGATGGCGTAAATTATTATTATTATTATTATTATTATTATTATTATTATTATTTATTTTAAGGCCATCCCAGGTAGGAAAGAACAACCGGGCAAAGCTTGGACCGAGCCTGAGCCAAGCGTCACCAGCCTTGGATAAGGCCCAAAGCTTGGTTTAAAAATATCCCACCATTGGCCCAAGCTTCGGTTCAGACTTGACCCAGTGATAGGTTTCCAAGGCTTAGTTTAAAAATATCACACCATTGGCCCAAGCCTGGGCCCAGACTTGGTCCAGTGGTCACTATTCAAGGCTCGGCCAATTGTCAGCTTCGGCAATTCTTACCTGAGATAGAGCCGAAACTCCTTGCGGCCTTCCAAACATACAAAGATATACATAAATAAATAAGTATAATATATTATGCTTAAACTATAAAGAATAAACACACTCAATCATCACATACTCAACATATTAACAGTTTTGATTCAAAAAGAAACAATAACACATTCGCCGAAATTCTAGGAATATAGGCTGCGACGTAGAATTTGACGAAATGAAATAAACACATGGAAATATTACTATGACCATAGTAAAATTTCCAATGGTTATAGTGATTTGTGATATAATCTTTGTAAATGTTACTATGGTCATAGTACGCGGAGAGAAATGTCAAGTAAATGTGCCTATGCAGCATAGAAGGGTTATATTACTCTATAGTTTGTGTCATGCTACTCTTATGTGCCTGCTTGTACAAACTACAGAGCAATGTAACCATTGCTATGCTGCATAGGCATATTTACTTGACATTTCTCTCCGTGTAATTTTTGCCGGAGTTTATTTCCATTTCCGACAGGTGGCCAACATGCTCCGGCATCGCTATGACACCATAGCTTTTCAAACACGAATAATTTCTCCGTACATACTGATGGTCATCACAAGTTTTTCTTACATTCTTTTCTAATCATTATTTTAAAAAAAAAGTGACTTAAAATTGTGTTCATTTTATCAATTACTAAATTATCTTTAAAATGGTACGAATTTTAGTCTAGTTGAGAATATTTGCATCAGAATAAATATGATTTTTACATGAATGAATCAGCTGGATCGAGTAAGCGGTAGCAGAACACATCTCACTGCTTCGCAATCGAGGTGTGCAATTGTCAAAAAAATCTGTGACGTCCGTTAATTTGTACAGATGGTAAACACAACTTCAAAAATATACAACCCATTTATTATTTTTTTTTTTACACTTGAATCCTCAAATAAAAAAACCCTTGTCCAAGTCTTTTTTGTTCAATTTTAGTTCATAAAAACTTAAAACTAGCAATTGATGAAAAAAAATTCTGCCATTTTTATTTTATTATTACTATCTCTCATATATAGAAGTGCCATCTATTGATCTCTTAATTACACTTCAAATTTTTTTTTCCATTTTTTTTTTTTTTTTTTTTTTTTTTTTTTTATTTTTTTTATTATCAACGAATATACAGAATTTTTTTCTTTCATTTTAATTACATATTATTATTATTATCACAATTAATATTTTATTTTATTTTTTGAGTGAACAAGTGAGTTATGCATATTTGTATTTCCCAACTTTTTTTTCATATTCTGGTTTTATAAATCGAATTCAATTTAATAAAACAACAGATTCAAATTCTATAAAATAAAAAACACGTTTTATTGAAGCAGCAACAAAAGTTTTTATGTACAGGAGTGCAATAACAATAAACAATAAACAATAAACAATAAACAATTGTATTCAATATCATTAATATACTGATCATTCAAAGTTATACCGCCTACCGGATAGAATAATAATAATAATAATTAATTTATGAAATAAACCCACAAAAATGACATTCTGTACGGGTCCGGAATACCATTAACCCTCTTATAGACTTTAGCAATAAAAGAAACAAAAAAAAAACTAACACCCATCTCCGTGCTTTTATTTGTTTCATTCATATTATTTCCTTTTACACTTAGATTTTTTTTTCCCAGCATGTAGTAAGTACTTTACTTCAGCTATCAGATAAAAGGAAAATGTATAAAATGAAAAAAAAAGTATATGTATATATCCTTTATATTATTAAATTTAATTTATAAAAATCCGCCACCAAAGATTTTAAAAAACGCATTCATATTTTATGAAAATCAAGCGCAATGTAAATAAAAAAAGGCAAAGTAAATTTTTAGTTTCCTTTGAATATATATTCATTTAAGCTTTGAATAACTAACGCGGCATGATGGAAAATAAATTTATGAAAAGAAGAGCTTAACAATGAGGTTATTATTTATATAAATAAAAGTATCATATTCTTTGTTCATATTGATTTTTTATTATAAAATCATTATTTTGCTTTGGAAAATTCTAATAAAAATAAGGGTTTTAAAATAAATATATATATGTATATGTATATGTATTTATATAAAGTATACTTTTACTGTAAAGTATATAACGACTCTGTAAATTTACCAGCGTAATGTATTCAAATCCGTTGGATTTAAAATGAACTCAAAAAAATGAATATTGAATAGTAATATTCTACTAAAACTTTATTACTTAACTTTGTTAATTTTTTATAACATTGATATGGAATTATTCAAATTTACTTTAAACTCGTAGCAGTGAAATTAAAGATAAAATAAAAGCTTCAATTATTGACATTTTTAAATTCAATATTTATTCATTACTTTTTTAATATTTACTGGGAAATTTAATAGGAAATCGTTTACATTATTAATGATTTCCTATGGAGTATTGACGAATTTATGCCGTTAATTTTTACAACATACACAAAAAAAATGGATTTTTTGACCCAAGATTTTTTTTGCATTATAAATTATAAACAAACTTTCTCAGGGCGGGAAAAAATTTTCGCGCCAATAAATTTTCTCTAATCCTAAGAAAATTTTTGTCTTCCATTCATAATGCAAAAGATTTCTTGCGCCAAAAAATACTTCTTTTCTGTGTAGATATGAAATTATTTAAATTCACTGAAAACTTGTGATGATTAAATTAACAATAAAGTAAAAGCTTTAATTATTGACAGTTTGAAATGCAACATTTATTCATTATTTTTTTGATATTCATCGTTTTTTTTCTACTTGACACTTTTGAAATACAATCGATATCAATTATAACCGAATCGTTTACACTGTTAACAATTCCCTATAAAGTATTGACGAATTCATGACGTTAATTTTTAATACCAGTAGCCAGCCGGTCATATACTATAACATTGGCTCAAAATATATATAGATATAATTTAACATGAGGTGACTGGGTACTGGTGCTCTTATCCTATATGAAATTATTTAAATTCACTGAAATCGTAATTAAATAAACGATTAAATGAAAGCTTCAATTATTAACATTTTGAACTGTAATATTTATTCATTATTTTTTTGATATTCATCGTTTTTTTTTCTACTTGACATTTTTGAAATACAATCGATATCAATTATAACCGAATCGTTAACACTGATAATAGTCCAGTCGAGATAAGGAGTTTCGCTGGTCAAAATTCCTGGCCGACTAATTTTTTCACAGAATAATTCAGAATATGCTAACCGAAAAAATCCAACAAAAAAGTTCGTTGCAAATATGTTTTTTTATAACAACCCGAGTCAAAATATTAGACGTAAATTGAACGATCTTAACGTTTTGAACGTAAATTGAACGTTTTGAACATTAAAAACTCAATTTGACAGCTTTCAACTTATTCAAAACATAGATTGGATAATCATAAATCGAAAACGTAACTAAAACCTATTTAGACTTACAATAAGAAAACATAAGCATACCAAAAAATTTTTTTCATCGATTTTGTACTTCTGGATTATAATCACGTCAATTCCCTAAAATTTTATCGTCCGCCTTTCTAGCTCTTAAATAAAAAATTCGTATTTTGAAAAAAAATTTTTTTCAGTTTCATACTTCTATCTTTAACACTATTATATCTTTTTACATATTATGATATCAAGGTTATGAAAATTGTGATTACAAATATTGAAGTAAATTAATTAATGTTGTCATTAAACTAAAATGATAACCCACTCTCTAAACGTGAATTAGTGAAAATAGAGAATATTCACTAATTCCAAGTGCAAACCGAACCACTAATTTCAAAAAGCGGTTTGGTTGGCACTCAGAATTTGTGAATATTCTCTATTTTCACTTATTCATGTTTAGAGAGCATGAAATTAACAATTTTTTACAAACCAAAATACAAAAAAATCGTTCAATTTACTTTCAAACCGTTAAAAACGTTCAATTCGCGTTTAAAACGTTAACAACGTTTAACTTACGTCTAATCTTTCGACTCGGGAAAATGGTCAAAATTCCGGTTTAACGCAAATATCTAACAAACTATAGCACATGGATAAAAAAAACCTGAATAAAACTTAAAGAAAAAAAAATAATGAATGAAATGAGCCCTTATTTAAGTTCCTACGAGCTGTAATTTGTAAATTATTTAAATGTTAATTAATAATTAATAATTTAATACCAATTCGCTATCAAGTATTGATGAATTCATGACGTTAATTTTTGATAGCATGTATATGAAATTATTTAAATTCACCAAAAACGTGATAATTAAATAAACGATTAAATAAAAGCTTCAATTAATGACATTTTGGAATGTAATATTTATTCATTACTTTTTTAATATTTACGCTTTTTTTTTTTTATTCAACACTTCTGAAATATAATCCATAGCAATTAAAATAAAATTGTTTACATCGTTAATGATTTCCTATAAAGTACAGACGAACTCAATCCGATTTCCGAAACATAATTGAAAATAACAAGTTTACAGTAATAATAATATTGTAATTAATACTTCTAACTAAATATACCTCACAATAATGGTGAAATGTAATATTTAAACTATAAATCGATAGAAGTAATTTAAATATAAGTACCGCAGGTAACGGCAAAAAGTTTTGTCGGCAACAGTCTTTTCTTACGATGATAAAATGAAAGCTTTGAGTTTTTCAACATTTGTGATGAATTTGTATCTATATATATATTAAAACCATTACTTTTATTAAAAATATATTTAATATTTATAATAGATAAATTTTTTTCAACGCGTTATCTTATTTGATGCTTCTACCAAAGTAATAACTCGTTTTTTCCATTAATAAATAAAATTTTTTAATAAATATAAAGTATTATATGGTCACGCAAGTGCACCAATTATAGACATGCCACAAAATCTCTAGGGGATTCTTAGTTTTCGTGCTGTTTTTACAGACGTTATGTAATTTAACTTTTTTTCATTATTATTAATTACCTGTACCTTTTTTCCGTAAATCTAATTTGTTAATTATCAAGATCTACGTAGATCATAGCGAAAAAAATTTTAATCATCAAAACGAAGGAACTCGAAATTATTATCCTGTAGTTAGAAGACAATTGAAAATTTTCGGATTTATTTTTGAATAAATGTAGAACATGTAGAAAATAAAAAAAACTACAGGTGCAATTTTTTTAAATATTTTTTTTTTATAATTGATAGCTTTGGAAAAAAACTCAAAAATTATTAGACGTCGGATAACTTTAGTATCATCTCGAAATTTTGCTCGTGAAAAAAAATCTGGGAAACGGTTGACACTGCGGGCCAGCCCCGAAACTTTTCGCTTACGAGCTCAAAAATACTCTAGTACATTTATTTTTTTAAGCTTTCCGAAACATTCGTTACATGAAATTATGAGTTGTTTTGAAAAAATAAAGTATGTTTTTATTTTTGAAATATTTCGGCATCAAAATGTTTTGAACAAATAAACCGATTTGCTGCACGGAAAAAATGATGCTCAAAATTAAAATAGTTTGTATTTATTTTTGACTTAAAATTAGTATATTTGTATACTAATATGAAACCAGGATCAATATATATTACAAAATGGCTATTATTTATATAAAAATTTGATACACATTGAAGAGCGAAATTTGTAATTTCGTATATTAAAATTAATATAAAAAAGAATCGATAAATTGGCATCTACAGTTATTTACTACTATTCAAAGAAACATAGAAAAATTTTAAAAATTTACCACTTATTCGATTTATGAATATAATAAATTAATTTATAACAACGAATAAATAACATTTTATATTAATTATTAGCCAATGAGATAGAATTTATAAAATAAGAGTTAAAAGTTTTCGGTATTTTTATGAGCAAAAAATCAGTATCTAGTATACTAATTTTTCATTTTATTATTTACCACTTATTCGATTTATGTATATTGTAAATTAATTTATAATGATGAATAAATGATATTTTAAGCTAATAATTGATCAGTGATATCGAATTTATAAAATAAAAGTTAGTAACTTTTGCAATTTTTCGGTTGGAAAAATCAGTATCGAAGATAGCAATTCTTAATTCGACCAATCATTACTTTTTAATAGATGTATGCCATAAATTAATTAATTTTCACTAATAAGTCACGTATTTATATACCTAAAAGTAATAATATTTAGTTACTTTTTGAAATAATTGATAGTAGTTTTTAGGAATCTACAAAAATTAGTAAACTACTTTGCATTTAGTACATAATAGTACTAATTATTGATAATAGATTCCACTTTTTACTATTATTTATTAATTTTTAATATTCCGTTTTTTCCGTATGTTAAATGCGGCAGTCGCAGCGTTTTATCGAGATCTCGAGCTCATGTGATTTTGAAATTAATTGTTAGTCATTTCGAAGATTTGACTTCTGATACTTCAAAAATAATAACACTTTTTTTAACACTGGAAAAAATTTTAACGCCGGTTCCGGAAAATTGTATATGTATATTTTTATAAAATTCCGGGTACCCCGTTTTACCCCCACTTTGCTATTTTCGTGTGGATTATGAAGTTTGCGATTAATCGGACAAAATTTAAACTTCTTCTACTAAAATTTAATTACTTAACTTTATTAATTTTTCATAAAAAAATATCTATACAAATTAACAAAAAAAAAAAACCTATAATTTAATAAACGATAATATTTTTAGGATGGAGAATTTTTTTCTTTGCCAAAAACTTCATCATTATCGCAATTACAAAAGGGTCATAAGTTACTCAACGAATTACGTAATAAAGTAATGTCTAAAACAAAAGTAGCCGCAACTCCAGCAATTAAATCAACTGGTGCTAAGCCAAAGGACTTAAAGCAATCAAAGAATTTTCTGGAAACAATCGCCAGTACATTTCAGGAAGTACTGCGATATGAAAACAAAGAGCTTCAGAAGTATACAAAGCATTTTGTACCAATCGATCGATTACAACTTGAAGCCATTAAGAAGATGAGAGTTATACAAAAAAATTTAAAACTTAATAATTCAAAGTCGAATAATAATGAAAGTCATTTTTCAATAGAACATAAAATGACAATTGAAGATTTAGTGCTAGTCGAGCTAGTGCATTGGTTTAAAAATGAGTTTTTCAGCTGGATGAATAGTCCAACCTGTAGATTTTGTTCAAACATATGTAGCTTCCATAGAAATGAATTTCGAAACGATCCTCGAGTTTCGAGAGTTGAAGTACATAAGTAAGTTTTAAATCTACTTAGTAATTTTTATTAAGCTTTTCTTTGATACACTGTAAAATTACGGAGTGAATGCGGATTTTATTCCAACCCGAATTCACTCCCTCACTCGGAGTTCCGGAGTAAAAAAAAATCACTGCATGCGGAGCAAATAGGGATTTTTTTATGGGCGGAGTGATTTCGGAGTGACGCGGATTTTATTTAAATCCGTATTCACTTCGGTCCGGAGTTTTAATACTTGAATAAATTTATATTTAATTGAAACAGCTGTTAATTGTAAACATAATTATTTAAATAAATAATTCATTCAGATATTAATAATTAAACTTAAAATATTATCTTTTTAATTTATAAAATGTTTTAGTAACTCACTCAGGGTGGCCACAAAAAAATGATTTAAAAATTCCCTGATATTTCCCGGTTTTCCAGTAAAGTTTTTCACATTTTTCCCTGATTTAGAAATTCTATTTGTATCATTTAGAAATTCAAAGTTTTTATTATATTTTCATTTTTAATAATTAAATTCGATAATTAAATCATGCGAGAAACAAGAAAAAATGCCATTAAAATAAATGAATATTGCCTACTTTTGATTATTCGATGTTAAAAATGTATAAGTTAAAATATTTAATAAGAAATTTTATGATTTAAATAAATTCAAAATACACTGGTTACAAAAATTAAGGGATATTCAAAAAATTTCAAATTTTTTAGTAATTTTCAACAGTTTGTAACTCGAAGGAAAATGGTCGTACAATAAAAACAAAAAGTCAAACTGTAGCTTTAAGTGTCTAGTTTTCTAATCTGGGTCTTTAAATTTTTTTATTATGCACGGTTCCGGAGCAATAAAAAATCAATCATAATTATCGAAAAAAATTAATTGAAGCTCGAAGACCGTTTTTAAGACGAGCGAAAATTTGTTAAATTTCTTTTTCGATAGTTTTCTTAGGATTACTCCGGAACCGCACATAATAACAAAATTTAAAGACCAGATCAGAAAACTAGACACTTGAAGCTACAATTTGCTTTTTTTGTTTTTGTCGTATGACCATTTTCCTTCAAGTTACAACCTGTTGAAAATCACTTTAAAATTTGAAACTTTTTCAATATCCCTTAATTTTTATAATTAGTGTATAATTTAAAATTTTTTTAATTTTGAACTGTTACAATTTAATTCCCGGATACCTTTCGAAATTCCCTGACATTTCCATGATATTTCCCGGTTGCATTAAATTTCTTGATAATTCCCGATATTCCCGGTTCGTGGCCACCCTGTCACTAAATTATAATTTCATATATATAATACATAGTGAAAATATTAAATTATTGAATAGCTATAGTGACATAGTTTTATGGGAATATTTTATATTTCGGTGCAATATTAAATGTTATCTCGTGGTATGGTTGATGTAAGTCATTCGACAGTTTGTAACTCAGTGGAATTATATTTGTTAAAGTTTTATTATCAGCTGGTTATAATTTTTAAAAATCATTTCGCGTTAATATATGGAAAGGGAGCTCGTAATTATTTCCGTGCTCAATATAAATGTCTAAATATCAAAGACCTAAGCTCACTATGTATTAGTAATTTTTTTTATAATTAATATTTTCCGAAACTTCCCATCGGAGTGAAATTCACTTCGAGGGAATTAAATAAATAAAAAATCATCCACTCCGCATTCACTCCGCAAATTTTTTACAGTGTAATTTATTAAACTATAAATTACCATTTATTTAGATGCGAATCTTGTGAATCTGAAGAAGAGTTTCCAAGATATACGGATCCTAAAATATTATTAACTACTCGAAAAGGGCGATGCGGAGAGTGGGCAAATGCTTTCACATTAATTTCACGTACTTTTGGTTATGACACAAGAATTGTTTATGATCAGACAGACCATGTGTGGTCAGAAGTATGGTCGGTTGCTGAAAACCGTTGGATCCATGTCGACCCATGCGAAGACGTCATCGATCGCCCTTTACTCTATGAAAGAGGTTGGAAGAAAAAATTAACCTACGTCATTGCTTATTCAAAAGATGAAGTACAAGACGTCACTTGGCGCTACACCAGAGATCCGGAGATTTTTAAACGGAGAAATCTCGTCAGTGAAAACAATCTTTTGTCTTTGATTGTGCGGCTAAATGAAGAAAGGTTCAATTTATCTGGCCCGGAATATAGCGATGCTAGAAAAAAGTATGTTATTAAGAGACGATTAATGGAATTAGCTGAATTATTACCGGCTCCGCCGGGTGCATTCAAATTGTCGGATAATAGTGACAATAATGATTACGGCGGAAGAATATCCGGTGATGCGGCTTGGCGTTTAGCACGTGGTGAATTATCGGTAATTAACCTTTTATATCTATTGGTAAATTAATGTCAAATATTTGTTAATAAATAATATCATTCTATTTATAAATTACTGGTGGGTAGACTGAGCATCCGTTGTAAAAATATTTGAGATCATATTTACAAGCTAAAATAAATTTGTACACATGTTAAGTGATTGATTAATATTGATATGGTAATATGATAATATTTGGTAATTAACTACACGCACTGAGAAAAAAAAATACTTTTATCAAGAACATTTACTTGATACAAGAACGTATATTCTTGATAATTTTCAAGAATATATAATTTTGTCTCAAGAATTCGTAAAATTGAAGGAAATAATTTTTATTTAATTCAAGTAAAGCTATTCTTTTGTTTACTCATATTATGATATCAAATTCATATAATAACAAAAATAAATTTGATGCTCTTCTCTTAAGAAATTGATAATTAATAATAATAAAATAAATATTTTGAACGGATTTCTTGAACCAAGAAATTCTTGTTTGGAAAATAGTATTTTTTTTTCTCAGTGCGGAAAGAAAAATATCGCCAGATTAAGTATACGTATCGCTATTCTGGCTATACGCTGTATAGTCATCTTACTTAACGATACGCCGTATAGCCAATTCAGCTATACAGAGTATCCTTACAGTGGATCGTCAAAATGACGATCCGTATCCTTATTTTAGGCATTTTATGAATCGCTGACATGACTATTGCGCAAACTCTGTATTTAGGCATCCGGCAACCGAAAACGATGATACGTATATCCAATTTAGCTATACGGATCCTCACGCTGGCAATACAGATACTTATATCAACGAAACTACACATCGTTACAAAGGCTATTCGTCGTATTGTTAAGGGCATTCTCAGACAGTACCCCCCACTTTTTAAAAATATATAATGACTTTCAACTGTCATAACCATATTTAAATTTTATTAATTAATTAAAAGAACATTAAAACCTTAATTGAAAAAAGGACAACGTAGTCGTAATTTCGTTGAGATATAGAATTTGAAAAAAATTACTTACAATTGATATCAATTGGGAGTTAAACGAAATTTATTGAATAAATTTTAGCCAACAAAATTTAAAAATTCGAATTATAAAATTGACATGACAATTTTACTGAAATTTATTTAAGAAATTTCGTTTAACTCCTAATTGATATCAAGTGTAAATAATTTTCTTTTAAATCTATATATCGACGAAATTACGACTATGTTGTCCTTTTTTCAATTAATGCTTTAATTTTTTTTTAATTAATTGATAAAAATTTGATACGCTCATGACAGTTGAAAGTCATTGAAAATTTTTTAAAAGTGGGGGGCACTGCTTGAGAATGGCCTTAAATTAAATAAACGAATACTTAACCTAACCCAAATACGTATCTTTACTTTAACGATACTATAGATTATTAAATTAATATGAGAGTATTCCTAAATTAGGTATACGAATCGTTATTTTGACGATACGTCATTTGAGGATACATTGGATAGCCATTCTGGCGATATTTTTTTCTCCGTGTAATTATTAGAAATCCATTAAAATCAGATTGAAAATATTATGATAATTATTCACGTTTTTTTTTTAAGTCAGGAAAATTTCAGTAGTCGACTCGCCGTCGTAAGCCTGATCTAGGGGACGTAGGAGAAATTTTTACTGAAATTTCAGTCTCCACTACTGTAAATTTTCATCACTGTCGATTTTTTCTTATTGTTAAAAGGTGGCCACGAACCGGGAATATCGGGAATTATCAGGGAATTTAATGAAACCGGGAAATATCATGGAAATGTCGGAATTTCGAAAATTATCCAGGAATTAAATTGTAACAGTTCAAAATTTAAAAAATTTTAAAGTGATTTTCAACAGATTGTAACTCGAAGGAAAATGGTCATACGACAAAAACAAAAAAGGCAAATTGTAGCTTCAAGTGTCTAGTTTTCTGATCTGGTCTTTAAATTTTTTTATTATGTGCGATTCCGGAGTAATCCTAAGAAAACTATCGAAAAATAAATTTACCAAATTTTTGCTCGTCTTAAAAACGGTCTTCGAGCTTCAATTAATTTTTTTCGATAATTATCATTGATTTTTGATTGCTCCGGAATTGTGCATAATAAAAAAATTTAAAGACCCAGATCAGAAAACTAGACACTTGAAGCTACAATTTGACTTTTTGTTTTTATTGGACGACCATTTTCCTTCGAGTTACAAACTGTTGAAAATTACTAAAAAATTAGAATTTTTTTGAATACCCCTCAATTTTTGTAACCAGTGTATTTTGAATTTATTTAAATCATAAAATTTCTTATTAAATATTTTAACTTATACATTTTTAACATCGAATAATCAAAAGTAGGCAACATTAATTTATTTTATTGGCATTTTTTCTTGTTTTTCTTATGATTTAATTATTAAAAATGAAAATATAATAAATCCTTTGAAAATCTAAATGATACGAATAAAATTTCTAAATCAGGGAAAAATGTGAAAATCTTTACTGGAAAACCGGGAAATATCAGGGAATTTTGAAATCATTTCTTTGTGGCCACCCTGTGTTAGTTTACAATTTAGACAATTTTACGAAGGCTTATAACGGGATTTCTGGTACGAATCTTGAAGGAGTGGTTAAGTAGGGAAAGTTTTTTCGGACTCAGTAACTGCTGATTGGGGGAAGAGGATCAAGGGCAAACTCATGACGGGTGGTCGACTATATTAGAAAATTTAAAAAAGAGATAAATTTACATGGATTTTAAATAGAAAAACTTTATAAATAAATTAAGAGTACGATGAATGCAGTAGAATAATGGGTATTTCAGGCATGGCAATAATGTACCTGATAATTTATTGAGGAAATAATTACCTCAAGATTTCAATATTACTTTTTTTCAAAGAATGGCGGTAATCAAAAGTCGAAATTACGAAACAGATTTCCAATCTTTTGATTTTTTTCCGTTTTATATTTTTTATTTCAATGATTTTAAAATATTTAGCATCAATAAAATTTTTTCTTCCCCATGAAAAGTTTTTATTTTCCTGAAATTATTTTTTTCTGTGCATTAATGCCACAGTTATTTTATCTTTGGATATTTTCTGTCTCATAGAAATCTAGTTTTTGAATATTTAATCATGAGTTTATTTATTTATATTTTTTTTTTAGGAAACACACGAGCCATATCTATGGAAAGTTCCACCAGGATTAAACGTATTTAAATTAAATTATTCAATACTAAAAGATGCTTATGAAGTTTACGATGAATCGGATAAAAGAATCGATGTAAAGGAAGGCTGGAGCGCGGGTGTAAATAAATATGAAGGAGGTATATTTCGCAACACTGAACAAGATTGGAAAATGGTGTATTTAGCAAGATCACCCGGCAATGAAATTGGAAAAGTTACGTGGAGTATAGAGCTACCGGATGAACTTGATATAGAATTGTTTGAGTTACGTGCCACTGTCGCTACCTTTGATAACGCCAATATCCAGTGGACTATTGAGGGCATCAATAATGATAACGTTATCGTGTTGTCCGTAGATGACTGTAAATATTATAAAACAAATCAACTTAAAGCACGTAAAATAAACGTGACTGTGAAATTATTAGGAGGCAGCGGTGACGTTTCATGGCAACATGCGCAACTTTTCCGACAGAGTTTAAATAACACGGAAAATTATTCTATGCAAATATGCATAACATTCAAACAGATGACGTAAAATTATAATATTTTTATAAAGTTTTCTAGGTAAATAAAAAAAAATACGAGGTATAGTCGAATTCCATTAACTCGGACGAGTTGGTCTGCGGAGCGGAAATTTTCTGGAAATCCCGACTTATCGAATGCCCCTACCCCTTTAAAGAGTGAACTACAGCGCATGTTCTCATATATATATATATTAGGGTGGTCGTTAAAAATCAAATTTTCTCAGACGCCCCATAAAAAGCTTTTTAGTGAAAAAATTTATAGATCAAATTGAACAGAATATAGTATAGTGCCAGATAGCTCAACTGGTAGAGCACTCGGCGCGATACCGAATTGGTCTGGGTTCGATTCCCAGTTCAGGCTGTCTATGTTTTTCTCAATTTATCTATAAATTGTCTTATTGAGAAGGTTTGCATGTTTAGGTTTCCACTATATTTAAATGGGGAATTTTGTTTTTTTTTTTTTTAGTTAAAAGAACACGTGCCGCAGGTCGATCAAAGTTCACTTTTCGATACAATCGCGGTTTTTTTTAAATATCTCATTAAATATGCAGATTAAAGGAAAAAATCATAGGAACAATTTTGTAGGAAATTAAATTCTTGACAAAAAAGGTTATGTTCATTTTTTTTATAAAATGTGTATTTATGAAGATATTTTAAAAAAACTTTTTTTAGATCTGATGAATTAAGCATTTCAAGGATTACAAATGTTTTTTTTCAATATCTTATGAAATATGCAGACTAAAGGAAAAAATCATAGGAAAAATTTTGTAGAAAATTAAATTCTTGACAAAAAAGGTCATGTTCATTTTTTTTATAAAATGTGTATTTATGAAGATATTTTAAAAAAACTTTTTTCGATCTTATCAATTGAGCATTTTACGGATTACGACTGTTAAAAATGACATTTTTTTTTCAAATATAGACAACTTCGTAACTCGTAACATATCAATCATTAATGCTTGTTGTAGTTTCTATATACTTAGAAAAATGTTATTTTCAAAATTGGTAATCCTTAAAACGCTCAATTCACCAGATCTAAAAAAAGTTTTTTTAAAATATCTTCATAAATATACATTTTATAAAAAAAATGAATAAGACCTTTTTTGTCAAGAATTTAATTTCCTACAAAATTGTTCCTATGATTTTTTCCTTTAATCTGCATTTTTAATGAGATATTTAAATAAAACCGCGATTGTATCGAAAAATGAACTTTTTACTTAAAAAGAAAAACCAAATTACCCAGGTATTTTTTCACTTAAAAGAAGCTTTTTATGGGGCGTCTGAGAAAATTTAATTTTTAATGACCACCCTAATATATTCGTTACAAAATATATACAGACATACCAATGTATCGCATTGGGTGGGAGACAACGTAGCTCGTAGTGGGGGTCAAGATTGGGGAGAAGTTTCGCATTAATGGAATCCGACTTTAATATATGACAAATTATTGATATTTTATGATTTTTCTAATTAACCTCGACGTTACTAACAGTTAATAAATTTTTTTATAGTATTACATTATTTTTTCTAGGTACAGATTTAAAACTTTGTATTTTATTGTTTACTTTGTATTAACTAATAGCCTTCCCTGTCCGAAAGTTCCCATAGAATTCACTGAAATGAGTCAGAAACCGCATAGAAACCAATGAACTTGTATTGCTTCCTATACGCTTTTTGAACCTTTTGAGTGAATTCTATGGGAACTTTGGGAAAAGGGTTTTTGGTCTAGAACCGAGTCCTGGACTCGAATACTAGACCTTTCTCTTTGCAGTTAAAGCCTTTCAATGCTTTAACCTACGCGGCAATGGCGGACCTTCTTCATTATTTTTTTTTTAGTAATATGTTTGTTTTTTGTAAAATGTAAATAAATTTAATAATAGTGTATATAGAATAAAGTGCGCTGTCTTTTCTACCATAATGTTGTCATAGAAAAATATTTAGCATAAGCTCAGTATTGGCGTTTCCTAGGATCAAAGATCCTTTTGCTTTTGAGGCCGAACCAACAGTCACTGCGAGTCCGAACCCAGTGAATCCTTAGAATTCGGATTCTCTTGTGCCAACTTGGTGAGGATTCTCCCATAGTACCAATTTCATGTATAAGTCGACATACCACTTGGCCAAAAGAGGACTTGGTTTCTTCCCCTGCCTTCTTAAGAAGACGCTCGGTAATGAATTTTATGAAATATATGTATTTTTTTCTCAGTGTAAAAGTAAATTTGTTTATTCTTTTTATTAAAAATTTAAAAAATAATGGCCGCCAGTAATAAGTACATTAAATTTTACCAACATCTAGTATTGAAAGGCTGATTTACTGTCATCCCAACAAGAGGTTAGACTTCGGGTGTCGTCGGTTTTCACTCCTACTCTGTGTGTTTTATGTACTAAAGATTCTCCTACTTTTCTGTGCGCATGCGCAGTTCACAAATGTTCAGTAGTGGAGGTACTTTCCGAGGTCTATTCTCTTACTGGGACTAGAAAAAAAACTTAACCTATTTTTAAACAAAGTAACTTATAGATGAGTCCGTAAGGAATGATCTTTCCTGCTGCCATTTTTCTACAATTAAGTCATTACTGCGCATGCGCGTTAGTGAAAATTCATGGACTTCATCACTGCCAAGTAGTGGGAGAAAGGCCCATTTATAAAATCATTATTATTTATAAATTTAAAATAATAAATATTTTAATTTAATGTGTAATTTATTTATTGTCAGTAGATTAATAGCGCATGCGCATTGAAAATGTCAATAATTAGTGTTTTTGAATGATCCGCAATCCGTATTACCTCAGTAATTATTCTTCAATTTAATAAATTGATAATAAAAAAAAATTCATTCTGTGAGTAAAAATGATACTCAAATTAACCGACGTCTAATAATTTTTGGATTTAAAAAAAAAAAGACAAATAATAAAAAAAAAAAAAATTCAAAAATTACACCAACTTTTTAAATTTTCTGCATATGCATATGCATATTTTTTTTTTTTTTTTTTAATTAAATTGTTGAAAAAAAATCCAAAATTTTTATGATCCTGAAGTTAGCAAAAAAAATGAAAACTAAAAAAATGCACATGTAGAAAATTTAAAAAACTATAGGTGCAATTTTTTCAAATATTTTTTTTTCTGTAATTTATTGTTTAAAAAAAATCCAAAAATTATTAGACCTCGGCTAACTTCAGGATCATGAATAAAAATATCAATGTATAAAAAAAATGTCACTATCAACCCTAACTGCGATAAAAAAAACCTTAATCCTGATCACGTTCTCGCTGTCAAAAATTCATACTTTTATCTTATATTCTAGCCGATAAATATATCAATAAAAAATAATTACAAAATTAAAAATTTCTTGTATATATTTATAAATAGATTTATCTTTTTTAAATCTTTTCATACATATCTTGTAACAATAACAAATGTTTCAATAAAAAAAAACAAGTCATTTTAAAAATTATTATAAATTAAATATATATATATGTACATCCTACAGGTAAGTGTTGAAAAAGTATATCCGGTAAAAATATACTGCAAAGAATTTCAATACTGGGAAATTAAATCATGAATTTCACTGCAGAGCATAGCGAAGTCTGGTCTCTGATGACTTTGCAAGTGCCAGCAGGAGTACATAAGTTTTACGTAAACAGTCTGGGGGCAATTAGGCGGACACGGCAGTCGTATTCCGCGTTCCAATGCCGCCAGTAATTCGGCACCACCTTCTTCCTTACTGTCGCCGTTACGCTGACTGCCGACATTCGGAAGCTTTGGATCCTCTCCCAATCCAAATGTCTCGTACATGGTCACCCCAAAGGACCAGACGTCCGATCGCGGTGAAAATTTACCGTCGCGTAAACTTTCGGGCGCGTACCATTTAATGGGCAAGTCCCGATTCGTTTGCAAAATGTAGTAGTCATTTTTACCGGTGACTTGGGCTAATCCGAAGTCGCTTATCTTGACTCTTGTATCGTCGGCCACGAGAATGTTACGGGCTGCTAAGTCGCGGTGAACGATACTCTGACGTCCCAAGTAATCCATTCCAGTTGCTATGTCAAGTGCGATACCGAGGAGTCGTTTGTGAGTAAGATTTTCACGATGAATTGCTAAGTAGCTTTGGAGCGAACCATGTTTAACGAATTCCATAACTAAGCAGACTTCTGGCTCGGATATTACACCAAGAATTTTAACAACATTCGGATGATTAAGCGTCTGAAATTTAAATGTCAATTAAATAAATTAAATAATTTAATTTACAAAATACTTTTTTTAATTAGTAGGAAAATGCAAAAATAGCTGAGGAAATTCTGAGGAAAATTATTTTGTAGATTTAGAAGGTCGATTTTTTTTTATGGCTGGAGTAGTAAAATAAAAAATTTATTGGGAAATGATTATTTTTTAGTGATTTATGGGAGTTTGGGAATGCTGCAGTGCGGTCAACTTTAAAAACATCTGTAACTGACTCAAAAAATGGGGATAACGACTGGTCATGTTATTACATATCAACTTTCTCGTTTTAAAGATATCGCTTCCGGATAAATTTTTAAAATGTAGCGTATCCTTGCGGATTGATGTATCCGCTGATCATTTTTAGTATTTTACTTTATAGGTGGTTGGTAGAATCATAAAGTATCAGATATTGTAATGTATATATGTGTGTTGAAGTTATTAGATATCAATATATAGCTGGTGACCTAGTGATCTAATGCGCGTTATTGACTACTACATCAAAGGCAGATTATTTCACATTTACACTAGTGGCAGATTAGCCGACAGTTTCGTCCCGAGTACTTCCTCGAGTGCTGAGTAAAGCTTTTGGATGCACGCTGCCTTAGACTGTCACTATATATACCACAGATATAAAAACTGTGCAGCTGTTTTTGCTACTCGGTCCTTCGCAACGGCTAGAAAAATTATTTTCATTGATAATTTAAATATTTCGTTTTGTAACTTGAGAAATTTCACCAGCCGCGATCACAACAAATTACCAACTCACTTAATCTTTGATTATAAAAATCTCGGAATAAAAAACTTTTTTGTCATACAATAATTCATTGTTTTATAGTATACTTAAATTTCAAAAATTCAAATTTATTTTTTTTTAAACTAAACAAGTTCGAAATAATACTTATGCATAAAATTAAATTATTGAAATTTAATTTTAAATAAAACTTGTAAAAAATTAAATTTATCAAATTATAAATCAGCCCAAGTATTAAATAATTAAAAAGATATTTACAATAAAAATTTAATAAAAAGTTTAATCTGTTAATAAATGACCCGCGCTCAGCTTAATTATTGTCAATGCAAAAACTAATATTATGAGAGTACACCTGCATAATTACCAAAATAACATTTTGCAATATTTTTTTTTATTTTTTATCAGCCCACAAAAAATGAACCCTTACTCCAGCATCTTTTTTTTAAATTTATACTTTGAATAAAAAAATTTCCTGAAACATTTTTGATTAAATTTTTTTTAAAACTAAAAACATTGCGATTAAAAAAATTAAATTGAGTTTTTATCGAGTTTAATGGACTACTAAATCAATAATCAAAGTTATAATTGATTATTTTTTAGCGTAAAAATCACACCGGTCTCTAACATCCTCGACTTATTAAAACAATTAAATTGCTCCTATAACTTTTACCTGATTTATTCACATTTACTTTTATAATATAAAGTATATAGTCCGTCCGCTCAGCAAATATTCGATCGTGTAAAACGGGACATTAATTGAAGATTAAATTGCTAATTGCCCGACTCGTTTGTAATTAAAACTTTTCAAAGCTTTTACATACACAATGAGATTTTATATTACGGCGATAGAGCATTGAAAAATGGCTAATGAACAATTATTATTCTTTAAACTCCCCCGACTTTGAACAATCCGACAATAAAAAGCCGATAATTTTAAAGAACTTTTATTATTTGAAACCACTTATTTTTTTATTAATTTAAAATTCAAAATAATAACTATCGGCTAAATAATTACGTAAAGTAAAACAAGTTTACCAACTCATTGAATCGTGTAAAATTGCTTGTACTAAATAAAGTATTTAATAGAAAATTTTCTTTACAAACTCAAAGCTTTGTAAGTATTGCGCGCGCCAATAAAAAGTCCGGTGTGGAAATTACAGTAAATTATAATTTTAAAAAAAAAGTTTGTTAATATTTTTTTATTACAACCGAAGATTTTAAAAAGTCGTTCAATAAAAACAAGACTCGCGTAAAAAAATAAAAACTTTTAAGGGTAGGAGTAAAAAAGCTGCGGGTATCGGGCACCAGTTTGATTTGAAAATATATATTATTAAATAAATATACTGTACCTTCATAATGGAGATTTCTCGTTCAAAGTCTCGTAAATCGGCTTCCACTGCACGAGTTTTTAATTTTTTAACAGCAACCAGCTGAGGCTCGATATCCTTGGAATTATCTCGTTCGAGAGTGCCTCGATAAACTTCGCCGTAAAACCCTTGGCCAATTTTACCTTGCAGTATAACATTACAATCCGCGTCTAATTCGAAAATTCCTTGCATTTGACCTAGAGGTCCACCATTGTGACCAACACTTGCATTTAAGTTGTTTACTATTTGATCAACAGTTGGATCACGACAACAATTTAATCCAAGTTTATTACCGTCTCCGCCATTTCTATCTCCTATCCCACCAGTATTTGCGAGCCATCCCAAGTAGAGTGACAATTCTTCTTCGGCTTCATCATCAGCTTCGTTTAATTGAATTAATTTAGCTCCGCCTGTAAATAATGCAAATTTGTTTTTATTTATTTATTATTATTACACTGTAAAAAATATGCGGAGTGGATGACTTTTTATTTATTTAAGGGGGAAGGGGTCTGAGATACAAAAAAAAAGAGGATGTTTTTGTGATTTTTTTTTTTTTCAGAGTTTCTTTATTAAAATTTTTAAAATTTGTGAGATTATTAACCATCATTCCAAGAATATTCTGTGAAATTTTCATAAAAAAATAATGAAAATTAAGCCAGTGGTGGTCGGGAGAGACGAGTCACTCAAAAAAAAGTCTCCATGCCGTTGGCAGGATAACTCATGACCCTCATCTGATATAAAAAAACCAAAGAGATTTCTTTAGTACATAAGTTTATCTTAGATTTGAACGAATGATTTTTTTTTTCAATAACTACTTATTTTTTAATTAAACAAAAGGAAGAATTTTTGGAAAAAATCAGAGTTTTTTGATCGCGCCTTTACCAAAAATTCAAAAATGAATTTTTTTTTTATTCCTTCGTTCAAATCCGAGATAAACTTATATACTAAAGAAATCTTTCGGTTTTTTGATTTCAAATGAGGCAGTCATGAGTTATCCTGCCCGCGGCATGGAGACTTTTTTTTAATGACTCGTCTCTCCCCCCTGCCACTGGTTTATTTTTTAATACTTTTTTATGAAAAGTTAGCAGAATATTCTTGAGATGATGCTTAATAATGTCACAAATTTTAAGAATTTAAAAAACGAAGGTACTCTGAAAAAAAAATCACAAAAGTATGCTCTCTTTTTGTATCATCCCAAGAATATTCTGCTAAATTTTCATAAAAAAATAATAAAAAATAAGCCAGTGGTAGTGGGGAGAGACGAGTCACTAAAAAAAAAGTCTCTATGCCGCGGGCAGGATAACTCATGACTGTCTCATCTGAAATCAAAAAGCCAAAAAGATTTCTTTAGTACATAAGTTTATCTTAGATTTAAACGAAGGATTTTTTTTTTCAATAACTACTTATTTTTTAATTAAACAAAAGGAAGAATTTTTGGGAAAAATCAGTTTTTTGATTGCACCTTTACCAAAAATTCAAAAATCAATATTTTGTTTATTCCTTCGTCCAAATCTAAGATAAACTTATGTACTAAAAAAATCTTTTTGTTTTTTTTATTTCAGATGAGGCAGTCATGAGTTATCCTGCCTACGGCATGGAGACTTTTTTTAGTGACTCGTCTCTCCCCACTGCCACTGGATTATTTTTCAATATTTTTTTATGAAAATTTCACAGAATATTCTTGGAATGATGCTTAATAATCTCACAAATTTTAAGAATTTTAAAAGAGAAAGTACTCTGAAAAAAAATATGTTCTTTTTTTTGTATCTCACTCCTTTCCCCCCTTAATTTCCTCGGAGTGAATTTTACTCCGAAGGGGAGTTTCGGAAAATATTAATTATAAAAAAAATTACTAATACATAGTGAGCTTAGGTCTTTGATATTTAGACATTTATATTGAGTACGGAAATAATTACGAGCTCCCTTTCCATATATTAACGCGAAATGATTTTTAAAAATTATAACCAGCTGATAATAAAACTTTAACAAATATAATTCCACTGAGTCACAAACTGTCGAATGACTTACATCAACCATCCTACGAGATAAAATTTCATATTGCACCGAAATATAAAATATTCCCATAAAAACTATTTCACTAGCTATTCAATAATTTAATATTTTTACTATGTATTATATATATGAAATGATAATTTAGTGAGTTACTAAAACATTTTATAAATTAAAAAGATAATATTTCAAGTTTAATTATTAATATCTGAATGAATTATTTATTTAAATAATTATGTTTCTAATTAGCAGCTGTTTCTATTAAATATAAATTTATTTAAGTATTAAAACTCCGGACCGGAGTGAATGCGGGTTGAAATAAAATCCGCGTCACTCCGAAATCACTCCGCCCATAAAAAAATCCCTATTCACTCCGCATGCTGTGATTTTTTTTTACTCCGGAACTCTGAGTGAGTGAATTCGGATTGAAACAAAATCCGTATTCACCCCCAATTCTTTACAGTGCATTATTATCATCATTATTTATACGTACTGTCATCATGATCATCCCAAGGAAGACTAGTTCGATCAGTAAATATACTACTGGCTCGTGATTCGCAGTCAGATGAACTATTATCAAGAATCTTGCTGTCATCAGTATGATCACGATTGTTGAATAATTTAGGAAAAGCCGTAGCGTAAGCATGGATACGCCTTGAATTATAAATCTGATAAAGTATTCGATTCATATCACGCATTATCACTTGCGGTTGTTTCCTCGGTCTATTAATATCTCCCCAGCACTCGGTCATCAATTTATAAACTTCAGTAGGACAGCCTGTGGGTATCGGCAACCGCTTACCGCTTAAATAAAACTAAGTAATAAAAAATATATATTTTATTTTTAAATATTCTCAACATTTAGTGGATTAACGATTGAATTAATTAAAAACCTTTTTAATTGAATCGATATCATGGAGGACAGGAAGTACTGAGCCTCGGGAAAATATTTGCCAGAGGGTTGTCCCTAATGCCCAGACGTCAGCAGATATATTTTTACGAGCAAGATCGGGTTTATCGTAACACTCAGGCGGCAACCAATGAATGCTAATTAATGATTAATAGTAAACAGGTTTAATTTTTAATTATTTTAATTTATCTTCATAATTGTTGCTGTACTTAGAGGTTCCAGGTCATGAATTTAAGTTTTAATGAGGAAAATAAATGCACGAGTAGGATTCTATCCGCCGCCAGCCAATACCGGGTTAATGGATTGACGTTCGCTATAATGTTTTGGTTTGAGTTGTATTAGCAGAGGATAATCTGAGACTGAGTACAAGGGAGTCTTACTTACGAGCCCATTTGCGTACTCAGGATCATCGATTGTACAGGGTAATAATTATCCATTAAATTAATTAACCGGCGCGAGTTTAAACAGGGTGGCCACAAAGAAATGATTTAAAAATTCCCGGATGTTTCCCGGTTTTCCCGTAAAGTTTTTCACATTTTTCCCTGATTTAGAAATTTTATTCGTATCATTTAGATATTCAAAGTTTTTATTATATTTTTATTTTTAATAATTAAATTTGATAATTAAATCATACGAGAAACAAGAAAAAAAGGCAGTAAAATAAATTAATATTGCCTACTTTTGATTATTCGATGTTAAAAATGTATAAGTTAAAATATTTAATAAGAAATTTTATGATTTAAATAAATTCAAAATACACTGGTTACAAAAATTAAGGAATATTCAAAAAATTTCAAATTTTTTAGTAATTTTCAACAATTTGTAACTCGAAGAAAAATGGTCGTACAATAAAAACAAAAAGTCAAACTGTAGCTTCAAGTGTCTAGTTTTCTAATCTGGTTCTTTAAATTTTTTTATTATGCACGGTTCCGGAGCAATCAAAAATCAATGATAATTATCGAAAAAAATTTATTGAAGCTCGAAGACCGTTTTTAAGACGAGCAAAAATTTGGTAAATTTATTTTTCGATAGTTTTCTTAGGATTACTCCGGAACCGCACATAATAAAAAAATTTAAAGACCAGATCAGAAAACTAGACACTTGAAGCTACAATTTGCCTTTTTTGTTTTTGTCGTATGACCATTTTCCTTCGAGTTACAATCTGTTGAAAATCACTTTAAAATTTGAAATTTTTTTAACATCCCTCAATTTTTATAACTAGTGTATACTTAAAATTTTTTAAATTTTGAACTGTTACAATTTAATTCCCGGATACTTTTCAAAATTCCCGGACATTCCATGATATTTCCCGGTTGTATTAAATTCCCTGATAATTACCGATATTCCCGGTTCGTGGCCACTCTGTTAAATGAAATGGCACCAGTGTTAAAACGGTGTACATAAGGAGTAAATTAACTCCTATGGGACCATGAGGGTCTGAATATAAATGTTTAAAAATCTACAAAACAAAAAAAATAATATTTTGTTAAAATAACGAAATTATCGGTAATTGAGATGATAAAAATTTTATTACCTATGGAATAAAAAATGACACTTTTATTAAACTGAACAAATTGCATTAATTTTTGATCACTTGTCAAATTAAATATTTAGGAAAAATTTTATAATTATTTCTGTTATAACTCTGATGTTTTTCATGCATGAGGTAATTACTGATTTAAAGATGATAAATTAATCATTGATAATTTCATTTTATTTTTCCCGCTGATTCAGTTTGCAGAAAAATTTCAATCATAAAAATCTCTCTCATATTTTATAGAATAACATTAAAATGTCATTGTAGACAAACGTTCTTTGGATTTTCCATAAATTGGTAAATTTGTCGTATCATTAATTTTAGAAACAATAAAAATTTTTTTCTGCACTTGAAATACTATTCGACTTCTGATACTTGAAATTTAAAACTACTTTTTTTAGCACCGATTAACACCGGGAAAAATTTCAAGCTTTTTAAAAATATTTAATGACGAACTGTCAACAGTAGTAAAATTTTATTAATTAACTTGAAAAAAATTAAAGCATTAATTGGAAAAAGGACAACTTCGCTGATATAGATTTTTAAAAAAATTACTCACAGTTGTTATCAATTGAGAGTTAAACGAAAGTTAGTAAATAAATTTTAGCCTAAAAAAATTGACATTCAAAATTATAATCTTGACATGAAAATTTTACTTAAATTTACTTTCAAAATTTCGTTCCTGATTGATACTGACTAAATAATTTTTTTACAAATTTGTCTTGACGAAATTTTTTCAATTACTGCCTTAACTTATTTTAAATTAATTATCAAAATTAATAATCAAAATTAATACGGTCATTACAATTGAGTCATTGAATATTTTTAAAAAGTGGGCGGGGGGGGGGGCACTGTCTAAGAATGGCCTTAACACCTGAATATCGTGGGTTAAGACCAATTTTATTTTACAATTCAACTATTTGTCACTTTGCGCACAAAGAAAATGTAAAATTTGTACCGGAAATACTCTTGTTAAAAATATTTAAACCTGGAACCGTACTCGTAATACAATCATCAGTTTTATTTACTTACTCAGACCGGGTATAGGTGAATAAACCCGGGTCAGCTAATTTTATAATAAAACTAGTGTCCGTATGAGAGTAAACTAGTAATTTTCGGCATCGAATGTTCCCATGGACGAAGCCGTTTTCTTCCTGTTAAACGACAGACAAAAACAGGCAATAAAATCCATGGATTAATAGAAGAAAATAAAATATTTAATGGAAAATAAATTACTAGATGAAATAGAGCGTTTGCTAAACACGCTGCGGCTTCAACCATATCAACTGTTTTGATAGTTTGGGCAGAATTACTTTGTAGATAAGCATCAAGTGGACCTAATTTAACTAGTTCCATCAGCGTACCCACCGCCGGTGATACCGTTAATCCGTATAATCTAATTTATAAGTAATTAAAATAAAGTTAATTGTCGACAAGAAAATATATAAATTAATAATGTTGTTATCGTGAATCGATTTAGGGATTTACCTAACGAGTGCATTGGATCGTAGTTGGCCCCATTTACCAGCTAACTCCTGGAATTCCCTTGTGTATCTCCATTCTTCGTCTCTCAATAATTTTATTGCAGCTTCTAATTTTTTTCCTTTGGCTACACGCCACATGGCACGGTAAACAATTGTTAATGATCCTTGTCCATCATTGCCTGGCTTAACATTATTTTCGGTGAAAGGTTGAGCTTTGTATATTTGTAATTGATGAGGCGGAATGACACGAAGACCACCTTCCAATACTGTTGTTATTATTTCTTCGTCCGCGGCAACGTCATTACTCACTCTCTCGATCGCACACATCAATAATGGCGATTCATCTGGTATTTTAAATAAATAATAATTATGCAAGTGTACTCTCGTAATATTAGTTTTGGCAGCGATGATAATTAAGCTGAGAGCGACATTTACTAACGGATTAAACTTTTTATTGACGATATCTTTTTAATTATTTAATACTTGGGTGATTTGAAGTCGGGGTGTGCGAATTATTTTAATCAACGAATTATTTGTGGCAAAGCGAATTCGAATTATTAGAGAATTTATGAATAATTAAAAAATTTTTTGACGACTGAATTGTAACAGTTTTTCCCGTAATTTAAATTTTTGTCAGAGGTAATGAAAAACTAGAAAATTTGTAGAAAAATTATTTTTGGTTACTATAAAAATTAAGTTCTCTGTTCAATAAAAATTGAATATTTGAAAGTTGATCGGAATTTCCTGGATTCGAATCGAAAAATTTAAGAAGTTATGAAGAATAGAGAAACTTTCGGATAATTCGAAAAGTTACAGAGAAAATAAAAAATTCTTGACTGAAAGTAATCATTTTTTATTGATTCGATTCGCACACCCCTAACTATAAATTTTGAAGTATGATAAACTTAATTCTTTACAAGTTTTTTAAAAATGAAATTTCAAAGGAATATTTGCTAAGTGGATGGAATATATATTTTAAATTATAAAAGTAAATGTGAATAAATCAGGTAAAAGTTATAGGAGTAATTTAATTGTTTTAATAAGTCGAGGATGTTAGAGACCGGTGTGATTTTTACGCTAAAAAATAATTAATTATAACTTTGATTATTGATTTAGTAGTCCATTAAACTCGATGAAAACTCAATTTAATTTTTTTAATCGCAATGTTTTTAGTTTTAAAAAAAATTTAATCAAAAATGTTTCAGGAAATTTTTTTATTCTAAGTGTAAATTTGAAAAAAAGATGCTGGAGTGAGGGTTCATTTTTTGTGGGCTGATAAAAAATAAAAAAAAATATTGCAAAGTGTTATTTTGGTAATTATGCAGGTGTACTCTCATAATATTAGTTTTTGCATTGACAATAATTAAGCTGAGCGCGGGTCATTTATTAACAGATTAAACTTTTTATTAAATTTTTATTGTAAATATCTTTTTAATTATTTAATACTTGGGCTGATTTATAATTTGATAAATTTAATTTTTTACAAGTTTTATTTAAAATTAAATTTCAATAATTTAATTTTATGCATAAGTATTATTTCGAACTTGTGTAGTTTAAAAAAAAATAAATTTGAATTTTTTTAATTTAAGTATACTATAAAAAAATGAATTATTGTATGACAAAAAAGTTTTTTATTCCGAGATTTTTATAATCAAAGATTAAGTGAGTTGGTAATTTTTTGTGATCGCGACTGGTGAAATTTCTCAAGTTACAAAACGAAATATTTAAATTATCAATGAAAATAATTTTTCTAGCCGTTGCGAAGGACCGAGTAGCAAAAACAGCTGCACAGTTTTTATATCTGTGGTATATATAGTGACAGTCTAAGGCAGCGTGCATCCAAAAGCTTTACTCAGCACTCGAGGAAGTACTCGGGACGAAACTGTCGGCTAATCTGCCACTAGTGTAAATGTAAAATAATCTGCCTTTGATGTAGTAGTCAATAACGCGCATTAGATCACTAGGTCACCAGCTATATATTGATATCTAATAACTTCAACACACATATATACATTACAATATCTGATACTTTATGATTCTACCAACCACCTATAAAGTAAAATACTAAAAATGATCAGCGGATACATCAATCCGCAAGGATACGCTACATTTTAAAAATTTATCCGGAAGCGATATTAAAACGAGAAAGTTGATATGTAATGACATGACCAGTCGTGATACTAGATTGTTACTCACAACTTTTTATCAAAACAAAGGTAAAATATATCAATAAGTTCCAATATTTCTTATATTATTTCAAACAAAACTTACCGTACTCAGACGGAGGTAAGCACTCAGACAAATATAGTGTTTGTTCAGGATCATTGAAAGAAGATATTATGTGTGCTATTGATTTATATATCTGTACAGATTCCGAAATAATAAACGACTCTGGTCCAAATTGTTCAATTTTATAAGTACGTGGTTTATTATCTTTTCCGCATGAGTCGAGATAAAAGACACTGTATTTTTTTTCACATTCTCGCAGTATATATGTTCCCGGTTTATTTGAACGTTTTTCCTCCAGCTTTGCATAAGAAAATTCACCTCTGAAATATTTAAAATTTCAATATTTATTTTCGTATACACTCAGTTGTTTTAACTTTGATAAAAAATAGTTAAAAAAAAAAATGAACCAGTGAATGTTCTCATTGGAATCCATTTAAATTATTTTTAATTTCCGGAAAAACTAATTAAACAAAAGTTTATATGCTCTGATATTAAATGAAGTATTAATGAGAACCTGTCAGTTATTGCTGAATATATAAAGGAAATATTGTACGATATAATTTTAAACCACTGATTTCTGACTGTTCTACACAGAACTTATCCCGATTTGACCTATTTTATACATATATATATAAATATATATATTTTTTTTCTTTTGCTTTATCGTGTTATTCAACTCAGTTTTACTGAGGCGCTGATTCGTTGTACAAGTACATGAAATGTTAATTAATCATTGTAATTTTATGCATTTAAAATATTTCGAAAATTAATGTCTTAAATTTCTATGCTCGGCGCTTTCTTTGAATTTAAATTACGTGAGCGGTAAAAAAAACGTACGTTAAATCTAAAACAAATTCGTAAATTAAAACGTCACTCTTTAAAAATATATAGACTGAATTTACGTGTGTACTTTTTATTTTATCGCATTGAACATACGGAGCTCGTAAAGTGAAATACAAAATTATAATAAATCTCATTTTATCTTTAGATCATCGTAGTATGTAACGTTTATAGGCAGCGTTTATTATAAAGTTTTTTTTTTTTACTTTTTTGAAGATGTCAGTATGAATTTAAATGAAAATTTAAAAAAGGATTTTTTTGTAGGGGGACCTACACTGTAAAAATAACGGGGTAAGTCCAGGCGGTGTAGGTGTTAAAATAACACCGCCGAAGGTGTAAATATTTTTCATTGGTGTTAAAAAAATTTCCAGGTGTTAAAATATGTAACTTTGTGGATATGTTTACTTACTGGGTCATGAAAGTTAAACAGTATTTTTATTAATTGATTAAATTATTGGTGATTGAAATGCTGGGTGTGAAATTGTATAATTTTTAAATAAATTACGTAAAACATAAATGTTTATTTAAATAAGTACACAGCAAAATTGAAATTCCCTGCAGATAATATTCATTAAATTTTTTTTTATATGCAATACATTTTTCAACTTCCCGCTAAGAAAATTGAAAATTTTCAAAAAAAGGGAAGTTATTGCTTTCCCTCTGATTTTGGAAAATCGAGTTTTCATCAAATATCGACGATTTTAGGTCCTAGGAAGCTATTCTGACTGTTCCGGGATGGGCATGCGTGCGTGTGTGTGTGCACGCGTGTGTGTGTGTGTGTGTGTGTGTGTGCGTTTTGTGTGTATGTGTAAACTTTTTTTGTCCGACGATATCTTTGGAACGAATCAATCGGTTTGAACATGCTTGGTGGCAATCAAAAGGGCTCATCAAAATTTAGAATTGATTAGATTTTGGGGTAGATCAGACATGAAGTTTACGAGTTATACGAAGAATAAAAATTAAAAAATTTTTTTTGTTTTTGGTTTTTTGCGTATAACTTATAAACCACTTGTCTGATTCGCCTCAAAATGTGATCAGTTTTAAGTCTTGTTGAACCCTTTCGATTACCACCAAGAAGTTCAAATCGTTTCATTCCATCCAAAGATATCGTCGGACAAAAATTATAATTTTTCAGTGAAGGTATGTTTTACCGGCCTAACAAATTTTTGAGCTCAAGGAGCGCGAAAACAGTGGGAAGTTTTGGGGCTGGCGGTTTTCAGATTTTTTTTCTAATTTCTACTGGAATTTTTTTTTACATCAATTTAACACCGCCAGAATACACCTTCTACACCAGTATTATTTCATTTTAACACCGTGTGGTGTTAAATTGAGTCCATTTTTAACACCGCTCTTTTTACAGCATAATTTGTAAATTTTTGAATTTTAAATAGAAGTTTAATTTTTTTTTTTAAATTATTTTGTGAAATTAAATTTTTTTTTTTTTTTTCAAGAGCTATTTTATAGGAGTGTCTAATAATCTATAAATTTTTTTTTTTAAATAAAAAAGTTTGATTTTTTTCCATAGATTATTTTCTATAATTCAAAAAAAAAATTTTTTTTTTAAATAAAAAAACCGTATCGTTAATAATTGATTTTACACATTAAAGTTTACTACGTAAAAATATAGATCGCAGTTACCCTGATTATTTAAAAAAAAGTTCAACAAATTATTAATAGCGATCGTGTAAATTTTATTAAAACAAAGTGTGAAAAATTCCCTCTTTTTTTTTAATTCTAAAACTCTTTTAATATTTGTAATTTAATTTAACGGGAAATCTATAATTGAGTAATTTTGATCAGTAATTTATTTAATATCATGGTAATTATTCGTAAAATTACGGTCTCACTTATTTTTGGTTACAAAAAAAAAGTATAAAATTGCGATATCACAATTTAATTTTTTTATAATCGAATATAAAATGAATAATTAAAAATAATTAAATTTGTTTATATGATATCAAAATAAAAAATATTCAAAAATTACAGAGATTAAAACGATTTAATCTGTAATGCCCGAGTAATGTATTCAATATTTAACTAACTCACACCCACATGTTATGGACACAATTTATTCATAATTTTTTTTCAATGGGCAGAATATATAATACTGAATAACATATTAATATAATGTAAGCTAGATAATATAATTCACTCTCCGAAGTATGTAAATAAATTATTTTGTTAGCTTATGGAAATGCTAAAGTAACGTTAATTTTTTTTGTCTATTTTATTTCTCAAGCTAAAAATTTTGTAATGTAAATTTTGTAAACCAACTTTAATCCCCGTTGAATATTGTAATTGAATGGTTTTTTTTTTACAGTTTCAATTGCGGAGATTTTCCCGAAAGTTTAAAGAAAACAACTTTAATAATATTTGATTATTAAATGCACTGTCGACATAAAATGAAATAAATTTTAATGCATTCATATTTGCAAATTGTATAAATATATTATTCGATATATCGCGTCAGTAATTCCAAAAGGGTTTATATTTTTATGCGCCCTTTTGGTTTTAGTCAATAAGTTTAAAACCAAAAGGGCGTAAAATTTTTTTTTAATTGCTAATAATATTGTAGACTTGTTCTGAAGCTGAAAATTTTGAAAAAAATTTTGAAAGCCAAAAGATCGGTACCCAAGTAACACAGCGACAACTTTAAGATGTTTTTCAAAAGGATGACAAATTTTATTTTGTCTCAAAGTCACCTTTTTTGGTATAAATATGACATACAAATGTTGGTTCTGGAGACAGAGAAAATTTGTGTTGTTTTTCCTGTTTTATGTCAATTAAAATTAAAAAGACATTTAGATGACTTATTTTACTACTATTAGAAGTTTACTTTTTGTCGTCACTTGTGTCAAGTCTTTTAAGTAAACATTTTTGCGGTGACATAAATTTCTGATGGTTTTGTCAACATATTGGTAGCTTATCGATGTCAAAAAGTAGCCTAGAAACTGACATCTTATAGATGTCACAAATGCAAGTGTTACTTGAGTAGGAGTATGCGAATCGGGTTCGAATCGAATAATTCAAATTTCCGAATTATTTAAAAATTATACGAAAATTGGCAATCCATAAGTTGACGGAAAGTTGCCTTCAATTTTCTGAGAAACCTGCTTTCGAATTGCGGCTCTTCCCTGACGTCAACTTTCTCAGAAAGTTGGCGGTGACTTGTAGCCAAAAGTTGCAAAAGCTAGAGTTGTCGTCAATTTGGTCGCAAACTAATTAATACCAACTTTTTGACGAGCAACTCTTGCTATCAGGGATTGTAGACATTTTTATGTATAAATTTGCTTGCCTTCTGTAATGATAAGAATGAACATTACCGACTTTTTTTTCTAGTAAAAAGTTACCTCTAAATTGAGGAAAAATTAACCGCAAATTTTTCTTTACAACTTTTGCTGTCAAATTGTTAACAAATTCGGGCAGAAAATTTCGGTAATTTCAATTGTCAAATTGCTGTCAATTTCAAGCTAAAGTAGCTGTTAGGGTATGTGCCCTTTTGGCTTTCAAAGACTTTTTTTTATTTATAGCGATAAAATAAGTCTACAAAACTACTGGCAATGAAAAAAATTATACGCCCTTTTAGCTTTAGGAACCTCTAAAGCCAAAAGGGCGTATATTTTTTTTTTAACTGCTATCACTGAGAGAACAATATATTTGCGGCGAATAAATAGATTCGTTTGAAACTATTGAGAAGCATTCGTTTGATTGAAATAAATATTTAATTAAATCAAATGCTTTCTTCAATTTGACTGAACGAAATCATTTATTTCATTCAAATATATATTTTTTTATAGTTAACAATTCTTGGCTGAAAAAAATTACACTGCGCTGCAGTCGCCACCATTCAAACACAGATTTGTTAACTGTAAACAAATCTTTATTTCATTCAAATAAACCATATCTTTGTTTCAAAAGAATGAATATATTTGTCTCAAATAAATATTGATTGGGTCCATTCAATCATAAGATTTATTTGCCTGAAACAAATTTAATTTGGCTCAAATAAATTGTTCTTTTAGTGTAATCATATTGTAGACTTATTCTAAAGCTGAAATTTTTTTTTCAATTTTTAGCTATAAATAAGTCTACACGGAGAGAAAATAGTTCAAAATTCCTATGTAGAATGGTAACCATTACTATGATACATAGTAACGAGGATTTTTTAGCGTCAAAAGTCACGGGACAGAGTAATCCCCCCCCCATTCTACATGGTAACGTTGGCTATGCTAGCATAGGAATGATTACCATTCTACATTGACGAGAGAACTATGCAAATGGACATGACTACAATGTTACCTAGCAACATTTACGATCTTTTATTTATTTTATATTTAGTAAATAAGGTCGTGACAAAATAAATAACTCAAGTTACTTTAAATATATGTAGAAACTGAATTAATCTATTGAAATAATTAAAATATTGCTCATAATGAAATATCATTTTTTGATAAAAGATAAAGAATAATTTAAAAAATTATAATATTTAGTAATAAACAGTTTATTTACTTGGTTTGTTTACTTCGTTGTCTTATATATATTTATTAAACTGTAATGACAGCTATTCAAGCATGGGACTGAGTAGCATTCTACATAGTCCTGATTCCCATGCTAGATAGCGATTTTTACCATTTTACTTGTTTCAATGTAACATAGTAATCATTACCAGAAAAATACTAATGAATCTTATCCTCCATAGCATTACTTACCATTTTACTAAAAATGAGTCTGGTTACTATGTAGAATGATAATCATTACTATTTTTTTCTCTCCGTGTAGGAAAGGATTAGCAAAAAAAAAAATTATACGCCCTTTTGGCTTTATAGAGTTTCCTAAATCCAAAAGAGCGTATAAAAATATGTCTCCTTTTGAAATTAGCAACACGACATAAATAAATAAATATATACTTCTATAATTAAGTAGTTACTCTCCTTACTTAATTATACATATATATCTATATTAATGAATGAGGAAAAGTTTTGTTTGTTAAAGTAATCGCAGGATCTACTAGACACGTCAACATTAAATATATACTATAAGATTAATGGCGCTTTGGAGATGGTTTAAGTATCCCAGATTAAAATCCGATTAAATAATTCTCATCGAGCTCGATCGGTGTCAATCGGAAAAATGATCGATAAAAAATTATTATTTGCCGATTTAATCCGATTGAAATATGACAATCGGAAAATAATAAAAAAAAAATTCAAATCGAACTTTTTAATCAGAGATACACTTCATTATCTATTACTTTCCAGTAATATCTTCAAGAGCAATCTTGACCTAGTCTGGAACAAGTTCGAGGAAGTCAAGCAAACTAATATATCTACAAAGTACGTGTTGAATAGATCCAAGCTTCGAACCTCTAAGCTAAGTCAACAAAGTATCATCAGAAGTTAAAGATTTTAATAGTCCATAAGAAGAATTTAAGTCTGAAGTAAGGAAGTATTTATACAAATGTATGTGAGCAATCGTACATGTTTAATAATTTTAAATTTAAGAACTCATTGTAAATTAAGTTTGAGCAATATATGAAAATTAGGGATGTGTGAATAGTTCGAACGAATTGTTCGTATCAAATCGAATCGACCAATTCGATTTTAAAATAACGTTAATAAGTTTTTAATAAATGAAATAAAAACAAAAGTAGCTGAGTTTTCCATTAATTTTAAAAAAGAATTCGATAGTTTATTAAATAAAATATTATCATACCCAATAGGTCCGTGACATTTCAGTCGATGTAATTTTTCTAAACTAGGCGTAATAAAATCCCCACACAAATTAAACGTCCACTTGACAGCTAATCTGTAATATCCATCCAATGCCGTCACAAATGACATTAATAAAGGATGTGTTGAAAATTTCAGGTACGATGGAATTCCACTTTTTCGTGATACTTCTACAGTATTGTCTTGTCTGTAACAATAAATTTAAATAACACCTCAGTATTTACACGGATAGAACAAGAAGGTACTGACTATTATCCCGGATTATACTCAGTTACATCTGAGGTAAAAAAAAAGATAATAACCATTTACATTTGGATTATACTCATTTCTGTATCAGATTTAACTTAGTTACATTTCAGATTAAACTCTTATACCAGACACGCATGCGCTAGAAAAAAATGGCTGAGATCTAACTGAGTTAAATCTGAGATAGAACTCAGTATAATCCAGATGTAAATGGTTACTGTCTTTTTTTTTTTTTTACCTCAGATGTAACTGATATGAGTATAATCCGGGATAGTAGTCAGCACCATCTTGTTCTTTCGGTCTACTTTAAGGGGAACCACTAGCGTGACTGCCTGAAAAAACGATGATTTTTGGGAATTTTTTTAAAGAAAACTACTCCCTGGAATATCTTAATCTTTTAAGAATATATTTGTGAATATATAATAAATACAAGATAAAATTCTTGGACCAAAAAATTCAAAATTCAACGAGTTATTCACAATTTCTACTGCTGCAGTGATAGCGACCACAGTGCATGAAATTAAAAAAACCAAAAAGTTTATTAAACTAGGAGGTATTTTCTATACCATGACCCTCGGGCAAAAAAAAAAATTGAAATTTTCCGTGAAAGTTTGATGATTTTTGGCCTGCCAAAATTACATTTTTAATTCGATCGAAAAACTGGGGTTCATGGTACGTAGAAACATGTTTAAAAGAAACTGCAATTCAAATCAAATCGATCGGATGATTTGTCTTCGAGTTATAACTGCAGTAAATTTGAAAAATATATTTTCGAGAACCGATAAGCGGCTGCTCTGTAAATGGCTATAACTCAAAAAAACTATTCGAGATATGCTATATGTACTAGAAATTGTAGTATGTTATTTTTGAAAGTATAGACGATCGAAATATGCAAAGAAAAAATGAATTGTGTAAGAAGGACACGTCAATATATTGCACTTGCTAGTAGAGTGAACAAAATATTTATTAAACAATTAAACATTATTAAACCCGACTACTAATAATATAATACGGACAGTTAATAATAAGTGATCTAATAAAGGTGAGGGCGAGAATAGTTAGATGACGTCATGTTGGGTCCTCTCGGAGGGAGAAAAATTTCACACTAGTGGTCCTCCTTAATAATAAATTATGTAATTAAAATAAAATTATTACCTTATTGATACAAAACAAAGATCTTCTATGGCACAGAGTGTAGTCCACTGGCTGTTAGTCTCTACTTCACAGTACATTATTTCTGACGAATTTATTTTAAGTAAGACACGAGAGGGTGGATTAGGAATTCCTTTATCCATGAGAGCTTTATATTCTTCATACGGATAATTTGGCGCCATACATTCAAATTGATTGAGGTATTGTTTTTTAACGTAAGTCGCATCGTGGCCTGATATTCGTCCCAGTGCATTGTGAATTGGTTTTTTTATAAAAAATGAATGCCTTTTTATACATTCCTTAGGTATATATTTTTTATAGTCAGACTCTACAATCTCTCGAGGTACTTGTTTCTCAACCATTACTCTGAAATTTTAATTTATTTAATTATCACACTACTAATTAAATATTTTATTATTTATTTGTGCTGGGGGACATAAAAAACAGAGTGGAGGTAAAACAGACAAAGCTGGAAGAGGAAATTCAAGGACATTGGCATAGAATTGACAGCTCAAAATATCACAGTATATAGAGAGAAATTAAACAAGAAATAGGGGAGGAAAACTACTGGAGAGATGAGAAGCTGCAAGGAGAAATTAGTAAGCAGTGGGCGAGAATAAGGTACCGCAATATTGACAGATCAAAGAGCAAAGGATTTAAAGAAACATGCGACAGAATACGTGAAAAGGAAGAAGAAAACCTGACCCATGGGCTGGAATGTGACAAAATAAAGGGAAAATGGAAGCAGAGATAGTAAAATCCATGTAAAAAAAATTTGTTCCAAAAAGATTCTAAAAGAGTTCGATATGCGGAATTTCTAAATTTGAGACAGATTAGAATTTTGAATGGAATTTTTTTATTGAACTTTTGTAAATTTGATAGTAAAAAAAAAAGTTTAACTAGGATTTTTTGGGCGAATTCTGAGTCAAAATAGAACGTTTTCAAAACGTATCTTTACTACATTTTACTCTCGTTCAAATTTGAGGTTTTTTAACTGGTTCAGAACGAGGGTAAAATGTAATAAAAATACATTTTTAAAAGGATCTTTTTTTACTCAAAATTCGCTCATAAAATCCTAGTTAAACTTTTTTTTTTACTATCAAAATTACAAAAGTTCTAATCCGTCTCAAATTTGGAACGAATTTTTTTTACGCGGGTGAAAAATTTCGATTCCTTAAGGAATGAACAGAATTCTATTGGAAGTGGGAGGAAGAAATACATAAGAAATGTACTTAAAGGAGAACGAATTGTAGTACTAATGAATTACATTAGACAAACTTGAAAAATTACTAAGAGAATTATGGGGAAGAAGAAGAAATAACTAGTGAGTACTATTTTGTACAGATGATAAATAAAAAAAAATTTATTTGTGATAAATAATTGCAAATAATTGTGAGAAATATTAAAATCAATTGCGTTGATTATGATAAGAAAACAAATTTTCTTTTTGTATGTAAATATTGTTGATAAAATAATAATAATAAATTACCTGTACATATCACTGACACCCAGACCAATCAATTCACTTTTATGTTTTTCATAAACAATATCTGGTACTTTATTTTCTAATACATCACATCGTGCTTGATGAAAATAATAATCATAAGCGTTTGAGTCTATTGATTTCAGTCTTTCAAGAGACGTAGGTTTGAATCTTAAACGAAATTCAAATTTACATTTCTCTTGAGGTCCTAGTTTGTAACCAGGTGGTAACCAAAGTCTGGTTGATTTACTTCTCAGGGCAAATAGATGCCTTGCCACTGGTCCAATATCAATTTGTTTGCACACCTAAAAAAAGTTTTAATTATTTATTTAAGTACCGCCATTTAAATAATCATCTCAAGTTACTTTGCCCTATTAGATTCTCTTTACAATAATTATTGGGCTATTTATTTTTTTACCGGATTCGAAACCGTCTGCTGATGTGTGGAGAAAAAATTATTCATGTCATATCTAAATATTATTTTTACCGCTGATATTACCCAGCCTGTATTTATTTTTACAAAACTTTACCGCCTAGTCCATTGGTTTTTAATTAAAAACTTTTTTTTTTAACTTGGACAGATAAAACTTTTTTACTTATCTGATTTAGAAATATCAAGATGAGTTCAATGATAAGTTTCTCCCAAATGATATCAACTGTAAGTTATTTTTTTTAAATCTATATCTCAGCGAAATTGTCCTTTTGTCAATTAATGCTTTTTTTTTTTTTAATTAGTTGATAAAATTTTGATACGCTCATGACAGAAAGTAATTGAAAATTTTTTAAAAGTGGGGGAGGGAATCGTCTGAGAACGGCCTCAATAGTGGGCAGTATTAGACGAAGTTCTGGATTTTAGATTTCTAATTACGTTTTAAATATTAATAGGACTCAAATGATGAAAATCTTTCGACTTATGCATTTTTCCGGAAGCTGAAAAAAATCACTGTAATGATAATCAATTAATGAATTAATAGAAATCTAAAATTCGAGTTTGGTGATTACGGCCCAGCCTTAAGTTTACAATATAAATTTTTTAATTTTAACTCATATTAGGAATAAATGTCCTTAAGTAATCAGGAATTTATGTCATCAAACAAAAATATCGATGACAAAAGTAAATTACAAATAATTGTCAAATAAGTCATTATCTAATCGATTTTTTAACCCTTCGTCACACGCGTTATGAGCGTGGCGCCGCACTTTTTACATTTTCATGGTTTTTTATTGGTTTTACCAAAAAAAAAAAATTCCAAAAAATGTTAATGCTCTTTTCGAATCTTCTAGAAGGGATGATTATTAATAATAATTATACAGTTGTCTTAGAAATTTAATAATTATATATTTTTGAGGTGCATCTCGTGAATGCTTGGCGCTATTGCCAAGTTGTTTTCCCGCTCTTAATATACATCTGTAAGCAAGGTAACCTAACCTGTAATTGTTACTCACTGGTTGTTATTAAAAAAAAATTAATTTCAATTTTTAAATTATAATATTTTTTTAGTCATATGATTATACAAGTTAAATAAATAATATTTTTTAATTTGTACCATTAATGAAATACGTAATTATCTATGGGTGTTAATGTAGCAGACATCAGACAAATTTAAAATTACTAATAAATTGAGTAAATAATTAATAAAATAATATTTTTTAAAAATACGCATTTGAAAAATTTAAAAATTAATAAGTGCATTTTTTATAAATGTGATTATTCTAATTATTTACTCTATTTATTTATAATTTTAAATTTCTCTATCTGCTACATTCACACTCATTAATTATCTGTATGATCCTAAAATTAGCAAATACTTTTAACAATTTTTTGATTTTTTTTTCAGCATAAAAATTTAATTTGAAAAAATATTTGCACTCGCAGAAACTAAAAAAATTGTATATAAATTTTCCTTTTTATAATTAATTATGAAAAGAAATTTTAATAATTGTCAAGTATCGGCTAATCTCGAGATTATTTATCTGCAATTACTAATTAGTATTGTTGCTCTCATTCATAATTATATTACTTTCTTGCTTTTTTAATTATTATTACTCTCTTATTTCATGAAAAAATTTCCAAAATTCGTCAAATATTTAATTTAATGTAAAATTAAATAAAAAATATAATTATCTTCTAATAATAATAATATGTATGAAATATTTATTGAGTACTTGGCAACACCGTATAAAATTTAACACGGCGGCGCAGCGCTCATCGTGCGTGTGACGAAGTCGGGTAAAAACACGCGTGTGATGAAGGGTCAATTGAAATGACTTTTTTAGGGTTGAAAAAAGAAGTCAAATTTCCTATGACTTCTTGGACCAACATCTGCATGTCTTTGAAACTTGGCTTTGAAACAAAAAAAAATTTTTTCTTGTTCTTTTAAATGACATCTTGATGTTGTCTCTGTGCTACTTGGGCTTTCGTAATTTTTGCATTAATTTTTCAAATCAAAATGAAATCAATGGAGACGGAACCAACAGATACAAAGGACTGAAAGTCTTTTGTTGATATTAAATTTTACAGAAATTGACAACTTTTAAAATTGAGACAGTGATCTGTCAAACCGGGACTACAATTTAAAAATATAAGTATTTGTATTTAATTGTTTTTTATATTAAGATAACTCTGAAATTTAAAAAACAAATTATCAAGTGGTAATTATATAATATATATGAGATTAATAAATATATTAATATTTTACCGCAATACAAATATCTTCTACTGTCCAATCTGCAGGACATGGAATTGTTAGCAAATTAATTTCTGTCGCTAAATAAATAGTCACTAATCTGTCTTCTTCCATTCTGCTATTAGTTATTAATTATTCAAAATTTAAAAATTGGTAATTAAATAATATATTAATGATTTGGCTGTTATGTTTTATAATATGGCCACATTTCTTCGGACAAGTATTTTTAATAACAAAAAGAATTTAATAAACCACGAGGTTATGTGTTGTGTAGGTATTTTACATAAATGATATAAATAAAAAAAATACTAAATGCAGTCAAAGTACGAGAGCGCGCGCGTGACTGATGGTAGGGATGTGTGAGTTGAGATCGATATTTTTATAATCGATAAGTGGGTGTTGATAATTCGATTTAAATTTAAATCGACTGTAATATTTAAAATAATATCGAAGTCGAGGGTTTCAAAGTCGATAGTTACTAGTGCGCATGCGCTGATTCAAATATAAGTAGAAAAAATGAGTGTGAATGTAACAGACATCAGACAAATTTTAAATTATAAATAAATAGAGTAAATAATTTAAAAAATAATATTTATAAAAAATGCACTTATTAATTTTTGAATTTTGTAAATGCGCATTTTTAAAAAATTTATTTTATTAATTATTTAGTCTATTTATTAATAATTTTAAATTTGTCTGATGTCTGGTACATTCACACTCATTCGAGAAATCGAAATCGTTAGAAAAAGAACATTAATAATTTTATTTATCTATATTATTAAGAGAATAAGGAAAATTTTGTTCCCGCCATATCTATATGATAGAATTAGTAAATGATATTGAAATTGGTATCATTAGATAGGTCTTGACTTGAATTTGTTCCTTTTCATAGTTTAAACTTTTTTTAATTGCCAAGTATTGAGATAAATAGATTTATCTATATCATTCGAATTACATGTAAATTACGCGGGAAAAAAGACGATCGTATTTATTTTCTTTAAATAAATTAATACTTTAATTATTCTGTCACTAAATATGACTGAATGTCACTGAATATATGGCTATATTATTTATATCGCGTTGCTTATTCCAAAATGACAGATTTGTACACTCCCTTTTGGTTTTAGGAAGCTTATCAAAGCCAAAAAAGTGTGCATAGAAAAAAAAAAAGGATTCATTGACACAAAAAATCTTTACTTGCCTCAAGAAAATTTTGACTTACCCCAATAAATTTTTTGCATTGTGAATTGAAAACAAAAATTTATTTAGAACTAGAAAAAATTACTCGGTGCAAGGAATTATTTCTTGACCAAAAAAATCTTTTTTCGCCCCAAGATAATTTTTGTATTTAATTGATAATGCATTAAATTTTTTGGTGCAAATTAAAATTTTGTTGCGGCAAGAAATCCTTTTTTTCTGCGTATTTTATAAATTTAGTAGTGATATTTGGGCAGTCACGTAGAGACTGCAGGTTGTTTGTTTTCAGTAAACAAAAAAATACTGACAGGGAAACATTTAAAAAAAAAAACAAGGGAAAAATTTTAAAAATTTTCTTGGTAATTAAAAACACGAAAATTTTCAGTTGTCGACTACTCTTGGCATAATAATTTGAAAAATAATTTTTGACGTTTTGTGACATTAAAAAATTTTAATGTCACAAGAACTTACAAATTTTGTTTTGTAGTAAAACTTTAAAATAATTGTAATTTTATAAATAAAATACAGTTTCTACTTGCAATTGTTGTTATTTATCAGCCAAGTGCGCAACTTAAATACTCGTAATTTAAATTTTACATAAATTAGGCCATCAATTTTTTTATTTAATTCAAACTAAAAAAAAAGTACTTTGTTTTTTAAAGTTAATAACTTACGTTACTTGCATATGAGTGTGAATGTAGCTGACAATCGTCAATTTTTCAAATTTTTGAATAAATAAAAAATGAAATCTAAAATAATGCTCACTGATTTTTTAAATTATCTAAATACGCGTTCTTTAAATTTTTATTCCACTTACATTTTATTTATTTATTCAAAAATTTGAAAAATTGACAACTGCCTGCATTATCAACTAAGAAACAAAATTTAAAAATTTTCTTTATTATCAACATTTACTTCCGTTTGTCCTTTTGACATTTCGTAAAATTACAGTTGACGGCACTGTTGTCGGTTGTCAGCCGCAGCAGCCACAGCCAGTTATTAGTCGTTTTGTGTCATTGTGTGTTCTGGTGTTGGCCCTGGAGACTGTCGCAGTCTCGTACTCGTACGATGGTCATATATTTATCTGGTATTCAATAATAATCGAGGCTTATTTAAAAAAAAAAATATTACATCGGAAACAACGAGTAGATTAGAAAAATTACAAACTACAGATATTTGAATTAACGAGAACGTAATAACCTGAGACGTTAATTTATGACAGCCATCGCAAGAAAATAAACTGAAGCAACTAAACCACTGGACTTGACCTCGGCACTATCCAACCAGCCATTTATTAATCTAATCTCTATAGTACTAAATATCAACATACATATAAATTGTTATTGACAATGGAACAACAGGACAACGGGTACTACTGGAATACACTACCCAGTGTTATTATGCTGGAAATATTTTCATATCTTGAACATAAAGACCGAATAAATGCCTCCATGGTAAGTGTCAAGTATACCAGCTGCTTTGCAATAAACTTTCGTCATTAACTTTCTCTAAGTTATCAAAACATTACTCGTATGCACGTATTTATAGTTATGTAAATATGTCAATATGTTTTTTTTATTTGGTTACAGGTTTGTAAAAACTGGAGACAAGCGCTCTTTCATCCAGCCTTCTGGAAAGATATCACGTTCGTTTTAGATGACACTAAAAATTCGTTGTGGTCAAGGTAAACATTATTCTGATATTTATTATCGTGGAGATTAAATATTTTTTATGGATGAGTGAATGCAGCAGATATGAGATATATTTGAGATTACAAATAAAGGAATTTAAAAATTTTAAATATATAAATAAAAAAAATGCATATACTGATTTTTAAATTCTACGAATGCGCATTTTTTTATTTTATTCGATTTTTATTTAGATGACGTAGTTCAGAATTTTTTAAATTCACAATTGACGGCTACATTTATACACATCTGTAATGATACTGAAGTCAGATGACGATCATGAAGTTAGCAGACAATTAAAAATTTTTGAATTTTTTTCTGAACAATCAAATTTGAAGAAAAAAAAACTAAAAATATGCGCATGTAGAAAATTTAAAAGACTACAAGTGCAATTTTTTACGAGTGTGAATGTAGCAGACACCAGACAAATTTAAAATTATAAATAAATAGAGTAAATAATTTAAAAAATAATATTTCGAAAAAATACACTTGTTTATTTCAAAATTTTTTAAATGCGCATTTTTTTAATTTTTAAAATTAATTATTTACTCTATTTATTTATAATTTAAAATTTTTCTGATGTCTGCTACATTCACACGCATAATTTTTTTCAAAATTTTTTTTTTATGATTTATCATTTTTTTTCAAATCCAAAAATTGTTAGACAAACTTCGGCAAACTTCAGTTTCATAGTCAGATGACGTCTAATAGTTTTTGAATTTTTTTAAAACTGTAAATTTAAACAAAAATAACATTTTGAAAAATTTCACTTATAGTTTTTTTAATTTTCTACATGTGCATTTTTTTATATTTTACATTTTTGTCATTCATTTGGTGAAAAAAAAACTCAGAACTGTCTGTTAACTCACGATCCTGAAGTTAGCAGACAATTAAAAGTTTTTGGATTTTTTTTGGACAATAAAATTTGAAGGAAAGAAAAACTAAAAATATGCACATGTAGAAAATTAAAAAAACTATGAGTGCAATTTTTGAAAATATATTTTTTTTTGAAATTTATCGTTTACAACAAAATTTAAAAATTAGTAGACGGTATGATCTGAAGGTAGCCGACGTCTAATAATTTTTTGATTTTTTTATAAAAGATAAATTATAGAAAAAAAAAATATTTGAAAAAATTGCACCTATGGTTTTTAAAATTTTCTACAAGTCCATATTTTTAGTTTTTTTTTTTTTTTGTAATTTATTTGTTGAAAAAAAAAATCGAAAAATTTTTTATTGTCTGCTAACTTCATTATAAAATAAAAACAAGATTTCTTATTGCGTAGAGAAATTTTTTGTAATTAAGAAAATTTTTTCCCTCAATTTATAATGCAGAATATTTATGACACTGAGAGTAACAGACAAAATTTTATAATTTTTATGAATTAATTAGTTGTAAGTAAAATAAAATTTTTAGAATTTGCACCTAAAAATATTTTAAAGTTTTTCTGTGCAATTTTCTAAAAATTTTCCTATAAGTATTTTATTTATTCTTTAAAAAAAAAAAATTTTTTAATACCTGCTACTTTCAGTATTATAAATATTTCTTGCGCTAAATCCTTTTTTTCCGTGTGAGTGTGAATGTTGCTGACGATTGGGAATTTTTTAAATTTATAAATAAATAAATGAAATCATGGTGGCCACATTTCTGGAAAACCTGTAAATGTCAGGGAATTATAAATATACTGGAAAAGTCAGGGAAATGTCAGAGAATTTCGTCACGAAGCTGGAAAAATTTTAACTTTCTTTCTTTTGACTGAAAAAATCCGACAAATTTAGTTTTCTGTCAAAATTGTTCAAAAAGTGACGTGACGCGAATGCGGTTGTAAAACCATCTCGAAAAAAAATTCGTCGAAATTGATCCCAATAGCGAAAAAATGAAGCAGTTAGAATTATCAAGGCTGTTAGAAAAAAAAAGTCTCAGTAGAAACCAATCGCCAGGATCTTCAAGCTATTAACATCCATATTGACAAGTTAAAAAACTAAAAACATTAAATGTATACATAAGTAATGAACTAATAAGTTTCACTATATTTATTATTCGCGTACTTCATTAATACTTTATTAATATTCTATGAAATATTCTTATTTATGAAATTTATTCTAGTGAAAATGAAAAGTTTATTTATATTTTATTATAGAGTAAGTTATATAAAAACATGGATTTCAAATAAAAAATAAAAAATTATTTATTTAATAAATAAAAAAAAAAAAACAATGAACATTGACAAATAATAAAAAAAAGTTTCATTTAACGACAATGATTAATTATTGATTAAACTGACTCATACTATTTTATTTCAAATTAAATAAATATTTCCAATGATTTAATATTACCTACTACACATAGTCAGGGAATTTTTGAATTGTTTGACTGGAATTCCTGGAAAAGCCACGGAATTTCAATCTCAAAAATCTGTAGCCACCATGTGAAATGTAGGTACAGTAAAAATGAAAAAATGCATATGTAGATCAATAAAAAATCTGTACGCGCGTTTTTTTTAATTTCATTATTTGAATTTATTTATTTATTCAAAATTTACAAATTATCTCATCTTCACTCACTCATTTTAGTTATTTGTATTTTTAATTCTTTGTTATCATATTTTAAATTAAATTAATCCCTACATTCCTTATCCATATATACATATATATAATATATATGTAAAATTTTATTGATGCCGAGTTTACACTTAATATTTCATAATACAAATAAATGATTGCAGTTATTTAGGGGATTGTTTTGGTCTGAGCGTTCAAAATGCAACAGTAAGATGTCAAATCCCCCACTGCAGTCTCGAGCTAGAAAAATTACTCCGTAATTTATGTGAGAACAGAAATTTACGTCGGCTTTTTGTCGAGCCATCGACATCAACATTCGAGTGGTCATTCACCTGCTACGATGACATGGAAGCATTGGAGACGTAAGTTTGAATATTTGCTAGTTTTTAAAAAAAATGATGACTGCTGATATTTTGTCTGGTCAACGACTGATAGGTGGACGGAGTCATTATATCTATCGATAATAAAAATAATTGAAACGTCAAAACGTCTGGAGGCACTGACACTCGGTTGTGTTGAAGAATTAGTACTAAATGCGGGTGAAGTTCTTGAGATGTTGGGTTACTATCACGGAAAACATCTGACTCATCTTGGTTTAGCTTCGGTTAAAGAAGATCCTGAAAACTATCAGTTTGTGATATTAAACAGTATTACCTTCCAGCAATTTATAAGCCTCACTATCCTTACACTAGACTACGATTATTTGAATGACACGATGTTGGGGTCATTGACTAGTGGGACTTTAGAGCGACTTGTTGTTCATGTTCATAATTGGAAGGAAAATTATACCGGAACATCAGACGATGCCTGGGAATTGTTTACTCAAAAAAATCCTCGCTGTGAGCTAAGATTAAATTTACTGCACGCCTACACAGGTGTCACCGTCCTAGAACGCCAAATACTCAAACGTAACATGCCGCTCACTCACTTCAAGGCTTTATTCTGTGAATATGTTAATCTTGGAGCTCTTTACACGATCGCGTCGTATTATAGTACGAGTTTGAAGTCTCTTATGTGGATTGATTCTGCAGACAATAACGAATTGTCATTACCACCAACTGATGGAAATCCTGATGGTTTAGTAATGGTGGCTTGGCGTTGCGTTAATCTTCAGGAAATAGTATACATTGGTCATAAATATTATCATACAAATTTGCTTGCGATTGCTCGATTACGAGGTCACACTTTACGAAGATTCGAATTCGCTGAAAATGATATCAAAGAAGAAGATACGCCGCATTATAAATACAAAGAAGTCAGATCCGTGAGTATTTTTATTTTATTTATTTGGGGCCTCATAAAATACCGCACTTATGGGGGGGGGGGGGGTTGACACAGGGGGTCGGGGTCTAAGGAAATGTGACGTTCGCAGCTCATCAAAAAATTTTGCAAATTTTTCGCGGTTTTTTAAAAATTTTATTTCTTTGTTACGATAAAAAGTCATTAGTTTAATATATGTAAATATATGAATATTTCTACGTATATATTTCCGTCATAATAGTTCGATAATTTGTCATACTTTCTTATGTTTTGTTTTTTTGTTATTTGTTTTTCGACGTCAGCACTAGCGTTGCGGTCTGTTATAATCAGTTCTTTTGTAATTCAATATCAAATAACATTTGAAAAATTCTTGGACTTATGATGATTAGCATAAATATTTATTTGTTCGTTATCACAAATTTTTATTGATATATTAAAATTTTATTATTGTCAATAATAAATATAGAAATTTTTGTACTATTAATTGCCATATATTTCTTAAGGGGGGAGGGGGTCTATCATTTCTGATGTAATATAGATAGGGGGGGTCTGAAAAAGTAAAATTTTGCGTGACGGATTTTATGAGCGGTCCCTTTTTCTTAAAGTTCTTGTCACTTTAATTACAAAATAGTATTTTTAATTTTTATTGATATTATCAGGGTTGCGTAACAGTTCAACCAAAGACAAAATAACCGCGACAAAATAACCGACGTCAAAATAACCGAATGACAAAATAACCAAATGACAAAATATCCGCCCTTTTATCATGGTTTTTGTGTGTTTTGTCGTCGGTTATTTCGTCTGCGGTTATTTAAGCGTGACACCATTATCAGAGAATGAAATTTATTAAAAATTCGGGCTCCTAGAAATTATTTTTTAAACAGAGCATGTTCTTTTTTTTTTATCAGAATTTTTTTAATGGTTACACGGAAAAAATTAAAGAGAAAAAATTACAGTTTTTAGGTCCTCGTATAAAAAACTGGAAGTATTCTAGTATGAAACTGTAACTACAGAGATTATTTTTATAGATATCAAATTTCCTAGTTTATAATTTATTTTGAACTAATAATGTAATTTTAAATTTCAAACTCGAGGGACTGCTGATATTTGAAACTGTAATTTTTCCGCTATTCTTTTTTCTGTGTATCTTTTGGGTGAAAATCAGTCAACTCGTTTTGGAATGGCGGTAATTTGAAATTTATAAATCAGAAAACATTTTCATAAATTTTTTAAAAATAAATTTCAAATATAAAGACCGCGCTCATTTTTATAAAAACTATTTCGAAACCTTTAAAATAAACTCATTATTAGAGACAAGATTTTTGCCTTATTTTTTAAATGAATAGTTCAAATTTTTGATATTACGGGGAAAATATTGGTCTTAGTAAAAAAGTTTACGAACAAAAATAGTAGGAAATTTAATTTTCTAAAAAAAATGTCTCTTATGATTTTCTTATAGGATCAATATTTTCACCGCAATTCCAAAATTAAGATTCATAATGAATGATTCAAAATTTTTTTAATTATCAAAATCTTAATTTTGAAATTACGGCTTTCTTATCAGTCCTAAGAAAAAATTATAAGAGACATTTTTTTTATAAAATTAAATTTCCTACAACTTTTGTTTGAAAACTTTTTGTATACGATCAATATTTTCACCGCAATTCCAAAATTAAGATTCATAATGAATGATTCAAAATTTTTTTAATTATCAAAATCTTAATTTTGAAATTACGGCTTTCTTATTAGTCCTAAGAAAAAATTATCACAGACATTTTTTTTAGGAAATTAAATTTCCTACAACTTTTGTTTAAAAACTTTTTTCATAAGACCAATATTTTCCCCGTAATAGAAAAAATTTCACACCACTAATTATTAATTATTTTTAAATCAACGCAAAAATCCTGGCCCTACTCATTATTTTTTTTCTACTTTTTATTTATCATTCCTACCGATTTTACTGAGGCTCTAATTTATTTCATCAAGAAATTTACTTCCCTTCCGGCTGTGATGACATTTTTTCTTATAAATTTTCCTTTTATTGTCCTCTATATTTTTTTTTCTGGGAACCTACACTAGGATCAATAGTTTTAATATAAATTTTGAATTCCATATAAAATATCAATAATAATAACAAAATTACACAGAAGAATAGATAATTAAAGTTTCAAGAACTTAAACCAAGTATAGATTTTATGTAAATATATTCAATTTGTATTCCATTATCTATTTTATTGTTTTCTTATTTTAAAAAAAAAACAAACAGGAAATCAATAGTATACTCGGCGGTAATTGGAAGACATTCTCCGACTCAGAACTGATGCCAGTACTGATAGACGCTATCGCAGGTGACAGCAGAGATGTAATAATGCCATTGGTACTCAGTGACGCCAAGTAATTTATCGCAAAAATTATAATTTATAATTACAATCACAATCACAATCATAATCACAATCATAAACCAAGACCAGTAAACCATCAGCATCATCGCGGCAAAAAAACATCATCGCTATTTACTATCATTTAGAGAACGTAAGTCAAAAAAAAAAACGTCTGTTCACAAAAATAATCAAAAGTACGTTCCCTTATTATTATATTCTATGCATTTAAGAACCATTGCCAATTAATGCGATAGCCAGTGAACAAAAGCTCGTTAAAAAAATTTATTATGTTCCCTGTTCACAAAAGTTGAGTAAAAATTTAAATTGCACTTGACTAAAAATATTATTAAATGATAAGAAGAGAAAACGTGACGACATGGACTCTGCTATCAGGTCCAGTAAGACTCCGACTTAATCAGTCGTTAATTAAATTCGTGGATTGACACAACGCGTAAATAAACAAACAAAATATATATATTAAAGAGGGAAGTAGATAAAAAAAAATACATAATCACCCGGTGATCTTCCAATGGAAAAAAAACGAAGCGATTCCAGAATAAGTAGAGATATTACTTGTATTATTTTTTTTTTTCAACTGCTGGAAATTATATTAGAAAAAAAAGGATAAAGTAATTGCTCCGTAGAATATGAATAATTAATAACGATGCCTAAATAAATTCAGGCGAGATGATAGATCTATTTAATAACAATAATCGTGTAGAACGCGATTATAAAATAATATACAGCGACCCGAGGTTATTTTTAATACGACAACCAATCGGACGCACATATTTTTAAAGAAACGCCTTAATTTAAATTGAGGTGTGTTAACTCTTAGTGTTAAATCGTGAGAGTTAACTTCTATTACTACATACATACTATATCGCGACGCGATTCACGGTAAATATTGTGCCGTCAATGCCATTGCGAACATCTATTTTTCAACTAGGCGGATTAGTTTGCTAGTCGTAAGAGGATATATTCAGCGCACATGCATACATATGTTACATCTACGGACTTGAGATCTTGTATTATTGATTAAGATTTAAGATTCTTTATAATGCTGATACGAAAAATCGTTATGTTTAAAATACAAAAGATATGATTTTTGAATTTGAAATTCTACACTGATGTCGCTCAGGATTTTAATTGCTAGTAATATCTTTTAAATTAATTAAACATTTGTAATTAATGTGGAAAAAATATTTTTTAGGAAACTATCGAAAAGTTTGGGGAAAAAATTTTTTTAAAAGATATTGGCAATTAAAATGTTTTTTTTGGAATATAATTTAATTATTTTTTGTATTTTGATATTAAAAGATATATTTTTATGATACTGAAATTAACCGACTAATAATTTTTGGATTTGAAAAAAATGATAAATTATAAAAAAAATATATTTTAAAAAATTGCACTTGTAGTCTTAAATTTTCTACATGTGTATATTTTTAGTTTTTTTTTTTCTTCAAATTTGACTGTTCAAAAAAAAATCCTAAAGTTTGTGTCTGCTCTTCGGGATCATTTATTATGATACTGAAATTAATCGACTAATAATTTTTGGATTTAAAAAAAAATGATAAATTATAAAAAAAAAAATATTTTTAAAAATTACACTTATAGTCTTTTGAATTTTTTACATGTGTATTTTTTTAGTTTTTTTTTTTCTTTAAATTTAACGGTTCAAAAAAAAATCCTAAAGTTTGTGTCTGCTAACTTCGGGATCATTTTTTATGATACTGAAATTAACCGACTAATAATTTTTGGATTTGAAAAAAAATGATAAATTATAAAAAAAAAAATATTTAAAAAAATTAAACTTATAGTCTTTTAAATTTTCTACACGTGCATATTTTTAGTTTTTTTTTTTTTTTTAATTTAACTGTTCAAAAAAAAAGTCCAAAAATTTTTGTCTGTCAACTTCGGGATCATTTTTTTATGATACTGAAGTTAGCCGACGTCTAATAATTTTTGAATTTTTTTTTCAACAAATAAATTACAAAAAAAATAAAAAATAAAAATATGCAGATGTAGTGAATTCAAAAAACTACAGGTGCAATTTTTGAAATATTTTTTTTTTTAATAATTTCTCATTTTAAAAAAAATCTAAAAATTATTAGACGTCGGCTAACTTCAGTATCATATTTTTTTATGATACTGAAATTAACCGACTAATAATTTTTGGACTTGAAAAAAAATAATAAATTATAAAAAAAAAAATATTTAAAAAAATTACACTTATAGTCTTTAAAATTTCCTACAAGTGCACATTTTTAATTTTTTTTTTTCTTCAAATTTGACTATTAAAAAAAAATCCAAAAGTTTGTGTCTGCTAACTTCAGTATCATTTTTGTTGTGTTAAAGATAAAAGGCGCGAGTACTCCGTACTATTGACAATGGAATTTAAAAAAAAAAAGAAAGATTTAGTAACATGTATGTATGCTTGTCGTAAAAAATGCCAAAAAATTATTTAAAATCGTATGAATATTGCGTGGAAAGTATAAACAAAATAAAAAAAAAAAAGTTAAAATAAAAAATAATAATCAAGAAAATAACAAACTGTTGAGTGAACAAAAACAAAACAGGACGGGCCTTAATATGTACCTGAGTCGTTTGTTTTTAACTACAAACGATTAATATTCGTGAGAATGTTAAAATAAAAAAACAAATAATTAAATAAATATCCACGCCCGCGGCCCCGCGCAATTTAAAAGTAATTGGTTTATTAGATAGAAATGAAAAATGATTAGAGCGATGAATTAACATCAATTGTCAAAATACTTTATGTTAACTTTTTAATGTCTCTTTTAACTGACTTATTTTTTTGTTTTATATTTGTTTATTTTTTTTTTTTTATCACTTTACGCCTGAATTTATTGTTAATATTTTTTTTTGACAAGTAAAAATAATGTATTGCAATGTGAGGAAGAAAGTGAAATTGCGAGAGCGAGAGAGAGTGAGAAAGAGAGAGAGAAAGAAATAAAACAGAGATAAAAAAAAAAGAAATTAATGAACATTGACAGTAATAATGCATTATTATCAGTGCGTATAGTGAAAATAAATAAAAAAAAGATTAAATAAACAAAATAACAATCAAGTAATACCGCGTGATCGTCTTCTCGAGGTAAGAAAGACCTCATTGTACAAAGCTAAGTAGAGAAAAGAACACGTGTAGCCGTTCAGTGTGGGCACAATGCAAGATTAGATGAATTTTAAAAATCAATTATACAAACTAGTGGAGATAAATATTAAGATGCGATAAAATAACAAACGATTTATAAGACTGAGCTTGCCAAAAGCGTTAACGCAATTATAGAACTGAATAGGCTGCGTGTATTGAGGCTCACATTTATCACTAATTGTTTGATTAAATATTTAACTCCCGATTGGTTTGAGTCAGCAAATATATTTAAATATGATATATATGTATATGATGTATACGAATTGACAATAAGTGTAATGAATGAGAGTCCAGTTATATTAGAAGACGATACGTATGAAATAGTTTAGATCTGAAGAAGCCCAGAGCTCACTCGAACTCACTTTTAAATTTCCCCAGAAAATAATTATAGACGAAAAAAGTTGGCGTTTTTTTTTAAATTCAAATCTTGGATAAAAAAAAATTATACTGAAGTTAGGCGACGTCTAATAATTTTTAGATTTTTTTATAAATGAGAAATTATTAAAAAAAAAATATTTGAAAAAATTGCACTTGTAGTTTTTTTAATTTTCTACATATGCATTTTTTTTTTTTTTTTTTTTTTTTTTGTAATTAAACGGGTTAAAAAAAATCTGAAAACTTTTAATTGTCTTCTAACTTAAAAATCATAATTAGCCGGCTAATAATTTTTGAATTTTTTTAAAAACAATAAATTTTGAGAAAAAAAATATTTTAAAAAATTGCACCTATAGGTTTTTTAATTTTCTACATGTGCATTTTTTTTTTTTAATTAAATTGTTGAAAATTAAATTCAAAATCGTTAATTTTAGAATCATAAAGAAATGATACCGAAATTAACCGACTAATAATTTTTGGATTTAAAAAAAAAATTATAAATTATAAAAAAAAAAGGATTTTAAAAAAATGCACTTATGGTATTTTAAATTCTCTATATGTGCATTTTTTTAGTTTTTTTTTTCTACAAATTTAATTGTCGAAAAAAAAATCCGAAAATTGATAATTTTGTCAACTTCAGGAAAAAAAAAAATATTTAATTATTTTTTATAATTTAAAAAAATGCCAACTGCAAGATTCTAACGATAGAAAATAAATAATAAGAAAAAAAAATGTTAACTATTAAGAGCCGCCTGCCAGGAATCAAAATAACTGTAAATTAATATCAAACGAAAGCGTATTATAGCGAGATAATTAATAAAAAAAAAAAAAAACTAACAAATTGTTAAGATCTATTTTTTAAAAAGCGATCGTATATATTTTTTTACTAAGGCAGGCCTTAGTAATTATTGTGGTTCCATGTTTATATGAGAATAATGATAATCATAAATAAATAAACTGTAAAAAGGGAGCCAGGATTATAATATCTGTGATTAACAACAACTTCGTCGGCATATTAACTCACAAATAAATAAATATGATGGGGACTTAATTGTTGGTGTATTATATGACTAATCAAGTAGTAAAACCGTAATAAAATAATAAATTATATCTACTTATTGTATACGTTAACGAGTGAGCTAGAGTTTTAATTCTGCACGGGCAAGTAAATTAAACATCTGTGATAAAATATTAAGCAAAATAATAAGAAAAAAAGTTTAAATAAAAATGAATTCTTAGAAAGATGTACGAAAGAACGAGAGAGGAAGAAAGAAGGCTGTTTTTATCTGTGCATTACGCCAGTTAAATTGACAAGTGTGAGATCGCTAGAGATTATTATTTATTTTTAAAATATGTAAAATATCTGTATTAATATATATATCACTTGTAACAATACCCAAGTTTGCGATACTAAAAGTAGCAGACTCACGATTATTTTACTGTTCGTTTAAATCAGTGGCTTAACTCAGACGTATGTCAGACTAGTGGACAGTAGACGAGACTTCTAATCCAAAGGGCGCGAGTTCGATCCCGGCCAAAGTCAGTTTTAAAACAAATTACTCTAGCAGATCCGAATTACGGTAACTTACCGTAAAATGCGTAATTTATGGTAATATTGCGGCAACTCTTAGTAAATTTGTGGCAACACTGCGGTATTTTAGGTAAGTGCGGCATTTTACCGCAAATTCGTGGTAACATTGCGGTAATTTCCCTTAAAAAGCCGTAAATTGTTGTATATTACCGTAATTTGCCGCAAATTATCATACAATTCGGCAAATTTGCAGTAAAGTCCGGTGTTATTGTGTCAAATTACGGCAATTTACCGTAAAAATGCGTTAATTGACCGCAAATTCGGATCTCCTAGTTACTTACGAGAAAAAAACTTGAAAATATAAGCATAGAAAAATTTAAAAAGTTCTAGACATACATTTTTGAAATTTTTTCTGAATATTTTATTTGGTTATAAAAACAAAAATTTTTTAAATGTCTGCTACTTTTAAAATTATCCAATTTATGACTTAAAGTAGCAGACATTCGACTATTTTAGTGTTTTTTTTAAACGAGTCATTTATCTCAGACGTATGTTAGCCTAGTGGACAGTAGACGAGACTTCCAATTCAAAGGGCGCGGGTTCGATCCCGACCAAAGCCATTTTTAAAATGAATTTTTCTTTATCCCTTAGTCGAAAGTACGCACTTCCCTCCCTAATTTTAAGGCCTAAAGTCTCATTTCCCTCTCCTGGTGGAGTTACACGCGCCCCACTTATATCGCCGGGAGCAAAAAATTTTTTCGTGCCTACGGAAACAGCCGGCTGCTGCCATCTACTGAACGTCTACCACTTTATCAATAAAATTTTTGACGATAACATCATAGATCGTTGCTTTATTTATATATATGTCAGTGTTTTTGTGTCTCGTTGTTTGTGATATTTTAAGTAAACAGTGTACTTGCAATAATAAAATGACTGAAAAAGTATCATCTGATGACTTTATGGACGAGGATGAGGTGATAAAAGATTTTGATGCAGAGGCGAGGTTAATTATTGAAAGTTTATGTATTCATTTATATATTTTTTATTGGCAGGGAAAAAAAACTTGTTCATAGGCATAAATTTATTTCTTTCGAAAAAAAATAATTTTTTTTTATTTTTTATTTTTTATAAGTATAATTATGTCTTTTTTTTTGTTTTGTTTTTGATGCCTGCCCCCGCCGACCAGACGCACTCGCTTCGCTCGTGCTTTCAAATGTCGCGGGGCAGGCATCAAAAACGCAACAAAAAAAAAAAGAGAGACGGAAAAAAATTAAAGTTTTATGTATGTCCGAAAGAGGCGCGTCAATAGGGAGCAAATAAAAAAAACATGGCCGACCTGTCAGCTGAAGGCAGAACGTGGTTGTATTGTTTATAGTATTCAAAAATGTAATTAATAAACGTACTTTCGACCAGGTATAAAGAAAAATCGTATACACCACACGGGAAGATAGTTGAAAGCCCTACCCTGTGTGTCATGATGCCCTCGGCTTCGCCTCGGGCATCTTATCACACAGGGCAGGAATTTCAACTTTCTTCCCTTGTAGTGTAATATACTATTTTACGAGAAAAAAACTTGAAAATATAAGTACAGGAAAATTTGAAAAGTTCTAGACATGCATTTTCGAAATTTTTTTCTGGGTATTTTATTTGGTCGTAAAATAAAAATAAAAAATGTCTGCTACCTTCAGTATCAAAGTTTATGTAATAATATATCTCAGCGATCATCTCGCTCATAAATAAATAAATAAGTAATTACCTGTAACAATCTTTGCGTACGTATTAGAAAAAATATATTATTTATATATATTTATATATAAATGAATGAATAATCAAAAGGAACTTGGCAACACACAAGCGAAGCCTTGCGAGAAAGTTTTATTATAATATTCAAAGACTGTCATTCCAATATATACTCATTTTCTATCACGTACAATGTCATATAATTATTGTTTAATGTTTACGAAAATCTAAATATAAATAATTTATTATTGTTTATAAATTATATGACTTTTCATTCCATAATGAGTTTGACATTCTGGTATAGACTTCGCTTATTTTTGTGGAACATCTGAAAAGAGTACTACAACAACAGTATTATAAGTTCCTTAGAATAATAAATATCGATATTATTAAATAAATAAATAAATAAAATTATTCTAATATGATGAGGCCAGAAAGTTAATGTTTCATTAAATTTATATTTATTAATTGAAGCTTTAATTATTTTAATTGAATTATTAATTATAGAAAAAACGTTGACTTGTTTTCTTTAGGTTATCTAAATTTTTTCATATTTTTAACAATTAAACTGCGAGTTTTAATGCCTGTAGCCAATTTAAACAAAACCAAATTCAAACCAATACGAAAATTATCATCTTCCCTAGGGCAGAAAGTATTCAGATTCTGTCCGCCATTAGTATTCTGCAAAGAGAGTAGAATATTCTAACCTGCGTGTAGTTTTTCAAACTTCTTCCAGAGAGAGAATGAACTAAAACTCTCCCCCACTACCGAAAATTTTTAAACTGCGCGTGCGTAAAGAAAAGTGGGAGAATATTCAGTGCATAGAACACCCAGAGTGGGAGTAAAAGACGGAAACACCCGAAGTACATTCTTTTGATGACAATTTTACTCGAGCCGAAGGCGAATGTCGCAAACGCAGATTTGAATCTTTTACTTCTCTAGTGTGAATACTATTTTTTTTTTGTACATCTGCTCGTTTCTTTTGGCTCCAGGCATTCAAACTTCGAGTTTCAATGCAATTAATTATAAAAAATATAGTGAGCGAAAATTAAAGACGATTTTAGATGCTGGGTGATGGCAGCACTCACCTTCGGCTCAAGTTAACCTCAGCTTCATCTAAAATAGTTTTTTTTTATTTCCCGCCACAAAAACTGAAATTTAAATTTAAAATTTAAAAAATGTAATAATAAGAATAAAAAAATATATATATATAAAAGTATAAAAAAATATCAATGAAACATTAGCGTCGTGACTGGATAATAAAGTGTAATATTAAAAAGCGCAATTGAGTGAGATAAGAATGCATATATACGATAATTAAATACGCTCTAGATGATTTAATTATTTATTTTCCTTTTACAGGATTAATTTAAAAAAAAAAACTATCAAAACAAAATAATAATATTAAATAAATAAATAAAAACTGTCGTGTTTGAGATGATTCCATTTTTAAGGAAGAAATCGATTACTGTTAGTTTGAATATTTTGAAAATTAAATTATTAATTACTAATAAATATATAAATAAATATAGAGGAGGAAATGACGTTTTAATTTGTAAGTTGAATTTAAAATAACGCACACTTTAGTTTTGAATCAATAAATATAAATAAAAATATATAAATATAATATACGTCGTTTTCTCGCTCTAATATTTACACTATAATTATTATGAAAGTAGAAAACAGATTATAGGTCGCAAATTATTATTACGATGAGAATTTATAAATAAATACGCACAATAATTACACGTGCTGATTAATTCAAATACCCGACAACGTTAATTTATTTACTTATGTTGTATTTATACATATATGTATATTTTTTTTATCGTTTCAACTCTTATATTGTTTATTTTTACTGTACATCAATATTATAATTTTTATGTCATATATTATTTTTAACAGTTTAATCAAACATATATATATATATATATTTTTTTTTTTATTTTTAATGGTATTTATATTCTCATCAATTGTGCGACGACTAGTTAATTAGAATACATTATGGAGTAAAAAAAAAAGTTTTAAAATAAAGACCACGATCTGCAGGCGGACCGCGGTGTTTAGTTACCCGCACAATCGCAAAATGATATTTTAAAATTTGAATGTACGAAAAAAAGAATAGTGGAAAAATTACAGATTCAAATAGCAACAGTTCCTCTACTTCGAAACTGTAGAAATTATATTACTTTTGAACTGCAGCAATTACTCATAAATTATTAAAGTTAATTTCAGTTTTAAATGGAGTTTCATTTAAAATAAAGTTTCATTCAATTAAAAATACATTAAAAACTGTTAAATTTTGTATCTATCGCACGGAAAAAAATTTTGGTTACTCTGACCACAATATTGTAGTAAAAAATTGTAGTAGTGAGTACTCAAATATATAGTAATGGATACTACATAAATAGTACCGACGTTACTGAGGTAAAAGACCCAATACCTGATCAGGGAACAGGTATCAGATCACTCCATGTATTTTTGTAGATATATTTAGTAAAATTCAGTAAATATAGATTTACAAATACATGAGTGATCGGGTACTGGGTCTCTTACCTTACACGTGGTTGAGGTTATGCCAAGTTGGAGTTTGCAATTTTTTACTACAACTTTTAGTAACCTCAACTACAGCTTCTGTTGTAGCAACTACAATTTTTCCCGTAGGTACATGAAGAAATTATTTTTGTTTGAAATACTGTGTCATAGTAAAGCTGCACCATGTTGGCCTCCTAACAGAAATAGAAATAAACGCATGGAAAGATTACTATGGCCATAGTAGAATTTACTATGGTTATAGTAATTTGTAATATGATCACTGTAAATTTTACTATGGCCATAGTAATTTTTTTATGCGTTTATTTCAATAGGGTGGCCACGAACCGGGAATACCGGGAATTATCAGGGAATTTAATGCAACCGGGAAATATCATGGGAATGTCAGAGAATTTCGAAAAGTATCCGGGAATTAAATTGTAACAGTTCAAAATTTAAAAAATTTTAAGTATACACTAGTTATAAAAATTAAGGGATCTCAAAAAAATTGCAAATTTTAAAGTGACTTTCAACAGGTTGTAACTCGAAGGAAAATGGTCATACGACAAAAACAAAAAAGGCAAATTGTAGCTTCAAGTGTCTAGTTTTCTGATCTGGTCTTTAAATTTTTTTATTATGTGCGGTTCCGGAGTAATCCTAAGAAAACTATCGAAAAAGAAATTTACCAAATTTTTGCTCGTCTTAAAAACGGTCTTCGAGCTTCAATTAATTTTTTTCGATAATTATGATTGATTTTTGATTGCTCCGGAACCGTGCATAATAAAAAAATTTAAAGACCCAGATCAGAAAACTAGACACTTGAAGCTACAGTTTGACTTTTTGTTTTTATTGTACGACCATTTTCTTTCGAGTTACAAATTGTTGAAAATTACTAAAAAATTTGAAATTTTCTTAATATCCCTTAATTTTTGTAACCAGTGTATTTTTAATTTATTTAAATCATAAAATTTCTTATTAAATATTTTAACTTACACATTTTTAACATCGAATAATCAAAAGTAGGCAATTTTAATTTATTTTATTGCCATTTTTTGTGGTTTCTCTTATGATTTAATTATCAAATTTAATTATTAAAAATGAAAATATAATGAAAACTTTGAATATCTAAATGATACAGATAAAATTTCCAAATCAGGGAAAAATGTGAAAAACTTTACTCGAAAACCGGGAAATATCAGGGAATTTTTAAATCATTTCTTTGTGGCCACCTTGATTCAATTTCCGTCTGGTGGCTAACATGGTCCGGGGTTACTATGACACCATAGAATTTCAAACAAGAATAATTTATCCGTGTAATTATTTTATTACAAGAAGTAGTTTCAATTATTACACTGCAAACTACAACCGAAGTTTTTTATACGAGGGCGTTGTTTTTTGAACTAAAAACTGTAATTTTTCCACTGCTCTCTTTTCCGTGTAAAAAAGAAAACCAATCGACCATCCGAGATTTAAAAAATAAAATAACTCGGACAAAAGTATTATAATTATCTACAATCATACTTGTTTAATACAACTTAAAAATTATTTATTAATAATAATATGATTGTTCTCCGCGCTGCTGTATTTAAATATCACTATTATAAATAACTGGTATATATTCTCATTGAATTTATTGTTTTCCTTTTGTCAATTGTTTGCAATTATTGATAACAATTTAAAATTTAAACGCGATGAAGTGTTTAAATTTAAAATTAATATTTTCTTGTTTTAAAGTAGATTGAGACACTACATAAATTTAATAAATAAATATGAAGATAAAAAAATACAAAAAAATACAAAAACAATTTAAAAATATTGTCGCTGTTTGTTGTTAAATTGTGTCTCTTAATAAATCTGTACCAAGACAAGATCGATGGTAATAATAATAATGTAATAATTATGTAAAATATATCACTTTGGTATCATATTTAATGTCCATATTAATTATTAATATCAGTCTGTAGTCGGGTCAGATGACTTAACTTTAATAAGTTACTAAAAATAAATTCAATATGTCTGATATTGATTTTACATAATTTTTAAATTATTATTATTATTAGATCAATACACAATGTATTTAATCATTTAAAACGAATTTAAATAAAGAAATAATTTGTGTGCGGTAATTGGAGTTATTAATTTTATTATTCCTGTCAATTTTAATCTATTATATTTTTCGTAATTTACAGTTTTTATTTTGTAATCTATATTATTAAGAGAATAAGGAAAATTTTGTTCCCGCCATATCTATATGATAGAATTAGTAAATGATATTGAAATTGGTATCATTAGATAGGTCTTGACTTGAATTTGTGCCCTTTCATAGTTTAAACTCTTTTTAATTGCCAAGTATTCAGATAAATAGATTTATCTATATCATTCGAATTACATTTAAATTACGCGGGAAAAAAGACGATCGTATTTATTTTCTTTAAATAAATTAATACTTTAATTATTCCGCCACTAAATATGACTGAATGTCACTGAATATATAGCTATATTATTTATATCACGTTACTCATTCAACAATGACAGATTTTTCTACTCCCTTTTGGTTTTAGAAAGCTTCTCAAAGCCAAAAAAGTGTGGATAGAAAAAAAAAGGATTCATTGACACAAAAAATCTTCACTCGCCTAAAGAAAATTTTTACTTACCCCAATAAATTTTTTGCATTGTGAATTAAAAACAAAAATTTATTTAGAACTAGAAAAAATTACTCGGTGCAAGGAATTATTTCTCGACCAAAAATATATTTTCTCGCCCCAAGACAATTTTTGTATTTAAATGATACTGCATAAAATTTCTTTACTAAATATGACTGAATGTCGCTGAATTTTAGGTGACTTTCATATAACTTTTAGATTACTTCCCGCTAAAAAAATTCAAGAAACTGAAGAATTCAAGGAACTTGAAAACAGCAGGAAGTTTTGGGACCGACCTGCAAAATCAACAATTTTCCATATTTTTTTTTATTATCCTTAAGTCCTGGAAGTAATTTGTGTGTTTAATTTTATAAATCGATTAAATACTTTCAAAGATATTAAACATTTATTGAGGATAAGAGACGTCAATTTCGTTTAAATTGTAAGTAATTTAGGAATATTAAGAATTCATCTCAATTAATTCTATCTACTTTTAGTGATCATATATTAATTATTATTCTATTTAAATATAACTAATTGTTTTAATTTTTAAATACTTTATAATAAAAAAGGTCTTTGAGCTCGAAAACCCCGGGAAGTTTTGGGACTGGCCCACAAGGCCAACCACTGCCCAGATTTTTTTTTCCAATAAATCAATTACAAAAAAAAAAGAAAAATAATTTGGAATAAATAAATAAATCATAAGTAGAAAAAAAATTTTAAAATTCGTATTTAGATAAATGAAAAATCTGTACGCGCATTTTTTTAAATTTGATTATTTGAATTTATTTATTTATTTATTCAAAATTTATAAATTGTCTCATGTCTGCTATACATTTACATGATCCTGAAATCAACAGACAATTGAAAATTTTCGGATTTTTTTTTCAACAAATCAATGACACAAAAAAAAAAAAAACTAAAAATATGCACATGTAGAAAATTTAAAAAACCATAGGTGCAATTTTTCCAAATATTTTTTTTTTATAATTCATCGTTTCTTAAATAATCAAAAAACTATCAGTCATCAAAAAACTTCACTATCAATGAGGGTGAATGTAGCAGCCATCAGACAAATTTAAAATTATAAATAAATAGAGTAAACAATTAATGACCGTGAAGTTAGCCGACACCCGCCATTTTAAAAATGAAAAAGCTTATAACTTTAGAAAAAAAAAAATTTTCAAATTTAAAAAAAATGCTCGTGTAGATTTTTCAATTTTCTAGACGAGTATTTTTATAAAAAGATCAAAAAATAAATACTCGAGGTACAATTTGAAATTAAATTTTAAGATTACTGATTTTGTATTCAAAAGGTTTTACAAACCTCATTACTTTTTGATTTTTATATATAATTTTTCGAAATCTAGACGAGTATTTTTTTTATTTTTCACTTTTCCAATTTTTTAATCTGGAAATTAACCGTTTTCGAATAAAATGTCTTGTAATTTAAAAGAAAACAAAAATTTTGAAATTTCGAAAAAATACTCGTGTAGAGTTTTCAATTTTCTAAACGAGTATTATTTTTAAACGATCAAAAATACTCGAATTGTTATTTTAAATAAAAATTAATTAATAAAAATATCAATTATAATTTTTTTTTTATATTATATTTTTCAAATTATTAAAATGATTATAACTCGGATTTTAGCGACTTGACTCGTTGGACTTTTTTCGAAGGGAATAAAATTTCCTATAAAATTTCTATCAACATTTTTGATGTACTTTCATTGGTTTATGTTCTGCATGCCAATAAAGGTAAATTTCATAGGAAAAATGAGTTCCGCAACGGACACAAGTGAAACAGCTGGAATTACAGCTAAGTAACTATGGGCACTTTTGAAGAACACCAAATGCCCTACAATTTGCGACCAAAACCGCCTTGATATCATGAAACGCAGCTGAGTATTAGAAAGTTGAAAAAAAAAGTAATTTAATTTACGTGTATTTTAAATGGGAAATCTTTGAAATCAAATGGCAAGTACTTAGCATTGGAATTAAGAGCTCATATTTGGTGAGAAATTTTTTTTTCGATGAAGATTGCTCAATCTAGGACTCTAATATTTTTTTTCCTCCGGTATTATCTGTTACTTTCGATTGAAAGAGTCTCAGAAATCGCCAGTTAAATTCTCTGGAAATCCCAGAGAAATCCCATAGTCAAGTTCTCTGGAAATCCCAGAGAAATCGCATAGAAATCCCATAGAAAATATAGACCCAGCAGTCGGAGTTGTAAAAAAAATAGAATTATCGCAAGTTAAATTCTCTGGAAATCCCAGAGAAATCCCATAGAAATCCCATAGAAAATATAGACCCAGCAGTCGGAGTTGTAAAAAAAATAGAATTATCGCAAGTTAAATTCTCTGGAAATCCCAGAGAAATCCCATAGAAATCCCATAGAAAATATAGACCTAGCACTCGGAGTTTAAAAAAAAAATAGAATTATCGCAAGTAAAATTCTCTGGAAATCCCATAGAAATCCCATAGAAAATATAGACTCAGAGATTTGAGATTTTGCTTGAGCACTTAAAAAAAAAAACTTTTGCGGAAATGAATCACCCTAATATATATATATATATATATAAAATATTATTTGAAATTTCAAAATTTGTAAACAGCGTCAAAGCTTTTTAATTTTGTCGTAAGTACACTCTCGTAGTCATAAATACGGGAGCCTCCGACTATAAATTTTAAAAACAAATTAGCTTTTGATTAATTATAAATTTATGAATTTTTATTTAAAATAACAATTCGAATATTTTTGATCGTTTAAAAATAATACTCGTTTAGAAAATTGAAAACTCTACACGAGTATTTTTTTGAAATTTCAAAATTTTTGTTCTCTTTTAAATTACAAGACATTTTATTCGAAAACGATTTCGAAAAATTATATATAAAAATCAAAAAGTAATGAGGTTTGTAAAACCTTTCGAATACAAAATCAGTAATCTTAAAATTTAATTTCAAATTGTACCTCGAGTATTTCTTTTCTGATCTTTTTATAAAAATACTCGTCTAGAAAATTGAAAAATCTACACGAGCATTTTTTTCAAATTCGAAAATTTTTTTTTTTTTTTCTAAAGTTATAAGCTTTTTCATTTTTAAAATGACGGGTGTCGGCTAACTTCACGGTCATAAACAATTAACACAATAAAATTTGAAAAAAATGTGCATTTTTTAAATTTTCAAATTAACAAGTGCATTTTTTTCAAATCATTTACTCTAATTATTTACAATTTTAAATTTCTCTATCTGCTACATTCACACTCATCACTATCATCCATCTACTCATAAAAAACTATCCAGCAATTAAAAATTGGCGCGCAAAAACGAAACACAAGTAGCGCCATTATTCGAACGATCACGCGGTGCTTCCGTTTTAACTTCCGTTGGTCAGCAGGTCAACCACGAGGGTCGTTGCAAGACGAGAAGTGCACGCGCGTGTATCACCCGAAAGGGTGATGAATGCGTGCTTACTACCGGCGCTCTTACATATATACTCACATATATATACACACACATAATATACACACACCTACTGCTGTGACAATCCTGCGACAAAGACAGAAAACACGAGTACTCATGTTCCTAGAAAAGGGAGAACAAATTCGGCGGACTAACAGTCAGTACACAGTAGTAAGTGTTGCCGCACCGCCATATTGAATTACTCGTTGATTTTTGTGCGAAGGTGGCGCGTGTTTTTCTCATTCTCCTGATTTTTATTAATCTCATACACATCCCTCCCAGTAGACAACATTACCCCCAATAAATAAATAAATAAATAATTAAATACGTCATAAGTAAATGTAAATAAACTCATATTATTTACATATGCGAGCCAACAAATATATGAGAAAATGCCGCGATTTAAAGACATTGTGAAAACGTGTAAAAATAGTGCGTGCTCAAGTAGTAAACGGTCAAGTGTGTGATGTTGGTCATTGTCCCCCGTTTATTATTTAATTAAAAAAAAAAAACACTCGAGAGAATGAAAAAAAAAAACATATGTGTAAATGTCAAATATGTTTTCCGATCCTGAGTATTTAATTACTGAGTTATAAATTAATATTTAATTTATCAGTAATTGCACCGGGTCTGTAAAAAATTGCCTGTAATCAATAAATATTTTTATCAACACAACCTATAAATTGAGGTAATTATATATTTTATATATATATATTTTATAAGGAATAATTTAATATTTCATTGAGTTTTGAGTTCTTAGGTAATGGGGTTTTATTTTTTAAAAATAGAATCCTAATAATAAAACAATAACATTTTTATTTCCAATAAAAAAGTACACATTCGCAGCACGTCCTTGGCATTCTTCCTAATTTATATATATATATATATACATATGTGCAAGAATGTGTTTTTTAATTGAAGCATATAAATATTATTGATATTTATTTAAATTTTAAAAAAATAGAACCAAGTAATGGCAATTAATTGTACAATTATCCGGCAAAGTAACGCGCGATAGTAGACAATTGCGATATTCATGATTGTAAGATAAAGAAAAGCCACGTATATAATAAGAAGGAGAACGATATATATATAAAAAAAGACGGCAGTAGCAAAAGAGACTGAAAAAGGAGGGAAAGAGCGAGGTCGCGCACGGTTGTCGGCCCGAAATGACAGTAATTACGTGAAATCGACTCGACATACAAACATGTTGCGATCTTACTATGTAGCATCTCAACACAAGTATCGTAAGGTCTTTTATTTACCATAAATCTTAATATTAACATATGTGTTGATGTAATCTAAAACTTAATATATTTTTTTATCATCTCCAGTTTTGATGTCCGTCCGGGGTTGAGGTTGGTGAGGTCGCCGGTGAAAAATCGATTTCCCGATGTACACACGTATGTACCGGGGGTTTGTGTATACACGTCCATTTGTATGGATGTGGATATATGTATATATATTACAATTACAAAAAAAACGTCCAGATATTGGAAAAGGGAAAGGGAGAGATACGGGAAATTGGTGAAAAAGCCAGGGGTAGGGTAGGAGTATTGGATATGTTATGCATTGGAATGAGAATAACTTTTGGTCGCGCCCCCGCTGACGGTACAGCGTTACGGGTTTCGACAATCTGAAGTAAATGAAAGCAGCTAAGCGGGGAGAGACGAACAGAAAGAGCGAGTTGATATGAGTAGAGTTGAGTTTAGTAAGAGAGCAGAGTAAGAGCGAAATCGTGGGCAGGAGGACAAGGGTCCGAGGGGAGAAGTAATTAATGTGCGACAGTGTCCCCTCTCCTACACACCAATGGAACGAACGAACAGCAAACGAACAAAACGTCCATATCCATTCGCTTTACTCTGTCTACTCACTACTGTACTCCACATCTACTCTTTCTCGCCGTCTCACTTGCTCTTTTTTTTTTTTTTATTATTATTTCTCGTGGTTTAGTTTGTTGCTTTGGAGCAACTCCTCTTTCCCTCCTTCGGCTCCTCTATCATCCCCTGTCCCCTGTCCCCGTTACCGTTCCCGTTCCCTCCCCAGTCGACAGAAACCTCGTCCTCCTCCCCCCTCGGTTACTTTTCAGTCCTGCTCTCTACGCTTAGCTGCCATTGTGCGGAGACGCCACTTCCGAAGCATCAAATTTAATTCTTCGATACATACCGTTTTCGAGTAATGTTAAGTGACTTACATTTGGATATCGCTGAGGTATGTCGTCATCATACTCTGACAGTAGACACGATGCGAGATATCTTATTATTAAAAATATACACCACATATTTGTTTTAGATTTTTTTTTACAACAATAATCTCTATTATTATCATTTTTTCTTACGACGATCTTGATTACATCAATAATAAATACTTGCTTGATACTAAGGGACACCAATTGTAATTTAAACAAGAGGTTAGAACGTTGTCCCGTAATTGACCTGCAGGCAATCGTAGACGTGGACATTTCGGTCTAGTTTACAATAAATATTCATATTAAATTAATTATTTCATGTAGTTAATTAATTGTACAATCAATTATCATAATTTAAATTCTCAGTGCCGTTTGTTTATTACATTGAATTTTAAATATTAAATATTTACTCATATTTAATTTAATGTAACACGTTTTTTTTATATATTTATATTTATAAATATGTAATTGTTTTTTAAATTTTATTATTACAGGGCAGTGACATCTAGAGAAATGGAAGCTATGGATTTAGATGGAGATTCTGTTGTTGACTTGAGTGTCAGGTGAGTCGTTATGTTGTTTAAACATTTGTTTTAACGAATACACTTATCAATAAATTTACGCTGGTGATAAGCGTTACGTAAAAATAAAAGGAAACAGGTTTTTTTATCTTTTAATTTTTGAAAATTGTTTATTCAGTATTTGAATAATAAGCGATTACTTATTTTTATTTATTTATTTATTTGCAGTAGCGTAAGACGAGAGTCGTCTTCAGCCTCAAGTAACCTCAGTGGAGATCCTGGTGTACCATTGAATCTGGGTATTAATTATTCATCGAATGCTAATAATAATTCGGATAATAATATATTAGAGCCGAGAAATATTCAAAATTCTTCCCGCGGTATTTTGGCTCCGAAAACTGGAGAAGACAGAAGACCGAGACGCATTCTGAGACCTAGGACTGAAAAAAGTTACGCGGAAAGTCCTGATGAGCCCAGAATTAATGGATATGTTAATGGGAATAATTCAGACAGTGATGAAGGAGAAATGCCGCCTCTATTACCAATAAAAGAATTGTCCTCGGATGAATTGGCGGAGCGGGAAAAAAATTTGCGTAAACTTAAAGAAGATTTGAGATCTGAGGAAATGAAATTGGTGTTATTGAAAAAAATAAAACAGTCGCAACAGCTCAAAGAAAATATCGCGGCAATACCACCCAAGGTTGCTAATAAAATACCTCCACCTGTAACAGTTCAACCGGTAGCTCACAGGTACTTTTAATTAATTATTTTTAATTTATTTATGATAATGAAGTTACCAGATGATACTAAAGTCAGCCGACGTCTAATAATTTTTGGATTCTTTTTAAAACAATAAATTATAAGAAAAAAAAATATTTGAAAAAATTGCACCTATAGTTTTTTAAATTCTCTACATGTATATATTTTATTTTTTTGTAATTGATTTGTTGAAAAAAAAAATCCGAAAATTGTTAATTGTCTGTCAACTTTAGGATTATAGTTACCAGGCAATTGACAATAATTGAATTTTAAGAAAAAAAATAAATAGAAAAATGCACATGTAGGAAATTTAAAAAACTATAGGTGCAATTTTTTTAAATATTTTTTTTTTCTAAATTTATCGTTTTATAAAAATCTAAAAATTATTAGAAGGCTAATTATGATTTTTAAGTTAGAAGACAATTAAAACTTTTCAGATTTTTTTAAACCAATCAATTACAAAAAAAAAATAAATCTAAATATATGCACGTGTAGAAAATTTAAAAAACTATAGGTGCAATTTTTTCAAATATTTTTTTTTTCTAAATTTATCGTTTTTAAAAAAATTCAAAAATTGTTAGTCGGTTAACTTCAGTATCATCGGCTAATTGCAGTATCATGAATTATTTTTGTAATTAATAAATTTTAATTTATTTTTATTAGTCACAGAATAACTAAAGCACCGCCACCTTTGCTCCGGGGCCAGCCGGCACCGAGTCGCAGCAGTAGTTTACATGCTCCACCTCCGGGAATGCTTTTGCCGCCAAATGCCGGACGAAGTCCTACGTCGAGTACGGGAATGCCGCCGAATATGGTGATACCACAGCCACCTCATCCACGAACTCGGCCTCCTAGTGTCTCTGCAAATGTACCAACGTATCATGCGCTACCTGACAGAACTGAACGATCCACTAAAGACCCAACACCTGTACCCGCGCACCAGGTAATTTTTATTAATTTTCATTTATTTATTATTCAAGGGCTTTCTCAGACAATGCCCCCCCCCCTCCCCCTACTTTTTAAAAATATTCAATGACGGACTGTCATGACTAATAATCTTTTATTAATTAATTAAAAAAAACTAAAGCCAAGAGATTTAAAAAAAAATAATTCTGAAGACAATTAAAAATTTTTGGATTTTCGTCAACAGATCAATTTAAAAAAAAAAAAAAAAAAAAAAATGCACATGTAGAAAATTAAAAAAACTACAAGTGCAATTTTTAAAAAAATTTTTTTTTTATAATTTCTCATTTTGAAAAAAATAAAAATTTTTATCAATTGTGAGTAATTTTTTTAAAATCTACGGTCTCCTTTTTTCGATTAATGCTTTAATTTTTTTTTTTAATTAATTAATAAAATTTTATTACGGCTGTGTCAGTTCACGGTCACTGAATATTTTTAAAAAATGGCGGGTATTGTTTGAGAATGATCTTAAGTGTAAGAATACTAACAATTTAAAAAAATTATAAATCGATAAATGAAATAATTTGTGAGATACCAATAATTTGTTGTGTAATTACAAAGCAGCTTGTTGTTGGATCTCAAGAAAGTAAAACTACGACAGCAATTAATACTCCTGTAATTCCTGAGCAGGTATTTTGACGTTATTAAATTAACGTATGAAGCAAGCATTTTATAAATCATTATTATTATTACCGTAGTTCAATTGTTTTAAATTTTCCACTAAATAAGTAGTAAAAAATAAAGAGCGACTGAGAAAAAATAAAATATTTTTATTTTAAATCAAGGAAAGGCCGAGGGAGGACAGTCAGAGGCCAGCCCAGCGTCAAGCAGCAGCAAAATTAGCATTGAGAAATCAGTTGGAAAAAACACTGCTGCAGATACCGCCACCAAAACCTCCACCTCCGGAGATGCACTTCGTTCCCAATCCATCAAACACAGAATTTATTTATCTTGTTGGATTGGAGCATGTCGTTGACTTTATCACTAAAGAACCGGCCATACCACCACCACCAGAACCCTTCGAGTGCACCCAGTGTAAGACTGATTTTACGCCTGTATGGAAGTGGGAAAAACCTGCGACGAACGGGAAAAAAGAAGGACCACGTGGACAGCACGCGACATTCCTACGACCTCCCGCTGGACGTGATCCTAGAGTTATTTGCGAGCATTGCGTTACTACAAATGTTAAAAAAGCGCTTAAAGCTGAACATACTAATCGGTAATTTACTTTTTTTTTTTTTATATTTATTTTTAAGGGTCACGAGGAGTCTAGTCTATAAGATCCCAGTATTTTTTATCAGCTAGAGAAATAAAACCAATTAATTTATACATAGAATTTTAATTTATAAAAAAATTTTATTTTATAAAAAGTAAAATTATTTTTTTAAATTGAGTTTAAAATTTTCTACTAGAAATTTGAAAATTATCGAAAAAAAAGTGTAATTGGTTTTTTGTAAATATTGACTTGATCGAAAAATTACAAGAGACCTTTTTTGTAGCCCTTTAAATTCTCTACAAAAAAGATATCTTGTACTTTTTTTTTAAACTGAATATTTATGGAGATCTTTGGAGTTTAAAATTTTCTACTAAAAATTTCCAAATTACCGAAAAAAAAGTGTGATTGGTTTTTTATAAATATCTTTGTAAATATCGACTTATTTGAAAAATTACAAGAGAACTTTTTTGTAGCCCTTTAAATTCTCTACAAAAAAGATATCTTGTACTTTTTTTAAAAACTGAATATTCATGGAGATATTGGAGTTTAAAATTTTCTACTAGAAATTTACAAATTATCGAAAAAAAAGTGTGATTGGTTTTTTATAAATATCTTTGTAAATATCGACTTATTTGAAAAATTACAAGAGACCTTTTTTGTAGCCCTTCAAATTCTCTACAAAAAAGTTATCTTGTATTTTTTTTTTAAACTGAATATTTATGGAGATATTTGGAGTTTAAAACTCTGGGGTCTTCTGGTTCCTACGTGACTATCAAGAGTAAATCCAATAAAATAATGAGATTATTAATTTGTTAAAATAAATATTTCAGATTAAAAACAGCTTTTGTAAAAGCACTACAGCAAGAACATGAAATGGAACAAAAATTAGCCCAAGCGGCAAGTCCGAGTCCCGATCCACCAGCACCAAAACCGGTTCCAAAGGCTGTAACTCCAACAAGACGAGTAGCAACACCACCAGCACCTCAACCATCAGTTCAACAAGTTCCTCCACCAGCCCCAACTCCACCCACACAAAAACTCCAAGACCATCCTCTAGTAAAACTCGCCGAAAGCGGTAAATTTTCTCCCCATCACGCAGCAGCGGCTGCTGCACTCCAGCAACAACTGATAAGAGGTAATGATTTTTTATCTCATAGTTTATTTATGAATTGTGTGTCTTACCCCTTTTTAAAAGTATTGAATTACTCGGCAGAATTGACCAAGTCTCAAGTACCAGGATTACCACAGCATCAGCCACTACCGGCTCACATGATGCCACAATTTAATCCGCTTCTGTATCCTTATCAACTTGCGATGGCTCAAGCTGCCGGAAGTAAAGGAATGGTCGAGTTGCAACGTCAAGCTGCCGACTTACAACGTCAATATCTACTTGACATGATACCTTCCCAAGCATCACAAGGCCAAGGCAATCAAGCGCCATCACGAGCACACCCTCACAATTGGAAGACGTAACCGAGTGCATAGCAAGAAGCTCGAGATTCAAGGGCCAGAAAGCACAAGTGAAAAAATGTTAAGTAACGTCGCCTTGAAGCAGCTTCAATAAATATAAATATATATATAAATAATAATAATATTTAAACAAAATAAAATAAAATAAATAATAAAAAAAAAAACTGACGGAAACTGCTCAAGATAATCCACACACCAAAGGACACGCAGTATATCTTATAATTTGTGTGCTTGTATCGGACACTGTGACGATAGCTAACTAATTAAATGGCCAGTGAGTGTTTGTTATTTTTTTTTTTGTCATCAACATCATGCTGGAGAAAAAAGAAAAGGTTATTAATTATTATCTTAAACAGTCGTTATATTTTTAACTTAAGTACTGACAGTACCAGGCCCTTGACGAGCTTCAGGTATAGCGATAACTAAATAATATTATTAATTATTATTATTATTAATAATAATATTCTCCCATAAACGATAATTGTTTTTGGTTGAGAATAAATATTAAAATTAAACAACTGGCGTTTAAAATAATAAATCTTTTAAAATAAATTTTTTTAAGCACTTCAATATGATCTTTAGTCATCGGTACCATTGTCTTTTGTCCGATGGCAGTACCTGTATTCTGTGTATATCCTTTATTATTATTAATATTAATATTATTTTTTTTTTTCGTTTGTTTAAACTGTGAGTATAATTAATAATTAAGTAAAATTATAATAAATTTTCCCTAACGTCCGAATTGTCAGTGAAAATTAATCCTCTTACGGTATATGAGTGGGAATGAATGAGTTAATTAGTGTAGCGAGGACTGATATTAATTATCGTTTTTTTTATTTTTATTTTTATTTTGTGTGCGATAAAGTGTATTAATATACACGTTGTGTCACAGTCAAAGACTTAAACTCGCGCACAAATAGAGTCAATATGTGTGTCTCTTAATTATTTGATGGAAAAGACCGAGATTGATATTAAAATGAGGATGTTAAGTTGCTGGAACGTTTTATTAAACATTGAGTGTATTTGAATTCATTATGTTGACGTATATATATATTTATACATATGTATGTATATTTTTTTTTTAGTTATTTAAAATATTACAAAGACGAGAAAATAAATTGTGGGGAGGTAATAAAGTCAGTGAATAAATAATCTTAAATTAAATATTTTAAATGTAAGACCTGGTACTTGATCAGGGAACTAGTACTCGATTACTTCATATATTTGTATATCTATATTTAGTGGGTCTGCGAATAAGAACGAATTTTTTTAATTGTAAGTTTTCGAAGTATTTGAAAATTTCGGAATTATTCAAAAAAAAAATTTTAATGACTTGAGGCGTTTTTTAAATTGGGTTCATTTTTGTCCAGGTTTAAATTAATTTTGCTAGTATATATATAATGATAATGTATACTTTATATATATTGTATGTATAGATATTAGATATACCAACAATAGTAATTTAAACCGGGATTAAAAATGAAACCGGTTGAAAAAATTGATTCAAAGTTGGGTATTTTTTTCGATAATTCAAATTTTTGTTGGGAGGAAATCGAGCTCAGAATTTCAGATAAATTTTTTTTTAGTTATTTTGAAAACTGCGGAAAAAAATGTAAGCAAAAGTTAGTACATAGAAAGTAACTCGAAGTCACCAGTAGGATTCGATAGCTTTTACTTTTGATGAAAGTAAAAAATTACTCTCATTAGTAAAATAAACTGAAATTTTTGACTTATGTCGAAAGTAAAAGCTGTTTTACCTATTAATAGTTTTGGGTTATTTTTCACCAAGTGATTATAACTAAATTTTGAGACCCTTTTTCCCGGGTAAAAGCTCTCCATTAAATAAAAATTGAACATTTGAAAACCTATCAGTTTTCTCGATTCAAATCGAGTAATTTGAAAAATTACAAATAATTTGATAAACTTTCGGATAATTCAAAAATTTCAAATTATCCGGAAAGTTAAAAATAATTTGGGAACTTATGGATAATTCGAAAAATTGACGAATATCCGAAAAGTTACAAATAATTCGAAAAATTTCACATGAACCAAAAAGTTACTAATAATTCGACAAACTTTCAGGTAATTTAAAAATTGAATAATTCAAAAACTTCAAATTATCCGAAAAGTTACAAATAATATAGAAACTTTCGGTTAATTCGAAAATTGAATAATCCGAAAAATTTTGAATTATTCGGAAGTTACAAAAAATTTGAAAACTTTTTAATAATTCAAAAATTGACGAATAATTCGAAAAATTTCACATGAACCGAAAAGTTACAAATAACTCGACAAACTTTCGGATAATTTAAAAATTGAATAATTCGAAAAGTCACAAATAATTTGAAAACTTTTCCGAACTCGATTCGCATGCCCCTAATATTTAGTAAAATATATCAAATATAAATATACAAATATATGAGTGATCGGGTACTAGTTTCCTGATTAGGTAATGAGTCTCTTACCTAAACAGTAAAAAAAAAATTTTTTAAATACATTTATTGGAGATAATCGATTAATTGATAACCAACAAACAATCGTCCTATTTAATTAATGAATTAATTAAATACATAAAATAGTGTTATAATAATGTCGGTATTTCATATTTATAGAATTAAAATTTTAAAAATCAAGTAAACTAGAAATAAATAAAAATAATTCTCTCTCTCTCTCTCTCTCCTTTATACGTCACAATAGTTTATTGAGATAAATAAATTTGATATGTATTATATTATTAATTATTTAATACACTATCAAATTTAATAATCGCATAATAATAATAATAATAATAATAATAATAATAATGATAATTATTATAATAACAATAATAAATATAATAATAGTAATTGTAATAATAGAAAAAAAGTAAATCATTCAAATAATATTTCATTACAGACAAAATATTTCATTATCAATCACAAATTTTTATTTTAATAAATTTATTATTATTATTATTATATTTATTTTTCTTTTAAATTTTAAATTTTGCAGATTACGCACTTGGTATAAAATTTTTTTTTAAATTATGGACTTTCTGGATCTGCTTGGTGCTAAACTTGTTAGAGTTGACATTAATAAGTTGATAATTATAATTTTTTTGTATTTAAAAATTACAAAAAAATATTTCAGTACAATTGACTTGACAATTTTTGATAACAATAAAATTGTAATTAAAATTACCACGTGATTAAAAATTATGAAAATAATTTTTACAAGTATATAAATATGTGAAACCAAATTAATATGAATTTATTTTAAAAATAAATTATTTAAATTTTCAAATTTTCAAATTAAATTATAAAATTTCAAATTTTTTGCCTCCCCGCCTAGGATTAGCAGGCGAATAAAAAAATGTTATATAAATAAAAAAAAAAAAAAAAATGAAAACAGAGAAAAAAAAATAAAGCTTGTCAATAATTGTAATAATTAAAATATCTTTTTATTAAGAATAATAATTAAGTTTTTATTTTATCGTCTAATTAAAATTTTTTTTTCAAGGTGCGAGTGTGGAAATAATTGGATTTTTTTTTAAAAAAGCCTTTGATTGTATTAAATTTTTTTATATGATTAATTTTAATTAGTAACAGCTGATTAATTACAAATTAATTATGATAAAATTTTAAGAAGCTCAGGATTTTAATTAATTTTCAATACCCTGTTTAAAAAATACGATTTAAAAAAATTCATACTCCCGCGTAATATAAAAAAAAATAAAATATCGTAGGAAATATAGATATTGAAAAATATATAACAAATATGTGATATATTGTGACAAAATAATCAGTAGCATATATATGTTTTTCATATATTAAGTATATACACATAATTTCTTACATAATTAATCTTATATTATTGTTACAATTTATGTGTTGAAAATTTATGAATGTTTATATATATATTTTAACATATATGTAAATAATATATGATACTTAATATATATAATCATTTATAGAAGCGTCGATATAACGATTTTTCATACGAAATATTAAACATTCATAAGAAGTAGCATTTGAAATATTTAATAAAATTAATTTTTTATCGTATTTTTTTAAATCAGGGTATTTTTAACTACTGGGTAAGCTGCCACTTGCTCATTGATTATTTATTTTATTTTAAAAATTAATATAAAATATATCCGCGGAAAAAGAAAAAGATTTAAAGTAACATCAGTAATTATTGTAACATGATAGATTTTTTTTTATGTTCAATATAATTCAAATTTTGGTCGGAGGTAAATAGAGTTCGGACACGAATCTACGAAATAATTACTGTTGGTTACTTAAAAAAAATTAAGTTGAACATTAAATAAAAATTAAATATTCGAAAGATGATCAGAATTTTCTCACACTTGTTTCAAGTCTTTTTAGCAGATGTTGTTTTTTATGACACAAATTTCTAATTGTTCTGTCAAGATCGCCTTATCGATAGGTCAAAAAACAGCTTCAAAACTGCTATCTGATAGATGTCACAAAACCGTGTGCTATTTGGGCAATTAGAAAATTTTCTAATAATTCAAATTATTCGATTCGATTCAAACACGATTCGTACCCCCATAATATTTTTAAATAATCACATTATATCTCAACATAAAATTATGCTATAATTTTTTGATTACCCGACCAACTCAATATTCATTTAAAACAAATTTTATTATTTCTATTATAAAAATCTTTTAAATCCGAATAAAATTTTAACAGAAGGGTCAAATTGGCGGTAGATTTTTAAAAGAAAATGTCATTCGACGTAATAAATTATCTGTAAAGAAAGTTTTGAATTCAAATTTCCCACTTAATTTAATAGTTTTATTACCTCAGGACTCATCATATCAAGAAACTTTAAATTAAATTATGCAAAGAATTTCTTTTTTTTTTTTTTTTATTCCATTAATAAATACACCGACCCATGAAAAATTTGTGAAAGCTGAAACATTTAAATATTTTTCCTCACATTGCAATAAAAAATTTTTTTTCTAATTTTCAAAGCTTGAAGGAAAAGATTTACGACAAATGGAGATATTGACATATTGCTAAATTTATAAAACTGTTAAGTAATTAAGCAATTTATCTATTTCATTATTATTATTATTACCAACTTTTTTTTCTTTTAGAATTCCGGTTTGTTGATATATTTATAACCCGTAGGCAGGAGAGAATGTGAAAAGTTATTTATAATAAAGTATTAAATAAGAAATATATAAACGCTCATCATCTCGATATAAATATGTGTCAACAGTTTTCTATGATTTCTATACTCATATGAATACTTTCATACATTTAAATTTACAAATAAATAAGAATATATATATACTATTATTTATAAAAGAAAAAACTTTACTACAGATTATTATTTTATTTATTTAATTTTATTATAACAATCTTATAAAAAATATTAAACAATTAATTTAATAATTATTCTAATTACAATTAATTAAAAATTTTATTTTTTTTCCAAAATGAGCAATAAATCCTATACATAAATATGTATAATATGTAAAGTATTTAAGTAATTACTTTCACATTTATTATGCAACTAATTCTTAATATAAATACTTATAATTTACGAGCAACCTACAGTCACTACGTGACTGCCCAAATATCACTACTAAATTTATAAAATACGCAGAAAAAAAGGATTTCTTGCCGCAAAAAATTTTAATTTGCACCAAGAAATTTTATGCATTATCAATTAAATACAAAAATTGTCTTGGGGCGAGAAAAGATTTTTTTGGTCAAGAAATAATTCCTTGCACCGAGTAATTTTTTCTAGTTCTAAATAAATTTTTGTTTTCAATTCACAATGCAAAAAATTTATTGGGGTAAGTCAAAATTTTCTTTAGGCGAGTAAAGATTTTTTGTGTCAATGAATCCATTTTTTTTCTATGCACACTTTTTTGGCTTTGAGAAGCTTCCAAAAACCAAAAGGGAGTATAAAAATCTGTCATTTTGGAATAAGTAACGCTATATAAATAATATAGCTATATATTCAGTGACATTCAGTCATATTTAGTGACAGAATAATTAAAGTATTAATTTATTCAAAGAAAATAAATATGATCGTCTTTTTTCCCGCGTAATTTAAATGTAATTCGAATGATATAGATAAATCTATTTATCTGAATACTTGGCAATTAAAAAGAGTTTAAAGTATGAAAAGGCACAAATTCAAGTCAAGACCTATCTAATGATACCAATTTCAATAACATTAATTAATTCTATCATATAAATATAGCGGGAACAAAATTTTCCTTATTCTCTTAATAATACAGATAATTAATTATTATTATTTATAAAAACAATTTTTTTAAACTTAAAAAATGACTAATTATCAAGTAAACAATTCAATAAAAAAAAATTTCATTTAATTTAATATTTAAATATTTAAGTAACTAATTAATGCAATGTCTTGTTAAATAAGTGAGTTTAATTTCCAGGTACAGACACCAGTCAAGTAAGAGCCGGTGCAAACATATATGGAAATTCAAACTAACGCTCTTATGCAACTGTATTTAATCAACAGGGTTTCGAAATTTGATTACCGGAGAATTAATAATTTTCTCTGTCGAACGTGAACATATAATACATATGTACTCATACATATATAAGTACATGTATGTAAACTTGGAATTGCATACTATGTGTTTGCACTTAACGATGGATTACTGCTTTCCGTAGTCATCGTGCTCTCTCTGAATTCATTTAAACACTTTTTAAAATGCTTTGAGCAAAAAGAAAACAACGAAGGTTGATCACAATTGCGACAAGCAGCTGCCAAATAAGAACAGCATTTCGAGCTCTCACGGCAACATGATGGCCATAATTCTGGACCAGCTACTGAACAATTGTAACAGTAGCAATCACCTGAAATTTTATTTCAACTGTTAGCATTTCAAAATTTTCATCAGTGTAAATGTAACAGACAAGACAATTTTTAAATTTCGTATTAAAAAATTAAATAATTAAAATAATGAAATTTAAAAAAATGCACGTACTGATTTTTGAATTTTCTAAACATACATTTTTTTATTTTTATTTTATTTTATTATTTAAAAGTTTTAAAAATTTTCGGATGCCCGCCAATTTTAACGAGTGTGAATTTAGCAGACATCAGACAAATTTAAAATTATAAATAATTTAAAAAATGCACTTATTAATTTTAAAATTGTCTGATGTCTACTGCATTCACACTCATCAATTTCACTGTCTTAAATTTTCAATGATAATTGTCATGAAAATTGATTTATTTTCGATTTCTTGACATTATTTTAAAAATTAAAACACAGTTTGTAATAATTACAATTTGATTATTTAAAAATATATGATTTGTACGCAGAAAAGAAAATTTCTTGGCTCCAGAAAATTTTTTTTCGCCTCGAGAAGTTTTTTATTTTCAATTTATAATAAAAAATTTTTCTTGTGGCGGGTAAAAATTTTTCGCGCCAAAAAATCCTTTTTTCTGTGTGTAATTAATCAAGATATTAACGTGGATTTAAATTCAAAAAATTTTTGAAACACAGTACCGCCTTTTTTTTAATCTTAATTTGTTTTTGGTAATTGCGAGTTTTCCAAAATCTTACTGTGCAATTTTTCATAATTACAAACTAATTTACCCCTGGAAAAAAAAACTTTAATTTAAATTCAGATTTTTCCATATCAGCTTCAAAATTAATATCATTCAAAATTAATTGGCTACTAGACAACAAAAAAAAAAGAATTTAAATGAAATAAAAAAAAAATTCATTGTGATTTTAATTTTTTTGACATTTATGACTAGAAATTAAAAGTTATGTATAAATAAGTTAATTTATATTTTGAATTTCAAACTGATATTAATAATTCAAAGTAATTTATTGTAATTAAAAGAAAAATAATTAATTTATGTGAGTAAATTAAATTGAATGAAGTGCATGCTAAGAATGTTGACTTCAACACCTCCGTAATCACATAAATTACAGTTTTGTTGAATTAATTTGAATTCAATATATGTAAATATATATCTATATCTATTTACATAAATTTATTTATATATATTATCTAATGAGAGCAGGATTTTATCCGACAAAAGTTATTGTAGGAGTGGCTACTGTCAAGGACGGAAAACATTGTGACGCAGAAAGTAACGATTCATAATTACAGGATGTACAAACATTTTTTGTTGCAATAAATACCGTCCATTGAGTTAAACACGTTCATTGAACAGACTAAATAAAATAGTAATTAATTAAAACAGGCAAATAATTTCTTACCGGCCGTAAAAAATAAAAATTTTTAAAATTAAACGCGTGATTACAGAAAATGGAAATTTAAATTACCGTCAGGACAATCAACAGATCTTCGTGCTTCGGCTCTTCTGCAATCGAGACCTTCATCACCTTTAGCACACGATACAGTTTCGTCAATTGAATTTTCTCCAAATATTTCACCCACACGTTTAAATGCTCCCGGTTCTGTGAAAAGTTTAACTAATTTTTCGAGAGTGCTTTCTGATTCTTTACTATTCATTTTATCACAAATACAATTTAAAAAATTTATTGAAAATAGTAGTATCAAAATTATGGATGATTTTTTATAGATAATCATTTTTTTATTTTAAAAAAAAATACAGTCTCTTTAAAACTCTTCGTAACACTCGTAATTGTAATGTAACTGGTATCTGATCAACTCCAAGCGATTCCTGATTCAACAAACGTAACATTTGGTGGGGGATTACCATGATTTTAAAACACGCAATCATTTTTATTTCTTATAGATATATATATATATATATATATATATATATATATATATATATATATATATATATATATACAATAAATTGTAGATATATAATAAATTTCGAGATCTTTTTACTTTTCCGGCGAAACTATTAGACTTATCACAAAATGTCACAAAATCTTTTTTGTAGACAATTTTATTCTTTACAAATTATCTCTGATAAAATTTTTCAAAATTTCGCATCGTTTTTTATTTATTTCCATTTTAATATCAAGCTCAGAAAAAAAGGAGTGTTCTGATCGATTTCAAGAGCTTGATATTAAAATGGAAATAACTAGGAAACAATAGGGAATTTTGAAAAATTTTATCAGAAATAATTTGTAGAAAATAAAATTGTCTACAAAAAAGATTCTATGACATTTTGTGATAAGTCTGATAGTTTCGCTGGAAATTTAATGGAAATTTGACTTCAAGATCCAATAACTTTTGGACAGATGAATTTATCAAAAAATGATAAGAGACTTTTTGTAGAGTTCAATTCCCTATGAAATTATTTCCTGAGCTTATCTATACAATGAGTCATTACCGATGTATATAAAATTACAAACATAAGAGCTCATCTTCTAACAGGAATCTGTTTCACTTTCCTGTAACTTTTTGATATGGGGTTTCGAGAAAAAAAAAAATAGTCGATTTGTTTTTTCAAAAAATTATACGGAAAATATTATTAGAAATGACAGAAGAAAATACTGTTAAAGTTTAAGCTCTTAATATTAATATTAACAACCGCGTTATCACAAATTTTGATTCCCCATTTAAATAACATGGGAAAATTTTTTTCTTAAGCGTAAAATTCTATCATCCATCAGGGAATCAGTGTATTGAAAAAATCAATGAATATTTATGTTGGAAATTGAACGCACTACAAAAAAAGTCTCTTATCATTTTTTGATAAATTTAATTCTTAAAAAATTATTCAGTCAAAGTTCAATTCATGGGAAATTTTAGTAGTATTTGAATCTTTTCGTGAAACTATCACTTATCTTCAAATGTTACAAGACTTTTTTTGTACATCGTTTTAATTCCCACAACTTAAGTGTCCGCGGCCATTAAAAAATTCATTAATGTTTAAATCAACAAGTAAAAGATTCAAATAAAAATATTTTAAAATATGAGTGTAAATGTACGAGACACAATTTTTTAATTACATATAAAAAAATTAAATAATTAAATTAATAAAATTAAAAAAAATTGCGTGTACTGAATTTTGAATTTTCTAAGCATGCATTTTTTTATTTTTACTTTAGAAAAATTTAAGTTTATTATTTCAAAAATTTCAAAAATTGTCAGATGTCCGCCAACTTTAACGAGTGTGAATGTAGCAGACGTCAGACAAATTTAAAATTATAAATAAATATAGTAAATAATTTTAAAATCGATATTTACAAAAAATGCACTTATTAATTTTAAAATTTTTTAAATGCGCACTTGTTTTTAAATTTAATTTGATTAATTATTTGCTCTATTTATTTATAATTTTAAATTTGTCTGATGTCTACTACATTCGCGCTCATTTTTAAAAATGATAGTAAAGTATGAGTGTGATTGTAGCAGACAAATTTAAAATTATAAATAAGTAAAGTAAATACTAAAAAAATATTATTTTAAAAAATGCACTTATTAATTTCAAAATTTTTTTAATGAACATTCTTTTAAAAATTTTACTTTATTAATTATTTACTCTAATTATTAATAATTTTAAATTTTTCCAATGTCTGCTACATTCACACTCGATAGTAAAGTTATCGAACATCTGACAATTTTTAAAACTTGAAATAATAAACTTAAATTATTATAAAGTAAAAATAAAAAATTGCATGCTTAGAAAATTCAAAATTTAGTACACGCATTTTTTTAAATTTTCTTAATTCAATTATTTAATTTTTTTATATGTAATTCAAAAATTGTATGTCTGCTACATTACACTCATATTTTAAAATATGTTTCTTTGAATCTTTTACTTATTCCCGCTCATTTTTAAAATTCATGTCAACAAATTTTCAAAAATATTTTCGCGCTCATCAACTTTTTTTAAAATCACAATCAATTTATTAAAAAAAAAATAAATAATCTGGTCCGCAACTTCGTCATAAAAATTTGAATAAATAATTTATTTCCCGCGTAATCAGAAGTGCCACCAGAATTATATTATTATTATTTAAAAATAAAAGACAAAATTATCTGAATGTTGGTAATCTTGAATAAAACAGAATTTGTTCGTAAATATTACGCAATCGTGCGGTTTCCATGGAAAATTGAGCGCGTAAAAATCATCACGCAGATGTGATTGCTAAGAGATTAAGTAAATAAGCGATCGTAATCGCATTATTATTATTATTTAAAAAAATAATAATAATATAAGTGTGTAAGTTAATAACAATAGTGTTTATAATATAGTAAACAAAAAAAAGTACATTGTATGTAGCTGATAGTGTGTCTCGAGAGGAAAGAGAAGAGAAATGTCAAAATGGCGTCACATCAGGACGCTTGGTATCTTTCATTATTGGGTTTAGCTGAAAATTTTCGTACATCAAACCCTCAAAATATAAAAGCTTGTATACAATGTTTGCAAGCTGTTTTTTTTTTCAAACCACCACCGAAAGTTGAAGCCAGGACACATCTTCAACTTGGTAACATTTTACTTACGCACACTAAAAACATTGACCTGGCGCGATCTCACCTGGAACAAGCGGTCAGTTGTCATTTTTATTTATTATTTATCTCTTTTATTTATTACTCTTATTATTATTTATTTATTTTATTATTATTTCTTATTATTTTTGTACTTTTTTGGTCTTTTATTAGTTTTTGTTTAGACAACTTTTCAAAATTCCTAACCTATTGTATTGTTTATTAAGCAGATTAATGGCGCATACTTCGCGCTATTAATTTTATTTAGAAAAAATATAAAAAAAAAAACTACTCACTAATTAATTATTCGAGTAATTACGCAGCAAAAGTATTTTAATAACGAAAATTTATTTATTAAAGATTTTAATTTTATGGTCAATTAAATTTACATTTTAAATAGACGTCCGAAATTTTGTTTTTCTATTTGAAAATTAGATTGTAAATAAATGTGACATAAAAATTTTTTAAAGTTTTTGATAAACATTTTTGTAAATTTTTTTTATTAATTTTTAAAAATAATAAAAATTTAAAAAAATATATGAGACCTGAGTTTTATTGTTTTTATCAAAAATTGCAGTGATCTTAAAGTTAGCAGACAGTTCAAAATTTCCGGATTTTTTTTTAAACAATTCAATTTAAATTTAAAAAATATGCACATGTAGAAAATTTTAAAAACTACAGGTGCAATTTTTTCAAATATTTATTATTTAAACAGAAGTCCAAAAATTATTAGACGTCGGCTAACTTCAGTATCATAAAATTGCAAATATATTTTTTAAAAATGAGTATAAATTTTTTTTACAGTAAATATTTCATTTAAATAAAATATCTAATTAATTTTAATTAAAAAAATATTTAGTTTGTAAGAATAATTTTTTTTTGCTGTGTAAATAAAAGTAAATAATTTATTTTAATTTTTAGTGGGGACTAAGTCAAAATATGAAAACATTTGATGATGTTAAATTTGAAGCTGCTAGTATTGTAGCCGAATTATATAAACAACAGGACTCAAATCATTGTATGCCAATACTTAGAGAAGCAATTAGACTTTCAACTCAAAATGTTTACTGGCATTGTAGACTTATTTTTCAACTCGCAGTAAGTATGAGGAATAAAAGTTTCAATAATTTATACCAACAACTAGGGTACAAGTTTTTGACAATTAAAACTTCGTTTTAATTAACAGAAAAGTATTAAGTAAAAATGTACCTGAAGATCGGAACGTTTTCGCTCAACCAGCGAAAAATTTATGCAATTTAACTGCTTAAGAAGTAGTTGGGGGCCTGCAAGTTTGCCTAACAAACTATCGTGTACACGAAACATTTCTAAAATCTAGATCCAGTAGATTTCTTACTTTTCATTTTGTTTTTTTACTTTCGTTTCGCGAAAAACGTTCCGATCTTCGGATACATGAATAAAATTTCTATTGCAACAGTGTGGTAAAAGTATCTTTGAACACATTTTTAAAATAATGTGTCATTGCATCTTTTACAAATTATTTTTATTCGTGTTAAAAACTGGGCCTCAAGTGCCTAAAATCGGTACCTCTGCCCTTGCATGTAAAAAAAATTCGTTCCAAAAAAGTTCGAGATGTAGAACTTGGAAACTTGACACAGATTGAAGATCGAGTGGAACTTTTACGGAATTTTTGTAATTTTTATATTAAAAAAACAAAGTTTTTAGTTATCTAGGACTTTATATACAGCCGACTATCCCTTATAAGTCTGCCCTTTATGAGCCTCTTCCCCTCAGCCGGGAGTTACTGAGTCCAAAAAAACTTCCCCGCTTAACCACTCGAAGGAATTTTGTAGCAGACATCCCGTTATAAGCCTCCTTCAAAATTCTCTAAATTATAAATTAACAGTAGGAACAAAATATCAAAATTAATAATGAAAATTTATTATCTCCGCGGAGAATAATTTAATCATTAATAAGTAAAATATAATTTACTCATAATTATAATCATCAATTCCAACATTGGAATACTCCAACGATTCCAGTCTAAATCACTAAGAATAAAAAAACGTTCATAAAAAGTTCAAAATTTGAGGTTTTTTAATTTTTTCTAAACCAGGGTAAAACGTAAAAATATATTTTGAGAAACGGGTTTTAAAAACCTTCTTTTTTTGTTCAAATTTCGCTTGTATAAAATTCTAGATAAATTTTTTTTTTACCATCAAAATTACAATTTCCCAAAAAGTTCAACTCAAAGTTATAATCCGTCTCAAGTTTAAAAGTTCCACATTTCGAACTTTTTCCATCCACTATAAAATTTAAATTTAAATATTCATGGCATTAAAAAAAATTTTAGTCACTAATCAGGTCTTTAATTTAACAAAAAAAAGATACTAAAATAATTATATTTTTCCACAGCAAATCCATGCATCCGAAAGAGATTTTATAGCAGCAAATAGTTTACTAGAAATGGGTAGCGAGTATGCCCAAGTAAACAACGCCAATTATACCCGAGTTTTATTTATTTTAAGTCGATGTATGCTGTTGCTAATCGACAAAAAATTTTCCGAAGTTCATCCGTTGTTCCACATGGCCAGTCGGTACGTCGACGGCTGGGAGGGAAGTCATTATCAAAAAGAATACCTCAAAGTATACTTGTTAGTACTGCAAGTGTGTTATTTCTTAATGTTGGGTCAAGTGAAAAGTGTTAAATTATTTTTAAAACAATTGCAACAAAGTATACAGACAATAATGTCCCCAACTTGGCCGTCAGACGAAGTTGTTACCAGTGCGAGTACCAGCGACATGTTTATATGGATGCCAAAGGAACATTTGTACGTTTTAGTTTATCTTGTTACTGTAATGCATTCAATGCAAGCCGGTTATATGGAGAAGGCCCAAAAGTATACCGACAAAGCACTTACGCAAATTCAAAAGCTTAAAAGTACTGACAACAAACCTATACTATCAGTCTTTCAACTTATGCTGCTAGAGCATATAGTGATGTGTCGGCTAGTCATGGGTAATAAAAGTACTGCGCTCGCTGAAATAGCCGAGGCCTGTCAGCTTTGCAGGACGCAGCCTAAATTATTAAAAGGACATGAATCGCAGCTGCATACTCTCCTTGGTCTCTACGCGATGTCGATGAATTGTATGGAGGCTGCTGAGGCGCAATTTTCAGCGGCACTTCAAACATCTCAGGAAAAAGAACTCTGTACGTTTGCGAATCTTAATTTGGCGATTGTTTATTTGAGAACGAAGAGAGATAAAGATCTCGGCAGTCTTATGGAGAGAATAAATCCTGAAGCGTTACATTCACACTCCCTGCAAGCTGCTGCTTATTACGTACAAGGTCTCCAGGCATTTTTTGGCGCGAGATACAACGAAGCTAAAAGATACCTCAGGGAAACATTAAAAATGGCCAATTCGGAGGATCTTAATAGACTAACGTCGTGTAGTTTAGTACTTCTAGGTCATATTTTTTTATCTCTTGGTAATGAACGTGAGTCAATGAATATGGTCACGCCTGCTAATCAGTTAGCTTCGAAAATACCTGATGTTCATGTGCAATTATGGGCCACGGCGATACTTAGAGGTTTATTTCAATTATTATTTTTTTTTTTTTATTACTAGACATTAGGGTGACAATTAATTTGGTAATTTTATTTTAAAAAATGAGCAGTCATTAAATTTTTTAATAGTATATTATGACACTAGGTCGGAAAGTTGGATTTCCTGGCGGATGTGATATGAAGGCTGAGGTTTCAATATCACGTACGTCGAGTATTCAGTTTCTGGCCGGGGTCGTATATTTTTCTTGTTCCCCAGCCGAAAGTGCGTTGAATTAATTAACATTCGGGGCAAAGACGAGGAGGGGGGGGGTGACTCTGCTGGTTGGGGCGGGCATCAAAAACGCATTAAACGATTAAAAAAAATAATTAAATGAAATTGACAGGCGCATTGGTAACTATTTTGACGCATGCGCTGGCGTGAATTTGTCATGAGTGAATGTAGCAGAACATCAGACAAATTTAAAATTTTAAATAGAGTAAATAATTGAAAAAAAAATATTTGAAAAAAATGCACTTGTTATTTTGAAAATTTTTTTAATGCGCATTTTTTAAAAATTTTATTTTATTAATTATTTAGTCTATTTATTAATTTAGAATTTGTCGGATGTCTGGGACATTCACACTCATAATTTGTCAGACATGATTACTTTTAATAATTGATAAATATGAAGGAAAATGTAAATATGTAAAAAATTAAAAATGCACATGTAAAAAATTAAAAAATCTGTATGTGCATTTTTTTTAATTTCGAATTTTTTTAAGTCTTAAATTATTTATTTGTAATTAAAAAACTTCGGTGTATTTGCGCTAAAACTGAACCATACAAAATAAGCGCACTCTAGTGACAACTTTCTGTACTGCGAGCTGGCCACAAAAGTGGCACTTTTTAGAGAGTAATGCGTCCAGAAAGACCGCACTTTCGGCATGGGGAGTAAAAAAAATAATTTTTACATTAAAATTAATTATTTTTAATGACAATAAAGTTAGCAAACATTTAACAATTTTTGGATTTTTTTAAGAAAGACATGAATATTAAAAAAATATTTTGAAAAATTGCACGTATAGTTTATCAAATTTTCGACATGTGCATTTTTTTAGAAATATTTTTTTTCCATTATTTATCTGTTAAAATTTTTTTTTTTAATTTCAAATGTCTGCCAACTTTACTACCATTTATTTTTATCTAAAAAAAAAAATGGTTCTAAAATTAACAGACAAAATTTCTCGATTTTTTTCTCGATTTAAATTTAAAAAAAGAAAATAATTAAAAATATGCACATGTAGAAAATTAACAAAACTAAAAATTTTTTTATAATTTATCGTGTTGAAAAAAAATCCAAAAAGTATAAAAAATTTTTCTTCGAATTTTTTTATGATCCTGAAGTTAGCAGACAGTTAAGAATTTTCGAATTTTTATTTCAACGACTTAATTTAAAAAAAAAATATAAATAAAAATATACACATGTAGGAAATTTAATAAACTATAAGTGCAATTTTTTCAAATATTTTTTTTTTTAATAATTTATTGTTTAAAAAAAAATCTAAAAATTATTGGACGTCGGCTAACTTCAGTATCATATTTTTTTACATGAGTAATTTATCGGCTTTTAAAAAATTAAATGAATAAAAAAACTTTTTTAAAATAATAGTCACCCTAGTGCACTAAAATAATAAAAATACCTAATAAATATATGATATAATTTATATTTCAGATCTGTACAGTAGAAACGGTGACCACAACCATGAAAACGAAGTGTATCAACTGCACTGTAGTTTTTCACAGACTTTACTGAAAGATCATTTTCAAAGTACCCAAATGCCCGAGCACACACTTATCCAGTGGACAACTGGTCCGATTCCCGCGTTACCCAGTAATCCACCAGCCTCGACATCGCGAGCTATTCTTTAATAATAAATCAGTAAATAAAATCCTATATAACATAACTTGCGAATTTTACTTAAATTCTCTAAGCGTAAGCTTTAAACTGCAATGCTAAAAAAATCGTTCCATCATAAAGACAATTCGAAATAACTAGGAACGGTAACGAGGCAGCTTTACGCTCTTTTTTTAAAATATTATTTTATTTTTTAATTTAAATATACGCGTACAAAATTCAATGCGTGGTCCAAATTGAATCGCGGAAACAGAGTGTCGATAACTTTATGTTTAAATTAAATGAAATAAATCTATATATATATAAATATATATTTTTTTTTAATAAAAAATTAATTTACGTACGAGAACATCTAGTACTGATCTCTCCATTGAATTAAATCCACTCTGTATATTAGTTATGAGTCAACAATAGATTTAAGTCGTGTAAGTAATATATATAAATATATATATAATAATAATAATTAACAGGACGAAAAATAAATAATCATATAGCCTGACGCGATTTTTACGTCTGTGGGGCCTTAAATGCGATTTAATGTGCGTGTTAAATACGAGAGTATGAATGACAAAATGTAAATATTTAATCGTTTTATTATGATGAGATAAAATAATAATAATAATTAATTTTTAAAAATGTATCTGAAGGTCGGAAGGTTTTTCGCGCAATGGAAATTAAAAATTTATGTAATGTAATTTTACTACTTAAGGGGTAGTTGGGAGTAGTCTGGAGTTTTCGGCTGACATACCAGCGCGGATGCGAAATTCAAAAATCTGGTTCCAGATTTTTTTCTTTTCGTTTTGTTTTTTTATTTTCGTCTCGCGAAAAACTTTCCGATCTTCAGGTACATAAAAAACGAGACACATTAAGGGTGTTCTCAGACAGTGACCCCGCTTTTCAAAAATTTTCAATGGCTCAATTGTCATAATTTTAGCAATTAATTAAATTATTAATTTAAAAAAGGACAATTTCGTCGAAGTATAGATTTGAAAAAAATTACTCAGTTGATATCAATTGGAAGTCAAACGAAATTTGGAAAATAAATTTCAGTGAAATCTTCGCCAATTTTATAATTCGAATTTTTTAATTTTCTTGGGTAAAATTTATTTACAAAATTTCGTTTAACTCCTAATAGATGACGACTGTGAATTTTTAAAAAAATTCTAAATCTTGGTGAAATTTTCCTTTTTTTAATTGAGGTTTGGTTTTTTTTTTTTTTTGATTAATTAATTAAACTTTAATACAGTCATGACAGTTAAGTCAGATGATCCTGATGTTGACAATTAAAAATTTTCGGATTTTTCTTAGATAAATCAATTTCAAAAAAAATAAAAATACAAATATGCACATGTAGGAAATTGAAAAAACTACAAGTACAATTTTTCAAAATATTTTTTTTTACAGTCCATCGTTTGGAAAAAAATTAAAAAACTAGACGTCTGCTAACTTCAGTATGACAAGTTAATAGACAATTAACAATTTTCAAATTTTTTTTTCAATTTAATTAAAAAAACTAAAAATATGCACATGTAGGAAATTAAAAAAACTACAAGTGCAATTTTTAAAACTATTTTTTTTTTCTGAATTTGACGTTTTTAAAAAAATTCAAAAATTATTAGACGGCTAATTATGATTTTTAAGTTGTCTAACTTAAGATGGCAATTAAAAGTTTTCAGATTTTTTTTTGCAAATTGATTACAAAAAAAAGAAAAACTAAAAATATGCACATGTAGGAAATTAAAAAAACTACAAGTGCAATTTTTCAAAATATTTTTTTTACAGTCCATCGTTTTGAAAAAAAATTCAAAAACTAGACGTCTGCTAACTTCAGTTTCACAAGTTGATAGAAAATTAACAGTTTTCGGATTTTTTTTTGAACAATTAAATTTAAAAAAAAAATAACTAAAAAAATGCACATGTAGGAAATTAAAAAAACTACAAGTGCAATTTTTTTAAATATTTTTTTTTATAGTCCATCGTTCTGAAAAAAAATTCAAAACTTATTAGACGTCTGCTAACTTCAGTATCAATGTCTGCATATTTTAAAAAAGTAGGGGAGGGCACTGTCTGAGAACGGCCTTAATAAATAAAATGTTTATAATAAAAGGTCTAATTATATTGAAATGAATTTTATAATAATTAATTTTTAGCAAAGAGATTAATTGAAAGATAAATTAAATTCAGTTATCAATTGTTTTCCAGTTTTAATTTATATACATATTAATATTAATTATAAATAATAATAATAAATGTTAATGAGTAGTGTGATGTGATGAATGAATGGTTCCTGATTTATCAATCTTGTACAGGCTGTTTTATCACAAATGTATGTATTTTTTAAGATAACAAATGAAAAATTATCTCACTGTTATTCTTCCTAATTACATTTATCCAAATTCCCTGTATATTTATTTTTATTTTTAAATAATTAACGACATTTATTAATTAATCATAAAATATTTTTATTAAACTTTTTCTTTTTTTTTACAATCATCTATAATTAACTTATCAATAACTCAGTTAATTAATTGTTAATAAATAATAATAATAAAAAAAATGTTTATTTTTAATTGTTATTATTATTGTAACTTTAGCGTCCCGTGGATATTTTATTTTAACGCCCGGTCGCAGACATTACGACTATTAAGTCGACTACGAATATAAATTAGGGCAATAATTCGCCTTTTAATAAAATCATCGAATATCAATTGTTAATTAATTATTTAACTTCTGTACCAAACTTGAGCCACTGACATACGTTTTACTTTTTTCTGTAGCTGCAGAAGTCCGTAAAGTAGAGCCTCTGCTGTTGGGGGACAACCTAAAAAAAAATTATTTTTATTTACTTGGAATTTTTATTTTTATTAAATTACTCATATATTTATTTTTAGTAATTAAAATTTTAAAATAAATGTTAAGTTTTAATGATAAAAAAATAAAATTGCAATTTATTTTTGTCAGTATTAATTTTAAAATTCAATTTTAAATAATTAATTTTAATTTGTAAATTTAAATAAAAATAATAAAATATTTTTATAAAAAAATTTTATGTATTATTCATCTTGATCACGTCCAGAATATATATGGAAATATATACAATTTATCACGGGTGTTATGGACAAATTGATTGATTAAGTAATCAAACATTTATTTTTTAAATGAAGTTTCGTCTCTTAATTTAAAAGTAAAAGCCTCTATACCCGCTCACTTTTCATTGGAGTGAAATTAAATCACTCAATATAAATGATTAAATAAAATGAAAAACCATAATTTTTTTTTTGTAGTTTTAAGTATTGGAAAAAAAATTTTAGTTTGAAGAATAATAACTACGTGACTGCCCAAATATCACTACTAAATTTATAAAATACGCAGAAAAAAGGATTTCTTGCCGCAACAAAATTTTAATTTGCACCAAGAAATTTTTTCTCACCTCCGGGCGGAAAGCGTCAACTTTCGTCCCGCTGTGCAAAACGAAGTTGCCGCTTTCCGCCTCCGTCGAGGAGAAAAATAGTATACACTCCTCGGGAAGTAAATAAGAAAGCCTCAGACCACATGTTTGTTGACCTCGGCTTCGCCTCGGCCAACAATTACATGTGATCTGAGACATTTCTTACTTTACTTCCCTAGGTGTGTAATATACTATTATGCATTATCAATTAAATACAAAAATTGTCTTGGGGCGAGAAAAGATTTTTTTGGTCAAGAAATAATTCCTTGCACCAAGTAATTTTTTCTAGTTCTAAATAAATTTTTGTTTTCAATTCACAATGCAAAAAATTTATTGGGGTAAGTCAAAATTTTCTTTTGGCGAGTAAAGATTTTTTGTGTCAATGAATCCTTTTTTTTTTTTCTATGCACACTTTTTTGGCTTTGAGAAGCTTCCTAAAACCAAAAGGGAGCATAAAAATCTGTCATTTTGGAATAAGTAACGCGATATAAATAATATAGCTATATATTCAGTGACATTCAGTCATAATTAGTGACAGAATAATGAAAGTATTAATTTATTTAAAGGAAATAAATACGACCGTCTTTTTTCCCGCGTAATTTAAATGTAATTTAAATGATATATATAAATCTATTTATCTCAATACTTGGCAATCAAAAAGAGTTTAAAGTATGAAAAGGCACAAATTCAAGTCAAGACCTATCTAATGATACTAATTTCAATAACATTAACTAACTCTATCATATCGATATGGCGGGAACAAAATTTTCCTTATTCTTTTAATAATATAGATAATTAATTATTATTAATTTTTAACATAAGCTCCTTGAGTGTACCCATAGTCGCTCACTAAAAGTTGTCATGTACCATTACTCGACCAACACATGGACCTATAGTCGCTCAAGACAATATCAATTAAACTATGATAAGTTTATTGATTTGGACAAATAATTTATAAATTATACTTCTTTATTCTTTCATAATATAAAATTTCATGAATTTTAAAAATATATTTAATAAGATTTAGTTATAACAATTCGAAAAAAATTTGACGTACCCTAAATTTAATCTAACGAATGAACGTTAAAGTAAAAAATGCCCGGCTGAGCGCGATTTTGAAAACAGTCACTTAATTTAAATTTATAATCTATTATAAAATAATTTGATGCATCATATTTTGATATATTTAGATTCACAAATAATTATTTATCAATAATCATGTTTTTAGTTGTAATTTTTTTTCTAAAAATTATAATAAACGCATTGAACAGTTGAAGTGAGCGACTAATGGTACTGAGCGGGTATAGGGGCTTTTACCTTAGTTTTTTTCAAGTTTTAAAAAAATTTCCTGTATTTTATTTTCTATATAAAAATTATTGATTAAAAATTAAAAAAATTCCTAAACTGGAAGATTAAATTTCACTAAAATAAAAATGATCATGAAGTTAGCAGACGTCTAATAATTTTGGGATTTTATTTTCGAAAGTAAATTGTAAAACAAAAAATATTTAAAAAAATTGCACTTGTAGTTTTTTAAATTGTCTGCATGTGCATATTTTTAGTTTTTTTTTTCTTCAAATTTAATTTTAAAAAATTTTAATTGTCTGCTGACTTCAGTATCATAAATAAAAGTGTAATTATGAATTATTTTTATTTATGATTAATTACCAGGTACGTAAATGTCCACAGGAATAACTCGATCACATCCTCGTACAACAGAGTAACTGTAATGATAATAACCACCACCATTTGCACAGCTGCCCATGGAAATTACCCACCTGGGCTCGGGCATTTGGTCGTAAACTTTTCTCAGAGCTGGTGCCATTTTATTAGTGAGTGTACCAGCGACGATGATAACGTCAGCTTGACGTGGTGATGCACGAAAGACAATTCCAAATCTGTCCATATCATATCTGGGTGCTGCGATGTGCATCATCTCGACAGCACAACAGGCCAAGCCGAATGTCAGTGGCCATAATGAACCTTTTCGTCCCCAATTAATTAAATCGTCAACACGCGCCAGTGCATATTCCGCGGCATTACTCGTACTTTGAAAAGGACTGTAAGGTTTTTTTGTTAATTTACTGACATCTTTATTTGAATCTTGAGTTTGAACAGAACTATCACGGACTTGTGTCACTGATGGCAATAATTCACTGCGAATAATTTTTAATCCATGCCCTAAATTACCTGGAAAATTAATTAATTTAAGTATGGATCAATAGTATTGTATATATTTATTTATATATATTTATAAAATGATCAATTGGTCATATTTATAAAACAAATGATACGCATTTTAATGAGTTATATAATTATAAATATAAATATTGTCATTGCATAGGTTACCGAGTTTTTAAATTTATACGTCATTGGTTTTACAAATAAAACAAATTTATGAATTTAAGAGGAAAAGTATTGGGAGTGTAGGGTAATTGTTTTTTATTACTTACGTCCGATAGCTGTAGACAGCATTTTTAAAAAATTTATTGCGTACAAAAGTACGCAAAATTTTTTTAAAGCTGATCAACACTTGAAAAAGAGAAGAAATAAAACACCGGAGGAAAAGGAGAGAAGACGAATCAATTGTTGATGGTAAGTTAGTTGTCTTTGATATTGAGAGATTTGACGTTCCTGCTGTGGATGAAACGAGCGAGGAATGAAATTTTTTGGTTCGCGCGGAATGATAATTCAAGTGATGGCGCGAAATTTAAAATGAAAATTTAATTCACGGACAAACACTAGAAACCTAAAATAGATAGTCTTTAGCGTTTTTTAAAACCTTAACAGAGGGCTAGAAATTTCGTATTTTCAAAAATTCTAATTCGTCTCCGAGAAAAATTGTTTTAAAATTCTCATTTACTCAACTAGTGCAACAAAGATAGTCCCGTTTATTTTTCTGAGTGTGAGAAAGAGGTCCGGTAGTGTATCCCCTTAACGTCAGCACTCCCCTTATGAGCATTTTGCTCACAGGACACTATTCAAATTATAGGATGTCGCTGTAGTGCGAGCGAGACACTAAAAAACACAGGAGTACTAAAGGGTTAACAGTAAATTACAAAAAAATGAATTTAAAAAATTATTAAATTTACTAATACGGCTCGGCCGCTCTCACGAATTCTCGAATTTTTATAAAAAATCTATAGATTTCGGTTAATTTGTAAATTGATTATCATTGCAGCGATTTTTTCAGATTTTGGAGAAATGCACAAGACGAAATTCCCCTGAAGAGTTTCATTATTCGAGTCCTATAAATATTTAAAACGTAATTTAAAATATGAAATCCGGAAATTCGGTTAATAGACAAATTAACTTTCTTACAGACCGACTAGAAATCTTAAATCAAAAAGAAAATGTTGAATTTAAGAGTTTTTATAGAATTTTTGTAGAAAGTCGATAGGAAATCAAGACGTCACTGTCTGAGAAAATCCATAGAAAATTTTTAGAAAATCCGAACGCCATTGTCTAAGAAACCCCATAAAAAATCAGGACTTGTCATTGTCTAAAAAAAAATCTATATAAAATCGTGAATTAAACATTTTCTTTTTTATTCAAGATCTACGGTCAGCCAGTAAAAAGTCATGTGTAATAGATATCCGCGCGCTTTTTTAAATTTCTTCAAACGTCTTTTTCTCAATTATTTTCTGTCACCATTTAATTTTTTCATTAAAAAAAACAAAGATTTTTTAATCTTTGCTGTCTGTCGCATACTCCAATCACATGGTCCGAAATCGGTTTATTCCACTAGTCAAACAGACACTGAACCGCAGTTTAAATTAGCCGATACAAAAAATTAAAAAACAAATTCAAATAACTACTAATTGTAATTAAGTGAAAAATTTTAAAAAATTAATGAATAATAAATTTTTTTTTCAATTTCAAATTTCGCGCCATTGATTAAATTTCATTACGATTCCAACGGCACCACGCATCGCCATCTTTATTTGTATTTTGACATCTCCGTTCAAAATAATATTTAAAAAAATTCAAAAATAGCTGGCGCTCGTCGGAAAGTCCACAGACGAGAGCCAGCGAAAAATCAACTGACTCTCTGCTGCTTGTTAAATCACAGACTTAGGTTAAGTAATTATGCGTTGATAATAGTAAACAAACCGAAACATTTTGTATTCCGTTGTACGCCGGATCAAGATAAAATAAAACAAAACTAACGTACGTAGAAATAAAAATTTAAAATAATTTATTTATCAACTATATATTTAAAATCAGTAGCATAAATGGATAGTGATGACTACAGTTCATCTCAATCACAAAAAAGTGATTCAGATGCTGACGATAATTCAAATATCAGCAATTCTTCATCTGTTATATCTGACGACGATCCACTTAATATGCTAGAGCACGACTCCTACAGAAGTTACAGCGATGATTATAATTCTGATTGTAATTCAAATTCATTATCTTCAGATTGCAATAACACCGATGAAGATAACGATCTGTCCGATATGTACGAAGAAAATAATAACGACCCAAACAATAATATGGATGACAACGAAAATTGGGAGGGGCGAAACTCACCAGAATATCCAGTGCCAGCAAGTCCTCAGCCTGGATGCAGTCGTCATTTCGATTTTGTAGAGAATGGTCACACAGATTCACTGAAATCAGTAACTCTGACACCCGAGGAAATTAGTACTCTAGCTGATAACATCTTGCTGTCAATAAATAAATTAGTCGAGCAAATAAACCACAGCTCGATTGTTGCCGCCATTGAAAATAATTTAAAAACCGGCAACAATAAATTAAGTCTTCAAGATTTACTGCCAGCTAATAATCAGAACCACATCAGTCCTGATGACAACAGAAAAACGGGACAAAAACGTGGTAATGACGGAGACATTTGCTCAGTTGACATGAAGAAATCACGCGAAAATCCACTGCCGTCATCGCAAATCCCGTCTGGTTTTATGGTAAGAAATCCAATTATTGATATTAATAATCTTCAAAAATCTCCGTTACGTTTGCCGCCACGTGAAATGAATAAAAATGATGATAAATTAAACAAACCTAAAAATATATACATCCAAAAATATGTTAATGCAAATCACGTCTATGAAAATGTCTTTTTATCGGGACGGGATCATAATTCTGCTGAGATTATCGATGAGTCAGACGGTACAAGACAAAGAGATAAGACGTCAAGTAAACAAAATAAAGCTGAAGTTATGTTGCCTGTAACTAACAGCGTAACTCACAGTGTAACAAATATATTGAACACAATACCAAGTAGATCTAATCCCCAAATACCTCGAGCAACAAATAGATTAGCAGTAGGAAATATAATGAGCAGAGCTGATGCCCAGAATTTAACTAAAACAACCGAAAGAACTCATGGTCATTTACAAATTACGACTGTAGCTAAACCATGTTCTGTTCCAACTGCTACCGTCACCAGCAATGCCTACAATTATCCTAAAGTATCATCGAAATATTCTCCCGTCGGGAATTCAGTTGTCCAAACTGGTCATACGTCGGTTAGAATAAAGATACCGTCAAATTCAGTAGCTGGTTCTACTGCAGGTTCTTCAAATTCAAATTCAAATTCAAATATTGATAAGCTGATTGCTGTTGTGGATAAACGAGCTCCTATTGCGGGTAAAAAAATGAGCACGTGTCGGATAAAAGATCAGGTGGATTACTACGAAAATTTAAAACAAGTAAAGGAAAATTTGGCTCAGCGACGTGAACAATTACAAAATATTGAAGTCAAGACCGCTGAGCTTAATAGTGTACGGGATAGAAATGAACGGATTAGAGAGATTGTTGTTGATCATGGGCATGTTAATCAATTAGATGTCAATATGTTGCCGCCGTTGCCACCGCGGAAATATTTTCCAGCGCATTTGCAACCGCAACAGGGATTGCAGCCTCAAGCAAATGACCCGATGGTCCAGCCGAGTACGTCAGCCAACAAAGTCTGCGAAGAAATTTATCAGAAACTACGGGCCATGTTTCCTGATATCGATCGCGAGTATATAAAAACATATTGTCCGGCTGATTGGAGCCCTGGTATGAGCCACGACATTCAATTTGGAAATATCGTCGAGAGAATTTTGCAAAATGAAGCCTCGTGGATAATAGACGTCACTCCAAATAATTTTATGATCGAAACTGCGGCCAATAATGCTGTCGGCGCAACTCAAAATGTCGATGAAACCTACGAATATCTCACTGGAATATTTCCCAATGCGGACCCTCACTATCTGCGCAGTTCTGCTGAAAAATTTAAAAATGAAAATGACGTCAAGGCGTTCGTTGATGATAAATTAAAAACGTCAGATTATCCAACACGGGAACAATATTTAGCCAAAATAAAAATAACCGAAGAGCAGCAGCGTTACACCAAAAACTTTAACGTCGAACATTTCCTAACTCTATTTCCAAATCCGTTTTCGCACTTTGAAAATGACAATCGAAAGTGCGAATTTAATCTGATTGTCGTTGAATTTTTGAAGAACGAATTCAGTCGGGTAAGAGTTACTACGATTAATAAATTATATCGCGATTGCAAATATAATATGAGTTTGACAGCTAAGAGTCTTCGGGCTATAACTGATTTTATAATGAAACCGCGGTGTCCCAGTGAGATACCAACGGAAAATATTCCGATGCTTCAAGAAATGGCATTCGTACGTCATCAAGATGAGATACGCATGCACATGGAGACTGCCCGTAAAAGAGAAGAGGAAGAGTTCAATTCACTGAAGACTGCTGGCAGTCTTTGGACCTGTCAGTGCTGTTATGATGATGAATGCATGCCTTCAAAATGTTCAACATGCGATAACGCTCATGTTTTTTGTAACTCGTGTGTCGTCAATGGAACAGACTCACGTCTTGGTGACGGAGAGACACACGTGCCCTGTTTCCTTAACTGCGGAAGTGAATTCAGTATTTCCACATTGCAAAAAGTACTCCCGCCTACTAAGTTCAGTATTTTGTTAAAAAAACGTCAGGCTGCTGAAGTGATGGCCGCTGGATTAGAGGGTTTGGTGTCATGTCCATTTTGTCATTTTGCGTCAATTCCACCCGAGGGTGACAAAGTCTTCAAGTGTCTTAATCCTGAATGTATGAAAGAGTCTTGTATTCAGTGCAAGGAACCCAATCACGTTCCTTTCCGTTGTGGTGAGCAGGACAAAAAGGACAAAGCGCGTAAATATATTGAGGAAAAAATGACCCAAGCTCTTACTCGCACTTGTTATCAATGCAAGCGCGCGTTTTTCAAAGAAGAAGGATGCAACAAAATGACTTGTCCATGTGGTGCTATGATGTGTTACATTTGCAACCAGCCCGTGAATAGTTACAATCATTTCCGTGGCCAAGGATCAAATGAAGTTAATAAGTGAGTTTATGTAACTGATAAAAATATTTGTTTAATTATTTAATAATTAATGTTTTTTTTAATTGCTTAATTGTGTTTGTTTGCTAGATGTCCTTTGTGGACTGATAATCAGCGTTTGAATGCAGAGACCGTTAGGAAGGTCGAAGAAGATGCACGCAGAGAAGTTCTGCGGCAAGATCCGACCTTGGATATCGGGACTACTGGGTTAGCACCGGCGTTGCCGCCACCAGCTGCTGGTCCGCATCGGGATATTCCGAACACTGATAATCTTGCTGTGAGTATATAATAATTATTATTTACATATTTATTCATATAGTAGAGAGATGATTATTTTCCTTATCGTCAAAGTTTATCAGTTTTAATATAAAATATATTTTATTTTATTATTAATATTGAAGAAAATTTTTCAATTTCAAGCGCAATAATTCTGAGAAGTTTAAAATTTTTAAGGAAATTTGTTTGAGGAAAATTTATAAAATTTTCTCAAGGCATTGAGATCAAGTTTCAGTATTTTATTTTTTTTTCTACCAGAGTAAAAGCCCCTATACCCGCTCACTTTTCATTGGAGTGAGATTAAATCACTCAGTATAAATTAATGAATAAAATGAAAAATCATATTTTTTTTATAGTTATTTTTTGAAGTTTCGAGTATTAGAATAAAATTTAAGTTTGAAGAATAATCTTGATAATTAATTATTATTAATTTTTTAAATAAGCTCCTTTGTACCCAGAGTCGCTCACTAAAAGTTGTGATGTACCATTACTCGACCAACACATGGCCCTATAGTCGCTCAAAGACAATATCAATTAAACTATGATAAGTTTATTGATTTGGACAAATAATTTATAAATTTTACTACTTTATTCTTTCATAATATAAAATTTCATGAATTTTAAAAATGTATTTAATAAGATATAGTTATAACAATTCGAAAAAAATTTGACGTACCCTAAATTTAATCTAACGAATGAATGTTAAAGTAAAAAATGCCCGGCTGAGCGCGATTTTGAAAACAGTCACTTAATTTAAATTTATAATCTATTATTAAATAATTTGCTACATCATATTTTGATATATTTAGATCCACAAATAATTATTTATCAATAATAATATTTTTAGTTGTAATTTTTTTTTATAAAAATTATAAACAAACGCCTTAAATAGTTAAAGTGAGCGACTAATGGTACTGAGCGGGTATAAGGACTTTTACCTTAAATTTAAATTATTATTATTATTTTTTTTTTTATAACAATATTCAGCTTTTTTCTTTGTACCATAAAAAAAATGTATTTTTAAAAAAATTCTCAGCTCCTGAGATTGATGAGTGTGAATGTATCAGACGTCAGACAAATTTATAATTATAAATAAACTGAGTAAATAATTAAAAAAAATAAAATTTAAAAAAAATGCACTTGTTAATTTAAAAATTTTTTAAATGCGCATTTTTTTTAAATTTTATTTTATCAATTAGTTTCTCTATTTATTGATAATTTCAAATTTGTCTGATATCTGCTACGTTCACACTCATTGGGATTGATCATTAGCTCTGTGAAAAATCCATAAATATTTTTTTAAAATTGATTATTAACTTTTGAACGTCGCTTAAGTAGACGACTCTCTAATTTCAAAGCTCAGTAAAAGTCAAAATTTTTATAACGAATTTTATTAGTCTATTTACTCTGGAATTTTTTTATTATTGTAAGCTAAAAGTTGAATTCATAGTCGAAAATTTATTTAAAAAATTTTGTTAAACTCCCAATTGTTAGATGATACTGAATTTAGCCGACGTCTAATAATTTTTGGATGTTTTTTTAAATGATATATTATTTTTAAAAAATTGCACTTATCGCTTTTTTAATTTTTTACATGTGCATATTTTTTTAACTTCCCGCTAAGAAAATTGTAAATTTTTTTTTTTTGTGATTGAATTGTTGAAAAAAAAATCCAAAAATTGTTAATTGTCTACTAACTTCCGGATCATTAAAAATTAGCGCATGCATTCTTCCCTCAAGCAAGAAATTTAAACTTCCGGGTGCATATCTGGTGAAAAATCATATAAACACAGAAGAAGATAAAACGTCCTAATCTGCTTGTTTGCCACCTTCGCCTTGAGCTCGAATCGGCCTTTATATACGCGAGTTTGAATGTCCTACTCTCCTCCCTTGGTGTAATCTACTATTTTTTTAAAGAAACTGATAAATTTCTAAATGAGGAAAATAATTGTCACCATACTATATATAAATATATATATTTATATATGGATTAAAATATAATAATTAATAAATGTAAATTATTTTGAATTAGAATATTCTTGCGGCTCGAGTACTGAATGCAGATCGTTTTGATTTCGAGGGACGAGAAAACCCAAATCGTCAACCTAAACGTAATTAATAACAATAATAATCAATCACTTCTTACCATATTTATCATTATTTTTATCTTACGTCAACGAATGTTTATTATTTATAGAATATTTAATACCCTATTATTTTTACCTTTCTCAATTTTATGTATGTTCATGTTCACTTATTAGTGTTGTCGTAATTAATCTAAACTTCCTTTTATCATATTGATTTCTACATATAAGTATATTAGATATAGTAATTAATAATAATGTACCTGAACCATTATTATTATATGGAGTCCTCAGGAAAGGATTTCTACCAGAGAATGTTAAGATTTAAAGAAATAAATAAATAATAATAATATGTTAATATTTTTATATAAAGTTAATAAAAAGTGAGCAGTTTTATAAAAAATAGTTTCACAAATTATTTATTTTTTTAATTAATAAGTCCAATGCTTAATTACAAGTATACAAAATATTTAATCGGCTGTTCATTTCAATATATATTTTATTACAGTCAATATTTTTACAATATAATTAAATTTATGCTAACAATTAAATTACTCTGTAAATATTTTTATTTTACGAATAATTTTTATCCGTATCTGTGACGAAAGTCAGAGTTTAAATAAACTCATATGTAATTTATTTAATATATATATGAATATATAAGACTTATGACAATGCTGGTGATGACTGATGACGTCTTAGTTAATTTACTTTTCGAAATTTCCTCTGGGCATGATAATTCCTTCGCCGTCAATCGCTTGGCTTAAACTCGTCGGATTCAAAGCTGGTTTTTTAGTCGTCGTTGTTGTTGTTGTTGGTATTGGCTTCGTTGTTGTTTCGATGTATTGCAGCCAGTCAATATCTTCTAATTTCGGGAATGGTTTTTTCGTTGTTAAAATAATTGCTGGTGGGTCAGTGGGTTCAGGTGTTGCTTGAATGGGGGGAAGATTGATTGGATTGTTGGGGTTTTGATTATTTTGCCCCCAGTTTGGTGGATTTTGAGGAATATTTTGATTATTTTGTCCCCAGTTTGGCGGATTCTGAGGGATATTTTGTTGAGGTATTGGAGTGGTTGGTAAAATTTGATTGTTTTGTCCCCAGTTTGGTAGATTTTGAGGAATATTTTGTTGAGGTATTGGAGTGCTTGGTAAAACTTGATTGTTTTGCCCCCAGTTTGGTAGATTTTGAGGGATATTTTGTTGAGGTATTGAAGTGGTTGGTAAAACTTGATTGTTTTGTCCCCAGTTTGGTGGATTCTGAGGAATATTTTGATTGTTTTGTCCCCAATTTAGTGGATTTTGAGGAACATTTTGCTGAGGTATTTGATTGTTTGGTTGATTTGGTTGATTTTGACCATTTAACCAGGGATTATTTTCATATTGATTAGGATATCGTTGATTATTTAACGTATTTTGATTACTTTCTGGGAATTTATCAGTCATGACCTCACTGGCAATTACTAACTGTAATTACAATAATAATAATTTTTATTATTACGATGTTATTTTATATTTTGTAATTTTAGTTGATATAAAATTACTAGCTATAGATATACCATACTGTCATTTTGCAGAAATAATTTTTTTTTGGTTTTGTTTATTGAAATGCTTTAGTTTACGCAAATAGAAATTTTTTAAAAGATTTATTATTGGAATAAAATAAATTGAATTTATAATTTGAATCAATTTTTTTTTGTATGGTACTGATATTAATTTTCCAATCGCGCTTCAGATGTGATAAGAAATATTTTTGTAATAGATACTGTTGCATAGAAGGCTGAAGTGTAAAACAGAAATAAAATTTTCTTTCTTCATTCTAAATTACATTTTAGTGTAAACAGAAAATAAGGATTTTTTGGCGCGAAAAATTTCCACGCGCTCCAATAAAATTTTTACTAGTACCAAAAAATTTTTTGGATTATAAATTGAAAGCAAAAATTATCTTGGGGCGAGAAAAAATTATTTGAGGCGGAAAAAAATTTTTTTTAGTCCTAAGAAAATTTTTGTCTTTAATTTTATGATGCAAAATATTTTTTACGCCAAGAAATTATTTTTTTTGAGTACAAAATACAAATTTTTTTCTAATTAAATATCTTGAGGTTTTCCATTCGTTAAAAACTTTTAAAAATCTGCATAAAAATGAGTGAAATATTTCTATTAATAGATGAAAAAAGAGTTTTATTTACTAATTAGTATCGTATATGTTGTACTTATCATGCGTTTTTATTTTTTTCTCTCTCGCACTCAAGTGGGCGATTAGTATTATCTTTGTTGCACTAATACAGTAATCAGGAACTTTGGCCGAGTTTTTCTCTTGAACAAACCAATATCATACAAAAATTAAAACGCACTTTAGACAATAGTGCATCAATGAGTAGTCTGCAGTTTGTCGTTATAGATTTTATTTACGAGAAAAACTCAGCGGAAAATATCTGACAACTCCTGTTATAATTAAAAAGCTGATAAAGAAACAAAAGTACCAATTACAGTTGAACCTCGTTATAAGACTATCATTCTGTCTTTTTTATAAACCAGGTATCGTGATAGTTTGAGAGAAAAACTAATAGTCTTATAACGAGGTCCTACTGCACTAGAAAATTCATTAATTTAATTAAATCAATCATTTAAAAACTGCCTGAAAAATGGCGCCGATTTTAAATTCAAAAAATTAACAGGACACCAAAATATTGAGATAAATATTTTTTTTTTTTTTACTGTAAAATGTAACCTAGGGCAGAGAAAAAAATTTTTGTTTTTCACTTCAATCTATTGAGCAGGAATAAATGCAAATACCGGTATCTCTCCCCAAAAAAAAATATGAATGCAAATGACATGAGTTCACACACTTACCATATCCCCAGTTTTACTATTTGTACAAACCCACTCAGGATCTAAAGTACTGCGTTTTCTTCTCTGCACAGCAAATTCAAATCTGTAGTGATTTTGCTGTCCATGTCCATATTGACGCTTTCGATTATAATTCGGGTAATTTTGTCTCGGGAAATTAGATCTTTGTGCTTGTTGTAAAATTTCCGGAAAGGTATTGAACATTACTTCATTTGTTACAGGAAACTAAATAAATAATTATTATTATTATCAATACTTAACTTTTATTTATTATTTAAAGGGGGAAGCTGGTCTGAGATACAAAAAAAAGAGGATATATTTGTGATTTTTTTTCCAGAGTACCTCCATTATTAAAATTCTCAAAATTTGTGACATTATTAAGCATCATTCCAAGAATATTCTGTGAAATTTTCATAAAAAAATATTGAAAAATAAGCCAGTGGTAGTGGGGAGAGACGAGTCACTAAAAAAAAGTCTCCATGCCGAAGGCAGGATAACTCATTACTGCCTCATTTGAAATCAAAAAACCAAAAAGATTTCTTTAGTACACTAGTTTATCTTGGATTTGAACGAAGGAATAAACAAAATATTCATTTTTGAATTTTTGGTAAAGGTGCAATCAAAAAACTCTGATTTTTACCAAAAATTCTTCCTTTTGTTTAATTAAAAAATAAGTAGTTATTAAAAAAAAATCATTCGTTCAAATCTAAGATAAACTTATGTACTAAAGAAATCTTTTTGGTTTTTTGATTGCAGATGAAGTAGTCATGAGTTATCCTGCCTACGGCATGGAGACTTTTTTTAGTGACTCGTCTCTCCCCACTGCCACTGGCTTATTTTTTAATATTTTTTTATGAAAATTTAACAGAATATTCTTGAAATGATGCTTAATAATGTCACAAATTTTGAGAATTTTAATAATGAAAGTACTCTGAAAAAAAAAAATCAAAAAAATATCCTTTTTCTTATGAGGGTGAATGTAGCAGACATCAGACGAATTTAAAATTATAAATAAACAGAGTAAATAATTAATAAAATAAAATTTTAAAAAATGCGCATTTGAAAAATCTTCAAATTAATAAGTGGATTTTTTAAAAATTATTTACTTTATCTATTTATAATTTTAAATTTGTCTGATGTCTGCTACATTCACACTCATCTTTTTCTTTTGTATCTCAGACCCCTTTCCCTCCTTAGTAGACAAAAAGAAAACTGACATTGAAACCCGTTCTGCTGTTTCTGCAATTCCACATTGGATTCAAATTATTTACACCAACTCTCTGATTATTAACAGGATAATTTGTCGAAAGTGTGTTGGTTTGACCATACTGCGGTCTTCTATTACCATTATAATTCACTTGACCATAATTACCCACTTGCTGATTAGATTGACTTTTAGATACACCCACTATTTTACCCGTATCTACATCTAGCCAAACTGTTTGCGATCTCACTGACAAAATTCCCGTTAACCAGATACTAATTACTAAATAAATATTTATCATATATTTATATTCAATATTTGTCATTTTAATTGATTATTAAATTTGCAAAAAAAAAAAAACTACTAGTATAACGTGTATTAAAAAATATATGTCGCTAATATAATGTCCGGATTGTAACTGGTCGACTATAAGATGCTTCGTCACTTGAAACAACGTACGTATGTAATCGAGAATCGTGTTATATTGTGAATGACTACACAAAGATTGCCAGCGTTATTTACCACCACCAGTTAATATTGAGTCTCATATATATATATATTTTTAAAAATATTTTTAAAAACTTATAATTGGAAATTTTTAGTCAAGTACCGGAATCACTAAAAATTTATTATGGTTCATAATTTAAATGCCCGCAAGGCAAAATTAATATAAGTCATAGATTATGGTAATTTATATCTATATATATATATGATAGACACAAACATCTCAATTAAATATTTTGTATCAACATGTTGTTCAATCGTGAGAAATATTTTAGTCAGGAAATTTATAAAATGACCTATTGCCCAATCACTCAATCTTTGACTTATTTATAAACATATATTTTTTTATATTGATTATTATTAACGCGATAATGTTATATATTTTTTAAATGACTCACTATTACGTATGTTTTTTTATTACGACGTTGTAGAAAATAAATAGAAGAGGATATATTTTATTTAAACAACTGGTAATTATATCGATCGTTAACTCACTATTTTATTGCGACAAAAAATTTTAAATATGATATTTATGATCGATAGTTATTTATAGTCAAGTTTTTTAAATAATAAAATAAAAATAATTGTTGGAAATTTTTTATTTTATTTTAGTTTTTATTGTTTGGATTTTTTTTTCTATTTATAGTCTGGTTTTTATTGTTGTAATCATCGGAATCATCTATGATGAGGATAATTGTTGCTAGTATTGACACTCCGGCAAGTATTGACCATACTATCAATTCCAGTATTACCTATGGAGGAAAATTATTTTTGAAAATAAGTTAAAGATTTGATACTGAATTTGGCCGACGTCTAAAAATCTTTGGATTTTTTTAAGAACTATAAATAATAAAAAAAAAAAATATTTCAAATAATTGCACTTATAGATTTTTTAATTTTCTGCATGTGCATTTTTTTAGATTTTTTTTTTTTTTTGTAAATTAGTAGAAAAAAAAATTCAAAAGTTATCAATTGTCTGCCAGCTTCAGGATCACAAAGATTTTGGGGGTAAAAATAATAGAGCAGAATTTTTTTTGATCACTTGAAAGTCTTTTAGTATACGAGAAAAATTGTAGATTCTGATAAAAATTTTATTCGATGATTTAAAAATAAGAGTAAATATTTTTATGGCCTTATCAATTATACGGCAATCAAGGCATTAAATTTTTTAGAAAAAAGGCCGTTGGGTCAAGTCCAAGTCAAATAGTTTTGTTAGTTACACAAGTTGGAACTTAATTTTTTTTTTAATTAAAATTCCGATAAAATTACTCTGTAATTTTTTTATTACGTAAAAAAATTAAATGATTATTTTATGGAAAATTGTATGAGTAAAAAAAAAATGATAAATTTAAAATTCAAGTTTTAAATATTTTTAGAGTATTGAATTTAAAAAATAAGAAAATTTTTTTTCAAAATGTGAACATATCCAATTTTTAAATCATTAAGTACCCGGCCCCTCCCTTTAATTTATTAGGGGAGAGCAGAGCAAAAGCGACATCGCTTTTCAACAACAAAAATTTTTTTTTGCAAATGTTTATCGTCTTTAGAAAAATATGGGGTAAGTCGGCCACTAAATAGTACGACCGTTTTGAAATTTTGATAAAAGAAAATTATTTCGTGTATATTATCTGTTATTTTATTACTCTCTAAACATGAATTAGTGAAAATAAGTGGATATTCAACAATTCCAAGTGCAAACCGAACCACTATTTTCAAAAAGTGGTTCAGTTGGCACTCAGAATTAGTGAATATTCACTTATTCCACTTATTCATGTTTAGGGAGTACAAATCAGCAAAAAAGCTGACGGATAAAATGAATTTAAAAAAAAAAAAATTTTTCATTATTTTTTTTTTTAAGTTTTTCAAATAAATATTTTATCAGCTATGACTTGAATATTTATTTTCCATTATTTTTTTTTATTTTCACGCAAAATTAAAAATTTTTCTATTCTTTGTACCCCTATAAAAAAAATCCATATGGGAATCCAGCCTAGATTCCTATGTGGGTTCCCACATGGCGTTTTTGGATAGATTCCCATATGGTTTCCTATAGGAATATTAATCTGTTCCTTGATTCATATATGCGTCTGTATAAAAAAAATCTTTGTGGGATTGCATGGGAACCCATAAAAATAGTAGAGTGTATGGATTTATATAAGAATCCATGGGTATCTGGATTCCTAAATGGAAAACCCGCATAGAAAACTGTGGGTACTTAGGTTCCCATACAAGAACTTGACATAGGGATTTAAATATACGGATTTTTTTTTGGAAAATTCATATGGAATATCGGTTTCTATATAAGTAATTTCTATGTCTGTCGTTTATTGATACACGTATATGAATAAAAGAATAGATTAATATTCCTATAAAAAATCATCAGGGAATTAATCCGAAAACGCCATGTGGGAACCCACATTTGAATCTAGGCTGAATTCCCATATGAATTTTTTTTTATAGGAGCGAACAGAACTATTTTTAATTTTTTTTTATCAAAATTCTAAAATCGCACTACTCGAGACGACCAATTTACCCCATACTTTTTCTAGAGACTATATAAATTTTTTAGTTAAAAAGTTGTCTCATTTTTTACTCTTCCCAAAAAAAATGATTTAAAGACAGACAATTATTTATCTGAAACTCGGTAGTTAACAAAAAAAATTTTAAACCTTGACAGATGTTAACATAATAAGTATAATAAAATAAGCGGTTTCGCCCTGAATATATTTACTGGGCTCATCATTGAGGTGATGCAAGCAAAGTTTACCGCAGACCGCTAAACTCTAAGAGTTGATCTCGGCACGGGAGAAAAAAAAATTATTATTTTTCAATGATAAAGACTTTGTTTTAATATGTAAAGGAAAAGGGGGCAAAGTGGACCCCACAATTTTTTTTTAATAACTATCAGGGGCAACATGGACATTATGGACAAGTTCTAAGTACACTAAGAAATTTTGAATAGTTATAGATAAAAAAAAAAAAAATTGATGAGAACTGACGCAGTCTTATGAATAATTATATTTATTATAAATTATAACTAAATATACCTCAGCAGATATTTTTATAATCTTGATAAGATATTCACTAGTTGATATCCGTTGCCAAATAAAAAAAGGAATTAATATCGTCGCTAAAAGACTGTCTATTATATTTATTAAAAAATCACACACTGGATTCGAGCAAGAAGTTTTTTCATCACAATTTATAATTTCTAAAAGTCTGAAATATAAAAAAAAACATGTGTTGAAGACATGTGTTAATGAGAGACTTAATTATTAATGATACTGAAGTTAGCAGACGTCTAATAATTTTTGGATTTTGTTTAGACGGTAAATTATTAAAAAAAAAATATTTGAAAAATTTGCAACTGTAGTTTTTAAAATTTTCTACATGTGCATATTTTTAGTTTATTTTTTTGTAATTTATTTGTTGAAAAAAAATCCGAAAATTTTTAATTATTTGCTAACTTCAGGATCATAATTATTAAAAGAGCAACATTTTGTCTTCTTATTTTTAGACCTAATCTCGATCTAAATAGAACGTGAATCAAAATTTTTAATACATATAAAGAATTTTTTATAATATCTCAAATATACCAATGATTGGAATGTCATATGTTTTTTTTGAACGCCTAATTTATGTGCTGTTATTAGTGACGTCAAAAAACCCGGCCAATAATTGGGTTTTTTAACTTTCTTCGGTATTGTAACAAGTGAGTAATTCTTATATTTATATATTTCACAAAATATTATTATGTAATCTGTCTAGATATTATTGTATAAATTGGAAATCCCACTGTATATATTTATATATGACCATGAATATTTTTAAATCGAGCCTGAAGTCCAAAAATTAAGAGACGAAATTTTGATTTTTCGATTTTTTTTGTTTTTAAGTTTTTGTGCCCATATATATGTACATATGTACATAAGGGAAGGGTGGGCCATACAGGAATACAGTCAATCTTTTTTTTTATCTTAATTTGAAATAAATCAAATTTCCAGTTGCCGTAAAAAAAAATTTCTTCCTCGGAAAACTAAAAACTTTTTGACTTTTTTTTAACAATTCAATTACGAAAAAAAAAATAAAATGAATATATGCACATGTAGGAAATTTAAAAAACTACAGGTGCAATTTTTTAGAATATTTTTTTTTTTGTAATTTATCGTTTTGAAAAAAATTCAAAAATTACAAGACGTCGGCTAACTTTAGTATCACAAATTTTGGGACACTCAAAATTTTATATAAATAATGAGTCGTAAATGACATAAAAAAAATTTACTAAATTTTTGGGGCTGTCCATTTTGCCCACCCTCTCTATATTTATATATATATATATATATATATATATATATATATATATATATATATAATTTTTGATAATTTATATTTTTAATAATCAGAATCAGATAAAATAAATAATTCTACCAACTATTAATTAAAGTTTAATTTTTCTAAAGCGTATTTATTTAAAATTTTAATAATATATACATTCTACATTAACGTTAATACTAATTAATAATTAATAATTGACTATACAATATTTTAAAAGTCTATCAAATTAAATAATCTCAGGATTCGTAAATTAATATTATTAATGTTCCTGAAGTTAACAAACAATTGAAAATTTTCCGATTTTTTTTTCAAACAAACCAATGACAAAAAAAAAAAATGAAAAAAATGCACATGTAGAGAATTAAAAAATCTATAGGTGCAATTTTTCCAAATATTTTTTTTTATAAATTATCGTTTTGAAAAACAAATCCAAAAATTATTAGACGTCGGCTAACTTCAGTATCATATTATTAGTCGTCTAATTAAATTTTCTATCTCGAGATAAAAATAATTACAATTAATTACTTGGTAAATTCAAAATAGTACCTGTCACTTAAAGAGTCATTTGATTCAGAAGACGTTACATCACTTAATTTCGATTTTTCATTCGCATCATTCAAAATATCTGATTGCAATATTTTATATATTTCTTCTCGATAAAACTCTTTGCATTTATTATCCAAATTCGAGTCTAATGACATTGTAGTAACTTATGACGTTAAATAAATAATTTACTTTAAATTTAAAATTAAAAATTTAAATTAATAAGAGGTTACAAAAAAAAAAAAAAAAAAAAAAAAAACAGAGAGCAAAACTAAAACTTACGATAGATAGTCTTTTGTTATTACCGATGTCATGATATTGTCATGATTCATGATCATAATCATGATAAAAATGATAACGCGGGCAAGTTTAAAAAATAATAATAATTTAAGTAAATAATTAATTCAATGAATTGTAATTATTGTAATAAGTACGTTGTGATTTTTTATAATTATTATCAGCATAAGATTTAGCAGGACCGTACTGATAAGAACCATAAATCGGATTTTCACTTTTATAAGGACGATTTCTTTCAGCGACTTGTTGTCTGTAAACAAACAGTGGCCGGAATACAATAGACTCTGCCGTTTCTAAGTCATCTGACTCTGATTTATCTACAGAACGCTGTCTTCTTATTACAGTAACTGGAGAATCTGCTGGTTGTATTAAATCTTCATCTCCGTCATTATGATGAGCTTCGAGATTTATTGATCTGGCCATCGAAGGCCGAATCGCGAGACGTATCAATGGACTGTCACTTTCTGAATCGTATATATAATCACGTGTGTCATTGAGATCTGACACTTTTAAGACTGTGCCCAGATGAATTCTTTCTATTCCCCCACGATTACTTGTGATGACTTTTTTTGGAAGACCGTAGGCTTGGACACTGGCTTCGGTCAGTACTGACATGATACTAATTAATAATAAAATCTATGAAAAATAATAATTTAAATCAGTAAATTAGTTTTATAATTTATCGGTTGATTAATTAAGGATGATCCTGAAGTTAGCAGACAACTAAAAATTTTTGGATTTTTTTTTTTCAATAAATCAATTACAAAAAAATAAACTAAAAATATGCACATGTAGAAAATTTTAAAAACTACAGGTGCAATTTTTTCAAATATTTTTTTTTTTATAATTTATTGTTTAAAAAAAGATCCAAAAATTATTAGACGTCGGCTAACTTCAGTATCATTAATTAAGGGGGGAAACGGGTCTGAGATACAAAAAAAAGAGAATGTTTTTGTGATTTTTTTTTTCAGAGTACTTTCATTATTAAAATTCTCAAAATTTGTGACATTATTAAGCATCATTCCAAGAATATTCTGCTAAATTTTCATAAAAAAATATTAAAAAATAAGCCAGTGGCAGTGGGGAGAGACGAGTCATTAAAAAAGTCTCCATGCCGTAGGCAGGATAACTCATGACTGCTTCATCTGAATCAAAAAACCAAAAAGATTTCTTTAGTACATAAGTTTATCTTAGATTTGAACGAAGGAATTTTTTTTTCAATAATTACTTATTTTTTAATTAAACAAAAGGAAGAATTTTTGGGAAAAATCAGAGTTTTTTGATCGCGCCTTTACCAAAAATTCAAAAATGAATATTTTGTTTATTCCTTCGTTCAAATCCAAGATAAACTTATGTACTAAAGAAATCTTTTTGGTTTTTTGATTTCAGGTGAGGCAGTCATGAATTATCCTGCCTACGGCATGGAGACTTTTTTTAGCGACTCGTCTCTCCCCACTACCACTGGCTTATTTTTCCATATTTTTTTATGAAAATTTCACAGAATATTCTTGGAATGATGCTTAATAATGTCACAAATTTTGAGAATTTTAAAAACGAAAGTACTCTGAAAAAAAAATCTCAAAAATTTGCTTTTTTTTTTTTGTATCTCAGATCCCTTCCCCTCTTTATTGATTGATTGATAATTAAAAGTATATAATTCACTTACTGTTAGACCAGCCATAATTATTATGAGGTATTTTCCGTACTTATGGGTTACAGATGATAATTAAACGAGAGTGCTCGTGTATCTGAGAAAGAATATGCCTCAGCGAATTTATATATCCACGTGGATGTAGATATAGAGGAGGAAAATATAAACATAATTAAAATCATAATTCATAAGAATCTCTCGTTTATATTTTTCTTATGGATTGACAATAATAATTTAATAACTCATGTATGTAAACATAATTATTAACCCAGTGCTTTATGAGTTCAAGACTAGAAATATATTAATTTTTATTTCCATGAATTACTCGATTGAGAGAGGAGAAATCTCAGGCTTGATGACTCAATGCCAGTTGTTCTTGAGCAAGTGTGACGAATGATAAATAATTAATGAAAAAGAAAAATAAAAACATGTGTTCAGTGCAATGTCCTAAACTTGCTAACTGATGGGTCATCTGTTACTTTTTTCGACTAACGTTACTTGTAAACTTATTTTTTAATTTACGTACAGTAAAGATATAAAATGACGAAATTAAAAATTTTTTTAACAATGAGCTGGTATACAAGTGACGGCATCACCTTCCCGGAAGTTGATTTTATGTGAGATATTATATGTTTGTTACATGTGTGGTTTAATTGACACGAGCATTATTCATCGGTAATTTAAATATTATTTTTTTATGATAGATTTTTTATGTGATATGATGACTGATGACTGATGGCTGATGAGTATTCAAATTCGACGTATGAAAATAAATTTTTTTTTGTTTCCAAAAATGGTATCTTATCTCGAGTCAAAAAACAAATTCGGATTTGAGTCTCAAAGTTCTCAATGAGGTTTTTGAGGACCAATTTAGAATTTTAAGATTGACAACAATATAGGAAGTTATCCTAGTTTAGTCCTCGAAGTAGTAGTTATGACCAATTTTACCACTTTGAGGACTAAACTGGAATAACATAATCTGGATTAGAGCCTCAAAATACTCAAAACATACAGGAATAATTTTATCCGCATTTGAACCTCAAAAGTCTCATTCGACGTATTCTCTCCCCTCCCTTTTCTATCTCAAATTTTTCAAAGTCCGAAGTATAACTTTCCATTCGTTGAGGATTTTGAGGCCTTAGTTTATAATTTAAAATCGTTAAATTATTCGGGTTCGCATTTAGACCTCATAGTTCTCACTGAGGATTTTGAGTACTAAAGTAGAGTTACTTTCCGGACGGCAAATAAAACATCAAAGGAATTGAGGATTTTGAGGACTAAACTAGAATTTATTTTTTGACGCGGGATGTTACCTCGGATTTACACTTTAGAGCCAGTTTTGATCACTTCAAAAATTGAAATAAAACGATTTGTATGTATATTTTTGTTGCAATATATTATCATATATTTTTAAATATATTAACTATAGGATATGAAGATCTATACAGAAATTTCATAACAACTTTCATGGGGAGAGTGGCTTTTTAATTCGTTACGATTTGTTACAAGAAAGAGGGGGTTGATAAAAATCAATGACATGTACCACAGATGAATTTCGATTTTTCATATTATGCGAGATTTATTTCAAGTACTCATAGAAAAAATTTATTATCGATTTTGAATTATAACTAAGACCTCAAAATCCTCAACGAATGAAAGTTTTACTTCGGACTTTTAAAAATTTTAGATAGAAAAGGGAGGGGAGAGAATGCGTCGAATGATACTTTTGAGGTTCAAATGCGGATAAAATTATTCCTGTATGTTTTGAGTATTTTGAGGCACTAATCCAGATTATGTTATTCCAGATTAGTCCTCAAAGTTGTAAAATTGGTCATAACTACTACTCTGAGGACTAAACTAGGATAATTTTCTATACTGTTGTCAATCTCAAAATTCTAAATTGATCCTCAAAAACCTCATTGAGAACTTTGAAACTTAAATCCGATTTGTTTTTTGACTCGGGATTATAATGCAACATATTTCTTGTGCCAAGAAATTATTTTTTTCTGTGAATTTTACTCAAACAAGACAATTTTTTTATATTATGGCGAGGAGGGGAGTTCGTAGGCAATTTTCTACCCAGTGTTCCATGGGCGAGGGGGAAGAGTCAGCGTTACTTAATTTATGGATGGCCCTAAAGAATTTAGCGAAAAAATGAAGAACTGGGTAAATAAATAATCATTTTGGATGCTATTGACAATACTGAGATAATTATTTACATTAATTGTATAATAAACTATACAGATTAGTCTGCGTCGTCATAATTATAATAATTCGGACGCTTGCGATACGCATATATGTATGGCTGATAATATCTCTGATTGTAAGACTTTGATTGACGAGCAGCAACCTCTTGACGATACCTAAATAGCGGTCTAAAGATAATGTCTTCAGCAACATCCATGTCATCTTTTATCTGTTAATGCCCATAAAATGACACTCAACATTTTATTTAAGATTTACATTATTAATACATTAGTATAATTTTATAATAATAATATTAATATTAATTATAGTTAATTAATTAAACGTAATCTTCAAGAGCTTCTTAACTAATTTACCTCAGCCGAACTGGAATCAGATCCATCCTTTGATTCATCAGATTGATCTGTCGGAGGAACTGATTCGACGGCTACTGGTAAAAGACTCGCTACCAGAGGACTTGCTGAGGTTTTATTTGCAGTGGGATCTACCACTGGTACCAACGGTACTAAAAGTCCTTGGCCAACATCTAAAGCGCCTGTTATATTTGGCTGCAGTACAATTGGTGATGATGTTGTTTGTGTTTTATCATTCAAATTAGAGTCATCCTGTAGTAAAAAAATTTTTTTAAAAAGTCAAATATTTGAAAATAAAATCTTACGTTTTATATTTTTTTATATGACCTTCTGGCATAAAAAAAATCATACTTGTGCAGACCAAACAAACTTGACCTTTTGTACTAATTATGAATATCCGATTTATTAATTTACATATTTTGGTTTTATAATTGAATATATATTAATTTATTATTAATTATAGTTCATATTTAAAAATTATAAAATTGTAGAGCTGTCATTTTTTTATTTTATTTTATTTAAATATTTAATTTATGAAACGTCAATACCAAAAAATTAAATTGAGAAAAAAATGAATTTACTTTTGAATGAAATTTGCGGAGAAACTATAGATTTTAGAAAAAAAATTTTTAAACAAAAATTGGAGAGAATTAAATTTTCTACAAAAAAAGTATCTTAGCTAATTTACGTAACTCTGATAGTTTCAGAGTTATAGAGAAAATAAAGGATTAATTTTTGTTTAAATTTATTTTGTTGCAATTACGTCAAAATAATTGGATGTACGTAAAAATGTAAAGAGACCTTTTTTATAGAGAATTTTATCAGCTACTAAATTGTTCATATACATTTTTATCATATCTGTATTAGTTTACCCGAAATTTCAATTTTTCTGTAATAACTTTCAAATATAACTTATAAAGTTTGTAATAATAAAAAATATATTAAAAAAAAAAAAAATCGACACTTAGTAAAGTGTAAAAGTGTACTTCGGCGTGAAATTTACTCCGAAGGAGAGTTTATTTTAATATTAAAACTCCAAAACTCCGAGTGAATTCGAATTGAAAAAAAATCCACAATCACTCCAATTTCACTCCCGATTTTTTAGTGTATTTTTTTTCAAATTTAATTTTAATTAAACATCTTTTTTTTTATTACAAACAACGCAAAATATAATAAAATAATAAAAACAAATAATTAAATACCTTTTCCACAGAATCTAAGAAAGCATTTGAGTGAGAACTGGTTTCAGTAGTCGTGGGAATTCCGCTGGCAGTCAATGACGATGACAAATCATCAGCATACACAGTATTAATAAAAATAATTAAAACAAACCAACCAGCCATAGCGACAGCCATAGGACACGTATAATTATTTATCTGTAATTAGTTTATTATTAAAACTTTATGTTAAATCCCATGGTTAGCGAATCCATTGTTATATGACGACATACATCGAACGGATATTTGCAATTTTAATTTTAAAAATATTACCTTAGCCATCATTGTCCTCACGTCACTTATTCATATGTGAATATAACTCTTATCTAAATTAATCGTCCGCAATCCAATCAATTTATATATTCACCATCGCTCCTATTTTCGTGACGTTACTATTGATAATTACAAGTAATTAACACGCACAAAAATTAACAGCACGTTGTTAAAATATTTTCAATGGAATTTTCACAAGGTCACGGTTGCACTATTAATTTTTTTCATTTTTTATTGCGTACAACGGTGCAACCAGGAGGAACGATCTAATGTAGGATCTTTTTTTTAAGTCACTTAGCACATAATTAACAACGTATTTGCGGAAACATCTTGTCTCTATATATATTTTCAGGTAAAGTGCTGAGAAATATATATAAGACTAGACAAAACTTGTACATCATTCGCAAAACTTATTTCAAAGTTAACGCATCGTTAAAATTAACATTCAAATATGTCGATTTTAAGTGTTAATTTATATAAATATTATTTATTACTGTCCTGTGTTTTTGTAATTATTTTTAAAAGTACAAGTGCAGCAGCTGATAATAATAAAGAAATAATAAATTCTACAAGTTCGGCTAAAGTTGAAAATTCAACTGCAGAAAATTTTGCAAATTTTGACAGTTCGCTTGAAGATATTGACAGTTCTACTAATTATTCATCGAGTGAAGAAACAACGACAGCCAAAGCGGCTCAAGAGGAACCAAAACTACCAGAAGATTTGATATCTCAAGATGTTTTACTGGATCCAAATATTGTACTCGCTCGCTTGTCACGCCGAGATATTGGTGATGCGAATTCACGAATGGCTTATAATTATAATTATGGAGACAGTAATTGGTACCCACGCCGGCGGTTTGATAATAAAAATAATAAATATAAATTTGATAAAAAAAATTTTGAACGTCGGTATGATACTCCTAAGAAAATAAGAATTTATCCTGTGTTTCCTGGCAAATAAATTAGAATTTATTGTGTTTATGTTAATTGAAAATATTAAAATATATTATTTATTATATTAATTAAATATTTATATTGATTCTATAATAATCATATATTTATGTACTTGAAAATTTATTAATAGTTTATTGTGCAATAAAAGAATATATATATATATATATATATAAACTAGGGATGTGCAACTAATTTGATTTTTCGAATAATTTGAATTTTTCGTAAGTTTTCGAATAATTCCAAAGTTTTCTTCGAATGACTTGATATTGTAAAATTTTTTTTGACAATTCAAATTTTTATCAGAGATAACCAGAGCCCAGACAAGAATCTACAAAATAATTATTTTTGGTTACTGTACAAAACTAAGCTCCTCTTTAAATAGAAATTGAAAGCTGATTAGAATTGAGTACAGTCGAATTCTCCATTAACTCGGATTCCATTATCTCGAAACTTCCCCTCAATCTTGACCCCCACTACAAGCTACACTGTCTCCCACCCAATGCTACCTTGGTGGAAATTTTTCGGACTTTTCTCTGAATAACTCTGAAAAAGTTTTTAGAACTGAGTTTTTCAGAGAAAATTCGGAAAAATTTCCACCAGGGTATACATTTGTATGGGTCTGTGTATATTTATATGTCATCATACATGTGATATAAGTGCGCATGCGTATAGTTTACTTTTTAAGGGAGAAAGGGTATCCGTTAACTAGGAAATTTCAAGAAATTTTCGCTTCCTGTGGATTAACTGTCCGAGTTAATGGAAGTCGATTGTAATTCAAAAAATGACGACTGTGATTCGAACAACCCTAATATAAACATACATATATATTAGGCTGGCAATATTTTTTCACCTCTTTTTGTTTTTTTGAAGCTCAGGTGAAAAAGGATTAATTTAAAAAATTTAAAGACTTTAAGTTTCAAGTCATTAAAAAATTTTATAGCGGTCACTGAAGAATTTATAAAATTTCAAAAATAAATGAAAATACATTTTTCTTTTTTAATCTTTGGTTCTTTAGTAATTCAAAATTTGTCATACGTCGGAGAGAAATATATCAAAATTTTAAGTCGTAATATGAATATTTGAAGGTCGCTCAAAACAATCGGAAAATTTAATTTCAAAAATATTTAGCGAACTTCAGTATTAAAATTTTGACTTCAAATTTTAGTAGAATTCTCTGCGACCTGTAGGAAAAATTTTGAATTAGTAAGCAACCAAAGATTAAAAAAATAAAAAAAAAAATGTTTTCGTTGAGTTTTGAAAGATTAAAATTCTTGAAGGATCTCTAGAAAATTTATGATCAAGTCATGTCAGCTTGAAAATAAAAATATAATTGCCTCCCTAGTATATAACATATTAATTATGAGTATTATATATTATAGCATTATACAATAACGGTTAGATGTGACGTATGTTTGGACAACCGTATGAAAGGACGAGCGAATGAATAAAGACGCGATGTGAGAGGTGTGAATGAGGTAAGTAACTAGGCGTTAACTATACACTCATTACAAGCTTGATGTTGGTCAGATATTTTCTTAAGTATTTGAAGTGTAAGATATAAAAAAATTCAGACAAATTTAAAACTGATCCTTTGATTTTCGGATTTTGTAGACCCAACCAAACCGCGAGACTAGTGATTTAATTCATTCTTCCGAGGTTTCGAGGCGGCTGCCGAAAATCCTACGCAAGTTGATACTCAACATAAAATTTTTTTCGCCACGACAGATTGATATCTACGGCCTGTATCATGGATACATCTGTCTTAGACATCCGTTCGATGCCTTTTATCCAAATCCCGATTAAACAGATGTATTGATGATCTACGTCCTGATATAAATCCCAACTATAGAGATTTCCATAACACAGAAACCCAGTGATAGAGAAAATAGATCACCCCATTTCCAGTTACGCAGATAAAAAAATCATCCATGTCTCAAAAGCAAGTGATCCATTTGGGATGACAGCCAATAAGGAGAAAAAAAAACTTCCAGAAAACTAGCGACCGTAATTTATTGACGACAAAGTAGACATCGGATCAGCAACTTTTTGAAATGCGACATTAATAAAAAAAATTTTTTTTTCTTGTAATGATAGAATTACGAGGATAATTCTGAGCCAAGTACTTAAAGTTTATCTTAAATTTTAATCCAACAATATTGTTACACTATTTAAATTGTAATACCATAAAAAATTTTAAATACTATAAAAAAACTTGGCTCACCACACCGAGAAACGTCCAGACCAGCAGACAATTCTTTCAGTTTCTATAAAAAAACGAAAAATATTCTCATGTTATTTATTTCTTAAAAAATTATTCCTATTTGAAGCTAATTCTTTTCTCACCTCGGCGGTTGTAATTCTAAATTATCTGCAAGACTCATTTCATCCGGAAGCAATCGTTTTTACTGTGAGTTTTGAAATCAACACATCATCGAAATCTTCACTCCAACTGCAAAAAAAAAATCCAAAACTTCTTTCAGATTAAAAAAAATAACACGAGTGTGACTGTAGCAGACATCAGACAAATTTAAAATTATAAATATATAGAGAAAAAAATTTAAAAAATAATATTCATAAAAAATGCACTTATTAATTTGAAAATTTTTTAAATGAGCATTTTTAAAAATTTGATTTTATTAATTATTTACTCTATTTCTTCATAATTTTAAATTTGTCTGATGCCTGCTACACTCATAAGTGTGCACACATAAAAATAACTAATAATGATTGAGTATTTTACAGTCATTTTCTAAAATTTAATTCAAATTATGGCTTCGTAAGTTCGGAAATTTATTAATTACCTTAATTATCATCTTCATTGTAAATAATTATTAAAAAATAATTGGATGAAGTTTCAGTGACGACTCAACACATGACCCTGAAGTTAACAGACAATTAGTAATTTTCTAATTTTCCTTTTTTCAAAAAATCAATTACAAAAATCCAAAAACTAAAAATATGCACATGTAGAAATTTTAAAAAACTACAGGTGCAATTTTTTAAAATATTTTTTTTTTTGTCGTCTAAAAAAAAATCCAAAAATTATTATACCTGCTAACTTCAGTATCATCTCAACACTCGAATCCAGCCGTGATCTTTGTTAGTTCCTGGTTCGGAAATATAGACTTCAAAATTTTCCTTTTAGTAGCAATTCACTCTCTATCCCGTCTGATGAATGGAAAAATCGTTGGCTACAACAATAAATACCATCGTCACGTATTACAAGAATTAATTTTCACGTAATTTCATAGTTCATTGCATTTAAAATATATCTTACCATTTAAATATAATCAATTTTCCAGTGCGATGTTTCAATATCTTCGAAATTTAATTCCATTGTCGTCACTCCTGGAACACCTTAAATATTTTGCCCGAGAAAAATTGTGACCGAAGACAGTAAAAAATCTTTCAAATAACGAACGAGTCCATTGACTACTTACTAGACATATATTTGTATGCTACGACACAAAAATTCCGGTCGTTTGATAGGCGGAAAATAAGAGATCAAAAAGTGAAATACGAAAATTTTTTGTAATTATAAAGGGATGATAATTACAAAGATTAATGTAAGCCAAGTACTTGGAGCTTAGCTTTACACGATTTAACAATATTGTTGGATCATTAAAATTAATCAATAGTAAAAAATTATAAATTAAAATCACTCACCACGCCAAGAAACTTCCAGACCAGCAGACAATTCTTTCAGTTTCTATAAAAAATAACGAATAATTTTCATCAGTCAACGTGCAATTATTTATGAAAAAATTATTATATCATAAAATTTATGTTTCGTTACCTCGGCGGACGTTATCATAAATTTTCAGCAACTGGAGCAGTTCAGAAGCGAATTTGAGTATCTGACTTTCTTGATGACCACAGCATTAAAATTAACTTGACAACTGAAAAATAAAAATTTCAATTTACAGTATCGGTAAAAAATAAATAAAACCGAATACTTAATGTTCATTGAACACCAATAAATTTGTTAAAATGCTACTGAAATGATGTTAATTTATCTAAATAATTAATGTCGTAGAATTGATTAGAAAATTATTTTTACCTTGTTATATTCAATAAATTTTTTTGCCCGGTAATTTTGATCAGCGACAGCACACAGGATATTTGAACGGCGACTTCTGTAAGCTTCAGCGCTGATGTCAATTTTTTTGAATTTGAATTTCCCTCTCGGCGGCCATGTTTGACTGATGTCTAGCTACAAACTCTGGTGTTGTTTCATCAGGATCCATTGTCTCGACATCGATACATTTCTTTATTTTTTTTTTTTTTTTTCAGTATTTTGGAACCTGAACCTGAAATACGAATTCAAAATTTTTATTACTTTAATTTAAGTAATTATTTTTTTTTTATTGAATATTTAAATATTACAGCTTTGATTAAATTAAATGAATTTCTTTATAAAATTTTTTTTTTTTTTTAAATTAAATCTTTCAGCTCGACTTTTATTTCAACAACATGATAAATATAAAATATTTGCTATTTATTTGACAGTTTAAAAATAAAACACGAAAAATAAATTATTCAAGCGTAGAACAGTCAGAATTTAAATAAGAGATTTTGGCTGATAAATAGTGATATCTAGTGATTTACAAGAATTATTATCCCAATATATTTATCATGACTTAATGAAGCTAATGTGATACTAATTACCAATTATTTTTTTTATTTAATGCAATAAATTAATTGATAAATATGCAAGTATGCTGGAGATTCACCGCGGCTGCGGACATGACACTTTTTGTGGTCTAAAATCCAACTCACCGAAGGGAGATGGCGCACAGCGACTACTGGCGCGCGAACTTCAAAAACGCGGGAAGTTTGAATTTCGTTTTCTCAATTAAAAAAACTACCGGACTATTTAATTAATTTTAATTAGTAAATAATCATTCTTATGATCATTTTTGAAAAATAAAATATTTTATCAAATTAAATTTTTGTTTTAATTAATTTTCATATCTGGGTTTCTAATGAGTGTGAATGTGGCAGATATGAGATAAATTTTAAATTACAAATAAATGAATTAAATAATTAAAAATATATAAAAAAAAAATGCATATATTGATTTTTGAATCCTATATATAGATGTGCATTTTTGTATTTTATTCGATTTTCATTCAATTCACATATTTTTAAATTTTTAAAATGAACAATTGTCTGCTACATTCATACTCACGAGTCTCTACGAGTTATCGAGACATCGACAAGATTCAAAAATCGACCATAAGTCAAAACTTATCGAATAAAAAATATTTAATAACCTAAAAAATCTTTTTTTTTACGTGTAAAAAATTGAACAATGGAATTTACAATTAATTGCAATTTCCGGTTATATTTTTTAAAAGATTCCGCGAAAAAAAACATTATTGTCAAATAATTTAATTTAATATTTAATCATTTAAAAAACATCAAATTATAAAATTAATTAATTTCCAGTAAAAAAAAAAAAAAATAAAAAAACATTTAAAAAAATTTTTAAATCAACTTACATTTGCCGCCATTTTCACTACCAGCCAGTCAGCCACAAGCACTCTCACAAATTAATAATTTAACTTTAATCACACACTAAATAATTAAAATTATTGTCACAAATAAACACAAAACTCTAGAAATCACTTAGGGACAATAATTTTAATTAAACTCGAACATTTAATTATTTTTATTCGCGTGTTAAAATGCTGACAACGAACCCGGCGTATGATGACGCGAAAACCAAGCCGACACTGAATTTAATTTATTTCAATGTTTACGTCCACTGTCACACTCTATTTATTATCTCAAAATATGTTTCGATCACTCAAGAATTTATTTAGAGTAATTAGACATGTGTAATTAAGCTGTGTAATAAGAAAACTAATTATTTAAACGAAACGCAGCGGTGTAGTTTCAAATAACAATCGACTGGGAGACTGACTGAGCTCAAGGCTTCTGCGCATGACGACAAAGCTTCTGCTTTCTACTGCGCATGTCCGTTGCGATAGTCGCCGCTGCAGCGTCTGCGTCGCCTTAAATTTTATTCCTCCGCCATGACAGTGACGCGCAGGTTCGAGTTTGCGACTTAATTAAATAATTAACTATTTTTACGATCTAATTAATTAAAACTCGTGCAAATAAATATTCTCTACTATTCAACGGCCATTTTGTGATAATAATTTCCTTTGTACTCTAAATATAAATCACTAAAATAATTTAATAACTTCGTCAACTTTTACACCGTCCAGATCTTGGCGTTCGTTGTCGTTCACAATTTAAATTAAAAATCAGTTTACTGACTGTCATTTATTATTATTTATAAATAAGTGAGTGTAAAAATTATAAGTGAGTAAAATAATATTTTTTTTTCATTCGGAATTTAGTGTAAAAAATATTTTTTAAGTTGTGAGTGTTTGCCGCCATTTCAAATTGTGTTGGTATAATTTTTTTTTTTTTTAAATGAAAGTGTGTGAGTAAAAGTGATTTTAATTTTATTTAAAAGTGTTGACAACAATAAGTGTTTTAATTATCATTGCATTGTAAGTTAATTATTTTTTTTTTGTGTTCAGTTGAAGTGTTAGAAAGTGATAGGGGGAAATAAAAATTAAAAAAAAATGCTGGTGATTTTTAATGATACTGAAATTTACCGATGTCTAATAATTTTTGGATTTCTTAAAAAACGATGAATTATAAAAAAAAAAATATTTCAAAAAATTGCACCTATAGTTTTTTAAATTTTCTTCATGTGCATATTTTTATTTATTTTTTTTTTTCAATCAAATTGTGAAAAAAAAAATTCAAAAATTGGTAATTGTCTGCTAACTTCAGTATCATTCGTGATTTTTATGCTGAAGTTAGCAGACAATTAAAAATTTTTTTTCAACAAATCAATTAAAAGAAAAACAAAGAAACGAAAAATTGCACATGTAGAAAATTTAAAAAACTGTAGGTGTATTTTTTTCAAAAAATTTTTTTTTCATAATTTATCATTTTTTAAAAAATTTAAAAATTATTAGACGTCGGCTACCCTGATTTTAAATCATTTTAAATACTTTTTAATCCTTCAAATCATTTCTAATCCTGTCTCTTATGGACATTTAACGTGTGAAATCATTTTTAATCATTTTCTTTAATCAGGGTAATTTCAGTATCATGATTTTTTCCAACAACTTAATTTTCAAATAATATTCTATCGTTATTAATTATTATCATCTATATATCAGTGATTTAAAAATTATTTGGTGATTAGCTAAGTGTGTGTATTAAATTTTGTGCATTCAATAATTTGTGTAAAAACAACTTTTCCCTGACCTGGAAGTTTGCCGCCATTTCAGCTTCTGATAATGTAAGTTTTTAAAATTTTTTTATAAACATTGTTGTAAATATGTCAACTATCAATACTTAGTGTCAGTGGAAAATTTTTACCACAGTATTTTACACTAGGTCTAAATAGATGGGATCAAAATTAGTTTTTTAGAAACATTTACCAGTATTTTATTTTCTCAATTATATTTAAAACCGCAGAAATTTCTTTACCTTCTGCTCGTGCTACATTATGTACGTTATCAGCTTTTGAACACTTACGGGTTGCTGTATAAAAAAGTTCTACCCGATAAAGTTACTATTGATACTCCCTGATAGCCAAGTTGCAGAGAAACTGACGTGAAACTACAGCCGCAACTGGACACCACGTTGCCCGCAAAAGTTGATACTTCCAAAGTTGATCGACACTTTCTGAGAAAATTGGTGGCAAAAGTTGAAAATTCAATAAGTTGACGGTAAGTTGCCTCCCATTTTCTCAAGAAACCTGCATTCCAACTTTCTCAGAAAGTGGAGGTAACTTGTAGCCAAAAGTTGCTAATGCTAAAGTTGTCGACAGTTTGTCGTCAAGTTGGTCGCAAACTAATGAATACCAACTTTTGTACGAGAAACCCTGGTTATCAGGGGCTATTACCCAAATAGCCAGTTGAGTTCAACCAACAGTCAAATTAAAGCAGATATTTTACGTATATGTGAGATCAAGATAAAAAATTAAGTTAAAAAAAATTGACTTCGATGAGAGATCTCATGATAATCAACAATTTAGCTTAGAAATTAAAATGAAACATTTGACATCTCGATGACGTCTAGTACACAGAAAATTTCACTCAATTTCTTGGTCTCTCCCACACGTAGAATTACATATAAACTTGATGTAAGATAGCAGTTTTAATTTCACGTCAAATTTATATGTTATTTTACGTATAAGAGAGCTAAAAAATTTAAACTGAGACATTGGGGTACTCTTATGCACAATAAAGGTATTGGTCTTTGAGAGCTTGGGTTCGAACTCAACTCGAAATCATCGATTGCTTCCTGCCTTTCTCAATTTTAAATTGAAGATCCAAAAACTTAAATAATTATATATATATATATATTGTACGGATTTCAGCCACGAAATAAATTTTTCATATATATATTGTACGTCATCGAGATGTTAAGAGTTTCATTTAAATTTCTGAGCTGAAACTCTGGTTTCCTGAGTTAGAGAATTACTGTTATCCCATGAAACTTTTGACATCTCGATGACGTACAGTATATATAGAAATTTCAGTCCAACTATTCCTCTCATATACGTAAAATAATATGAAAAGTTTACGTAAAATTAAAGCTGCTATCTTACATAAAGTTTACATGTAATTTTACGTGTGGGAGAGACCAAAAAATTGAAATGAAATTTTTAATGTGTACTCTAGTATACATCATGGAGATGTCAAATGTTTTATATCGATTTTTGAGTTAAAATGTTGATCACCTGGAGTTCTCATCGAAGTCAATTTTTGCTTAATTTGAGCTCAATGACTATTTGGGATTTTTTTGCTGACTATAATTGATTTCTCTCTGTACGATTGATATCAGTTTCTCATCAGCTGATAATCAAGGATATTATTTAGTCATCTTCAGATGATTTTAGTCGATCACGTTGAATGTTACGTCAAAATAAATAAATTTCACCTGAAAACAGTTTAAATATTTTCGATTTAATCAAAAGTATCTAAAATGCGCCCGTTTGAAAAAAATACTGGAATTATTTTTTATGACACCGAAGTCAGCCGACCTCTTCTAACTTTTGAATTTTTTTAATAACGGTAAATTATAAAAAAAAATATTTCAAAAATTGCAGCTGTAGATTTTTTGATTTTCTACATGTGCATATTTTTTCTTTTTGGTAATTGATTTGTTGAAAAAAAAATCCGAAAATCGGTTCAGGATCATGATTTTTTTTTCTTTTTTCAATTAAAAAAAAAAGCAATGAGTTTCAGCATCAATTTCATATGCATCTGTAATTTGTCAACGGAAACTAAGTTTTATTTATAAAAAAAAATCTTAACATGTATAATATATAAATATAAAAATAAATGTTGGATAGTAAGATGTAACGATTGGCGATAAAAAAACTTATTTAACGTTTACTTTTGACAAAAGATTTCTTTTTATTCTTAATAACGCGCACAGATGTGTAAGCACTTATCTGACGAAATCTCCAATTCCACGTAACTTTTTATCATTTCCACTGAACAGACGTTAAGCGCAACCACCAAGTGTATTTTCTTTTTTCGACCCTTACTCGGATGCCTCTGAAGAGTAAAAATATAAAGAAAAGTATTCTTTGAATTTTTTTCTTTATTTTCTATTCATGTATTTCAACCCAAATCAACGTCGATTTGATACACACGTCTACGTGACAAGAAAATCCAAATTTCGGGAGAAGATAGTATACTTTGTAGCCGATCTGTTCTTAGGCTCTAAAAAAATGATAACAAATCAATCAGCTTTAAGATAACACTCATTTTTTTTTTTTTTTTTTTTGAAACTGATAAGAAGGTCGGCTTATATTAAATATGATTAAATAAATCATTTTTTTACGATAATCGGTAAGCAAATATTTTATTAAAAAATCGATTAAATTCATATATTTATTAATCATAATTATAAAATATCTCTATTAGTGTCTGACCTTGACAATAAAATTTTACGAGTGTGAATGAGCACTCAGACAAATTTAAAATTATGAATAAATAGAGGAAATAATTTAAAAAATATTTATAAAAAATGGACTTATTAATTTTTGAATTTTTTAAATGCAAATTTTTTTTTTATTTAATTTTATTAATTATTTACTCTATTTATTAATAATTTTAAATTTGTCTGATGTCCGCTACATTCACACTCGTAATGTATCAGACATCAGACAAATTTAATGATAGTAAAGTTAGCAGACATCTGACAATTTTTAAAATTTTTGAAATAATAAATTTAAATGTTTATAAAATAAAAATAAAAAAATGCATGTCTAAACAATTCAAAATTCAGTACATGCATTTTTTTAATGTTTATTATTTAAATTATTTAATTTTTTTATCTGTAATTTAAAAATTTTCGTTTCTGCTACATTTACATTTGTCAAATTTAAAATTACAAATATATAGAGTAAATAATTAGAAAAATAATATTTATAAAAAATGAACTTATTAATTTCAAAATTTTTTAAATGCGCATTTTTTTTAAATTTAATTTTATTAATTATTTACTTCATTTATTTATAATTTTAAATTTGTCTGATCTCTGCTACACTCAAACTCCTAAAATTTTCTAATTATTCCGTGACGTTAATGATAACCGAGTAAATCGATCAATTAGAAAATAATCTCATTGATGATAATTCAAAATGATACTTTTAATTATATACATTAATAAAACTAATTTATGTTAATTGGAGTTTCTAGTCAATTACTGTTAATCGATCTAGTGAACAGCACCTCTATAATTGTGATGAATCTGAAGCAATGTATTATACGTGTATCCGGCAATAAATTTCATACACAATTGATAGTATTCTATACAAGCTACTGTCAGTTTTCAAAGCAACTATTTTATTGTCGTCTTTTTTATTTCACTGTTTTTTGATCCTATTATTTTCCGTGTCATTTATTTATTTCAATTTCTTTTATGTATTTTAAATCATATCTCTTATCGATTGGCTGAATGTAGAGTTAAGGGTAAGTCGGCTTGGCTCAAAGTATTTTTTCAAAAGTAAATATGTTAAATTTTTTGTGACAATAAAATTTTTAGTCTCAATAGGAAGCAGGGAGATCAATACTCGATCACACTTGTCAGTTTTCGTGTATTCTTGATGAAATGACAGCTCTAAATCACGAAATAGAACAATGTAAGAATATAATTATACACTAGGGTGGCTCATTTGAAACGACTATTTTTTTTTTTTTGGTCCATTGACGGAATATTGTTCTAGACATAAAAAAAAAATTTTCCACAAAATTTGAGCCCTTAATTTTAATTTTAAGAACTCGCTAATTGAATTTGAAATTTTCCCATTCATTTAGCATGTAAAGTGGAGGTTTTTTTTTTTAATTATCTATAGCTCTGCTGCATTTCACGTTTTTTTACTGTCCATAGGCAGAAGTTGTAGGGGAACCTTTATACTTCAAAAGTTCCTACAGTAAAATTTATGTGACAGGAACGGGGTCAGAGTTAAAAAATGTAAAAGTCGATTTTTAGCGATTTTTGCGTATTTTTTGAGTTTTTCGTAGAAAATATTGTAGTTACCGAAAAAAAGTAAATGACAAATTTGTAGGAAATCAAATTTGCTACAAAAAAGGTCCTGTAAGCCAAGGCTGTAAAATCTGTTGTTTCTGAAATAAATTGAATTATATATATGAAAATTCAAGATATCTTTGCAGTATATGATTTGTTAAATTAATAATTTAATTTTCATTTATTAAATGTTTTTTTTGGACATCATATTATTTTTTCATGAAAATATAACAAAAAAAAATTTATCTATATGGGGCATTCCACGCCAAATCGGACGGTTTCAAAAATTGATTTTTCCGATTTTCTTCAATTTTTGGTATTTTTTAGTACCCCTCAAAAGAGGCTTCCCGGTAAATTTTGAGATCATTTTGATTAATGGTTCGAAAAATATCGAATTTAAAAAAAAAAAACCGCTCTTTTTATGGTTTTTTGATCATAACTTTCGTAATAATGGTCGAAATTCAATGTTTTTTTATTCAAAATTTTCGTTTTTAGTTGGCCTTTACAGACAAAAATGCATAACAAATATACGAAATGTTTTTGATCGCGATTACGAAAGTTATGATCAAAAAACCATAAAAAGAGCGGTTTTTTTTTTTAAATTCGATATTTTTCGAACCATTAATCAAAATGATCTCAAAATTTACCGGGAAGCCTCTTTTGAGGGGTACTAAAAAATACCAAAAATTGAAGAAAATCGGAAAAATCAATTTTTGAAACCGTCCGATTTGGCGTGGAATGCCCCATATAGATAAATTTTTTTTTGTTATATTTTCATGAAAAAATAATATGATGTCCAAAAAAAACATTTAATAAATGAAAATTAAATTATTAATTTAACAAATCATATACTGCAAAGATATCTTGAATTTTCATATGTATAATTCAATTTATTTCAGAAACAACAGATTTTACAGCCTTGGCTTACAGGACCTTTTTTGTAGCAAATTTGATTTCCTACAAATTTGTCATTTACTTTTTTTCGGTAACTACAATATTTTCTACGAAAAACTCAAAAAATACGCAAAAATCGCTAACAATCGACTTTTACATTTTTTAACTCTGACCCCGTTCCTGTCACATAAATTTTACTGTAGGAACTTTTGAAGTATAAAGGTTCCCCTACAACTTCTGCCTATGGACAGTAAAAAAACGTGAAATGCAGCAGAGCTATAGATAATTAAAAAAAAAAACCTCCACTTTACATGCTAAATGAATGGGAAAATTTCAAATTCAATTAGCGAGTTCTTAAAATTAAAATTAAGGGCTCAAATTTTGTGGAAAATTTTTTTTTTATGTCTAGAACAATATTCCGTCAATGGACCAAAAAAAAAAAAATAGTCGTTTCAAATGAGCCACCCTATTATACACTGTAACAAAAATTGTTTGAATTTTCAAAGATTGTATATAATGCAATAAACACATACATTTGTGCTTGAAATTTCATTACTAATTTCATATAGAATTTAAAATACACGTTTTTGAATTTTCAAATTAACACTTTGGATTTTCAAATACTTTTTTTTGAATTTTCAAATAAGTATTATGAAATTTCAAATAGAATTTTTAAAATTCAATATATGTTCTAGAATTTTCAATACTTGCTTTGAAAATTTAAAAATCAAGTATAAATTTTAAGTACGTTTATTAAAGTTCATATTTTTTTTCTTAATTTTGAATACCAGCTTGATTATTAAATTACGTATATTAAATTTAAAGGTTTTTTCATTGAAAATACAATTCAAATATATATTTATGAAAATTCGATTCCTTTTGTATTGTAATTTTCAAATTATTTTTAACAGTGTACGCGGCAGGTCCTAATTTTAGTGGTAGGGTGTCGACTTTATCCTATTTTCTTTTTTTTGTATTTTTCAAGAATACTTGTAGCCTAGAAGGACTTGAAATCGGTCATTTTTGGTATCTATTATTTTTTAAATGAAGACTCTAAAGGATGAAGCAGGGTAAAGTAGACATATTATGAGACGTAGCGGGTCATATACTTGACCGTATTGCATCTACTCTATCCAATTTCAGAGATTCTCTATTTTTAAAAATACCTTCATCTCGAAAAGACCCAAAATCGGTCATTATTCTTCTATTTCCTTCGAAATGAAGGTTCCAAGGGTCGAAAGAGGATAAGTAGGCACGTGGTTAAACGCGGCGTGTCCTACAATAGGCACAGTCACGAATTTCATTAATTAAAATTCAAAATATAACTCACAAAATTGTATCGTAAATATTAACAAAAAAAAAAAAAAACAATTTTTTTGAAAATTCTCGCCGCATTTTATGTCCAATATATAATTCGTCGACAAATTTTTGTGTATCAATTTATATAAATTTCACTATAAATTAAAAGTGATATTTTTTACAAAAATTCGAAGCTTCCTTAGAATTTCGAAAAATATATCATCCTCATGCCTGAATTCATAATTTTTTATAAAATTTTTTATCATTTTGTATTTAAATAAAATAGTTGAGACAGTGACGTCTATTATACGGCAGGATATTTATAAATATTGAGTGTGAAAGTTGTTGACTAACAAAAATTTATATCGAAAAGTATATTGGCATCGGACAACGAGAAAATTAGATTCAGTGACTTGCAGTAAAAAACTAAAAGAAAAGACAGATAAGTCGTTAGTGACAAACAAGAAAAAGTAAAATAAATTGCGGTGTTTGGAATGACAGCTTACAGGTACACGGAGAAAAATAACAAGAAAACGTATGTTTAAAAAATAAATAAATTTTTTCTATGGTTGTTACAACACCAAGTTTATATAAAATTAGCATAGTAATTATTTTTTGCGGAATTCATACCGAGAATTATAATTAAAAAAATAATAAGATAATTATTCCCTTCAGCTTTTTCTTGAATATTAAAAATAAAATGAAATAGCGATAATAATTATAAGTAAAATTCCATCTCAAACGTTACTTTGAAGAATTTTTTTAAAGCTTGTTAAAAAATTTAGTCTATTTTTGTTGTGATGAACGAATAGAAAATTCTTGGCAAAGTCCATAGTCGAGTAATTTTTTTTATATTAAAAATATATAAATTTCTGCTCTAATAAAAGTATTATTAGATTTCTTTTAATACTTATCATACTTAGTACAAGCTTAGGTCAAGTCACAAGAGAGTAATTTTGAGACATAAAGGATTAATGGGTTTAATCTATTGTAATGCGGACAGAAATTACAGTGGTGATTACCGCCACAAGCGATTATAAATTACTCAGCAGTAAATATATAGGGGAGGGGGGAGGGCAAAACGGGGTACCTCCAAAATTTTATAAAAAATTTTGTTTTATGTAAAATGTTTTTTATACTTTCCAAAATCACTTTTATAAATGTAGTTGAGCATTAATTTGAAATTTTGCTTTACTGTTTTCGAAAAATTTTGTTTTTGTAAAAAAATAGTCGGAAATCAAATTGATTTTTTTTTTCTGATGAATTTACAATGAAAGAACCCTCAGTGTCAAATTACTTCAGATGGATTTTAATAATCAACTGGGAAATATTTACAATTTTCATACACTGAAAAAAAGAAATATTTGTCACAAATAAATCAATTTATTTGTTGTTTTTTTTTTTAATATTTCTTAATGACAAATAAATATATTTGGTACAACAAAATATGAGTAGATTCAAATAATTTTATAATTTGACGGAAATATATAATTTATTTGTGGTGAGTAATTGATATATTTGTGGTAAAGACATTAAATTTGTGACAAATAAATCGCTTATTCTACGCAATTAAACGGTTCCATGCGTTTTGTGCACCTGACAAAATATCCCCGACAAAATATCTCTGGACAAAATATCCCCAGTTTTGTGTCAGTTTTTTTTGGATTTTTTCACTATTTTTGCTTTCTTTTCATGGGGATATTTATGGGGACAAAATATCCCCCATAATATTATTATGTAATAGTTGCCACTTTCACTATTTTTGCTTTCTTTTCATGGGGATATTTTGTCCGGAGATATTTTGTCGGGGATATTTTGTCAGGTGCTCAAAACGCCTGATACCAATTAAACAACTCAAATATAATATATCTTTCTCTCAATTAAATATTTATTTGGCCATATTCATTCAAAAAGTCAATTCAAGTGAAAATGGAAACCAGAGTGAAAGCTGAGTCCAACAATTAAGAATAATTAGAATATTCAAATACTTTGTTATTTTTTTTTTTTATTAGTTTATTCCTTAAGATCATCTGTTATTTATTGTTGTTTCTTTTTTGTTTTGTTCGCACTGTGATAACGCAGATATAACTGTTAATTGCTGAAAGCGTAAATTAATAAATAAATAAATATTCAAATATACGATATCTCCGGCTCAAATAAATTTTTTTTTCAGTGTAATTTTGAAATTTAATTATTTTCTAATAATCTTTTATCTATTACTTTAATAATTATCGAAAATGTAATTTTTCTTTTTATAAATTACTTACAAGAAAATTTAATTTAATCAAATTTTTGTTTCACCTTTTTTATGGGGTATCCAATTTACCCTCAAAAAATGAAATTTTTTTTAACCAGCTGAAAATTTTTTTTAATTACTTCGAATATCATTAAAAAAAAAATAAAAGATATACGTATTTGAGGCTCGAAAATTACTGTTTCGTTAACTACCCCATTTTACTCCTCCCTTATGTAAATACATTAACACATTAATAATGTAATTTTATACATTGTATTTTTTATTAATTCATTTATCCTTTTATTTATGTGGTATAATAAATTTAGGGCTTATTCGAAAGAGTTTTCGAGATAAAAAAAAACATGTAATAAACGTGAAATAAAATTGAATGAGTAGAAGCATTAAAAGGAGGAGAAAAATGGGACAAAAAATAAGGAACAAAAAATGTGCGTTGGTAGGCGAAAAGATAAATATGAAGTCACTTGACACGCAACACTTTTCTTATACGGATACGTTGTAGTTCAAATCCACGTGGGAAGATATCAACTCCCCGTGTAATCTTGCCGTCGGGTTAGTAAATGTAAATTCATGGTTTAAATCAAGTTAAAGTACAAGTTGTACTTAATTCAAGGCTTTTTTGATATTCACGTCGAGAACATTTGTTTCATATGCTGTAAAGTTTATCATTGTTATTATTTTTTTTTTTTTCAAAAATTTCTTAATCTATACTATCTATATTATTAAGAGAATAAGGAAAATTTTGTTCCCGCCATATCTATATGATAGAATTAGTTAATATTATTGAAATTGGTATCATTAGATAGGTCTTGACTTGAATTTGTGCCTTTTCATACTTTAAACTCTTTTTAATTGCCAAGTATTCAGATAAATAGATTTATCTATATCATTCGAATTACATTTAAATTGCGCGGGAAAAAAGACGATCGTATTTATTTTCTTTAAATAAATTAATACTTTAATTATTCTGTCACTAAATATGACTGAATGTCACTGAATATATAGCTATATTATTTATATCGCGTTACTTATTCCAAAATGACAGATTTTTATACTCCCTTTTGGTTTTAGGAAGCTTCTCAAAGCCAAAAAAGTGTGCATAGAAAAAAAAAGGATTCGTTGACATAAAAAATCTTTACTCACCCAAAGAAAATTTTTACTTACCCCAATAAATTTTTTGCGTTGTGAATTGAAAACAAAAATTTATTTAGAACTAGAAAAAATTACTCGGTGCAAGGAATTATTTCTTGACCAAAAAAATCTTTTCTCGCCCCAAGACAATTTTTGTATTTAATTGATAATGTATAAAATTTCTTGGTGCAAATTAAAATTTTTTGTGGCAAGAAATCCTTTTTTTCTGCGTATTCTATAAATTTAGTAGTGATATTTGGGCAGTCACGTAGTGATTGCAGATGGCTCGTCAATATTGTCGAAGTTTAATTTAAATAACTCATAAACTATCGATTCTACAAAAAATGTAAGGGATGATTTTTTGTAGCTTATTTAATTCTACATAAATTTGTTTCCGTACATTTTTATTATATCTTTGATAACTAACTTACAAAATCGATTCAAAGTGATCAGTTTACACTTGAGCTGATACCCTAATCCCATTAATGAGACCGCACCTTCGAGATAAAATTCTTGGCGAAACTATTGAAAATACCGCAAATTCATTTCTATCCACTTTTACGTACAATTGAACTGTCTAAAAAAATTTATTTAATATCTTCATTCGTGAATTTTATACTTCAATTACTGTCATTATCTAAAGGATTTGAACCAAAGGTTTTAGTTGTCACCTCCGACGGTCTTTTAATCCAAGATTTATTTTACAGCCCTCGCGAAAATAATTAAATTTCGAGGTAAAAAAAAAACTATAATTTATTACTGAGTAATGATCGTAAGAAACAAAATTCACTTTCTTTAATTAATTTCATAAAATAAAACTCATTTTAGTTTCTCACGATCAATCAAATATTTTCTTGAAATATTAAAAATTTTTTCTTATCATCACAGTTTTTAATTGAAAACAATCACTCATACAATCGGAAAATTGATAGATAAATAATCGTGACTAACAAAAAAAAAATCTCACCAAGTTATTGAATCGGGAATTTTAAATTAAGGATCAAAAAATATGCGATTAAAAAATAGAACAAAATAAATAAAAAAAAAAAAAAGGCTACGAGGAATAAAAATGAATGTTATTGCAGTAGAGTAAACGATGAATCGTCGGGCGTAATCACTTGTTGACAGTGATGTAGAGTACTATTTCCAACTAGCATTTATATCTCACCTGTAATATTATTATTATTATTATTTATTTATTTTTTGTTTATTTATCATCTATTGAAATTATTTTCTTAGACAAAAAAAATTATGATTTAAAAAAAACACCTGATCGTAAAAAAGAAATTTTTTTTTTATATTAAATAAAATTTTCTCAAATTTAATGATTATGGAGAAAAGGGGAAGGGGAGAGAGGGGGGGGGCAAAATGGGGTACTTAAGAAAATATTAAAATTTTGAGGACTTAAATGGGGTCTTTTTTTTTTTAAATATTCAAAGTAAATAGAAAAAAATTTTCAGTTGTTAAAAAAAAAAATTTCATTTTCGCGGGAAAAATGGGCATCCCCTAAAAAAGGTGAAAAAAAAAATTTCTGGATAATAATTAAATTTTTTATAAGTAATTTACATAAAGAAAAATTAAATTATTGGATACAAAGGAAGAAAAAAAAAAATTTTAATAGTTTTTATCATAAATCAATACTGCAAAAAATTGGGAGTTAATTCGAAGTAATTATCGATTTTATTTAAATACGAATTCATCCCGATTTGAAGTTTTAATTTAAAATACTCATTAAAATAAAATTCCAGACGAATTTTACTCTGAGGGGATTAAATAAATATACAGTCATACGCTTCGCATTCACTTCAGATTTCATCCGCTAATTTTTTACTGTGAAAAGTCAATGATATTTTTCAACTGACATTTAATTTTTGAAAAAGTTTAACAAAAAAAATTCAAATTAATCCTCTATATTTTGGAGCCCCCCCCCCATCCCTTAATTAGATTGTGGAAATATTTTATTAAATCAGAAAATATTTTTATCAAATAAAATTTTTAATTTATAAATTTAATGATTTATATACATATATATTAATAACATTATTATCACACATATCGAATATTATTTATGACTTACAATTTATAATTAATAACAATGACATTTAAAATTTTTAAAAATATACAATTTAATTCAATTTTATTTGTTTATCAGAATTAAAATTAAACATCATATATTGTTATATATTTGATATATTTATAGAACAATAATCTGTAATATGTACATATATACAAAGTTTCATAAATGTAACATGTAGTAGAAGTGCAATAATAGTTCGAGTTCTGAATGGGCATGGCGAGATCAAGGGTTGGAGCTCGGGGGGTGGAAAGGGAAAGTTGATTAAAAAAAAGGGCGCGAGATAAAGGTTAAACTGAAGTTTAAAAGCCCAATGGTCTGCTAGTGAGCAGATTGGAGCACTCAGATATTAGTTGTTCCTTGGTGTATATTGTTCTTGTCACATATTGACCGTGAGTTCATTCTGAAGGTCTGGACATGGCTCTCAGCGGTGCTGTGCCTCCAACGTATCGACATTGATTTAAATCGACCTAAAAGCAGATGAGGACAGTTCACTGAGTTTGAATTTTTACATTGAGAGTAATGAGAAACGATTTACTTTAGTGAGGGCTGACATAGGTTTTGGGAGTTAAGATAGCGGACAATTAATCAGTTGATTGATGGCTAGGATATAAATTTTATTTATTTTTCATGACAATCAATTTTTTTAGAATTTTGGTTTTTAAATAATTGAGGGTTGATAAATACTTTTTTTTATAATATTATAAATATTAATTTTTTTTTAAATTTCCATCAGGCCATCGGCTACAATTTCAGACCTTAATTTTTCAAAATATCTTTTATTGTTTTTTTCTTTTTTCAATTTTTGAAGACAAATGAAAAATTCAAATTTTTAATTTTAGTTTGGAAAATTAATGTCACAAAAAATCATAAGATAAAAAACTGTATATACCCTAACGGACCCAAATTACGGTAAATTACGGTAATCCACCGTGAAATACCGATTTACCGTAAATTACGGTAATCCACCCGAATTTTTACAGTAGATTTACCGTATTCTGTGGTAGATTTACGGTAAAATATCGTAGTTTATGGTAACCCCACCGTAATTTAACCATTTACTGTAAATCTACCGCAGCTTATCGTAAATTACGGTAAATCGGCCCGAATTTTACGGTAATTAACCTATTCTACGGTAGATTTGCGGTAATTTACGGTAAATCAGGTCTGCTAGGGATTCAAAAATTGATTCAGACTTTTGGCAATAATTTGAAAAATTAATTTATATATTATTCATATTTATTTGAAAGGAAAAAAAATTATTCGAGAACTAATGAATAAAAATTCTCCAACACTTAGATATTTTTTATTTTAAATTAATTATTAACCAGTCATTATTTTTCGAATTCTCAGTGTAAATTTATCTAAATATCTGAATACTGCAGTTTTGCTGTGAAGTTAAAATAATTCGATTTTTACTGTAGAAAAAAAAAAAAATTAATGGCTAATTGTAGGTTTACTAGAAACTCGTGCAATGTAAATATATACACTTGTAGATCTACTCAAGTAAAAGGATCTGTTCTCAAATGCAAATTAGACTAAACCTGCATACACATTCTCTCTCTCTCTCTTTCTACAGATAAATATCTATATGTCTGCAACCAATACAAGCTAACTATTTCCACATATTCACGCTCATTTGACTTTCATCGGGTATTCCACACCTATTATTCTAGCATTTCTATACATACATGTATACAATGGGCTCTATTTGTGTTAAAGCTGCAACGTATATAAATTCTGTCGTTATCGGATACCAAGTATAGTAATTTCATGTCAGATATTTGATTATCGCGTAAACTGATTATTAACAAATCGTTAAATTTTTCTGCGATTCGTGTCAAATAACGACCGAAAAAAAATTTTTGGTCTTATGGGATTTCTCTAAATCTGAAAAAATTTATTGATATGAATGCCCTGGGTAAAAATAAAACTTGATTCACAATTGGTCGTCTTAAATCGTGACTAAGTAAGCCGGTTAAGTCGAAACCAAGGAGAATTTCCGTGAATTTGTCTTCGTTTCTACTTAACTGGCTTACTTGGTGACGATTTAAGACGATCAGGTCTAAATCGAGTTTCATTTTTGAACCGGGTGTGCATCTAAAATTTGAAAAAAAAAATTATGTCTAAGATTATTTTATCAAATTTCGTTTGATATAAATTATTTTTTCCGGGTAGCAACACTTATCTTATATACATTATACATATATGCTTATAAATATATATAAAAACTTTGAATTTTGTAGTTTAATACTTGAGGGGAAAGTTATAATGCCGCGTCAAAAAGCAAATTCTAGTTTAGTCCTCAAAAGCCTCAATTCCTTTGATGTTTTATTTGCCGCCCAGAAAGTAGCTCTACTTTAGTCTCAAAATCCTCAATGAGAACTATGAGGTCTAAATACGAATAATTTATCGACTTTAGAGTATAACTAAGACCTCAAAATCCTCAACGAATGAAAAGTTATACTTCGGACTTTGGAAAGTTTTAGATAGAAAAGAGAGGGAAGATAATACGTCGAATGAGACATTTGAGGTTCCTGTATGTTTTCAGTATTTTGAGACTCTAATCCAGATTATGTTATTCCAGTTTAGTCCTCAAAGTGTTAAATTGGTCGTAACTACTACTTTCTATACACGGAAAAAAATTTACTGTTGCTGCAATAGGAGGCAGCCATGTTGCAGCAACAGGAAAAAATCCTTTTTTGTGTTGATTTAACAGAATAAATGTTAAATATACACATAAAAGTGTTAAATATTTAACAGGGGTCCGTACTTCTCTCTTTATTACACTCAAGTCCACGAACGGTACTATCTTTGTTACACTTGTGCAGTAAATGGAAACTTTGGCCGAGCTTTTTCTCTTAAACAAACGAATATTGTCAAACAATTTAAGCGCACTTCGCTAGATTAGACAGTGGTGCATCAATGTGTGGTCTGTATTTTGTAATTAGAGATTTTGTTTCCGAAAAAAACTCAGCCGAAAATATCTGATAACTCCTGTTGACACAAAAATTTTTAACACTAAGTTTTTTGACGCAATGACGCAAAATTTTTTGCTGTGTAACTACATTTTACTATTAAGTCGCAACAACAGTATTAATCCTGTTGCTGCAACATGGCTGCCTCCTGTTGCAGCAACAGTAAATTTTTTTTCCGTGTACTGTTGTCAATCTTAAAATTCTAAATTGATCTTCAAAAACCTCATTGAGAACTTTGAGACTTAATTCTGGATTTGTTTTTTGACTCGGGAAAGTAGGGGAGACCGGGGCAAGAAGGCCCACCTCAAAAATTAACCAAAAATTTTTTTTTCTTGTTTTCTTTTGATTATCACAAATTTAGATTATTTACTCATTTTTAGCCCGATACGTGAAACTTGGGGCAAAATGAACCACTCAAAAATTCTAAAAGAAAATGTATTTCATAGTATTATAACCTAGTCATGATTAATTTAATAGAAATATCATTTTTTTGGTTAATTATATGGATTTGGATTAAAATAGAGCATTTGAAAAAGTTAAAAAAACCAATAATCAATTTTCTACAGAAGTGAAAAAATGACTCGTATTATATCAAAAAAGGTTATTTCGAGTAATATTAAAGTAAATACAGTTGTTACAGAGAAAAATATAAACATTTGTTACGCGGGAAATTTTTTTACAATTAAAAAAAAAAAAATTTTTTTTCAGGAGCTTCACCAAAATTTTGGTGAATTGAGTTCAAGTTGGACAAGAGTAAATCGACTTGACGGTTAAAAGCCACAAATAATAATAACCGGCTTAGGTGGTCCGTCTTGCCCCGGTCTCTCCTATATGTATTTTTTACTGTAGCCATCAACTAAAAAACACCAAAGTTTTCGTTCATGTATATTTATATATATAATGAACTTTTAAAGAAAAAATTTTCTCAGCTATTTAATATGATCTGAAGTTTTTTTTTGCTATTGAATTTACTTTTTATTGTTCAATTTGCTATGAAGTTCTTTAATTTTTATCTATTCATTAAATATTTAATTGGTAAAAATAAAAGGAAAATAAAATAAGTCAGCTTTGATAAATATATCGTATTTCCGTAAAAATAAACACTAAAAATTTAAAATAAAATTATACCTTGTAAATACAAATCTAGAGAGAACAGACCAGTTAATAAATTAAAATAATAATTTTAAAAAATCCGATACAGCTTAAGGCAAGCTGCTCCATATTCTTTATCGATTAATATAAATTCTTCAATTCAAATGCACAAAAAAAATCTGGGGAAAATAACGCAGCTCATATATGACAATGAAAATAATAATAAAATATATTTCTGGAGTATTTTATTTTATATATTCGCGGACATAAAAAATTCAGCAATCGAAATTTTGTTTCCACTTTTAATTAAATTTTATTTCCAGTAAATATTTATATTTAATTTTATTTGATAATTTAATATTTTCCAAATATAAATAATAAATATTGTAACGTTTATTGATATAAAATTTTTCATTTTCAAGAGCTTTGTTGTTTTTGAAAATATGCCCATGTAGACATTGGAATATTTACAGTCAATTGAATCAATAGTACGAAGTAATTTGCGTAAAAATAACAAAAAAATTATGACGTTATGTAAATTTAAACATTATCATTCGTCTGCAATCTATATATACATATATAGTAATGACGGCATTGAAAACTAGTCACCTGATTGTGAGCGCATGGTATCAGAATGTCTTAGTCTTGTCATTTCTTGGGTTTGACAGTTCCCCGAATCTGAACGGCCGATTAAACAGCAACAACTGCAAATAATTTGCTGAAAGTAGACTCGAAACCTGTAAATCCACATATATTTTCTCATTATTATTCATTAATTACTAATAATAATTTTTGGTAATTGTTTAGAAGTGGGGCTAACCCATGTTTAAATTAGCTAACACCCTTATCGTAAGCAATTAGCAATGAAACCAGGTTGGTCATCATGCAATTGTCGACGGATTGACGATATATTTGCTTAAATTGAGTATAAATTAAGCGTCAATATTCAAGTGTTTGTAACAAAGCTATAAACATGATATAGATAGATAGATAAATAATTTTTATTTGATTCTAGAGCCGTAGCTCCCTAAGGACCATCAATTTAAAAGTTACGTTATTTATACATATACGCACATCATTTTTTTCAAAATTACAATAGGTATATTTATTAGTTAATTAGTTCATCACTTACTTAATTATTAGTTGATAATCAATAACTATATATATTAATTGCAGTCATCAAATATTAGGTATTAGATATTAAATATTAGGGTGGGTTGAAAAAAAACTTTTTTTTTTGTTTTTTTAGCATAGGGGTAGAATTTGTACCTTATAAAAAAAAAAAAATGTTCAAGAAAAAAAAAATTTTTTTACTCAACATTTTGAGGTGGCCCACTCGTTTTTTAAATAAATAATTGATTAAACGGGGTAGTTCCAACGAAAAAAATTTTTTTTTGTCCAAAATCGTGGAAAATATCTAATAATTGTCGAATGGGATTTTTTTTTACTTCACTTTCATTTTAATTCAAAAGAAAATGCTTTTCATTTTTGAATTTTTTACTTAAATTACAAAAATAATAGGAGAAAAAATTTTTCAACTCCTGACTTTCAATTAGCTTTCAAGGGGACACCCTACAGACTCTAGAACACCATGTAATTTTTTTCGTTGGGACTACCCCGTTTGATCAATTATTCATTTTAAAAACGATTGGGCCGGCTCAAAATGTTGAGTAAGAAAATTTTTTTTTTCTTTAATTTTTTTTTTTATAAGCTACAAATTCTACCCCCCATGCTAAGAAAAACAAAAAAAAAGTTTTTTTTCTACCCACCCTATTAAATATTAAACATTAAGCATTAGACATCTAATTGACGTTAATTAATAATTATTCAATTATCAATCACTATGTACTCATCGATTAATTTTATTATTACTATTGTTATTATCATACTTTTTGATATTTTTTAATGTTCCGTGCTATAATGCACTATTTGACATAATTTTCTTATTATTTTATGTATTGATACTTAAGTCAACCACTAAAACTTAACGTATATGCCTATTTGCCATAATGTATTGTAGTTTTGTCTTAAGTACGTTAACGGACTCGTCAGTAAGGCTATGTTAACGCACTCTAGCCTTAGACTACATCTTATACTAGTACGCGCCGGCGTAAAACTGTGTTGTGGGCTTCAGCCAGACACTATACTAGCAAGGGGAGGCGGATACCCTCCAAACTACTTGCAACAAAATGTTAGGTGAGCTGTTGTACACCGTTAAAGTATTGAAATAACAGAAATATGCCAATTTTCACTATTACAAGAGTTCAAAAAATCTTTGTAGCTCTTAGTTAGACCTTTCTTTCGCCACCGTCCATTTTACGGTATTATATACAATTACTTATATTTATTAGGAAAAAAAAAAAATTTATTTATCAATTTTGTACATTCAATTTCAAGGTCCGGATAGATATCTAATGTTAGAGACATAAACACACGAAAAAAAATCAATCCGCCGTGTAGCAGAAAACGTGGAAAAAGTTTAATTATAGATCTTTAATGTATGAGCACTTGGAATATTGAAAAATGTGGTTAGCCTGAATGTAGACAATTACCTAATTTTTTTTTATTGTGAATGAGTTAAAAAAAAAAATATTAAGATCTGGAAATTTTAACATTTATTGAAAAAGAAAATGGGATGTAAGTTAAAAAATGAAAATTAGGTACTTGTTTTTAATTTTTCTCAACGGTAACTTAAACTTCGGCCCTCTGACATTTTAAAAACTTTTTTATTATATTAATTTTTTTCTCATTCTCATCTTATACTTTCTTATACTGCAATTCCGAATGCAGCTTGGTAGCTTAAGGTCGCTAAAAATTTTTTGCAAACTCGTGGAAAAGTTCTATCGAGTTACGTTTCACTTTTATTCCTCTTTCATCATTTATTTTTTATTCTTAGTGACATATTTTAAGTGTCATAATAATAATAATCATGATAATAACAAAATTTCAAGTGATTTTAAATTACAGTTTTTCGAAAATTCGAAAAAAAAATTAGTAAAGTTTTTATACTTTACTTTGAATTGAAATTGTATTAAAAATATTGATTTTACGGCTAAAGTCATCAAATACTTTTTTGTAGAAAATTTAATTTCCTAAACAATTGTATGAAAGCATATTTGCGATATTTTCAATAGTTCAGGCAGAATTTTACTTTTAAGACAGAAAGTCATTAATGGAATTAAATGTTCAACTTTTGATTATAAACTCGGTACTTTAAATCGAAATTTCGAGTTATTTATCGAAGATACGATAAAAATGCATGGAGACAAATTTATTTAGAAGAAAATTTTCTAAAAAAAATCATTCTTTACATTTTTTCGTTGAATCGATATTTAATAAGTTATTTAAATTTAAACTTTTACTAAAATTTAATCAGTAAATTAAATTAAAAAGAACAGAAATAATTTTGAAATAATTTCGCATTTAATTAAAAGAAATGAAAAATATTTGTTTACTTAATATAGCAGATGTTTTCAAGTGCTTTCTACACAAATAATAAAGTTATCTTTGTTAAAATTAATAAAAGCTAACTACGTTTGAATTTAAATGAAATAAATATCTGACGTCTTATTGGAGTGATGCAATAAATTAAATTTATAAAATCCATTAAAAACTAAATATTAAAAGTTACCGTAAATTTATTTAACTAAAAAGCGATTGTATTAAATCGACAGTAAAATAAACAAGAAAAATATCTGGCAACTTATTTTGATCCAAGACGATTATCTAAAGTGCAGATTCAAGTTTTCAGGACGTACAGATAAATGGGTAATTATCCGCGATCGATGGACTCGTCTTCAACGAATTTTCGAGGGTAAAATATCTTCAATATAATTTATAATAGATTATTATTATCATCATTTTATTTTATCTTCCTTTACTTCCATATTAAACGTCTTATCGAATCGGATTAAAGAGAAAAACTTTTAATTGCTCACCTGTTGTTCATCCAGTAATAAATAATTGGATTAACCATCGCGTTCGACATGGCAAGCCAGTAGAAGCTTAAATATACATGTTGTACATAACTACTGCCCATTATACTTTGGTAGTGATATAGAAATATAAAAAATCCATGATAAGGTAGCCAACATACTGCGAATATTGTCACGACAATAATGAACATTTTTACGACCTAAAATAAAATTTAAACTTAGTAAATAATATTAAATATCAAGTAGGGTAGAGGGACCATTTGTTGCCAGTGTTCCATTTTTTGACACTTAATACTTTATTTCAATATGAAGAAGTAGAAAAGTATGTTTTTACACATTTCAAAAATTAATTATAATTATGTTACTGTACTCTCTAAAACTAAATAAGTGAAAATTTCACTAATTGAAATAGTGATCTTAAAATTCACTACAAAATTAGTGATTTTGAATTAGATTCACTAATTCATTAGTGATTCCCCGGATTCTACAATGATTACTAGTGGTGCCTCGCTTAAGGACTTTTTATTCTGTCATAGAATTATCAAATTCAGGGCAAAATTAATTACGATAATTTTTAAATACAACTGAACAGTAGTAATTAAGGTAAGTTAATTAAATAAAACCTAATTTAGTTGCTAAATAATACATCTTGTTATTTTTTAATAGCTTTATATTTTTACTCCAACTTTTTTTACCGAACCTTAATCAAAACCATCATTGACAATAGAATCAGGTTATGAGTATAATTATGATATAAATATTTACCATACGAAAATAATTTTAATTGTTAATTTAGTCGATCAAGTTGCTAAAAAAATTTTATAATCAATTACAAATAATAATAATAATAATAATAATAATAATAATAATAATAATAATAATAATAATAATAATAATAATAATAATAATAATAATAATAATAATAATAATAATAATAATAATAATAATAATAATAATAATATTTTGATACAATATTATTAGCAACGATACAATATTTTTCCAAATAAATCCTCGTCAACAAGTGAATTAGTACATTTTTGACTAATTCAATCAGTGAAATTTTCACTAATTCTATATGTTGTTTTTTTTCACTAATTCAAAAAGTGAATAGTCACTAATTCATAGTCGTGTACTTTGGACAATTTAGATTAGTGAATATTCACAAGTAATTAGTGGTTTTTCACTAATTTAGTTTTAGAGAGTATCACGGAGAGAAGTGAATGGTATATTCTCCAATGTAACATAGTAATTATTACCATGTTGCATGGTAACGCAAGTTTTTTAGCCGTATTATTTATTTAACATAGTAATTTGTCTGATTTTGAATGGTAACGCTAGCCATGCTAGCATGGTAATCATTCCTATGCTACATTGTAATTATTACAATTTCGATGAAGCTGCTTCCAATTGAAGGTAGTAATAATTAAAAAATTAGGTTATTTAATTAATAATAAATAAATTTTTAACTGATTCAAAAAATTTTTAAATAAAACAATAAATATAATCATTAACATCTTTTAACATGGGTTAGTTTTATTAGAAAAATATTACACTAATTTAATTATTTATTGGAAATACATTTAATTAATATTTTATTGTACGTAAAATTATTAATTAAGAATTATTAATGTAGAGAAAGTTAACAATTATCTAAATTAAAAATATTAAATCCAGCGCTTTGGAATATACATTTTTCCGTCTGCAGCAGTGACGATACGTGAGGTAGAATAACATTTTAAATCAGAATACAATAGACAATGATACTAGTCAAATAATACTTGAGTTTCGTATGATTGATAATGTTCATTAAAATAATATTCATTGATATAAGTAGTAATTAAGATTAATATATGTACAGGTTATATTGGACGTATATACTATATAACAGCGCTTAATATTTAAACTGCTTTCACGCTATACAGCATGGGACTCAGTACCATTCTAGCATGGCTTTGATTACTATGCTACAAAGTAATATTTACCAGTAGCATGAATGCTATGTAGTAAGGTAAATATTACCAGAAGAATGGTAATCATTCCCATGCTACATAGTATCGATTCCTCTGCTTTAAAAAATAGAACTGGTTACCATGTAGAATGGTAATTATTACCATTCTCTTCTCTCCATGGTCTTTTACAAGTTAATTTAATAAAATTTTTCAAGGGTCCAAAACTGGCTCTAAAGTGGCCAAAAAATGGTACCTCTACTCTATTACCCTTATTAAAAATATTTGAGTGTCAATATTTTGAAAAAGATGATCACTTTGGGAATTCTACGGTTTCCACTGCGCTGCCAAATTACCGCGAAATGTTTTTTGAAAGAATGAATTTTTTCGATATCTCGCTTAGTTTTTGAGAAAAATGGATTTAAAAAAAAATGCGATTTTTTTAAAAAAGTAAAAAATTTAATAGATTTTAATATCTTCAATTTTTTAATATTTTTTTCCGGAAAGTACATTTGTAGTCGAATGGTTTGAAAAAAAAAACCGCCTGAATTAGTCCATTTTTGAAGAAGATAGCTATTTGAAAAAAAGTCTTATTTCGTCGAGTTTTACAAGAATTCGCGGTCATTTGGGAGCGCAACGGAAACCGTAGGCTTCTCATCACTTTGAATTTTATTACTCTGAAAATTTTAATTGGCCGTGACCTCTGTTCAAATTATTTGTAGGAATGTAGGGATAGTTTATACTCATGATTTATGTCAAATTGAATATTTTTAAAATCTTAATTGAATTGCAATATTCGATAAAAAAAACTAAAATACCTTTCGCTTTGATTTCATTGAATATTTTTGATGCTGCGTATGTTCACCAATCGATTTAATGCCCCACAGTTCACGTCCCATTAATGAATAACAAATAGCCATTACAATCATTGGTATTAAATATGTTACACCAAGAAACACTAAATTGTATCTGAAAAAAAAAAAAAAAAAAAAAAAAAACAATAGTTTAAATTGAAGTAATCATTAAAATTTTTTTTCATTGGAATCTAATTTATAAAAAACTATACAATTTAAATAATAGATTTTCATATCAAAATAATTTCATGCCCATACTGGGGTAAGTTGGTCACCTAACTTTTAGAAAAAAATTTTTTTCTTTTTAAAAATTTGATTTTTTTCACTTGTATTTCATAAATTATTATAAATCACTCGATATATTTAAGTAAAAAATAATTTTTTTAGTGTAAAAGTTCAAAATTTTTAATTTTTTAAGCTCAAAATATTTTTGATTCAACCAAAAAAATTTATATATGACCCAATCTACTCGATTCCTTTGTATAAAATAAAAATTTTTTCACACTAGAATTATTTTATATAAAAATAAAATATAATTCTGCTATTCAGAGTAAATTGGTCACGAGTTTGCAGCCAAAGTTTTATATATATGTTTCTTTGTAATTATTTATACATACATGCTTGTGTATATTTATGCAACAAATGACCTGTAGTCAATTTACCAAGAGGGTTCGTAATATTACGATAGAAATCAAGCAATCTATGCATATCACATATCACGTTTGTAACAGAGTAACTTAATTAGGTTGCAGTACTTTCATTGCTCCCGCTGGCATACTGGAGGTGGTCTGTCAATTTTCTACTAACAAATGTTGGCTAATTTCCCTCACCGATTGCCCATGCCCGTGATTGAGACATTCGTGTAAATAATTAACAAAACAAAAAAAAACATGCATACAAAATTAATTATTCGTAAAATTATGACTTTTTATTAATTCTAGCCGCAAAACCCAAATGCATTTACAATTGATATTTAAATTGTAATTATTTTTGTATAAAAATTTGGGTACAAGTGTTGTCATTGAATTTAATTATTAAATAAATAATTAATAAATAAGAGTAATTATAAAAATAAGTTTGAGAAAATATTTTGGATGCATAACCGCGAGTTAAAATAATTAATTAAGCATGCAAAATATGCGGTACTCACATATATTCACTTTTGCTATTGAGGTAATCTCCATCTGGCCATAACATGTAGCAAACTATTCGCGATTTGCCATTGGAATATCTGCGGAGAGGAATTTCGTAAATACATTAACATAAATACTTATTGCAAGTGACAAATATTATTACGATTTCCGATGTAATTTCATTTATTTACAATATATATACATACATCGATTCATTACACTATCACTTAATTACTATTTGACATTAATTAATTTCAGTAAATCAATAATACTTGAGTATTAATAAATTATATTAATTACCAATTAAAAATAATTGGAACTTCATCCAACGCGTTTTCATTTGGATACAAATATATTTTAATTTTTTTTTACTTAAAGGGTCTGAGATACAAAAGAAAGAGCATACTTTTGTGATTTTTTTTTCAGAGTACCTTCGTTACTAAAATTCTTAAAATTCATGGCATTATTAAGCATCATTTCAAGAATATTCTGTTAAATTTTCATAGAAAGATATTGAAAAATAAGCCAGTAGGAGTGGGGAGAGACGAGTTACTACTCTCTAAACGTGAATTAGTGAAAATAAATGAATATTCACTAATTCTAAGTGCAAATTGAACCACTAATTTCGAAAAGTGGCTCGGTTGGCACTCAAAATTAGTGAATAGTCAGTTATTTTACTTATTCATGTTTAGAGGGTAAAAAAAAGTCTCCATGCCGCGGGCAGGATAACTCATGACTGCCTCATTTGAAATCAAAAAACCAAAAAGATTTCTTTAGTACATAAGTTTATCTTAGATTTGAACGAATGATTTTTTTTTTTCAATAACTACTTATTTTTTAATTAAATAAAAGGAAGAATCTTTGGGAAAAATCAGAGTTTTTTGATTGCACCTTTACCAAAAATTCAAAAATTAATATTTTGTTTATTCCTTCGTTCAAATCCAAGACAAACTTATGTACTAAAGAAATCTTTTTGGTTTTTTGATTTCAAATGAGGCAGTCATGAGTTATCCGGCCCGTGGCATAGAGACTTTTTTTAGTGACTCGTCTCTCCCCACTACCACTGGCTTATTTTTCCGTATTTTTTTATGAAAATTTCACAGAATATTCTTGGAATGATCCTTAATAATCTCACAAATTTTAAGAATTTTAATACAGAAGCTACTCTGAAAGAAAAGAAAATTATAAAAATATACTCTTTTTTTTTGTATCTCAGACCCCTTCTTAACAATGAAAAATAAAATTAGGAAACGATTGACTTTGAGGGCTGACTCGAAAATTTTTTTATTAATTATTGACTGAAATGATTTATTGGCCGGTTAACTTCAAAATCTGTCTACATCGAAATTATGATCAATGCTTTGATGTAAATTTGAATCAGTTGATTTTTAAATTTTCTTAGCGGGAAATTAAAAAAAAATTTTTTTTTTATATTTATATAGAAATTAATTTTTTTTTCGTAATTTTATGTCAACTTGAAATGTCAAGACTGTGGCCTTTATGTTGGGTATGCATACAAATTTGAAAATTAAAATAAAACAATAAGAGAACTTGAGTAAAAGCTAGAGAGAGAGAGAGAGAGAGAGTGAGAGTAAAATAAAAAAAAAATATATATATATTAAAAAATAATTATCCAATTACCTTCTAGTCATAGTGGTTGAGTAAAGTAAACATGGCATCGCAAGTAATGTTGAAGCTAACCATATTAAAACTAGCGCGACTGTCGTACGTTTACGTGACATATGATGCTGCAGCGGTCTCATAATAGCCATATATCTGCCAGCAAAGAAAATAATACATATATAAATTTATATAAACAAAAATAAATCACACCGAGTTCATATATATATCGCGTTTCATTTTTATGTTGCGCATATTTTCATTTCATCGTTTTAATTTTTTTGTTATCACTAATTTATTTTTAATGAGTTTCTATTCATCAAAAGCTTTAATTGAGTCGGATATAACATACTCAATACGAGCTATGAAAATAAAACTTTTTTATTTATAAAATCAAAAATAAAATAATTTTTTTTGTAATTTAAATTTTGCGGCAAAATGAAGTAAATAATTAAAAAGTAGATAAAAAATATGAATTTGATATTTAAAAATTCATTTGCCAAATGGGATCTTAATTCTTTTTCCATCATAAATTTCTTGATAAAAAATATAACGTCTATTATATATTATATCAGTTTTAATAAATGGATTTTTTTTCTCACCATACTTTAAATATTATTCATATTTTTGCACTTAAGTTAATTGCTTATATTTTAATTATTTATTTAAATATTTTCAAATATTTGAAACTGATTGAAAAATTTTTATGTTCATATATTTATGTTAGACTAATAAGAATAATTATTAATAATCCAGTTATTAAATCAAGTACACGGGGTAAAATGGGCACCTGAAATTTTTTTTTCTCCATAAAATTCTTTTTTTTATGCAGACTAAAAATTTGACAAAGAGTCAAAAAAATTTTATCACCATAAATATATACATAATATCAGTATGTATATATATATATATAGTATGGCAAGGAAGGAAGTAATTTTTTACTCAGAGAAAAATTTTCAATTTAATTACGACAAAAAATTTTTGTTCAAAATTCAAAATTGAAATGGTTCTATTTACCCCTTGTTCATTTGATAAAGAAAAAAATTCGAAGTCACGATTTTGCCCTTTATCTCTAAGAATATTTTTTTAGCGACCTTGTGTCCGAAAATCGATACCCATACTCTAGAATAACGAATGGATATTATCAAAATCCTATTGTTTTATCGAGATACTGGTAATCAATATATAAGCAATTACCAATTCCGTACTATCAGCATTACCATTAACTACTCTATAGACCAAAATCGTTATCAATATCGATTAATATCTTAATTTGATCACCATTCAAGTTCGCTCTCGCTAAATTAACACTCTAACAAAATCGCTCTACATAACAAAACAAATAATAAATAAGTAATCAACACTAAATCAAATTTATAAAGTATTTCTAAATTATTGTTGTTTTTTTATCACACGAATCATAACAAATGTGTTCAATAAAAAAAAATGTCGAGTGAAGATTGTAAAGCTGTCTGCTCAGTTTTACGATTTATCTGCGTTATTGATTACGCAGATAAACTTGAGTTTATTTGAAAAATACCTCTTTTGTATCAGATATATGTGAATATATAATATAAGAGGATTTTGATTGGATAAGAAGGTTCATTATTAGTATCTGCACTTTTAAATGAAAACTTTATTAAAAATAATTTTAATAACTTCAGAATTACAAAACGTATTATATAATGCTTTTAGCTTGAAATAGGTTTTTGGGTACTCATATAAATATATAAATATATATAGTTGACTCATACAATTTTTATTAATTGTTTTTTTTTTTTTTATTATTTATTTTGCGTGAACAACAAAAAAAGCCTTTTGTTGTTTTTTTTCTTTTTTTTTCTTTTATTAAAAATATGTTATTGTATATCGTTTGTATATTTATTGTTATTTAAATAAAATATCCAATTAACTTAACGGCAACACAACAAAAACTAAAATAGAAAATGTTTACATTCTTCAGATCGAAATTTTCAGTAAATCTATAGATTTGAAAAATGAGATTTTTTTTATCATTTCTGCACTAGTCTAAATAAAAGTTTTAATTGTTTACCATATTTTTTAAATGTTAATTTTAGAGTTCGTAACAAATAAAAACTTTTAATCAATACTGATAAAAATAAAAATTTGATTTTTTAAGATTTTTAAAAATTTCATCCGAGATTGACGGAAAACGATCCATTTTTTTGTTTCACTTTCGTAGGGGATGGGGGAACAAAGCGGGGTAGGGCGGACATGGTGGGCTACCCCCAAAGTTTCATAAAAAAATTTTTTAAACATTTCTAAATCTCTTTTGTAAATATAATTGAGCATCATTTTGAATGTTTTTTGTTGAACTTTTTCAAAAATCTAGTGTCAGTCAAAAAATGTCTTCTTATGATAAAAACTTAAAAAAATTTTTTCTTCCTTTGCATCCAATAATTATGTAAAATGTAATTTGTTCTTTGTGTAAATTACTTACAAAATGATTCCGCGCGTTTTCATCCCCCGACAAAATGTCTCCGGACATAATATCCTATTAGCAAAATTTCTCTTTTTTATTTGTACTATTCACAACTAATTTGGGTGCTTGTTTTTCAGGAAAATTGTGGGAATAGATAAATAAAAAATAACTACCTATTTAGAGTACTAGTTTTTCAGGAAAATTGTGAAAATTATATCGAAAGACATTTTGTCGAGGATATTATGTCCGGAGATATTTTGTCGGGGGATGAAAACGCGCATTACCATTTAATGTCCAGAAATTTTTTTTTCATTTTTTTAAGGGATATCCCATTTCGCCCACAAAAAATGAAATTTTATTTATAACGGCAACTGCAAATTGCACACCTCAAGCGCGAAAGCGCTGGTGTGCTTTATGATCGCTCTAAATTTTTTCTATTTACTTTGAATATCATTAAAAAAAAAAGACCGTTTTCGAGTCCTCGAAAACTTAATATTTCCTTAACTACCCTTCATTGCCTCCCCTCTCCTATAGATTATATGCATACCGAGATATATAGAATACGAATGTCAACACTATGACATATTATGGTGATGATGACGTCACATGGTCAATATCAGGCTAAACAGATTATAATATGCATTCAGCATTTGTGGTAAACATAGTTACCATATATATATATATATATATATATATATATATATATATATATATATATATATATATTAGGTAATATAGTATAGATAAAGCAAGTTGTGTTATTTTCATTACCCGTCAAGTCTAGGTGATGAATGACAAGTAGTTGAGTACTTGAGACTTGAGAGTAACCTCTATCTAGTACTCTACTCTAGTATGCATATATTAGTGTAGTGAACCCTGTAGTTGGTAAGCCGTTTGATTATTTTATGTGTTTAAAGTGCCAAGATAAATAAACATGATATATGATGATAAATTATGCAATATATATATTTCAACTTTTCGGTTAGAAAATATATTTTTCCAAGAGGAATTTACTCATTGTAATATTCACAGAAGCTGCGTATAAAGAATGACGATAAAAAATATTGTCTCGGGATATTTTTTTAAAGTTGATTTATTCGCGTGGTTGCGGTAATTGGAATTCAATTTTGATTCGATGTTGGTTAAACTTGATTTAATAAATGGACTATATAATTTTAGTTTAATAAATTGATTCAGTTGTGGTTCAAAATTTTATAATTAAATTTTATATATAAGCAAATTTTTTAAATTTTTTTTAATGGAAAGTGATTAAAAATTGTTGAGGTAAAAAATGGCTTTTGGTAACACGATAGTGTACTTATAGAAATGATGAATTTAAAAAAAGGGAATATGAAATGAGGGAGAGAATATTTAATTTAAAAAAGTTGGGTAAAAAAAAATTCTTGCGTTAATTCTATGAAAAATGGCCCATAAGTATGATATGTGATGGTGCAAAGTCGGCTACATGTATTTTATAGTCCGGGTATAAGCTTGACGTTAATGTTTCAACTACGGATATAATATAAAATTTATAATCTAGCAGATTTAGTGAATGGACTTTAAGCATTGAAATTTCCCGCGTATTGCAAAAGCTTATAGCTCTATTGATATGTGATATTTCATATTAAGTTTTTTTTAGCTTTAAAATAATATAGCGTTGACATCATTATTATTATTGTCAGTACTATAGTATGCCAGCAATGAACTTTTATAGAAAAAAATACTAAATGTCAACGCGCGAATAAACGAATTGCGGCGTCTTCATTTTTTTATTTCAACAGCGTGTACGTGACAATTAAATCGATACCTGATTTTTATACGAATGAAGTAAAAAAAATTTTTAAATGTTGACTTTGTTTAAAATAATAGATGTCACGTTTTATGTTAAAAAAAAAAAAATAATTTTTTTAAAATAGAAAAAATGAAGTCAGAGTAAAAGCCGAAGAAAATAATAATCAAGTTTTAAAAAAAATTTTGTATAAAATTAAAAAAAAATTTAGACTTGAGATTAAATTAAAAATATATGAAAACTATTGAATTTAGAAATTCTTGCTATACTTTTTTGTAGCTAATTTAATTTGCTACATTGTATAGACACATTGCGGTTTACTGTAAAAAATTTACGGAGTGAACATGGATTGAATCCCTTCAGAGTGAAATTTACTCCGAAGGGGAGTTTACTTTAATATTAAAACTCAAAATCAGAGTGAATGCGGATTGAAATAAAATCTAGATCACTCCGAAATCACTCCGCTAAAAAGATATATAAGCTCCTAATTTACTTCGTATGTGGAGTGATTTTTTCTAAAACTCCGAAGCTCCAAGTGACGAAGAGAATTTGGATTTAAATAAAATCCGTAATTACTCCAAATTCACTACCGATTTTTTACAGTGTACTAATTCTACAAGGACATATTTTTATTCTTTCTTTTAGATTTAGGGAGCTTTCTAAAGCCAAATAGGGCGTACGATTTTTTTTATTGTCAATTATTTTAGAGCTAAAAATTAAAAAAAAAATTTGAAATTTTGAAGGGCACATGACTCAAATTATGCTTTTTTGCCTTTCAAAAATTTTTTTGCAATTTTGAGTTTTAAAAAAAGTCTCCAGAACGATTGGCTATAAAAAAAAATGTATGACTTTTTGGCTTTAGTAAGCTCTCTGTACCCAAAAAGGGGTTATAAAAATGTATGTATTTTTAGAATTATTATATAATTCGATATAATTTTTCCATTTTCCATAGAACAGTCAAAATTTTAATTTTAAAAAACAATATCATTAATGGAATGAAATTTTAAATTTATTATTCATAAACTCGATGATTTAAATTTAAATTACGTTATGTTTAGAATTAAATTTGCTACAAAAATGAATCCATTGAATTTAATTTAAATTCTGCCATGAATCCAATCAAAAAAATTTTATAAAAATAACAATAATAACCATCATAATATATTTTAAAATGTTACACCGACTTTTACGTATTTACCATACTAACATTTTTTTCTGCTGAAAACAAAAAACGAGTTAAAAAACTAGAATGATTTAAGACATAAACGTGTAGAAAGCTTTTCTAGTTTTCTTACTAAACGTACTTATGTAAATTAATGTACGTTGGGTACAATCCAAATTCTGTGGTATTTTTACCATAAGAGTTATAGACTTCATTAGTGTTTCAAACTTTACATGTACATGCGTATCTAAATATTTTTATTGTCTTATTTACTGCATTTTCTCTACCATTTTCGTTTTTAAAAAAAAAATTTATGACACGATTGTTAATTTGTGCAGTATGTAAAACTAAACTTATTTTTTTTATTCACAAATCCGCTCTTTCCGTACACTTCGTAACCAGTCATAATGAACCACACGTTTTTTTTTTTTTTATGAAACTTACTGGTACCAATTTTATTCCATTTTCCTGAGACTTTTTGCATTCACCTCCCGTACGACATGAGAAAAATACGATACGTATTTTTATGTAATTTACGGTATTTTTTTTTGTGAATAAAACTCAGCAATTGTTATAACTTTTTTTTTTTAATTATTTCGTTTTTTTTATTTATTATAATTTATAATTATTAAATTTACGTAATTAACTTATTTTACTGTATGCTCATTTTTAATTAATATGGCCGTCAATGAGGTATACAATTCTTTGACGTTAGTAATTTATTATAATTAATATAAACTGAACTTTTAAAAAAGACTCGTTACGTCGCAGTAAACGTTAGATTATTAAGTGAAAATTACTTGGAGTTAATACATAAGTTTAATACTGTAGTTGCACATGAATTCGTCAAAGTAACTTTCAAGTTGCGATAAAACCCGCATGGGAGTACGTAACTTTGATATCTTCTTAGTTACGGAGCATCGTTTATTGTTATAATTATGTGATGAGTTATACTCAAAGTCATATTGCATATTATTAATTTCAGAATGTAATATTTAAATATTATTTATCATCAAAATAATTATTTTAAATTATGATTATCAAAATAGATGTAAATGTAGAGACTGAAATTAGAACATTCTGTAAGAAAAATTTTTTTTTCAAAAGCATTTATTTATTATCCAAAACGAGTAACCTGCAGTCACTACGTAACTGCCCAAATATCACTACTACACTTATAAAATACGCAGAAAAAAAGGATTTCTTGCCACAACAAAATTTTAATTTGCACCAAGAAATTTTATGCATTATCAATTAAATACAAAAATTGTCTTGGGGCGAGAAAAGATTTTTTTGGTCAAGAAATAATTCCTTGCACTGAGTAATTTTTTCTAGATCTAAATAAATTTTTGTTTTCAGTTCGCAATGCAAAAAATTTATTGGGGTAAGTGAAAATTTTCTTTAGGCGAGTAAAGATTTTTTGTGTCAATGAATCCTTTTTTTTTTTCTATCCACACTTTTTAGGCTTTGAGAAGCTTCCTAAAACCAAAAGGGAGTATAAAAATCTGTCATTTTGGAATAAGTAACGCGATATAAATAATATAGCCATATATTCAGTGACATTCAGTCATATTTAGTGACAGAATAATTAAAGTATTAATTTATTTAAAGAAAATAAATACGATCGTCTTTTTTCCCGCGTAATTTAAATGTAATTCGAATGATATAGATGAATCTATTTATCTGAATACTTGGCAATTAAAAAGAGTTTAAAGTATGAAAAGGCACAAATTCAAGTCAAGACCTATCTGATGATACCAATTTCAATAACATTAACTAATTCTATCATATAGATATGGCGGGAACTAAATTTTCCTTATTCTCTTAATAATATAGATGTTGAGGCAAGTTGGTCACCTTAACATTTTTTTTCCATAAATCAGCTGGTTTTTTTTATTTTAATCAAAAATATCAATGCACTGTAAAAAATCGGGAGTGATCTCGGAGTGAATACGGATTTTTTATTTCAATCCGAATTCACTCCGTCACTCGGATTTCCGGAGTTTAAAAAAAAATCACAGCATGCGGAGTGAATAGGGATTTTTTTATGGGCGGAGTGATTTCGGAGTGACGCGGATTTTATTTAAATCCGCATTCACTCCGGTCCGGAATTTTAATACTTAAATAAATTTATATTTAATAGAAACAGCTGTTAATTAGAAACATAATTATTTAAATAAATAATTCATTCAGATATTAATAATTAAACTTAAAATATTATCTTGTTAATTTATAAAATGTTTTAGTAACTCACTAAATTATAATTTCATATATATAATACATAGTGGAAATATTAAATTATTAAGTAGCTTATAGTGACATAGTTTTTATGGGAATATTTTATATTTCGGTGCAATATGAAATGTTATCTCGTGGTATGGTTGATGTAAGTCATTCGACAGTTTGTGACTCAGTGGAATTATATTTGTTAAAGTTTTATTATCAGCTGGTTATAATTTTTAAAAATCATTTCGCGTTAATATATGGAAAGGGAGCTCGTAATTATTTCCGTACTCAATATAAATGTCTAAATATCAACGACCTAAGCTCACTGTGTATTAGTAATTTTTTTTATAATTATTATTTTCCGAACTCCCCATCGAAGTGAAATTCACTCCGCGGGAATTAAATAAATAAAAAATCCACTCCGCAAATTTTTTACAGTAAAAATCAGCTGGTTTTTTATATCAATAAAATATATCAATCCATAGTTTTGATTTTCAACGATGAAAATAATTTTTTAAAAATAAAATTCAAGACGGGAGGGTCTAATGAGTACAACCATTTTACCCCATCCCTTATCTTGTAAAGTATATAATAAAACTTTTTTATTTAAAAGAAAAAAAATTTTTTGTCTCCCGACTGATGTCTCATTTCCCCCGAGTCTCATTTTGCCCAATCTTATATAGTGAACTTCATTAATCAAAACAATGTCAACTTTGAGTTATCGAATTTAAAGTGTCGGCACAATCATTTATATACATTTACCCAACACTTAACAGTAATGTAACACACAGTTGTGCAAGAAAGCACGTTTTGCTGACACATTCTAAAGCAAACCACGTAACATTGTCTTCTTCAGACCCTTTTATGCTAAAGTAAATAACAATATACTATTGCTTTAACCCCCATAGCCTTTTTGAATTTTAAAATTTATAATGATGCGTTCAAGTTCGAATTCTTTTTTTTTTTTTTTAATAAATACAAATTAAAATAAAAAAAAATTTGTCTTATCAAGATGAAAATGACACGAGAAAATCAATGAGTTTCCTGAGATAGAAAATTTTTCTTTTGTATAAGATCTGCATATATATCCGCACGAATACATCCTGAGTAACATAAAAAATTTACACACCCGTTGGAGTCTCGAGGGACTTTTGTTTCATTGTTTAGCAAAGACGACTCCGCGCTTGATATATTTCACATATTTTTACAAATATATGTGTATGTATGTGGAAATTACTACCGTGTTTATGAGGCAAAATTTAGCTTAAAGCAAAAACATACTCATGAAAAAGTTTTCATAAGCTAATTAAGATTAATGGATAAAAACAATCAGAGTGTAACGATGCTACAGCTGGTACTATTATTTTTTCGTTACATTACTAAACACACTTTAGTCAATACCATTAAAGTTAATATCATGATGATCTAAATTTAAAAAGGATAACTTTTTAAATTTTTTTCATACAAAGTTTATAAATTATTAAAAATAGCTGACTGTCAATTTCATACTTTGATAAATTTAAAAAAGTATAGAAGCTTGTTTTTTCACAAGAACAATGATAATAAATTGATCTATCTTCATTATTGATGACTGTAAAGTTTGACATTTTTTTTACGAAATTTTTTTTTAATCTCCCTAATGAAAGTTGAAAATAAATTGTATAGAAAAATAATAATTTAAAAAAAATTGTCGATAACTGAATTTATATTTTAGATAAATTTTTTTAGTCATTTAAAACATTGATATTCTTTAATATTTTTGAACTTAGACGCTGAAAAAAAATACTAACTATTACCATTTTGCAATAGGGAATGATTACCATCTGTATTTGATAATCGTTCCCTGATTAAAAGAAACAATTCAAAACGATTAGGAACGATTAAAAACAATTCAAAACGATTCAATTTTACTACTATATAGATATATATTCATCATTGAGTGAATCGTTTTGTTTAATCAGGGTTATCATGCTTTTATGTTAACTATTCGTTTCTCGTATAGTAATATTTACTATTGACGATACACTGAAAAATTCCCAACAAATTTACTATGGGTGCATAGTAACACCGGACTATAAGAAAACTGGTACAAAATTTACAAGTGTCCTATAGTAAACGTATGCGCATAGGCCACAATCGTGTAGTCTGCGAGCCGCAGGGCTGACATCACCCGCAGTCTGAAATCGTGTTTTATCCTGAGTCACACGCTATATTTTTCATGATTACCTGCATCGGAACTTGAAGCTTCAGTGTCAGCAGCCAGTAAGAAACAAGTTAATTTCAAGCCAATGATAAGGAGAACTGTTAGAGAATGAGAAATATGTGATTTACAATCACTTATTAAATAGTAAATAAGACAAAAATATTATTTTCACACACTTTTTATTAATTTTATTTGGTTAATTAGACCTGTCACATAAAAAATGAAATGAGTAAACTGAAGTGACAAGTAAACAAATGAGAGTAATAAGGCTGCAAATGAACATTAAATATAACTGATACCGGGCAGAAGCAATTGTGTTTCTTCCCTTGGGAAGAAACACAATTTTTTCTGCCGCAGTATGGAGGTATTTTTGAATTACGAATTCGCTAGCAGTTGTTTGCAGCATCGGCTTGAAATTAGCTTGTTTCGACGGGCTGTAGAGACACTGAAACTTCAAGTTTCGATGCTGGTATCATGAAAAAATATTTTTTCGGTGTTGAAAATATTTAAATTTGTGAATATTTTTACTTACTCGATCACGAAAGTTAAAAAATATTTTTATTAATTAATTAAATTAGTGGCGATTGAAATCGTGGGCGTAAAATTGTGTAATTTTTAAATAACTTACGTAGAACATAGATAATTATTTAAATAAGTACACAGCAAAATACAAATTTCCTCCATACAATATTCATTAAATTTTTATTATATTTTTTCACATGTAATACATTTTTTTTTTAATTTCTATACGTGGAATTTTCTTTTACACCGATTTAACACCGGTATTTTAACACCGCCAAATTACACTTTCTACACCGTTGTTATTTCATTTTGACTCCGCGCGGTGTTAAATTGAGTCAATTTTTAACACCGCTCTTTTTACAGTGTAGTAAAAGAAATAAATGATTCAATAAAAAGTTTAATTTATTCAAATATTATTAAATACTCGGACTCACAGTTACTGCAAGTTAGTAGTTACTTTAATGAATTTAAAAATAAAAAAAATATTTAATAACTTTTACTGATTATAGAAAAAAATAACTTCTAATTGAGAGAATTTATAATCTATGTAAATATGATTATTAAAAAGTTCATTTCATAACTTTTTCTCAGTAAATTAACTTCAAATGTCATGACAAATTGCTAAGTACAGCGTAATCTTCTTTAAAAAAAATTTGTTCGAATTATTACCATTGTTACGGATATTTACTCCTTTTTCTTATCGCATTAACTTTGATAACTCATTGATATATTTATAAAATTAATTAAGAATTTTCTATTTATAATAAATTAATCAAAAAAATATTTTTCAAGTAAATTTAGCGGGAAATTATTTTTTAAAAATTTAAAATCTCTAATTATTTGTAAATATCATAAATTTTACAAAAGTCATTTTTTTTATATTTAAAGTATAAAATAAATAATTATTAACTGCGTCATATTTATCGGTAAATATTAAAATTTATGAGTAAGTTCATCGATAATAAACGTATACAATAAATTAATTAACAAGTACACTAAATATGGTCATGTTCATCCATGGAATATTAATTAATGCCGTACAATTCATTAAGTTCATTATAAATTTCTGCGATAATGAAATATAAAATAATTTTCAGTTTTATTGAATATTAAAAAATTTTTTTCGAACAATTAATTTGTGGATAAATAAAAAAATGAAATAATAATGTAGTGGAAATAAAAATGAATTTGTTTGTTTTTAGTTTCCACCTATCGTAGAATAAAAAGCGCAGAGGTGACATTAAAAAAATAAAATAAAATAATTTATAAAAATTCTATACACTGTACAGTGGTCATATAAAAGTTCAAACAACATATTTTGTAGATATAAACCTGCAATATATTGAAATACTCTTAGACGATTTATCGTTATCCAATAACGCGACAGCTATGGAGTTTCGTTGGTGCAAGTTGTAAAGAGCCAAGAAAAGTAAAGTCATGAGTAAAAAAGAAGGTGACATTTTTTGTACAATTTGAAATATCCATTGAAAATACTATTTTTCACAAAGACCGGGCGTAGATGAAATAGCGATATTAAGTTTTTTATTTTTGTTTAAATTTTATTAACGTTTGTTCGGTTTATTGTCACTGTCATTGTCATTATGAATGCATTGCTGTGATAAATATATAATTTAATATCGAGTGTTAGTTACTCAGAGAAAAAAGAATAGTAATGATTACCATTCTACATCGTAACCAGATTAATTTTAAGTAAAATGGTAAATAATGATATGGAGAATAAGATTCATTCCCTAGCAGACCTAATTTACCGGAAATTTACGGTATTTTTACCGGAAATATACCATAAAATATGGTAAATTACCGTAGAATTCAAGTAGATTTACCGTAATTTACGGTAAACCCACCGTAAATTGTGGCAAATCCACCGTAATTTACGGTAAATCAGTATTTTACGGTGGATTACCGTAAATTACAGCGATTTTATTGTAAATCACGGTGGGTTTATCGTAAATTTACCGTAGAATACGATAAATCTACCGTAAAAATTTGGGTGGATTATCGAATTACCGTAATTTACGGTAAACCCACCGTAATTTGGGTCCGCTAAGGTTAGCATTTTTCTGGTAATGATTACTGTGTTACATTGAAACAAGTAAAATGGTAAAAATCGCTATCTAGCATGGGAATCAGGACTATGTAGAATGCTACTCAATCCAATGCTTGAATAGCTGTCATTACAGTTTAATAAATGTATATAAGACAACAAGGTAAACAAACCAAGTAAATAAATTGTTTATTACTAAATATTATAATTTTTAAAATTATTCTTTATCTTTTATCAAAAAATGATATTTCATTTTGAGCAATATTTTAATTATTTCAATAGATTAATTCAATTTCTACATATATTTAAAGTAACTTAAGTTATTTATTTTGCCACGACCTTATTTACTAAATATAAAATAAGTAAAAGATCGTAAACGTTGCTAGGTAACATTGTTGCCATGTAGAATAGGGGAGATTACTCTGTCCCGTGACTCTCGGCGCTAAAAAATCCTCGTTACTATGTAACATAGTAACGGTTACCATTCTACATAGGAATTTCGAACTATTCTTTTCTCTGCGCGTAGCTTTTACGTGATGTATAAATTTATTTATTTTTTAACCAAATAAAAAAAAAACTTTTAAAAAAAAGTTAATGGAAATTCGAATTTTCGGAAAATATATTTTGAATAATTGATACACTGTAAAAAATCGGGAGTGAATTAGGATTTTTTTAAAATCCGCATTCACTCCGAGGAGATTAAATAAGTAAATAAATTATTCACTCCATATTAAATACGCGTTCACTCAACAAATTTTCTTACAGTATAAGAAAATTTTTAAGTTAGTTCATGATTAACAAATAGACGAGAACAAGAGAAAGAAAAGCTGGCGACACGTTGATGCGCTTTGTTTTGCGCGCATAAAAGTGCGTCAAATTGTTTGATATTCAGGAAACATAATTAACAGACATGTTTACAGAATGTCCAAACAATAGATCCGTCAGTTGCACAACGCTCTTTAATTAAAGCCTCATTTTCAAAAATTATAATTACTTAAAACTTTAATTTACACAGAAAAACACAATGAAATAATAATTATAAATTTTAATTACTCTAAAAAAAAGTCTCATTAAATTTTTATCATTATTTCTAACAAAATTATTTCGTTAAATTTATTTCATTTAAAGTTTTAATTTAAATAACTTATTAATTATTAAGTTTACGAAAAAATTCAATAAGTACATTTTTGTAGGAAATTTAATTTTAAATAATTTTGGTCTCATACATTCTTATCATATCTTTAATATATAACTTACAATTTCAATTTAAAGTAACCAGTTTACATTTAAATTCATAATATTTTATTCTATCAATTTTTTTCCCTCTTTAATTTAAAATTCTGACTAAACTATCGACGATACGACAAATATACACTTATACAATTTTATAGGAAATTAAATTTTCTGTAAAAAAGTATTCTTTAACTTTATCCGTAAATCTAATAGTTGAGTCACAATTTAAATCCAAAGTCAAGTTTAAAAAACTCATCATCATTTTTTGAGTTTTGACTAAATTTCATTTTGATTAATTTGAATTATTATTGTTTGAAAACGTACCTGTCAAAAGATATGACAACTAGAGTGAATGTGCTCGAGGCAACTGTCACATTCGCCACAAAATTATTGACCGTACAGTAAATAACTCCAAATGGCCAGCTTGAGTTGAGCATAAAAATGAAATTGAATCCGCAGTTCAATAGTGACATCATCAAATCTGCAATTGACAAATTTACAAGCAGGTAATTCGTCACAGTCCGCATTCTTCTGTGCGCTGAAAAAAAAGCAAGGAATTTTTATAAATAAAATAAAATATAAATTATTTATTTAAATAAATCAGTGACATAAATTCAAAATTGATTCCGGATATCAATGTCAAGACTCAAGACTCAATAATCCGTTTATGATTCGAAAAATTTATATTTTATATTTGATACCCTGAGTTCTATTGTTGAAAGTATAAAAGGGAATTTCAGTAAGCTGGAAGTAAATGCAAGTATTTGCTGACCCAGAACATGGATACACTTTTGAAAACATCAAACTTTCTCAGTATCAAACACTTTGCCTTTCATACTTTCCTTATCACACACTCGAAGTTCAAAACGTGCATGAGAGTGACAATCGATTCTATTTACGGGACAAGTGGTTTTATTTCAAAATCTAGAAACAACTTCTTCAAGCATTATCAACTTGTTAATCTAAACAAATACTCTTACCCACCAACGGTGTATTAAAACTTTTCTTTACGAGCTGGTTCAGCTTTTATAGCTAAAAAAAAACTGAGTTTCGATAACAATCCCAACTAATCTTATCGAAATACTTTTCCATAAAATTTTCTTTTAAATATTTTTTAAGTTGGCGGCATTTTTATATCTCTTGTAATATAAATTTTAGATTAATTCATACATTTAAAATTGCGGTAAAATGGAGTACCTTTTTTTAAAAAAAAAAAGCTTTTATCTGGATTTTGTCCGTAAAATTTTATTTTTTTTTTCGCTCTTCAATTCTTAAAATATATATTTTTTATTTATACATAAATATTTATTTAAGCTGACCCGTAAAAAAAAATATTTATAAAAGTGTTTATTCTGAACTTTAAAATATGATAGAACGATGTAGTTTTTTTGAATGTTTATTTAAACTTTTAAAAATTCGAAGGAGAAATAAATGATTGACTTGATACTATTAAAATATGCTCAAAAGAAAAGTTTAAAATCAGTTTTCTCTGATCGTATTTTCCACTGAAAAAGAGATAAAATTTATCACTTTTATTGAAAAGTCAAACAAGTCTACAAAAAAGTCTATAAATATTCAGTCAATTGTTTTCTTTTTTGAATTTTCAGATATTTAAAAATCGTTAAAAAAAATCTGAAAACCGCCTGACCCAACAGCCCCGAAACTTCTCACGGTTTTCGAACTCAAGCAAAAAAATTTTCAATTTTCTAAGCGGAAAGTTAAAAAGTTTGTCATGTCACGTTTTAAAGTTTGGAATAGTCAACGTTTTTTCAACGATTTTTTTTACACGAGGACTTTTTCTAGAGATTCTATGAAAAATATGAAAAAAAAACTTTTTAAACTTCCCGCTAAGAAAATTGAAAATTTTCAAAAATTCGGGGAGTTATTGGTTTCGAAATTTCTCAAAAACAACTCGATAAATCAATTTCAAAATTTGATCAGCTTTAGAACTTTATAAAACGCGTCGATTGCCACCTCAACCGTCTCAATCGATCAATTTGTTTGAAATATACGTTGGAGAAAAAATAGTAAAAAAACGTTTTTTTGAAAACAATGGCAATCAAAAGTATTTTCGAGCTCGAAAATGTATTCACAACAATTTTTTCGAGCTCAAGGAGCTCGAAATAGCGGGAAGTTTTAGGGCTGGCCCGCAGGGTCAACCGATAGACCAATTTTTTTTACGCTTTTCCATTTTGATTGAATTTTTTTTCCAATTTTTTGAAAATCAAAATATTTATTTAAAAAAAAAAAAAAAATGAATTCTCAATTCCGTAAATTCTAATTGTTGTAGAAAATTTATTTCAACCCCATGCAATATTTTTTTCTAATTCACTCAAAGAAAGATGCGAGTTAAAAAAAAAATTGAAAAATAATAAAAATGGCAATTTGTAAAAATTAAATTTTTAATAATTATTTTTGTTTTTTAATTTTCACAACAACAAAGTACAGACATAAAAGCTATTGTGATCCAATTAACAACTAATTGACGCTCATGACGTAACTCATAGTTAGTGTATATAAGTAGAGAGATGTCTGTTAAGAGGATTGAGAACTTGATCCTCGATTTCATTGTGAAGACCATGACAGCCAGTATGTGCCTCATCCTCAGTATGGTCAGCTTAAATTTCAGGTCTGAATTAACATCAGAGTCTAACGGTTAAACTAACAGACTAAAAGTCTATTTCTCAAAAAATATTTACGTGACTAAGCATTTATTTTTTCTCTCTCAAATAATCTCACAAATATTTTATTTATAAACGATATAAAATTTTCGCATGATCAATTCCTTTATTACGAATAATACAAATTCGATTAGAAGCTCGAGCGCTTACTATCAAGCTCACAAGTGTGTAAATTTCGTTTCGAATTTCCTCTCTCATTTTTAACCATTTGTCACTTCCGGTGAACGCAGTGTCTATTAAATTAAAATTCATGTATTTTTTATTTTAATTTATGTTCAATATTTTCAATTAATTAGACATTTTATTTATTTATTTATATAAAATTCAAATATTAAGAGTTAGAATTTTTTTTTTCCAATGTTATAAAAGGAAAAATAAAAAAATACTTCAAGGTTCTTTAGTATATCGACTTTCACGTCACTAAATAATTGTTGTCACGTAAGTTATCACTTTTATTTCAATAAATAACAATCAACCGTTCAATATTTTTTTTATCTATCGGTACAATTTAAACTTTTCCGTATTGCGATTGGTCGATTATTATTTTTTCTGATATTAAAAAAAAAAACTTTATTTTTAAAATTTTTCTGTTAATTAATTTTAGCAATCAGATAAAAGTGAGGATTAATTTTCTGAAAATTAATGATTTTCAAATGAAGTCAAATTTTTTTTTTCATCCCTTAAGCAACCGAATTTTAATTAAAAATATAAAAAAAAAAATTATGGTTTATAATAAAATATTATCTAGGACACTCAAAAATTTATTTATTAACTTTCAAGTTTATATTTATGTCGATGATAATGTCAAGTTTATATAATTTCTGGTAAATAGTTTATGTGAATGCGCATGTTCATGTTTTGTAAAAGCGATAAGCGTCCAATTTACCTCAAGGAAAGCATCAATTCAAGCCAAGTTCACGGTGGGACTGGTGATTAGTGTCTGTTAAAATAATTTAAAAAAAAAAAACTAGAATAACGAAAAAGGTGTAATCGGTAAAATGGCTAAATTGATTATAATTTTAACAATTTTAAATTTCGCGCCAGCTATATTAGCTGGACCCACAGCTCCACCAGCAGGAAAGTCGTCAAATTTGACTGCTGATTTTATTAAAAACTTAAGGGACACATTCCCAGCTTTACAAAAACCACCGTCACTTTCTAATTCAGGGACATCTAATACTACTGTGCCATTTTCTACTATTGCTGAGATTGTGTCCAAAGCCATAAATAATTACAAAGGGGGATGTATGTAACAATTATTTTTTTTTTTTTTTTAATTTCTTATATCGTCGGTGCCAATCAAAATAAATGGCCATCATTGGTACTCAGTGGAAAGGTAATTCAATTTGCTACAACTTTGATATCAATAAAAAAATTCGTGGGATCAACAGTTCAAAATTTATAGCCGTTTGAAATTTTTCAAAAAAATCCATTTCAAAAATAAGAAATTTTATTAATAATAAAAATGACTATATCTCTGAAACTATTGATCCCACACAATTTTTTTTCAAACAAAAGTTGTAGCAAACTAAATTCCCTTTTCAAAAACCACCCATGATATTTATTTATCTCATAAATTATCTGAAATATATCTAATTAAAGTTTGAATCACTGAAAAAATTCAGGAGTGAATTCGGATTTTATTCAAAATCCGCATTCACTCAGATTCGGAGTTTAAATATTAAAATAAACTTCCTTTGGGGTAAATTTTACTCCAAGGGGATTAAATAAATAAATAGTCATCCGGTCCGCAATCACTCGGTATTTAATTAGCGTTCACTCCGCAGTATAGTACTATTGCAATTAATAAGAAAAAAAAATTTATTTTGTAGCATCATCATCGATGCCAACACTTTCTTCGTCAAATTTTTTGGACACAATAATAGGATTTTTAACAAATGGTCTCCTAACAGGCTTAAAAGCATTATTAACACCAGTGGCAATTTTACTTATAATTATTATAAATATCGTAAAACAATTGCTGCGAGTTGTGTTATGGCTAGTTGAAGCATTGCTTAAAACTCTTCTCGATGGATTAGGTTTGGGCGGATTGTCAAAATCGCTCTATCAACTATTGACCCAAGTACAAGATCTCGTTAATGATTTACTGAATACAGTCGATGACTTATTGGAACAATTGAGTTTAATTAAAGAATTCAATGAAAAAACCAATGGCCTGAGTCGCGCGAAACGTGACACTGCACAATTTACTTTGAGACAAATGTGGAAAGCTATTAAAGCATTCCTGAAAACCGGTCAATTTGCCGCCTCTACGGCAGTCAGTACTGCAACGTTACCGGTAACTTTACCAATTAAAACGGCTATGTTGCCAGTTAAAGCTGCTCTGGTTCCGGTCAAAGCAGCTGGTAAAAGTTTGGTCGAACAACTTAAAAGTTAATTTTATTTTTTTAAATTTAAATAAAAAATAATGATACCGAAATTAGCTGACGTCTAATAATTCTTCGATTTTTTTTTTTTTAAATAAATTATGAAAAAAAAATATTTGAAAAAATTGTACCGATAGTTTTCAAAATTTTCTACATGTGCATATTTTTTTTTTTTTTTTTTTGTAATTGATTTGTAGAAAAAAAAATCCGAAAATTTTGAATTGTCTGTCAATTTCAGGATCATAGAAAATTGCAGTAAAATTATCTTTAGAAATTTTTTGGATATAAATTATTCAAATTTTTGTTTTTTATTTTAATTTAATTATTATGTTAAATATATTTTTTTTTCTATAATAAATATAACTTATTGATAAAATATAATTATTTGTTTAAAACTTACTTTTATTTTTTTTTTTTAGTTTGAATCATTAATTGTTTAAGATAAGAAATATGAAGGTTGTATGATAATTCTTATTATTATTATTGTTTACTGATAATTATTTCACAGTGTATATGCTATCTATACAATATTTAAAAATAAAAATATTAATGAAAATAATAATTTAAAAGTTTAATTAAAATTTTAAAAAAATAACCAGTTTTTTTAATTAACTTTGCAGTAAAATAGTGTCGAATCTATTGAATTTACGGGTTAAATAATTAAGAAATATTTTGTAGGAAATTTAAATCCGTGTTAAAATTACACGGACAATTTACACCGTTATTTTACCCTATGCGGCCATGTAAAGTTTTTCGGGTGCATTTTTGAACCAAAATTTTTTACAGTGTAGAAGTGCACTGAAAAAAAAAACCGGGGTAAGTCCAGGTGGTGTAGGAGTTAAAATGTTCGGCGTTAAATTTCAACCGAAAGTGGTGTTAAAATAACACCGCCGAAGGTAAAAATATTTTTTATTGGTGTTAAAAAAATTTCTCGGTGTTAAAATATTTTTTGGTGTTGAAAATATTCAACTTTGTGAATATTTTTACTTACTCGATCACGAAAGTTAAACAACATTTTTATTAATTAATTAAATTATTGGTGATTAAAATGGTGGCCGTAAAATTGTGTAATTTTTAAATAAATTACGTATAACATAAATAATTATTTAAATAAGTACATAGCAAAATTCAAATTTCCTCCAGATAATGTTCATTAAATTTTCATATATTTTTATATGTAATACACTGTAAAAAATCACCAGGGTAAGTCCAAGCGGTGTAAGTGTTAAAATTATCGGTGTTAAATTTACCCCCGAAAGCGGTGTGAAAATTACGCCACCACCGGTGTAAATATTCTGTACCGGTGTTAAAATAACGCTGTCACCGGTGTTGATTTTCTAGACCGGTGTTAAAATATTTTACTTGGTGAATATTTTTACTTACTCCGGTGTATTACTCTTACTTTTAACACCGGTGTATTACTCCTCTTACACCGGTGTAATTTCATTTTTACACCGGGCGGAGTTAAAACGAGTCCATTTTTAACACCGCTCTTTTTATAGTGTGCATTTTTTTCTAATTTCTATACGTGGAATTTTTTTTTACACCAATTTAACACCGGTATTTTAACACCGCCAAATTACACCTTCTACATCGGTGTTATTTCATTTTAACACCACGTGGTGTTAAATTGGGTCCATTCTTAACACCGCTCCTCTTACAGTGTAATGGAATTAAATTTTCAACTTAATAATAAATTGAGATTCATTAAATTAATATAACAAATTATCAATCAAAGATACGATAAAAATGTATAGGCACAAATTTCTTCAGAATTAAATTTCCTACAAAAAAGTATTCTTTACATTTTTTTGCAGAATCAATATTTAATAAGTTATTCATTTTTTAACTTTGATAAAAATTTCATTAAACAATTTTCCATAAAAAATAGATATTTTTATTTTTTTTTTTTCATTTATAAAAATAAAATTATAATTTATTGTACATCAATACTATATAAAAGTATCATTATCATATAGAATATGTATGAAATAATTATATAAATGCGAGTAAAAACAAGTAAATACAAGTTACAAATAGATTTGAATGATTTCGCGTAAATAAACGCGATGGTAACACACGATAGTGAGAACTGGGTTGACAAACACATCGTCTGCATCAGGATGCACGGTCTATTATTAATGCAAATGTTAGAAGAGCAGGAAATAGTGAAGTTGAAAGCCAGATAAAGGAAGAAAGCGCAACATACAAGATCAAGTGAGATTATTTTTACTATACACAGGATTCATTGAGTTGTTTTATTAGTACGAGTTAAAGAAAGGAAACAAGCTTAAGATTTAGAACAAGGGTATAGAATACGAGTTGAGAAAAGAAGAGTTACAGTCAATGAGCTTACAAAGTTCAGAGGTATACTGTATGCTACTTGTATAAAATTGAATTTGTAATTTGTAGTTGACTATAAAGAAAAAGAAAAAGAAGAAGAGAAATACTAGAAGACACTTGACTTCCTTAAAGGAATTTCTTGTTATTTAAGTGACATCTACAAGACCGGGCAAATCTAATTATGTTCAATCCTGTTGAATGTAGTCAAAAAAATGTCTCAGTATATTTTTTTGTTGAAAATTTTAGAAATCTCTTTAACGAAATCCTCCTTGATTTTCAATTATTCAGTACTTTATTTGAAACAAATAAAAATTTTTGCTACATGAAAAGAATTTTTTGATAAAAATTAATCTGTAATTTCAAGTAATCCTGGGCCGTTGCAAAAAATTGGTATTTTTTGTTTTAAATTTAAGATTTTTTGTTTAAATATTAACGTTGCTACACTGTAAAAAATCACCGGGGTAAGTCCAAACGGTGTAGGTGTTAAAATTATCGGTGTTAAATTTACCCCCGAAAGCGGTGTGAAAATAACGCCGCCACCGGTGTAAATATTCTTTACCGGTGTTAAAATAACGCCGGCACCGGTGTAAATTTCAACACAAATTTCGTGTCAACCGTTTTTAACACACAAACTGTGTTGATTTTACACAATATTTTTTACTGTGCGGTGTAATTTCATTTTTACACCGGGCGGAGTTAAAACGAGTCCATTTTTAACACCGCTCTTTTTACAGTGTAGACTATGCTTTACTCTATTATTGACTAATTTTTTAACAGTAGATAAAGTGGTATGATTATATGATTTCATACCCTGTTTAAGTCCCATATTTAATCGATTATTGTGATTATCTTATCTTAATCTATTAATTTTTACTCCCCAATATACCATTCTTTTGAAACAATTAATTCTATGATGAAAAACTGCTCGTAACTCGAATAAATTTCCTTACCTATGGAAGTAATTTTTACTCTAATTAAACTGCAGAGTAATATTTCAGTAGTCTCCGTTAATCGTCGGTTAATATCGGCTTCGATTAAATGTCTTTTATTTTGCTCGCGACAACTTACATGTTACGCACACCAACGTAGGCTTGGAAAAATAGTATATTACACACCTAGGGAAGTAAAGTAAGAAATGTGTCAGATGTGGCCGAGGTCAACAAACATGTGATCTGAGGCTTTTTTATTTACTTCCCGAGGAGTGTATACTATTTTTCACCTCGATAGAGGCAGAAAGCGGCAACTTCGTTTTGCACAGCGGGACGAAAGTTGACGCTTTCCGCCCGGAGGCAAAAAAAAGACGATCTCTGTATCTCTCTATAACTTAATATTTATTTTAAAATTAAAAAAAAATTTGTATCTTTTCTTTTCCAACACAATACGAGTAATTTTTTTTTTTTTTATTCTTTTTCAAAATATTTATTTTAAGTCATTTTCTAAGGCAATCAGATAGTTTTTAGATTTTTCATAGAAATTTTAGCCTATTAATTGTAATTTTTATTGATATTCAATTTGAATTTTATAAATTGAATCATCAACTTTTTATTATAAACTACGAGTAAAAATTGAATTAGAGAGAATTTATTTTATTTAGACAGCCGCGAGGTGTAATTTTTATTCGTAATTGTGAGTAAAAATTAACCTGATTGATTTTTACTCACTGAAAGTTATTTTACACCCTCAAAATTTAATTGCAACGCGGAAAAAAATTAACTGTGACTGCGTAACATTTAGTAGACTTTTAGAAAAAAAAACTTAAAAGTTTGAAGACTGGTTATTGAACATAAAGTTTAAATAATCGTGTAATTAACGAGTATTAATTGATTCGAGGAGAGAAAAACTTAGAGACGGGCTGACACTTTGAAGCAGCCCAAAACTTTTTCAGTGTTTTTGAGCTTTGAAACCTAAAATCCATTAGAGTATATAAGCTTGAGCTTCAAAAGATATTGACATACCTTCTAAACAGTTTTCGTCTAGTACAAATCAGACGGTCGGTAGGAAGAGTGCAGTTTGGTTGAAGTCTGCTATCTTGGCATCGTCCGATTGAAAATCTTTTTAAAAAAGTTCAATCGACATAAATTTTGCTCTGCTGCATTGTTTGGGTGCCGAAGAATGTTCACAAGCTAAAATCTATGTCAAGCGAGTCCGGAAAAGAATTTTCTAAGAGGTCAGGGCTCGAACCATACGAAAAAATATATTCAGGAATATATACCGGTAAAATAGCATACATACGACAATGATTTTCTGGGATATATATATATTTCGATTGAAAATCATGAAAAAAAATTGAAAGACGGAATTAAGTGCAGCGTTAGTTAGCTTTCATTATTTTATTAAAATACAAATGGAATGTAAAAAAATTTATCATATTGGAAATCAAAGAAATTCTGGCACTCCTCTACATATTTTATTGAAATTAAAATGTATGAAGCGATAATTATTCACCATTGCAATACGAAGAATACACAATTAATGCCTTTAAAATGAGTGATATTATTTCTAATGGTTATATAAGTAATTTATATCATGTTTAATTAATCATTTTTGCCTTACCCAGAATTTAAAAGTATCGTGACTCTATTGCAATATCAAGTACAATAATATACACCCCATGTTATTTTCTTATAGACTGCATGCGAGAAATTTCAATGAGTAGAAGTGAGTGAATAATTCTGTCATGTTATAATTCCTCATATATACGATGGCAGTACCTTCACTTTTTTAAAAAATATTTTTTTTTTTTTTATTACCAACTTGAAAATTTACATTCACACAGAATAGAAATAAAGGATTTCTTGGCACAAGAAATATTTCGCATTATGAATTGAAAATAAAAAATTTCCTTAGATCTAGAAAAAATTCTTTGACAAGAATTTTTTTTTTCGCCTCAAAAAATTTTTTCTGACCCCAAGAAAATTTTTGCTTTCAGTTTATGATGCGAAAAATTTCTTGGGGCGAGAAAAAACTTTGAGCCAAGAAATTATTTTTTTCTGTGTAAAAGTTATTGTAAAAAAATCAAAATTCTAGCTTAACTAATATAAATATGACAAAAATGTATATAAACAATTTGATAGATAATTAAATTCTCTACAAAAAGTTTCAATAACATTTTTCCGTAAGTCCAATTTTTCTGACGTAATTGCAACATAAAGTAAGAAAATAAATTTTGACAGTTTTCAAAAATTAATTGATCCCTAAAATACTATCCCTGTAACTTCAAAACTATCAAAGATACGGTCACAAGACTAAGGACCATTTTTGTAGTAAATTGAATTTCCTACAATTTTTGTTTAAAACATTTCCCTCTAAAACCTATAGTTTCGTTAAAAATTTAGTTTTAAAATAACAAAATAAAATCGAATGAGCTGTCAATTTGTAATTAAGTAGAACAATCGACCCGGTGAGTTAAAGCTTCGTCCAGAAAACTAAAAACAATTTAACGAAATGAAACCAATTACATTAGAAAGACTAGTAACATTTAATCGAGACAATAACAAAGATAGTTTCCTCTAAAACTGCTTTCTACTTCCATTTTGTCAAATAGTCTTTAATGAAAAATAGATTTTTTTTGTACTCTTCAAGACTTAATTTTACAAATGTGATTTATAAAATGAGAGCATTTCGGATGAGTAAGTTGTCAAAGTTTAAAGTTAGCTCATTAAACCAACGACTGACCCGTTGCAATGTAAGGCGCGAATATTACAAAATTGTTGATTATTTTATGCTAAAACATGCTACAAAGTTTAAGAGAGAGTTTATCCAATCTCTGGGCTGGCTCAACTCTCAGAGGACGTTGATATCCATAATCCATGTACGGATCATGAGGTACTTTGCATGCTAAACTTTTGATAGTGATATCCGAAGGTCAAATCTTAGTTAGTATAATTATATACTGCAAGACAGGCGTGTCATGCCGCGATCACGGAATCTAATCTGTCTGATATGTAATGGCTCCAACTTGGCTTCTGACTAAAAATATTATTAAACGTTTAGTAGAAAAAAAATATCGTAAATTTTTATTTTTTTTAGATTTTTTTTTTTAATTTTAATAAAATAAAAAATCCAACTTTTTTTTTTTTTTTAATAAAATTTGATCGTATAAATTGTGAATGTAGCAGACATCAGAGAAATTTAAAATTATAAATATATAGAGGGAAAAATTAAAAAAATAATATTTACAAAAAATGCACTTATTAATTTTAAAATTTTTTAAATGCACATTTTTTTAAATTTTGTTTTATTACTTATTTATTAGATTTATTAATAATTTTAAATTTTTCTGCAGTCTACTACATTAACACTCATGAGTTTTCATAAATTGGCGTTTTTTTTTCTCTTGCAAAAAGTTACGTAAATATTTTTTACAAAATCTAAACTATCGAACTTTTGACTGAAAAATTAGTCGACTAAAAGTTTTACTGTCCATTGAATTTCGGGTGACCGATTTCCTCCATTTTATTTGATTTCTTTCTAAAAAAAAAAAAAAAACATTTTGATATGATGTCTCATATATTCCCAGTCTCCCTTATTAATTAAAAAACAAATTCAAGTATTTTTTTTCGCGTAAATCCCTGATGTATGAAATATAAAAATAAAAAAAACATTATATTATTTTTTAATGACTAATGTAGATATGATTTGCATGGGAAAATTATTGAACTGGCCTCGATTCTCCCAAGAGTATAGAGGGCAATTTAACATAAACTAAACTCGTGTACTACAAATACCCTGACAGATATTCACATACAGTCACATGCAAAACATGTAATCGGTAGTAAAACTGGTTGCGGTGAATCGAAATCGATTTAGCAATTATTTAAAAGCAAATGAGAATACTTTTTGAGCACTAGTAGGACTTTAGTAGAATAATTTATATCCTCTAACTGCAGTTTAAAAAATTGGAATAAAAAAACCTCGAGCTCGAGACGCGCGGAAAAAAGGAAAATAATGTAAAGGGGCAAATATTGATCGATCAATTCATTGTTCCATGAAATAAAAAGGATACAAAAAATTGGTTGCGAATGGAAAAGAACTATCACTTTTGATGGTGAATAAATTTGATATATAAATATATACATATATATCAAATATATATTCATACATATGGAATTGGGCCACTTCAGAAAAGACGAAAAAAAAAGTCAATTTTGAAATTATTTTTGTTTATTAAAAACAAAATTGTGGTCAGTGCGATATCAGTTATCGATAAAAGTTGGGTCGACTTCAAAAATTCTCTCCCGAAGCAAAAAACAAATTCTAGTTTTGTCCTGAAAAGCCTCAGAAATTAAACTAGAATTAAACTTTTTGTACGGAGTATTGAATAGTAAAATTTTATCAAAATCTTATAAGTTTATTGTTTAAAAAATCCCTGGTGTATATTAATAATGATAGTTGGATTTACTTTAACAATATACGCTCATATTGTGCACATACAGTTGCAGAAGAATGGAACAGTAGCAAAGTTTCAAAAGTAATCTCTTGAGATGTATTCTATATTAATGTTTATATCTATATATAGAAGAAAGGATATACTCTCTCAATTTATCAGTCAGTATTGTATTTTGTATTGTCAGTTGTCAGATAATAGTCTATGCTAATTTTGACTTTGATGAATAGATTTATTTTATAGAGTAAGTAAAGTTTTAAAAATCACTTTACTATAACTTTATATACCTAAATATATATGTGAGAGGTCGTATTATGATGCAAAGCGGCTGTTTAGTTGAAATTGATCTACCGGGTAAAGCTGGACGGGTTCAAATTTCAAAAAAATTGTTTTTTAATTATATCCATTACGTACACTGTAAAAAATCCAGAGTGAATTGGGAGTGAAATAAAATCCGAATTCACTCCGCCACTCGGAGTTCCGGAGTTTAAAAAAAAATCACTCCGCATGCGGAGTAATTGAGAGTTTTTTTTAGCGGAGTGATCTCGGAGTGACGCGGATTTTATTTCACTCCCAATTCACTCCGATCCGGAGTTTTAATACTTAAATAAATTTATATTAATTTATATGAAACTGCTAAACAATATGTGTGTGTGTGTGTGCGAGTGTGTGTTTGCGTGCATGTGTGTGTTTGGGTGTGTGCAGGTGTTTGTGTGCGTGTGTGCAAACTTGTGCGTTTGTGCAAACTTGTGCGTTTGTGCAAATTTGTGCGTGTGTGCAAATGTGTGCAAATGTGTGCGTGCGTGTGTGTGCGAGTGCGCGTGTGTGCCTAAATATGTATGTGTGTATGTGTGTGCATATCTGCTGATCAATAATGTAATACGCGAATTTTTACTTCGATTTCATTATGTGGAGTTATATTTTATTAATAATATTTTCAAAACTCCGCTCCGGAGTGAATTTCACTCCGGAGGGATTAAATTAATAAAAAATTATCTACTCCGCGAAAACTCCCCTGCGGAGTGAATTTCATTCCGAGGGGAGTGAATAATTAAAAATTCATTCACTCCGCATTCACTCCGGATTTAATCCGCATTCACTCTGCGAATTTTTTACAGTGTACATTAGTTTTTGGGTTTTTTTACTTTGAAAATTATTATTTGCGTATAGAAACAAAAAAAAATATTTAACTGTAGACCAGCTAGCGAAATTTAATTATTATTATTTTAATTGTCAGTTAATTGACTTTACAACATGTACCTGAAGATCGGAACGTTTTTCGTGAAACAAAAATAAAAAACAAAACAAAAAGTAAAAGATCTACTGAATCTAAATTTTTGAAATGTCTCGCATACGCGCTAATATGTCAGCCGGAAATTGCAGGCCACTCCTAACTACCCTTTCAGCAGTCAAATTACATAAATTTTTCATTTTCGTTGCGTGAAAAACGTTCCGTTCTTCAGGTACATTTTACAACAGCAAGTTTAATTTAAAATTTTTTTTTAACTGTCTGACTTAGGCCAACTTTTATTCCAGTAAAGCATTTTTTTCTAAAAAGTCAATTTGTCACAAATTTTATTTTTGTTATTCCGAAGTCAAAAAACAAATTCGGATTTAAGTCTCAAAGTTCTCAATGAGGTTTTTGAGGATCAATTGGACGGATTTTTGCAATAACGTCTTAACTTATAAGGTTAGTTAAGACGTTATTGCAAAAATCCGTCCAATTTAGAATTTTAAGATTGACAGCAGTACAGAAAGTTATCCTAGTTTAGTCCTCAAAGTAGTAGTTACGACCAATTTTGCCACTTTGAAGACTAAACTGGAATAACATAATCTGGATTAGAGCCGCAAAATACTCAAAACATACAGGAATAATTTTATCCACATTTGAACCTCGAAAGTCTCATTCGACGCATTCTCTCCCCTCCCTTTTCTATCTAAAATTTTCCAAATTTCGAAGTATAACTTTTCATTCGTTGAGGATTTTGAGGTCTCAGTTATAATTCAAAATCGATAAATTATTTGCATTTAGACCTCATAGTTCTCATTGAGGATTTTGAGTCCTAAAGTAGAGCTACTTTCTGGCGGCAAATAAAACATCAAAGGAATTGAGGCTTTTGAGGACTAAACTAGAATTGGTGTTTTGACTCGGGATATTTTATTATTAAACAAATGTCTTATATTGATCCCAAGTTGTCTGTGGAGTCACTTGTCGGAGATCAATTGCCATGGAATCAAAATTTACTACTGAAAAAAAAATACTAAAGAAATTAGGCAATTTTTGTTTGAAATTGCACCCAAACTCATTTAAACTTCAACGAAAATATATCTCTGCAGTTTGGATATTTTTTCAAATTTTATTTTCCGAGCTTAAGGTCTGATTTAAAATTACAAAAGTTTCGGTTCCATTTCCTTTTTCAAAGGAATTAAACTTTCAAGGGATTTTTATGTCTTATTTTAAAAACTAAATTTAAATTCAATTACAAAATTAATATTTCATATATTCAAATCACAGAAGCACTGCTGTAATATATATGTCGAAGTTTAAAAAAAATAGAGTTATGATATCGATAATGCAAAGTATTTTACAAAGTACTTGTTGATCTTTTATTATATATGGATTGAAAGACACTAAATTATAAACTTTTACTGTATCATAAATTTTAAAAACTACCCGCAATATTTTTCTTGTTCTTTTCGCAGTAATATTATACCTCTATACAATATACGTACATACATATAAATAAAATTCTAACATTACCCTATTTTGCATTACTGAGCGTTGATTCAATTTTTTAAAAAGTATACACTTTTTTTTCAACAACTTTTAAATTTACTTTTAAAAGTTGTTGAAAAAAAATAAAAATTACAACGAAACTAATACAGATATCACAAAAATGTATACAAACAATTTCATAGCAAATTAAATTCTCTACAAAAAAGGTCTTATTACATTTTTACGTACAATTGATTATTTAGACGTAATAGTAAATCAAAGTGAAAAATATAAATTTTATTAAATAATTGTCAAACTAATTGATGCCTTTTTTATTGATTATCTCTAGAACTATCAATGATACGTCAATAAGTAAAAGGACTTTTTTTCTAGTAAATTTAATTTTCTACAATTTTTGTTCCAAACATTTTTTTCTAAAATCTAAAGTTTCGCTATAAATTTCATTTTAAAATGAGTCAACATTTTTACATTCAATTTTTCACAGTAACAGTAATTAATTAATTTGTTTAAATAAAAATTAATTAATTAATGATATAAAAGTACTTCCTTTCAATATAAAAAGCAACTAAACATGTATGTATTTACTACAATAAGCAGCCTTAAACCTTTTTCTAAGGAAAAGTTCAAAAAGTTTTGTTATTTTTAACTTATTCGAGTTTCCAAAAAAAAAAAACTTTTATTTTATGACTGTAAATCTGCATAAAATAGTATACACTGTTACATAAAAACTTTCATAAAACTATTTCGCATATATATCATCTCTTAACACGATTCTTTTATAATTTATTTAACCATCTTTTCATCAGACTCGAATCAATATTTTAACTTCAACTATTTATTAATTTTTTAAATAAAAAAAAAAAAAAACCAAGTCTAAATAATCTATATTATTAAGAGAATAAGGAAAATTTAGTTCCCGCCATATCTATATGATAGAATTAGTTAATGTTATTGAAATTGGTATCATTAGATAGGTCTTGACTTGAACTTGTGCCTTTTCATAATTTAAACTCTTTTTAATTGCCAAGTATTGAGATAAATAGATTTATCTATCATTCGAATTACATTTAAATTACGCGGGAAAAAAGACGATCGTATTCATTTTCTTTAAATAAATTAATACTTTAATTATTCTGTCACTACCCGTGTAAAAAAAATTTTCGTTCATAATGAATTTAGATCTGAATTTCATGACGAAACTCAGATCGTCACACAAATATATGACTTTTATCATGAATTTACCTCAACTTTTCGCCTAGTAAATCAGTATCAATTATAAAATTAATTTATTACATCTTTGAATTGGACTTGGGATGACTTCGATAGAAACTTGACTGAATTTTTACTAAATTAAACTTTTTTTCAAATTTATCGATTCAGAAATCACCAATAAACTTCTTCTATCAAGTACTTGAGTTACGTAAATCAGTTTCGATTGTAAAATTAATTTAGTGAATGAACTTCGGATCACTTGGATTTAAATTTTACTGTCATAATTTTGACGTGATTAAAGTTCTTGATACATATTCATGATGAGAGTTATATATTTGTGTCACGATCTGAGTTTCGAGATTAAATTTATATCTAAATTCATTATAAACAATAATATTTTTACACTGGTAAATATGACTGAATGTCACTGAATATATAGCTATATTATTTATATCGCGTTACTTATTCCAAAATGACAGATTTTTCTACTCCCTTTTGGTTTTAGGAAGCTTCTCAAAACCAAAAAAGTGTGCATAGAAAAAAAAAGGATTCATTGACACAAAAAATCTTTACTCGCCTAAAGAAAATTTTTACTTATCCCAATAAATTTTTTGCATTGTGAATTGAAAACAAAAATTTATTTAGAACGAAAAAAAATTACTCGGTGCAAGGAATTATTTCTTGACCAAAAAAATCTTTTCTCGCCCCAAGACAATTTTTGTATTTAATTGATAATGCATAAAATTTCTTGGTGCAAATTAAAATTTTTTGCGTCAGGAAATCCTTTTTTTCTGCGTATTTTATAAATTTAGTAGTGATATTTGGACAGTCACGTAGTGACTGCAGGTTGCTTCTATATATTAAACCACTCGTTTGACCAATCATAAAAGGATGTATTTTAATATGAAATTTTATGAGGCTGACTGTAACAAATTAGCGGCGTATTCTTCGGCATGAGTTACAGAAAATAATATTTTTATCAAGTACTTAGACATGAAAAGAAATAAATAGTAACATAATTCCCCAGGGTATTTTAGTGCTTTGATTTTTTCTATGGAATAAAAAGGGACCGATTAGTGACTGGGAATCCATTAAAGAGAAAATTGATACAACGATATACGAAAAAGTATTAACCGTGATTATATCGAAGGCTGTCATTCGATGAAAAGATCCATGATATTATACCATTTATACTGAGTTATTTTATCAGTAAAAAAACTCAATCAAAGGGCATTAGCCTTTTCACTTTATATACTTAGACTACGAAATACAAGCTGCATTAAATCGCTATAAACTTTTTATTGAAACCACGGGTTTTTTTTTTATAATAAGATAGAGTTTTTTTATCTGTTTTATTATTTTTTCAAATTCAATAAATAAATTATCGTTTTTTTTTTGTTGTCCAGGTTTTGCATGTCACTATTTAATTTTTAATGTTTAATATTTACCTGCTCAGCATGAACGTAAACACGCATCTCATATTATTATATATTTATAATAAAAAAAAAAATTATTGAGACTCCCATTATTTTAAATTAAAATATTTTTAGTTATAAATACAAATATATAAATATTTGGAATTTAAAAAAAAAAAATGAGTGATTTCTATTCAATTTTTTATCTTTCACATAATTAAGGAATTTATTTATTAATAAATACCACAAAATTTATCAATGAAATCATTTAAATACGAGCTTTTATTTAAATTTTCGTACTTAATCGTTTAAAAAACTCCCATGGGCCATTAACTCTAACTTTTGACCCTGATTGTGATTGGTCAGTTGGGGTCGTCTGGGTAATTAAAATAGATCGCGTGGAAAATAAATTATCTATTTATTTGTATTTCGAAATAGTTCGATACCTTCACCATTGACTGGCTCTTAATTCTTCAAAAACGTTTTATTCAGATAAATTTGAGTTTGAATCAAAAGTCAAATTAATTATCAAAATAACAAATTTTGAGATCCTAATCTCCATTTTACCGTCTTACATTTTTTTTTCAAAACTCTTAATCCCGATTTAAATTAGATGACAATAGAATATTACATACTAACTATACGATTTTTCACCAAATCTGTACCTGAAAGTTTGAATTCTTGCCTCTGTTTTTGGGAAAAATGGCGCATGCGCTAATTTTCATAATTTGTTTTCTCATAAAAGAAAAGAATGACTTCCCTCTAAAGAGGGCAGAAATTCAAACTTTCGGCGCAGGTACCTATGGTTAAAAAAAAAATTTGGGTCTCAATTTGTTACATCAAAATGAATTTAAAAAAAAAGTTGAGTCAACTATAGTTAATTTTTTAGTTTACATCTACAGCTTCAGCCAACTTCTAAAATAATTTAAAAAACCAACATTACTGTAAACCGCGGTAAAATAATCTAATTAATTTAAACATAATTACATACATTAATTAGTGATATATAAATGTATATAACCGAAAACAGTCAAACTTCTGACAAAAGGTGACCAGTACTCATAACAAACTTAATTTAATTAATGAAATATTTATTATTATTATTATTATAATTATTATTACCATCATTAAAATTGAAATTGACAATTAATTACTTGACCGTAACAGATTATTTGTTTGTATACTAATACAGAATGATATAAATTGAAAATAAACATAATTAATCGTATGTTAATCACTCAGTAGTTCAATAGAGTTATATAAAACATATCAGAAATTATGTATCAGTAATCCTTTTATAAAAATGTATAAGGGAAGGCAGGCAAATCAAGACCGGTATGAAAACAATAGATTTTTGTGCATTTGAATGCAGAGAATTTTCTATTTTTGACTTCTATTTTAAGTAATTAAACCCAATTTCCAATTGTCAGAGAAAAAATTTTTCTCCCTGCAAGTAAACCCGCGACCACCCTTCAAAAAATGACTATACAGTAGAAAATATTGTGTTCAAATCAACATAATTTGTATATTAGAAACGGTCATACAAAATTCGTGTTATTTTTTAATACTGATTTGAGTTTAATTTCGACTCTAAATTTGTGTCAAAATTTCAACACAAAGTAACCCAATAAATATTTAAATTGTTGAATTGTAGATTAATTGAAAATTTTCAAGTGAAATATGATTTAACACAAAAAATTTAACACGGACCGTTTTTCTCATACAAAAAAAAAGAATTGGCCCATTACTGGGTCGTGAATGGCTGCCAATTTTCAAGCATCGGCCGAAGATCGGCTAAATATCGGATGATAACTGTATGCCAAGCATTGGCCAATTGTGGCAATCAATCATCGGCCAAAGCTTGGTATCATGAGCACTCCATCAAACCGTTGGCCAACGAACGGCTGTTAATTGTGCGCCGTTTTTATAAGCAAAAAGACGGCTGCCAATGATTCACCATGCACAGGCCAGTATAGTTAGCGATTTATTGGCCAATCATTGCAAACCAGGCATCGGCCGATCTATAGAAAAAATTCTAAGCTCGGCAACTTTGTATGGGTTAACACAAACACAATATTTTTTACTATGTCTCATAAAATTGTTTACATCTAATCTAAGCGAAAAAATAGATTTGCACTACTGTCAGTAAAAAAAAGATTCCAAAAAAATAAAATTACTGAAGATCAATAACTTATATAAAACCTATACGAAAAAATATATATCCGGGAATATATGCTGACAAAATAGGATGCATACAACAATACTAAAGATATAAGCCGGATATATACTATTTTTCCGGAATATATAAATATATTTTCGTGCGGGAATTTAAATAAAGTGAAGAAAACATCTTATGTATTTTTTGTGGCCAACAATATATTGAGTCCACTGAAAAATTTTTGAAAAACAATTTTTTGACACTCAAAACTGCCCGAGTCGAAAAAAAATCTTAATTATGACTTAAAGTTTAAGTCTAAATCCTTCAAATTCAAATAAGTTAATTTTTTTAGTCAGTGTAAAATTTCCATAACACTTGACTTAGATTTGACTTTTTGTGGCTTAGTTAGGATCGATTTAAGACAAAATAAGTCACGTTTAGGTCAAAACTGGTTCAGTTTGACTCTATTTCCTTTAGATTTAAGACAAAAAAAGTCACATTCAAGTCAGAATTGCGTCGATTTAAATACATTTTACTTATATTTAAGTTTAAAAAAGTTACATTAAAGTCAGAATAAAAAAAAAATTTGACAATTACAACGCAAATTTAAAAAATACTTATAATTAGTAACATATAATTAATGATAGTAATAATTATTCAAGGTGTTTATGGTTTAGAATATTTTCGATTATTATTAAATGGTATATTGTTTGTATCAAAAAATTATAAAGAAACATTAAAAAATAATTCTTCTTGTGTTGCATTTAAATACTTGAAAGAAAAACGTTTTGGTCTTCTTCATTCTTTTATAAAAATTATTGATAAAATATGCGATTGTCAAAAAATTAGTAATTGTAAGTGCCTTGGCCATCATTTTGCAATAATAACTTTTCTGCAAACAAAACCTTTCAAAGAGCCTGTCAGACTTCTCCAACTATCACACTTATATGAATTCATTGTAACTGAAAATGTATTTGCGATTCCTGTCGAAAATTTACTATCGATATGTTTTTATATTAATACAGGTAATAAAACGTTTATTGCAGAATTGGTTAATCAATATGAAAATAAATGATATTGTAAACAAGAGTTTATACAAATTCTTCAGGAACAGAATAAAAAAAAATCATTGCAATAAAAATTTTTTTAATAGTAATTTTAATTTAATCAGAAATAATTTTTAAAAAATTTGCTATAATTAAAATTGAGTTTTAATTTTAGATTAGTTTAATTAATAAATAAGTATAAAAACCACATTCGATTTGACTTAATTTTTAAATGAAAATTAAGTCAAATATAAAACTAGATTTCGAATTGATAACCAGTTGTTTTTTTGAGACAAAATAAGTCAAATTTAAGGCAATGAAATAATTTAAGCCAAAAAAAAGTCTAATCTAAGGCAAAAAAGTTAAAAAAAGTCAAGATTAAGTCAATATTAAGTCAAAAAAAGTTAAAAAAGTTAAAATGTGGAATGCAGTTGTCGGCATATCGACGATTTCAAAGGAAATTAAGTTAAATCAAGTCAAATTTAAGATTTTTTTTTGACCCGGGCGCCCACTCGGTCCCGTTTTCCCACCCTTCCCGTATATATATATATTATATAAATTAATATAGTAATATATCAACATTATATACAAATAATAAATGTTAATATCGATATTTACCGGCGCGCCATCAAACAAATGATCTGTTACTATAGCGAATATGAGTAACTCATCCACAATTCTGTAAGCTAATAACGGATTAATTTACTTCCGAAATGTTATTAATTTATTTCGTGTACGCCAGAATTCCAGTAATATATGTAATGGATAATGTATAAATATTTGCGTTATTATATTTACCTAGTACAATCCACATGACGATAATATTTCCACCGGTCGCAACAACTAGTATGATAGCAAAGACACATGACCATGACAATTTTTGCCACCATGGCAAATCGAAGGGACGTTCTTGCCCAATAAATAAACACTCGGTTAAATTTTCACGTACTAATTCACGTTTTTCCGAAGTAACCAACACTTGATCGAGAACTGACAACAATTCACTGCGATTTAATTCTTGTAGTATCGATATATTTTGATCGAGTATTTTCGCAGTGCAATTGTACAATCTATTTATACTATCAGAATTCATTATTTTATTTTTTTATTTTTAAATCAATAATTTATTTTTAAAATTTAATTATGTTTTATTTTTAAAAAATTATATTTCGGTAATTTTATTGCAAATTTTTTTTTTCGTCAGTACTCAGATTTCGAAGATAAATTTTATTTTTAAAAATCAATTAAAATTTTTTATTATATTTTATTTAAAAAATTTTCTTTTAGTCTTTACTGCAACATTTTTGTAAATAATTTTTTTTGTCAGTACTCAGATTTCAAAAATAAATTTCTTTTAAAAATAAATTTTTATAAAATTTATTTATCACAATATTTCTTACTCAAGATAATTAAAAAATTTATTAATCAACAATACATTGACATTTATTACAATCACAGTAATTATTTATTTTTGCAACTCCACTGTGCCATTTTTTATCAACTAATTAATTAATTAATTTATTATTATTAACAATTACTTTATAAAATATTTAATTAATTAACAAAGTACTGAACTACCAAGTATAAAAAAAAAAATCATAATCATGCTTTTATCATTATCATCTCCAAGTCTCTGATGCTTCATTTAAACTTCGGCTATTATTAAATGCACAGAATACCATAAATAGTTGTCTGTCTTGACTAAAACTTAGTATTACACTTGACTTATCAAAAGTTTTCATCACTTCTTGCTCGTCTTTTCACATTTAAATTCTATTGTCCAAATCCTTCTTTATTCCCGACCGAGTCTTATCATCACAACAAAAACAATAGCAATAATTATTTTCATCCATTCTTATAATTATTTATTAACTCATAACTTAATTGACCCTTATAATTATCAATCGCTCAAAAAATTTAATTTCTTATTTTTCATTTTAAATTTTTAATAAAAATTTTTTTTACCAAAAATTCAATGGAATTTTTTTTTTTACTTTAAAAATTAATTTTTTTTTAGTTTAGTTTTTTTTTTTATACTTAAATATAAGTTATCATTCATATTTAATTTATAAGTATCACGAGTTTCTGGTCTCGAGAACACCGCAGGAGATACTGACGTTCAAAAGCACGTTCATTCAAAGAATGCGCACGCAGATTGTTATATCTATACATTTTACCCCTCTTTCACTCATTTCACCCTTATCACATCTGTTTGAATATACAAATATGCAATCCTAATAATAACTAATAGAAATTTTTCTCTGTATAAAAAGATATTTATTTTATAAAAGGATATATCCATTTTTTAAATTTTTATTTTCGCGCGAAAATTAATCTTTATTTCCACAGTCATTTTTTTATTATATTATTATTTTTTTAGTACTAAGGCAAATAGAGAGGAAAAGGGTAAAATGGGCTCATCAAAAAAAATGTCAATAGTGTCTGTTTTTTTTTTTTTTTTTTTTTTTTTTTCACTAAATCTACTGGGGATAAATTAATAATTTGATTTATTTACAGGGGACAGTTGAACCAACAGGAAATTTAATTTAATAAAAAAATCTGGTGTTTTTCCAATAATTATCGGTGTTAAAAATTTTTTTGTTGAGAGTATTCTCAGACAATCCCCCAGCCCACTTTTTGAAAATATTCAATTAAATAAAAAAAAAAATTGGAGCATTAATTGACAAAAAGGCGACCGTAGTTACGATTTCCCGAGATATAAATAAAAAAAAAATATTTAGGATGGATTTCAATTAGGAATCAAAATAAATTTCAGTAAAATCTTTGTCAATATTTTATTTTAAAAAAGGGTAGAGGTACCGTTTCTGGTCACTTTAGTGCCAGTTTTGGACACGTGAAAAATTTTAATTAATTAATTTGTAAAAGTCACAACCAGATAATTAATTTTTTAAAAGTGTTTAGAAATACTTTTGTCCCACTATTCAAATGAAAATTTTATTTTACTCTTTTTCATTAATTAAAATAAAGTATTAAATGTCCAAAAATGAAGCAGTGGCCACAAATGGTACCTCTACTCTATATAATTTTGCAGGCTAAAATTTATTTTTCAAATTTCGTTTGACTTCTAATTGATAACAAACGTAAGTATTTTTTTTTTCTATACCTCGGCAAATTTATAACTACGCTGCCCTTTTTTCAATTAATGCATTAATTTATTTTTAATTAATTAATAAAATTTTGATACGCTTATGACAGTTTGTCATTAAATATTTTTAAAAAGTGGTGGGGGGGGGGGTGAGAATGCCTTTAATTTTCATGTACAAATATTTAAATATATCTTTAGCCGTACCCTTAATACTCAGTAATTTAATCATCAATTTTGTATATATATATATTAGGGTGATCCAAAAAATAACAAATTTTTTTTTTTTTCTTCCAAACAGGTTCAAAAGTTTCATTAAGATAAAAAAAGACGCCTGTGAAAATTAGAGCGCTTAATATTAACATTAAGAGGTTCCTCATCGCACTTTTCTATTTTCCATAAGAATAACATGGGAAAAATTTTTTTTACGTCTTCTGATTTTTATAAGTAGCTAACGATGCGTCATAGGAATAATTGGCAGGCATATTTTTGTAGGGAATTGAATGCTCTACAAAAAAAGATTCTTATTATTTTTTGAGGAATCTATTTGTTCAAAAGTTATTTGAGGTTGAAGACGAATTCATATTAAATTTTGAGATTTTCTACTTTTCCGGCGAAACTATCAGACTTATTACAATATATCATTAGATCTTTTTTGTAGACAATTTTATTCCCTAAAAGTTATTTCGAATAAAGTTTTTTCGAATTCCGCATTGTTTTCTAGTTATTTTTATTTTAATGTCATGCTCATAAAAAAATAGTCTTCTGATCGATTTTAAGAGCTTGACATTAAAATAAAAATAACTAGAAAGCAATGCGGAATTCAAAAAAACTTTATTAGAAATAACTTTTAGGGAATAAAATTGTCTACAAAAAAAGTCTGATGATATATTGTAATAAGTCTGATAGTTTCGCCGGAAAAGTAGAAAATCTCAAAATTTAATATGAATTCGTCTTCAACCTCAAATAACTTTTGAACAAATAGATTCCTCAAAAAATGATAAGAATCTTTTTTTGTAGAGCATTCAATTCCCTACAAAAATATGCCTGCCAATTATTCCTATGATGCATCGTTAGCTACTTATAAAAATCAGAAGACGTAAAAAAAATTTTTCCCATGTTATTCTTATGGAAAATAGAAAAGTGCGATGAGGAACTTCTTAATGTTAATATTAAGAGCTCTAATTTTCACAGGCGTCTTTTTTTATCTAAATGAAACTTTTGAACCTGTTTGGAAGAAAAAAAAAAAGTTTGTTATCTTTTGGATCACCCTAATATATATATATATATATATATATGATATCGGGGCACGACGGTCCACCTAAGCATGAATTAATAATTTTTATAAAAAAAATTTTTTCGAGGTTCGATGTCTTGAAATTTAAAAAAATTTATTTTTATTGGTCTTAATTACCCTTCCGCATACGGAAAAATAAATATATGACTATATGTACCAATGTATTGGCTGTATGTCATATATATTTTTTCGCACGGGTCATACTTCAATTTCCCGTACATTAAACAGACCTCTGATGTGTTATCTCTAGAAATATTTTTTATAAAAAAAAATATTTTATTTCTTAACACTACAAAAAAATTATAAAATATATATTTTTCTTTCATAAATAAATATTTTTCTCTTTAGATTTTCGTATCTTATTTTACCCCTGTTCTATTTTGCTTCCGATTTCTCAATAAACTAAAAAATTACTGAATTTTTGACAAATAAATTGATATTTTTTTTTTTAACAAAATTTTGAAGGTGGGCCGTTGTGCCCCAGTCTATGTAAATATATAATACGGATATTTGCCAACATGATATCAATTAAATGAGCTATTGATGATTAGTCTGATGAGTAACTTTATCCACAATCCTCTAGGCTAATGCCGGATTAATTTACTTTTGATATGTTATCAATTTATCTCATATATATGCATGGACTTGTGTAATGCACGCATCTTTACGTTTATCCTATTTATCTAATACAATTTAATTGACGACAATAATTCCTCCAGTCGTATTATTTTTAAACAATTTTTACGCGCGCGAAAATTCAAATCTTCAAAAATTTAATTTATTTATATACAAATAATAAATAATGGAATTAAACTTCGACAAACTTTTGGTCTGCCAAATCATCCCATGTCCTTTTTGCCCCTTAATGTAGTGTCGTAAAAAAATATTGCGGGTCTATTTCGTCTCTATCTTTATCTATGAGTATTAATTTCCGTTGATAAAAGTTTATAAGACATTGGGTCTAGATATACCTGTAAAATATTTTATCTCAGTAATAAATTTTCCTTCGGATATTTGGGATACCGAGAATAGGATATCCGATTTACCCTACAATATAAGAGTTTACTTTATTATTATTATTATTGTTGCGAGCGGTGTAAATTCTGAGTGAGTTACATTTGAATAATTTAAAATTTTACGAGTTTTTTACTGCAGTATCTTAAATTATTTTCGTCAAAAGTTAGTGGGGTATAAATTTTTTTTTTATTAAAAGTGACATTTCTTTTTTAAATATTTTTAATTAAATTATTTTATTGTGATATATACAGAAAAAAATGGAGTAAAACCAGGGTGGCCACGAACCGGGAATATCGGGAATTATCAGGGAATTTTAACGCAACCGGGAAATATCATGGAAATGTCAGGGAATTTCGAAAAGTATCCGGGAATTAAATTGTAACTGTTCAAAATTCAAAAAATTTTCAATTATACACTAGTTACAAAAATTAAGGGATATTAAAAAAATTTCAAATTTTAAAGTGATTTTCAACAGGTTGTAACTCGAAGGAAAATGGTCAAACGACAAAAACAAAAAAGGCAAATTGTAGCTCCAAGTGTCTAGTTTTTTCATCTGGTCTTAAAATTTTTTTATTATGTGTGGTTCCGGAGTGATCCTAAGAAAACTATCGAAAAAGAAATTTACCAAATTTTTGCTCGTCTTAAAAACGGTCTTCGAGCTTCAATAAATTTTTTTCGATAATTATGATTGATTTTTGATTGCTCCGGAACCGTGCATAACAAAAAAATTTAAAGACCCAGATCAGAAAACTAGACACTCGAAGCTACAGTTTGACTTTTTGTTTTTATTGTACAACCATTTTCCTTCGAGTTACAAACTGTTGAAAATTACTAAAAAATTTGAAATTTTTTGAATATCCCTTAATTTTTGTAACCAGTGTATTTTGAATTTATTTAAATCATAAAATTTCTTATTAAATATTTTAACTTATGTAAGAAGGAAACTTTAATATATTTCACTTGCTAGTAGATAGAACCAGATATTTATTTAACAGTTAAACATTATTGAACCCGACAACTAATCGTATAATATGGACAGTTAATAATAAGTAATATAATAAGGGTAAGGGAGAGAGTAGCTAGATGACGTCACGTTGGGTCCTCTCGGAGGGTCCCGTCGGAATGCCTCTTCTTCGTCAGCCTCAATGTCCAACTCGCCCTTCTCTAGTGAGGGTGAGCCTTGTCACAGGCTGGGGGTAGCTCCTGACGTCAGAGGCTACAGGCCTCAAGATGCCTATCGAGCAAAAGGCTCGATATTCAGGAACGAGTAGCTTACACTTATAGATTTTTAACATCGAATAATCAAAAGTAGGCAATTTTAATTTGTTTTATTGCCATTTTTTCTTGTTTTTCGCATGATTTAATTATCAAGTCTAATTATTAAGAATGAAAATATAATAAAAACTTTGAATATCTAAATGATACGAATAAAATTTCTAAATCAGGGAAAAATGTGAAAAACTTTACTAGAAAACCGGGAAATATCGGGTAATTTTGAAATCATTTCTTTGTGGCCACCCTGAAAATGAAACACTAATTAGAAAAAATTTAATTTAATTTTCATTAAAAATTTGAATTTATTAGCGGGCAAACGGCCCGAGGTAAAGTGGACTATAATTTTTTTTTTTTATTCAAAATTGTAAGGAAATTTTTCCGCGTGGCCAATTTACCCCATGAGTGTTGAGATCAGTAAATATTTTAAGGCCTTTTCTTTAATTCCCGCGATTGAAATCGAGAAAAAAAGTTATCGGATTCGATTGTAGTTAAAATCTGATCCGGAGTATCTTGAATTCAAACGACCACGTGGCTGTTTCCGTATCCTGCGTCAGAAAAAAAGATAGTGGTTCCTTTTTCAGCCGCACAGATAAGAGATGATAAAAATCTCAAACAGATCAAAGCATTTTTTTATTAAACAAGAAAATTAAAGTAAAGCAACAGGACGGTTTTTAAATTTAAAACCCAGAAAATGCCAAATCTTAACTTGTAAAAAATCAGGCAGCCAAAAAAGTTTAATTTCGTTTTTTTTGGCTGTTCATTTTCCTGTTTGATCTTAGAAAAAAAACATCGTTATGAAAAAGTCAAGATATTAAATAAAAAAAAAACAAAGCAGAAAAATCTATCAAAGAGACTTGAAAATTGAATTCTGATTTCCATTCAACAAAGTTGCCATTTTATTTCTTTAACTCTGTCGCTTTTTTATTTTCTTCTTTTATATTCTGATACCGGCAGTTCTCTATCACTCGATCTTTTGCTTTTATAATACAAAGATGACGTTCAAAGTCTATGAGCTGCTTTACATTCTCATCGTTTTCCGTTGGTATAAAATTTTTTATTTGCTAGATTTTCATTTTAAAAATTAAATAAAAGATATTTCTTGCAGATAAAATTCCATTCGATAAAAAAAACGTAAATTTCACATTTTTTTTCATTAACTTTTTTATAAATAATATTTATAGCTATGGTCATTCTGTCCCAAACTATAATTTTGACTTTTCATTGATTTCAAATAAGGTAAAAGCCCCCATACCCGCTCCGTACCATTAGTCGCTCACTTTAACTGTTCAATGCGTTTTTTATAATTTTTATAAAAAAAAATTACAACTACAAATATTATTATTGATAAATAATTATTTGTGAATCTAAATATATCAAAATATCATGTATCAAATTATTTTATAATAGATTATAAATTTAAATTGAGTGACTGTTTTCAAAATCGCGCTCAGCCGGGCATTTTTTACTTAAACGTTCATTCGTTAGATTAAATTTAGGGTACGTCAAATTTTTTAAGAATTGTTATAACTATATCTTGATAAATACATTTTTAAAATTCATGAAATTTTATATTATGAAAGAATAAAGTAGTATAATTTATAAATTATTTGTCCAAATCAATAAACTTATCATAGTTTAATTGATATTGTCTTTGACCGACTATAGGGCCATGTGTTGGTCGAGTAATGGTACATCACAACTATTAGTGAGCGACTATGGGTACACTCAAGGACCTTATTTAAAAAATTAATAATAATTAATTATCTACATTATTTAGAGAATAAGGAAAATTTTGTTCCCGCCATATCTATATGATAGAATTAGTCGATGTTATTGAAATTGGTATCATTAGATAGGTCTTGACTTGAATTTGTGCCTTTTCATACTTTAAACTCTTTTTAATTGCCAAGTATTGAGATGAATAGATTTATCTATCATTCGAATTACATTTAAATTACGCGGGAAAAAAGACGATCGTATTTATTTTCTTTAAATAAATTAATACTTTAATTATTCTGTCACTAAATATGACTGAATGTCACAGAATATATATCTATATTATTTATATCGCGTTACTTATTCCAAAATGACAGATTTTTATGCTCCCTTTTGGTTTTAGGAAGCTTCTCAAAGCCAAAAAAGTGTAGATAGAAAAAAAAGGATTCATTGACACAAAAAATCTTTACTCGCCTAAAGAAAATTTTTACTTACCCCAATAAATTTTTTGCATTGTGAATTAAAAACAAAAATTTATTTAGCACTAGAAAAAATTACTCGTTGCAAGGAATTATTTCTTGACCAAAAAAATCTTTTCTCGCCCCAAGACAATTTTTGTATTTAATTGATAATGTATAAAATTTGTTGGTGCAAATTAAAATTTTGTTGCGGCAAGAAATCCTTTTTTTCTGCGTATTTTATAAATTTAGTAATGATATTTAGGCAGTCACGTAGTGACTGCAGGTTGCTCGTTTTATTTAATCATTTATATATAGTGATTTAATTTCACTCCAATGAAAAGTGAGCAGGTATAAGGGCTTTCACTTCACTGCAATTTCTGGCTATAAATTTTTTCAATTAAACTTTCTTATTTTCAAAACTGAAACGAAACTTAAAATTAAAATTTTTTAAAAATTAACTAACTAATTAAATATAATTTTTTTTTTTAAATTAACACATAAATTAGTAATAAAAATAATTAAATTAAATAAACTATACATCCAAACTATTTTTATATAACGTAATTATCATTTTTCTACTTCCGTTCCCACGAATTAGCGTCCAGGGTCTTAATAAAAACTAATTAATAAAAAAAAAAACTTACATTTTATTCATCAACTGTAGCTTTTATTTATTTTTTTAGTACAATTTTAAAATGAGTAATTTTTTTTTACATAAATTTACACTTGAAATTTCTCACATTCATTAGCTACCCGCCAAATTCAAACATCACAACAAATTTTAAAAATAAATTTACTCTATTCTTTAAATATCCCAACAATCGCTTAAAAAAATAATATCAATAATAATAATAATAAATATATCACATTAAAGTATCAATAGATTATAAAAAAATAATTTAATAATATTATTTCGATTTAATCAAAAAATTTATCTGATCAAAAATAAAATCTATACTCACAATTTATTTACCATAAAATCATTTAAAATAATTTTATTTTATCACAAATTTTATTTAAAATATTTTTACTTAATTTTTAAAAAATAAATTCATTTTAAAATTTTGAGTTTTAAAAATCTTAAGGAGGTTCAAGCGAATCTAATTTAAATAGTATATTACACACCCAGGGAGGAAAGGACAGTGTTACAATTCTACTCACAACATCTCTACTCAAGCGAAGTAGCTATCATGACACGACTTTATCTCTGGACATAATCTCTTTGTCAAAATCTCTCCAGGATAAAATTTCTAAATTTATTTTTATCAGTCCAATCCCTGATGGCCAAACCCAGGTGGAAAAATATTATAATGTCATTATAATGACGTTATAACGTCATTATAATGCGTGTCAAAACTATTTACTTTTCCAAAATTTCCCATAAAAAATTTAAAAAATACCAAAAACTCTGCTTCTAGATAATTACACACAAAAAAAAAAATTCTCGACTGAAGGTAAATATTCTTGATTCAAGAAAATTTTTTTGGAGACCTAAATTTTCTCAGATAAAGTAGAAATCTTCTCCGACCAAGACAAATTCTCTTGGCTCAAGAAAATCTTGACTTGGTTCCCGAAAACGTTTGTGTTCAAAAATATTTTCTTGACTCAAGATATCTGTTTTTTCTGTGTAGGTTTGAGCTGGAAACAGTCATAGCGAGAAAGGTCAATTGATAACTTTAAAATAAAATTTTCTGAAGGATCAGGAACTCAGTACTAAGACGTTTTTTCCATAAGCTTTACTTAAACGATTAAATCAAAGGAGGTGTACTCAAATTTCACAAAAAAATTGTACAACGATTCGGGAACACTGCGCCAAAATATTTTTTCATGACTTTTCTCGTTTTGACTGTTTCCAGCTCAAACCTAATTATCTTAACGCAGAGTTTTTGGTATTTTTGATGGGAAATTTCGGAAAAATAAATATTTTTGACACGTATTATAATGACATTATAATATTTTTTCACCTGGGTACTATACTTCAAAAATTTGACGTTCAGTGATTTTGATTAATTTCACAGTAAGTTTACGTCAAGTTCTTGCAATTGACGATGATGTCAAATTTGGACTGGAAATTTTCCACCCGTGTAAAAAAATTATCGTTCATAATGAATTTAGATGTAAATTTAATCTCGAAACTCAGATCGTGACACAAATATGACTTTCATCATGAATTTGTATCAAGAACTTTAATCATGTCAAAATTATGACAGTAAAATTTAAATCCAAGTGATCCGAAGTTCATTTACTAAATTAATTTTTATTTACGATCGAAACTGATTTACGTAAATCAAGTACTTGATAGAAGAAGTTTATTGGTGATTTCTGAATCGATAAATTTGACAAAAGGTTTAATTCAGTAAAAAAATCAGTTAAGTTTCTATCGAAGTCATCCCAAGTCCAATTCAAAGACGTAATTAATTAATTTTATAATTAATACCGATTTACTAGGCGAAAAGTTGGAGTAAATTCATGATAAATGTCATATTTGTATGACGATCTGAGTTTCGTCATGAAATTCAGATCTAAATTCATTATGAATAAAAATTTTTTTTACACGGGCATGATCTCATACATATATGTGTAAAACATTCCAGTCAATTCCAGTCGTAAGTGTAGAAATCATTATAATTACATAGATTAGTATAAGATCTCGTTTATAGAGATCGTGTTTAACAGATTTTGTTCTTGGGAAATTTTGTCCTGAAGAGATTTTCTTATGGGGAAATTTTGTCGTGGGGAGATTTCGTCTGGAGAGATATTATGGTGGAACCAGTAGCTACAACTCTACTCACTCACAACTTTACTCAGCTTCAACTCTACTTGCAGTTTTTTTTATTCAGGTTTAACTCTACGTATTTTAGCCTATCGATAAAATAGCAATTCTTCGTAAGTAGAGTTGTTCGACACTCTTAGTCGAAAAATATAATCGAGTGACGACTAAGCTGGACATTAACCGGAGGTATAATAAAAAGTGGGCTTGGAAAGGCCCCCGTGGTACCAGTCTCCCAGCGGTGGTCAACATAATTGCTTATGGATAAGGTGGGACGCAACTTCTCCCCATACCCCATGTAAAGGGCTTCCTCCACTTGTTATCTTCGGGTTTCCAACAAACTATTATCCACTTGTTCAGTCCCTGATGAATTTTCTACTTTCTGAGCTGTGAGGCTCTAATTATTTAAGCCAAATCAGAAATGGAGGACAGCTCAAGAGACACGGGTTAAAATGTCCTACTTTCCTCCCTGGGTATATAATATGCTATTTCCCGCTTTAATTTAAATATCGATATTACATATTTTTATAAAAGCATAAGTCAAAAATATCGAAGTCATTTCATTAAAAAAAAAAAATAATTATTAATTTATAAATTAATTGTTATTATAAATTAAAATAATTAATTTTTGTGACTCTTCAGAAAATTAATTTAAAAAAAAATCCGTCACTTTTGACTCACTAATTTCGCTCGAACCTCCTCAATTCTGTTAAAAATAATTTATATAAAAATACCGATTAATAAATCGATAACAAAATTAAAAAAAAATTTATTTAAAATAAATATCTAGTCTAGTTGAAGTTAATATGCGGCTTTAAATTTTCCAAAGTCCTGCGTCTCCAGTGAGTTTCAAACCCCTTGGGTTCTTTGTTACCTTCAACTTCAACTCCAACCCCAACATTTTTCTGAATAGTCGACACGCAATTGGCCCTCTCAGCAAAACCATCCCCAAAAGCACCTTCTCTATCATTAATATTACTCTTCCTTTCACCGGGATGACACTCACTCTTGCCCTTAGTCTTACAATCGGCTGTACTTTTCAATTCAATAAAACTTGTACTCTTCGGCGGTGAAAAATTACCATCCAGCCGCTTTTCGTATCTCGGGACAGCGCGAATCGGTGAATTATGTCTCAATGGAGGCAAGACCGACATACCCAAGCCCATGGCCATGCCAACATGTGACGCGTCATTAATACGACTAGAATTACAATCACGATAATAACAAGTACCCGGGCTTTGATTTATGCTGTACAATTTTTCTTCAATCCTCTGATTAATAACAATCGCCTCTGCCGAGGAAATAGGCTCCGTGTAAGTCAAAACTTTCTTCTTTTCCCCTAAAATTTTACCCTTGTCCTCTGCCCTTAATTTACTTATCGGGCCATTAATTACAGACACCGCATTACTTAATTCCCCTGTAGCTCTAATTACCGGGTAAATGTTACCTCGAGCGTCACATCTTGATATTATATTCTGCACAGTGTTTATATTATTTATTATTTCATTACGCTCGTCTTCTTTATTCTTCAATACACTTTTACTTTTACCCTTCTCTCGGCTTTTATTTGCTTTCTTTTTAACTTTAACTTTTTCTTTGGGTGAAACCGCCGCCGCGACACCGGGAGCCGAAGGATCTTCAGAATGATGATGACGGACATGACGATTCAAATTATCTTTACGTCGGAAAACGGTATTACAAATATTACAATTAAAAGGTTTTACGTCAGTGTGAATGGTCAAGTGTCTGCGCAATTCACTTTTAGACAGAAAAACTCTAGAGCAATGGGCGCAAGAGTAAGGTCTTTCTTTTGAGTGCGTGCGTCTGTGTCGAGACAAAAGAGATTTATCTTTGAAACTTTTTTCACAAAATTCACACTTATACGGTCGTTCGCTGGAGTGGATAAATATATGACGGTTTAAATTAGCGCGTAATCTGAATGATTTACCGCAGGAGTCGCATGAGTATGGAAGCGTTCCGCTGTGGACCATCATGTGAATTTTTAAATTGTCTTTCTTGCTGTACCTCTTGTCGCATTTTGGGCAGACAAATTGTTTCTCTGTACTGTGGGTGAGCATATGTCTATTCAATTTATTTTTCTGGGGAAATGCTTTGTCGCAGAGGCTGCACTTGAACGGTTTGTATCCCGTGTGAACCCGCTCATGGTACTCGTAGTGTGACTTTTTAACAAAGGTACGATCGCATATTTTACATTTGTAGGGACGTATTCCAGTTATGCAGACGTCGTGATAACATTTACCCTTTTTGTTACGGAATATTTTGTTGCAGATGTTGCATTTGTACTGCTCGGGATTACCAGGTATTATTATTATGTGACTACGGTCTAATTTTTTTTGCTTTGATTTTTTATTCTTATCGGTATTGGATTTTGTTTCCCCGACTGTCGCTGTATCGGAGTTGAGAAAATTATTATCCCCGATGTGGGCATCGGAATTTTTTTCACTGGCCAGTAAATCTGAGTTTAAATTATTTAGTATTTTACCTTCGATGTTTGATAACTTTTCTTCTTGCGCGTTAACACTTTCAGGTGATATATTGATGGTAATGTCGGTATATTTATCACACTGGTCAGGATCATCGTTATTGGTGTGACGTTTTATTAATTTTGTGGAATTTGAATTTGAAATGTCCAAAATAATTGACGGACTTTTACATATTTTTTCATCATATTGACAATCTGGAAAAAATTGAATATTTTATTTATTATGCTAAATAAATATCAGAGTAGCGAAAATTTGTATGATACTGAAGTTAGCCGAGGTCTAATAATTTTTGAATTTTTTTTTTGAATGATAAATTATGAAAAAAAAATATTTAAAAAAATTGCACTGATAGTTTTTTAAATTTTCTCCATGTGCATATTTTTATTTTATTTTTTTTTTGTAATTGATTTGTTAAAAAAAATCTAAAAATTATTAATTGTCTGCTAACTTCAGGGTCATTAATAATTTTTGGATTTTTTTTTAAATGATAAATTATGAAAAAAAAAAAAATATTTAAAAAAAAGCACCTGTAGTTTTTCAAAATTTCTATATGTGCATATTTTTAGTTTATTTTTTTTTTATAATTGATTTAAAAAAAAAAAATCTACAAATTTTCAATTGACTGTTAACTTCAGGGTCATTAATAATTTTTAGATTTTTTTTAAACGATAAATTATGAAAAAAAAAAAATTGAAAAAAATTGCACCTGTAGTTTTTCAAATTTTCTACATGTGCATATTTTTAGTTTTTTTTTTTTTTTATAATTGATTTAAAAAAAAAATTTTTTAATTTTTAATTGTCTGTTAACTTTAGGGTCATTAATAATTTTTGGATTTTGTTTCAAATGATAAATTATGAAAAAAAAAAAATATCTGAAAAAAACGCACCTATAGTTTTTTAAATTTTCTACATATGCATATTTTTATTTTATTTTTTTTTTTTTGTAATTGATTTAAAAAAAAAATCTACAAATTTTTGATTGTCTGTTAATTTCAGGATCATAAATTTTGAATTATTTTATTATTGCAAGCAAATATTAAAAAATTTAAAAACTTGCCGCTTAAATCTGAAACTAAAAATATATAAAAAATAATAATAATAATAATTACCAATAATTGACGGTACCAATTGCTCTTTCTCGCAAATTTTACAACCTTGTTCTTCATACAATAAACAAATCCGACATTTCTTATGACCACAGGTATCTTCAATTAAACGTGAACATGAAGCATTCGTTAATTGTCCACAATTAGGACAGCCTTCACTCATTATTTTATTTAAAAACTTGAAAATAAAACACCGCTTTGTTTTAATTAAATTTTTATTATTTCGCTACTCATTATCATCACATTATTAACTCATATTTATTTTAGTTTCCAAGGTTAACTTGTATGCGCAAATTTAATTTTCAAATTCAAAAATACCCTCAAGTTATTTTTCAAATCTGATATCCTAGATTAGTATCACTTATTACTCGTTACTTGTCACTTATTACCTATCAATTTAAAAATAAATAAATTAATTAACCGACTACACAAAGACAAAGACTAAGTAAATAAATATATCAATCGATTAAAAGTACATTGTTATCATTATCATTATTGTTGTTTTTTTTTTTTTATTTCCCTGATAAATGAGAATAGTCATGTGCTGTCATCTATTTTTTAAATTTTCATTTAAAGTGACAGCTCATTTTTTAAATAGAAGATGTCACTACTGTAGATGTCTGATTGTTTAAATATATACAAAAATTATTATTTATATTTATAAACAATTAGATAGTAATAAATAGTAATTAAAAACAAATTTTTTTAAATGAAATTTTAAATATTTCTATCATATTCTGCCGCCATTTTATTTTGATTTACGATTTTTAATTTTTCTCCCATTTCTAATAAGTTATTTTTCGAATATTTAAATTTACCGCGCAAGTAATAAAAATAATTAATAAATTATAGATGAAAAATAAAAAATTTCTAGTAAATATTGTAGTCTAATTAATATAATTATTGACACAAATAAATTTTAATAAAATTATTAAATTTCAATTTTGAAATTTCGCGCCAAGTTGGCGCCACTGCGCGTTGCTGTGTATTCAACATTCAAATTTTTGCTGAAGTGGGGGTGGGAGAATGAATCGCAAAGTCGATTGCTTTGTATCAACTGACGGTCCAATAGCGGCAGTCAGTATCATCGACAAAGGCAGTAGTAGTCCAGATTCTTCTTTACGTTTAAATTGAAACACAGAATTGCAGTTAATTCGCGGAATTATCCATAAAATTTATTGCTCATAGTAATTGTTTAATTAAAATGTCCAGTGTTTGTAAAATTTAAATTGTGCAAAGTGTCTGTGGTGTCGTTAAGTGTTGAGTGTTCAGTGCTAGTGTAAAGTGTTGCGAATTGCTGATGCTGATGACTTACAAGTTCCTGAGCAAAATCATCTGGCATCGTCTGGTGGGAAATAGCAGTTTAGTGACGTTTTTTTAGCTGCAATGCACTTGGAGCAATTTAAATTAAATCTCCAAGTGTATTAGGACACCCTTCTGCATATTATTTCCCCGCCAAGGTTTGTTCCAACACTTGCGTGTTTTTTTTAAATTTTTTAAATATTTTTCTATCATATTCTGCCGCCATTTTATTTTAACACGATTTTTAGTTTTATCCAATTTCTAATAATTTATTTTTCAAATATTTAAATTTACCGCGCAAGTAATAAGAATAATTAATAAGGGTGCTTGCAGCGCATTTCGAAATCAACCCACAGACAACTTTAAAACGTCATAAAGATGTCTTTTAAATTGACAAGACAAATTTTTTTTACATAAATGAGACTTACAGATGTTGGTCCTAGGAGTCATAGACTGTAAAAAGAGCGGTGTTAAAATGAAATAACATCGGTGTAGGTGTTGTAATTTGGCGGGGGTAAATCAGTATAAAAAACTATGATACTGGAACTAGCCGATGTCTCATAGCTTTTGAATTTTTTTTAAGCCGATAAATTATGAAAAAAAAAATATTTTAAAAAAATTGCACTTGTAGTCTTTTAAATTTTCTACATATGCATATTTTTAGTTTTTTTTTTCTTCAAATTTAATTGTTCAAAAAAAAAATCAAAAAATTTTCAATTGTCTGCTAATTTCAGGATCATAAAAAATTTGGGTTATTGCACTGCCATTATTCCTTCACTTCTATTTTCTTAAACTAGTATGCAGACTTCCTTTACAAAAAGGCTTCCAGTAGGAATTGCCTACAGTAGAGATTGAGATCCGCTTTGAATTTTTTATCAGTTAACGGTCTCAGGGCTACATCGGTTTTGTAATTCCCGTAGCGTTTGATGAATGTCTAAGATTTGGGCCAGGAGTGAGTGCCAGACAAACTGGCCATGAGTGGTCAGTCATCAATTAATGCCTGGAACTTAACTTGGGTCCACTCATGATAAATAACCATCGGCCTTGATGTTGCAATTGCAGTCTGCGTACTTTCTGACAGCTCAGCAAGTAGCCGATGGTTTCTTGTTCTAACGTAAAATTTGATTTTTAAAAATTAAGATTTCAATAGACATAAAAAAATAAAATTATTAAATTTAAACGTGACTGGGAAATTTAAAAATTTTGAATGCATAAAATAAAAATAATGAATAATTAATAATTGATTTAATAATTATTTATATTATAAAAATACTCATACAGTAATAATTAAGTTAATAAAATAGTATTATAGCGATGTTAAATAATAATAAAATTAATAAATCCTAATTGACCCACACCAAATGTTCAATCAGGCGTAGAGGCCTTTGACTTGACAATAATAATAATTAATTATTATACTATTTACAAATCTCTTTTTTTGTTACAATTATCTATTCGATATTATTAATTAACAATACTATATATAATATATTATATGTATCTGTGTATTTATATATTGTCTCTGTTTAAAAAAAAATCGGACGTATAAATAAAAGTTGTTGATAATTCCGGAAAAAAAATATTATTTAAACTCAGTGGCATTAAGTTTCAACAAATTTACACACATTTATTTATCTACATAACAAATTAATAATATTTATTTATTTGATCTCGTTTTAAAAAACATTTTTGTCATTCGCTTCAACAGTTGATCGGGACATTGAAAAATAAAAAATGATTTCATATATTTTATATACATGTCATTACTACAAGTACCATTAATACATTTCTTAGTTCTACTATTAATAATTAATTAATTAATATTCATATATTAATGATAAATAAATTTGAGCAGATTATTTTTTTTTTAATTATTTTTCTTGTGTTCTATTAGAGAAAAAAAAAAAAAAAAAACGTAATGATAATTATTATTATTGAATACTGTGCCTACATATTTTTTTTTTTTTTTTTTTTTTTTTTTTTTTTTAAGTAAAAAATAAAAAAAATAATTGGATCGACGTTTTTATTTTTAAAATAATTTTCTTTGGCAGGCATTCTGTACAATCGAACACAGTTTTTATTAATTTATTCAATTAATTAATAAATTAACTAACTAAATAATTAATATCAAGTTTTAACGAATGTGCCCAGATTAAATATTTTATTTACATACATAGTTAAGACCGTCATATAAATTTTTAAATTCAAACTATACTTTGTATTTATTTAATATAAATATTTATTAAAAACGGTCTTATAAAACTTTAGTATAAATCATTATATTAAATTTGTCAATTAATTAACATTAATAAATTATTTAAAACTTTATCGTTATTTTAAAATAAGGCAATTTTATTACAATATTATTTATCCTCATATAAATATATATACATACATTTATATATTTAAAAGAGATATTTATAAATTTAAATTGCGGTAATTTATTAGTCTAGTCAAATTACCAGATTCGACTAGTATTTTAATGTCTAGTCTCGAGTCTAAAACGACAAAAGTAACCAGTTATCTTTCAATATATACTTTTTTTTTATCAATACATAATTATCTATCGTACAACCTTATAAATCTTTTTAAAAAATACCCGCTTTCTCTCTCCTTCTCTTTAAACCTCTTCTTAATCATTCACACGTCACATCATTAAATTAAATTAAATATAATTAATCATTTTTATCTAAAAAAATATTTCGATCAATCAACAACTCATTTAATCAATTCATTAATTATTTATTTATCCATTAATCAACAGTTAAGTCGATTTAATTTGTTAATAACTATCTAATGTTAGACTTTGTTAACTATTTTAAATTAACAGCGCACATTCCGAACTACTCATACTAGAAAAAAAAAAAAAAAAAATTATTGATTTAATATTTATAAAGAAATACAAATTTTATTTTCAATGTCCCGATGGTTTGATGTAAAATATTTATTAATATGTCTTCGAGGATCGATCGATTTGAATTTTAAATCAATCGCTCGGTTTTCGAGTTATTTTTTTTTTCTAAATTATTATTAGAACTATTTCATACGATCGATGACGAAATCCCCGACTCGAACTAAGCAATTTTGATATGGACTCTCGGCTAATGATTCCGCTAATCTTTTAGCTTCCTCGCAATGTTTTTTAGCTAAAAATCTCGTCTGGTCTAGTCCTTGTGACTTGTGTACTAATTCGAAAGCTTTTTCTACGTCTCCTGGCTCTTGGAATCGGCGCATTATCATCGGATTTAATTCTGGATACTAGAAAAAATAAAAAGCTAATTAATATTTTTTTTAGTTTGCTTTTAATTATTTTGTTAATTTAAAAAAATGCGCGGGAATTTAAAAATTCAATTTTCATTAAAAGAAAATTAAATTGATATTTTTTTTGTTTACTTTAAATATTTTGTTAATCAAAATAAAATGCGCGGGAGTTTTAAAATTCAATTTTTAATGAAAGAAAATTAAATTAATATTTTTTTTGTTTACTTTAAATATTTTGTTAATCAAAATAAAACGCGCGGGAATTTTAAAATTAAATTTTTATTAAAAGAAAATTAAATTGATATTTTTATTGTTTACTTTAAATATTTTGTTAATCAAAATAAAATACGCGGAAATTTTAAAATTCAATTTTTATGAAAAAAAAATTAAATTAACATTTTGTTTGTTTACTTTAAATATTTTTTTAATTTAAATAAAATGCGCGGGATTTTTAAAATTCAATTTTAATAAAAAAAAATTAAATTAATATTTGTTTTGTTTAGTTTAAATACTTTGTTAATTTAAATAAAATGCGCGGGATTTTTAAAATTCAATTTTAATAAAAAAAAATTAATTTAATATTTGTTTTGTTAAGTTTAAATATTTTGTTAATTTGAATAAAATGCGCGGGAATTTTAAAATTCAATTTTAATAAAAAAAAATAAAATTAATATTTGGTTTGTTTGCTTTAAATATTTTGTTGATTCAAATAAAATGCGCGGGAATTTAAAAATTCAATTTTTATTAAAAGAAAATTTTAATTAATATTTGTTTTGTTTACTTTAAATATTTTATTAATTAAAATAAAATGCGCGAGAATTTTTAAATTAAATTTTTAATTAAAAATAGAAAATTAAGTCAATAGTTTTGCAATTCAAATATTTCAAATTAAATAAATTTTTTTTAAATTTATTAGTACCAGGCATTTTGTTTTTAGTAAAAAAAAAAAAAAAAAAAAAAAAAATGGTTGTCTTTTAAAATAAATAAATAAATAAATAACTTACTCGTTCACATGCAAAAAGTACAGGCGCAGTAGCAAGACCAAGTTTTAAGTCAGCCGCTGTTGGCTTACCCATTGTCGCTGTTGATGATACGAAATCTAATAAATCATCAACTAATTGAAATGCCAGACCAATATTTCTGCCATATTGGAAAGCTACATCTGATAATTTTTCGTCCGCACCTCCCAACATCGCGACCTATAATTTAAAAAAAAATTTACTTTTTTTCGATTTATTCAAAGTATTTTAATACTTAAGAAAATTAATTGCTTATGTAGTTTTACATTTTCATTAAAAATTATTTACAGTCGAAGTTTTAATTTTTATCGAAATTAATTTTCGTAGAAGATTTTTTAATTAAATTAATAAAAACTTACAGCTTTGGCAGAATTAGCGATCAAACTCGCGGTTTTTCTATACGTTTTCGTGAGGTAGTGCGCGAATCGTTCATTTTCTGTTTCTTTAGATCCCAGTTGCATAAACTCTCCTTGTACTAAGTCCGTAACGACCTATCAGACATAAAAAAAAATTTGTAAAATTAATAATCACTGGGTATTTAAACAATCAGGAATAATTAATTCGCGTGTATACTTAAATTATTATTGTTATTAAAAAATATAAAATAATGGTACGAGTAAAAATAAGTCAAGGACTAGATTAAAATCATAATTGTTGTGGTAAAAATAATGATAATTAATAATAAATAAATTTAAATATAAGTAAAAAGAGAATCAGTGATGTAATTTATTAATTAAATAAAAAATATATATGTATATAAGATACCTGACTGAGAGTAAGCGTAACTTCATCATTCCTCAATCTTGCTATCATCATTGAGGCCACTGCAAGAATAAAATCACCTGCCATTGTTACCTGTAACAATATAAAAATATTTATTTTTTAGTTTCTAGTTTAGTAAATTAGGTCATGATTTTTTTTTTTTTTTTTGTTGACATAATTATTGATATTTATATTCATTATTTTTAAATTTTAAATTAAGGAAGTTGTTGCGGTGACTATTTAATACCTTGACGTTGAATTTTAATATTTTATATTTACCTTTCACCAAATATATATATATATATATATATATATATACATTTATTTATTTATGTCTTAATAATTAATTTTTTTAAAAATCTTGAGTCAAAAGTGGGTAAAATAAACCCTTGGAGTAAAATGGGAGACATTTTTAAAAAATTAAAAATATAAGGGGTAAGATGAGTCACAATTTAAAAAAGAACTGTATTAAGGGTTTCCGCGGATATTATGAGGTCACGTGGGCTATGCAAAATTTTCTATGCGCGTCAGCGGGAAAATATATTCAAAGTAACAGATCGAGTTTTCGATTATTCTATGTAATTTTTTTAAACATTTAAAAATGATCAATATTTTTGAATTATAACATATATAGGAAACTGCACTTTTAATTTATAATACAAAAAATTGAGGAAAAAAAAATTACATTTCGTGACTTTCGAAGGGGGACCACTAGAGTGACCGCTTGAAAAAAGGTGATTTTTAGGAATTTTTTTAAAGAAAACTACTGCATGGAATGTTTTAATATTTCAATGATATATTTTTGGATATATAGTGAATACAAGATAAAAATTTTGGACAAAGAAATTCAAAATTCAGCGAGTTATTCACAATCTCCCAACGCTCAAAAAAAAAAAAAGGTCCACAACTGCTGTGGTAGCGACCTTCCCAGTGCATGAAATAAAAAAAACCAAAAAGTTTATTAAACTAGAAGGCATTTCCTGTACCATGACCCTCGGGCTAAGAAAAAAATTGAAATATAACAAAATGGTGGTTTAAAAAAAAATTTCCAATTTTTCGCGAAAATTTTATGATTTTTGACCTGGCAAAATTACATTTTTGATTCGATCGGAAAACTGGAGGTTCATGGTACGTAGATACATGTTTAAAAGAAGCTGAAATTTGAATCAAATATACCGGATGATTTGTCTTCGAGTTATAGATGCAGCAAATTTGAAAAATGTATTTTCGAAACTCAATAAGCAGCTGCTCTTCAAATGACTGTAACTCAAAAAAACTATTCGAAATATGCACTAGAAATTGTAGTGTTATTTTTGAAGGTACAGACTATCGGAATATGAAAGAAAAACAAAATTGAATTGTTCAAAATTTCACACCAGTGGTCCCTTAAGTTGAAATTATTTTATAAAAATACTTCATTGCTGTTTAAATGACAGCCTTTAGAACTTGACTTCAATTTTGTCTCATCCTTTTATTTTAAAATACAACCGTTCATTCACTAGCAAGGCGTTCTTTCATTGGCTCATTTACTCTGTTTATTTGGAAAGTGAGATGAGAAATCAATTGAAAGTGAGAAAAAACATCAAAAATGAATACATATAAATATATATAAAGGTGTTTGTAGTATGAATATTAGCGTTAGTGGATAAATTTTTGCGGCGACTATTATTTACGATCCATTGTAGGCTTTGAGAGTTAGTGAAGTTAAGAGTCGAGTCGAGGCGAGTTGAGTTGAAAATTCTAGTCATGATTATTTACATAGCCGAAGAACTTTCAACAAAGACCAGACGAAAAAATTATTTATTTTTTATACATTAACGGGTTTGCTCATAATTCAAAATGCATCGACACTCGGGTCATTCAAATGCCCATAGAGAAAATTACTTGACTATTTTCTCTTCGCTTGTTAATTTATTGAGTATCATTTACCTAAGTGACAATACTGTAGTTTATGCTGTATTTTAACAAATAAATAGTCATTGATTACCATATTTATTTCAATTTAATACCAATAATTTATTTTAATTATTTCCATTGATAAAAAATTTTAAGAAATTTGTTTACACGGAGAAAAAAATTAAATAATTTTTACTAAATTTGAAAAAAAAATTACAATCCGTAATCTCGAAACGTTAAAAAAGAATGAAAACTTTTACCAAACTCAGTAAAAATTACAACATTATTTATAATAATAAATTCTGTTGATTATAAAAATTACTGCGTACAAAATAAAATTTACTAGCGACGAAATAAAAATTATAATGTACCGATAATTTTGACTATTGTACACGGAAAAAAAAAAATAGTAGTGGCTACTCTCTGGGATAGTACTGAGTACTTTCTGTAAAAAAAAATTTTAGACAGTACTGTATACTATCTAGACTGTATCCACTACTATCTAGACTATATCCACTACTGTCCGGGATAATACTCAGTACTATTCAGAGAGTAGTGGATATAGTCTAGATAGCATACAGTACTGTCTGAAATTTTTTTTTTACAGAAAGTACTCAGTACTTTCCCAGAGAGTAGCCACTGCTATTTTTTTTTTTCCGTGTACTTAGTAAATATTAGTTAACGCGCATTGTGAAAGATGTACTGGCGAGTAATTTTTACAATCCAGATAGTAATTTTTACAATCTCAAATAGTAATTTTATCTCCCGGAGCAGCAATTTGTCTTACCGACATTCTAAAATGTACAATACCGACGTAGAATTACATTGGAGATGTAATATTTATCAACTACGAAACAAAAATTCCGACTAATGTACTAACTTTTAATAACTCTATTAACAATTTCTACTTTTTGTAAGATTCAACTATTTTTATATGAACAAGTAAATATTTATTTTTTCCAAGGGAAAATTTAACGAAGTTTTAATGTAATTTTTACAGTTAACTTTAATTTTCTCCAAATGATAGTAATTTTTTATGTATAATTGTAATTTTTAATTTTAGATAAAATTCTTTAATATCTAATGATAATTATTATAGAATTTAAAATAATATTTTTGTTGATATAATTGTACTTTTTATTTAGTGTGACAAAAGCGTTTTGGTTTTAAATAAAATAAAAATTACAACTTAAAATAAAAATTATTAAAGTTGTGAGCAATTTTTGAATTTTTTAAGTAATTATCTCTACTTGGGATTGTAATTATTATGATAAGTGAAAATTACATTCCAGATAGTAATAATTGAGATAAAAAATAAATTTTCTACTAATCATCGTAATTTTTTTTTATGGTTCCATGACAACTGATCCCCGACAAGTGATCACACGACAATTGATCCCGCAGACAACTGATCCCACAGACTAGATCCAACTGATAACTGGTCCAACTGAAAACTGATCTTCTAATTCATCAGTTCCATCAAGATTTTCGTAACTTTCATTATCATCATTTTCAAAACTTTCATCTTCATAATTTTCAACTTAATCTCGATGGGATCAGATGTTGGTGGGATGAATTTGTAGGGATCATTTATCGTAGTATAAAATTGTTGGGATCAGTTGACGGCACACCTTTTTTTATGGGTTGTGATTTTTTTTTTGACAGCAAATTTTTAATTATGATTGTAATTATTATTTAATTTTGACCTGCATTTTTTTCCGTGTACTTAAAATAGAGCCGTAAATATTCATTTTATGGAAAAATTCAATGAGTACTTTTTTGTAGATAATTTTGCAAGCTACAAAAAAGGTATCAATGATATTTCTCATATTTGTAGTATTTCAGCAGATATATTTATTTCAGTCGCAGTATCGAGTTTACGTTAAAATTTAAATTGAGTTTCAAAAACTTCTCGGCCGAAAAATATGAATTAAAAAAAAAAAAAAAAGTAATTGAATTTTTTTTAGGTAATTCAAGAGCTAAAAAAAATATTGCAATAACTTTTTGATGTTAAAAATATTTAAATTACAAAACATCAATAATTGAGGCAGTAAATTTCTTCATGACACTCCCGGTTATTAAATAGAAAAAAATTAATTTATTTTATTTTAAAAAAATAAAAAAATTTCCATGGATTATTTCACTCGGATGAATTAGTACAATTTACGAAATACTTGTAACATAAGTTATGTCGAGTTGTCCAACAAGTATTTAAATTAAATATATATATTTTTTTATACTTTTCTACACTTTATTACTTTAATTTTATTTTATTTCCATATACCGTTTTTTTTTTTTACCATTCAAAGTTCCGTTGGTTAAAATAATTATTACAATTATTCCTACTATTATTATTCATTATTTAATAATTTATATTTAATGATCAATTAAGATTAAAAAACAACTCACGATAGTTTAAAATTTATTGTGTCACTAATTCCCCTTCAGTAATTTATCGGATTGATAAATGGGCTTGTTATTATATTTATTTATATTTTTAAATATTTGTGTCGTTGTCCTTGTGATTTACACATCTTTATCGTTAAATATTATGTCTATATATATAAATATATATTGAAGCAAGAGTACGGTTATTTAGCGTCATCTTAATAATTATTATTACACAATTTATTAGATACTTGATTATGAATTTTAAACTCTTAAAATTTTTTACAACCGCTGTTGTAAAAAAATATCCGCGAAAAAAAATATGACATATTTAGGAACAATAAAAAATTATTAATGCATTAATTAAATTTTTTTTTTTAATGACAATTTGGCAATAAAATGAAAATTTTATCACGCGATAGAAATTTCATAACGAAAACTAATTACTTTTATTGTTATTATGTGCGAAAGTTGGTACTAATATAAAAATATAATTAATGCAAGCATGAAAAATTGGTTTGATAATTATTTTTGTTAAAAAAATTGAATTAGTGATGGAAAATAACAATAAAATTATATGGAAAAAACGGAATATTAAAAATTAATAAATAATAGTAAAAAATGGAATCTGTTATTAATAATTAGTACTATTATGTACTTAATGCAAAGTAGTTTACTAATTTTTGTAGATTCCTAAAAACTACTATCAATTATTTCCAAGAGTAACTAAATATTATTACTTTTAGGTATATAAATGGTTCCATGCGTTTTGAGCACCTGACAAAATATCCCCGACAAAATATCTCTGGACAAAATATCCCCAGTTTTGTGTCAGTTTTTTTGGTTTCTTTCACTATTTTTGCTTTCTTTTCATGGGGATATTTTGTCCGGAGATATTTTGTCGGGGATATTTTGTCAGGTGCTCAAAACGCCTGATACCATATAAATACGTGACTTATTCGTCAAAATTAATTAATTTATGGCATACATCTATTAAAAAGTAATGATTGGTCAAATTAACAATTGCTATCTTAGATACTGATTTTTCCAGCCGAAAAGTGCAAAAGTTACTAACTTTTATTTTATAAATTCGATATCACTGATCAATTATTAGCTTAAAATATCATTTATTCATCATTATAAATTAATTTACAATACACGTAAATCGAATAAGTGATAAATAAGAAAATGAAAAATTAGTATACTAGATACTGATTTTTTGCTCATAAAAATACCGAAAATTTTTAACTCTTATTTTATAAATTCTATCCCATTGACTAATAATTAATATAAAATGTTATTTATTCGTTATTATAAATTAATTTATTATATACATAAATCGAATAAGTGATCAATTTTTTAAATTTTTCTGTTTATTTGAATAGTAATAAATAACTGTAGATAGCAATTTATCGATTCTTTTTCATATTAATTTTAATATACGAAATTACAAATTTAGCTCTTCTATGTGTATCAAATTAGATTATAAATAATAGTCATTTTGTAATATATAATGATCCTGGTTTGATATTAGTATACAAATATACTAATTTTTAGTCAAAAATAAACTACAAACTATTCAAATTTTGAGCATCATTTTTTTCCGTATAATGAATCCTAATTGACCCACATTAAATGTTTAATCAGGCGTAGAGGCCTTTGACTTGACCATAATAATAATAATTATTATACTATTTACAAATCTCTTTTTGTGTTACAATTATCTATTCGATATTATTAATTAACAATACTATATATAATATATTATATGTATCTGCGTATTTATATATTGTCTCTGTTTAAAAAAAAATCGGACGTATAAATAAAAGCTGTTGATAATTCCGGAAAAAAAATATTATTTAAACTCAGTGGCATTAAGTTTCAACAAATTTACACACATTTATTTATCTACATAACAAATTAATAATATTTATTTATTTGATCTCGTTTTAAAAAACATTTTTGTCATTCGCTTCAACAGTTGATCGGGACATTGAAAAAAAAAAAATGATTTCATATATTTTATATACATGTCATTACTACAAGTACCATTAATACATTTCTTAGTGCTACTATTAATAATTAATTAATTAATATTCATATATTAATGATAAATAAATTTGAGCAGATTATTTTTTTTTTAATCATTTTTCTTGTGTTCTATTAAGAAAAAAAAAAAAAAAAAAAAAAAAAAAACGTAATAATAATTATTATTATTGAATACTGTGCCTACATATTTTTTTTTTTTTTTTTTTTTTTTTTTAAGTAAAAAATAAAAAAAATAATTGGATCGACGTTTTTATTTTTAAAATAATTTTCTTTGGCAGGCATTCTGTACAATCGAACACAGTTTTTATTAATTTATTCAATTAATTAATAAATTAACTAACTAAATAATTAATATCAAGTTTTAACGAATGTGCCCAGATTAAATATTTTATTTACATACATAGTTAAGACCGTCATATAAATTTTTAAATTCAAACTATACTTTGTATTTATTTTTATACATATAAATGATACGATCTTCGTTTTTTTTTTTTTCGAAATTTTCTTTATCTCGCAATATTTCTTGTGTATCTGATATTATTATTATCAATATGATTATACTTTCGGAACCGTTTAATCTGTAGATTTACTATAGATAATCATTTAAGAGCTTTAATAGTTATGTCTCGTAAAGACCTTCCATTCCAATAAAATCCGACGTTGATACCAAGTAAAATGACTTTTACAAGTAAAACGTATGACGCAAACTTCAAAGCTATTATTCATTATAGTCACGACGTGATAGTATCGGGAAAGTAGGAAATGGAATTTAAGTTGAAGAAAAATATTTTTTTCACGGTCCGTTGTTCGATTGCTAAATTTTAATAATTATTTTTTTTTCTCTATCTACTAATTTAGTTGTCAGTGTATTGAAATTATAATTGATAATAACCGTGTTTGCTGATTGATAGCTTAGACAAATAATTATTTTAAAAATTAATATCCGTGAGCTGATTGCTGCTTAAGTTCATACTCATAATTATGCTAACGGACAAAAGAGTTGTCATCAAAACTAAACGAGTGATGGTATTTAAATGAACGTTCAATATTTTTTGACGGTAAATATTGTGAAATAATTTTACAATAACAGATTGAGACGTTTGTCTTAATTAAAACATCTGTATACTGCACAAAGACGTGAAAGTAGTTGGTTTTATGAATTAAATGCTCTTAACTCTTACCCTGTGGTTAAATATTAATGAGCTGCAATGTCATTAATGAAAATTTTATTTATTTTAAATTTCCTTGACATTTAATTATTTTTTTTTTAAATTACGCGCCTTTTTTTTAAATTACGCGCCATTTTTTAAATTACGCGCCATTTTTTTTCTTTACGAAAAAAAAGTCCGCAGTCAGGATTCGAATCCGGGACCTTCGTTGCCGGTAAATAAATTCGCGCCTTAGACAGATTTCGACGCCGCCGTCTATCTTACGGCTGACAAACGACTAAACTTAATTTTAAACAGAATTTCGTAATGACCGGTGTCGAAATCTAAGGCATACTTTTAAACTTACAAAGGCTTGAATTAGACCTACGTAGTCATAAATCGTAAAACGAACGTAACTAGATTTAACAGAAGGGAGGACTTGCAAGGAATACTACGAAAAGGTAAAATTGTTAAATTTGCGGACTACTGGAGCATTGATGCAAGTGATCCAGTCATCTCTCCAGTGGGCTAATGACACCCAAGGGTGGATTAGGTCCCACAGGCAGCCTGGAACTAATAGAGGGTCAATTTTAAAAAATCCTATGACTAGTAAAAAATTGCTGCAAGTGATCCAGCGATTTTATCAGTCATTAATGACACCTAGGAGTGAAACGGGACCTAGAAGTAGCCTGGTACAAACAGAGAGTCGATTCTAAAAATTCTGAGCTTGTTCATTTCAAGCTTTTACAATGATTATGTCTTAAAAAGTCTAACTTAAGCCTTCAATACCAAATATAGGTTCAAAGTATGCCTTAGGTTTTGACTCGGAGAATAGAATAGATTTTGAACGAATTATTTTATAAGAGGAAACTCTTTTTCACGAAACAATCGTACGAAAGTTAAATTTTATTTAAATAAAATCGTTAACGTTTTTAAATTTAAATTATGAAAAGTTAAAATGAAATTATGGGCATGTACTTTCGTATGGTACTTTCGTGGTGGTCAAGAAAGTGCGTTTGTGCGTGCATCTTATTAGCCTCTTTACCGTGCGTCATATTATTGATTACGATTGAGGAGCGAGAGTTTCATTCCAATGTTTCTTTAATCGTATTCAAATTTGATTTACTTAGTCCTCATTATAATAATACTAATGATAATAACATGGACTGTATATAATATATTCTTATAGTTATTTAAATGATACATAAATAAATACATATAATAAATGTCTTACCTTTTTTTGACTCCATTTAACATTAACAGAATCTTTTCCTCGGCGATAGTCCGATTGATCAATCACGTCGTCATGAATTAATGATGCGCCATGAATCATCTCTGCTATCAACGCGACTTGTCGTTGTGATGGCAAGAGATCACTTAAAAAAATTTAATTTTATTATTATTCTTATCTATATTATTAAGGGGGGAAAGGGGTCTGAGATACGAGAAAAAGAGGATATTTTTTTCAGAGTACCTTCATTATTAAAATTTTTAAAATTTGTGACATTATTAAGCATCATTCCAAGAATATTCTGTGAAATTTTCATAAAAAAATATGGAAAAATAAGCCAGTGGTAGTGGGGAGAGACGAGTCACTAAAAAAAAGTCTCCATGCCGCGGGCAGGATAACTCATGACTGCCTCATCTGAAATCAAAAAACCAAAAAGATTTCTTTAGTACATAAGTTTATCTTAGATTTGAACGAAGGATTTTTTTTTTCAATATCTACTTATTTTTGAATTAAACAAAAAGAAGAATTTTTGGGAAAAATCAGAGTTTTTTGATTGCACCTTTACCAAAAATTCAAAAATGAATATTTTGTTTATTCCTTCGTTCAAATCCAAGATAAACTTATGTACTAAAGAAATCTTTTTGGTTTTTTGATTTCAGGTGAGGCAGTCATGAGTTATCCTGCCTACGGCATGGAGACTTTTGTTTGAGATGACTCGTCTCTCCCCTCTACCACTGGCTTATTTTTCAATATTTTTTTATGAAAATTTAGCAGAATATTCTTGAAATGATGCTTAACAATGTCACAAATTTTAAGAATTTTAACAATGAAGGTACTCTGGAAAAAAAATCTGAAAACCACCTGATTCTGAGGGCCATTCTCAAAACTTTTCCATTTGATAAATTTTATTCTGAGTTATCCAGAAAAGACGAGGTTAATATTTTTTGACACCGATATCTTATGAGTGTGAATGTACCAGACATCAGACAAATTTAAAATTATAAATAAATAAAGTAAATAATTTAAAAAAAAAGTGCACTTACAAATATTAAAATTTTTTAAATACGCATTTTTCATGTACCTGATGATCGGAACGTTTTCGCTCAACCAAAGTGAAAAATTTATGTAATTTAACTGCTTAAGAAGTAGTTGGGGGTAGCCTGCAAGTTTGCCTGACATACTATCGTGCACACGAAACATTTCTAAAATCTAGATCCAGTAGATTTCTTACTTTTCATTTTGTTTTTTTACTTTCGTTTCGCGAAAAACGCTCTGATCTTCAGATACATGATTTTTTTAAATTTTACTTCATTAATTATTTACTCTACTCTACTTATTTATAATTTTAAATTTGTCTGATGTCTGCTATATTCACGCTCATGATATTTTTTGAACTAACCAACGGATTGTGCACGGAGAGAAATGAAGCTCGATGTAAACGAAAAAATACTGTCTGATTTTCGATTTCTACTAGATCTGTTGAGAAAATCATAAATTATGATAATTTTTATGAAAAATTAGTAGAAAGTAATAGGTACGCAAAAAAAATTATAGAGTAGCATAATGATTTTTGAAGTCTTTGATTTTTAATAACCAACAAATATAAAATATGTTATGCTATGAAAGTAATATCAAAATAAATCTTGAAATTTTATAAATTGAGAGTAAAGTTTTGATAAACGTTTGCTATTAATTGAAATGTAAATAAAAATTATTATGTGTTATATATTATAGTTTTTTAATTATAGATTTGTAAATTTTTTATAATTTTGTATCAAAAATTATATTCAGCATGAAAAAATTTATTTCAAACAGTATTAAATTCAAAATAAATTCGTTACATTTGAAACTCCTGAGTAAAATTTTTTCTACGAAAAAATGTTTTTTTTGTTTTATATTATATAAATTTTACAATTTTTGATCACACAAGAATTAATAAGAACTAAAAATAATAATTGCCACAATAGAATAACAAAATTTACAAATTTTGTCATGATATTTATATTTACTTCAATTTTTGTTATTATTTACTGGGTATAAATTCTCGAACATTGATTCATTTAAAAATTCTAAAGCTAGCACAATAAAAATTCTTAAAATTTTAAAAGTTTTAGTTTTGTCAGTTGATAAGTTTCATTATGTGATCAGTAGAAATTCTACTTTATCAGTAATGCAAAATTTCTCGTGCCAGCCTAATAAAATTTGTAGAATTTAAACTGATATTTACTCAGTTGAGGAACAACACTTCTAGAAAATCATTAAAGTTTAAAAAATTAATAACAGTCTTTACACCCATTTAATAAAATTTCATTGAAATACAGCTATTTATAATTTTTTGACAATAATTTTTGTTTGTCTTTGAGTAATTTTTACAACGGTGTTTAAACAAAATAATCTTTTGTTCTGAATGTTCGGATTTATTTGGTTATTTTTCTGATCAGTACTCCGCGGGAATTCATTCAAGAAGCATCCATTTTATTTAGCAAGTGTCAATTATTCAGTTGAGTTTTGTGGGGTTGTGTGATTGTGAAAATCTTTATTCTTATTGATTTTAATATTATTATGCTTATGAGATTTGTTTGCATAACTATTTTTACGTTTGATAATGAATTACACACTTACGAATAAGAATAAATTATATTTTTTTTTGTTTTAATAAAATAAAAAACTATTTGATGTATTATTGTATGTAATAAATGTAAACCGCATGGATTTTAATTTTATGGAAAATTAGATGTATTTTTATTTATTTTATATCATCCTTATAAATGTTTATTAAGTTAGATGAGTAGTTATAAGACTTTTTGTAAAATTTATAATATTAATATAATAATTTGAACGAGACTTTTCTTTACTTTGTAAATTCAATATTGTACGAATCGTGAAATTAATTTTTGAACTATATTGTCAACTAATTTTACCAATACCAATGTTGCTAAATAAATATAAAATAAAAAATAGAGTGTTTTGTGTTGATATTCTCATATGTTTCTATCAATTTCATTTAATATTTATACTGTACGTTTTTGTCTATACACATAAGACTATTAAAGATAATTGATAGAAACATATGAAAATATCAACACAAAACATTCTATTTTTTATTTTATATTTATTTAGCAACATTGGTATTGGTAAAATTAGTTGACAATATAGTTCAAAAATTAATTTCACGATTCGTACAATATTGAATTTACAAAGTAAAGAAAAGTCTCGTTAAATTTATTATGTTAGTGTCATAAATTTTACAAAGAGTCTATATAAATTTTTTAGATTAGTAACATAATTTTTATAAAAGTTAATTTAAAGAGTAAAAGATCAAAAATGAAAATTATTATTTTTTTCAATAAATTTTTAAATAACTTTGATCGTATAAGTAAAATAATTAAAACAATTTTTATTATGCTAGTGGTACATTTTGTTATCATAAGACGGTGAATATTGCATCCTAGCGACACAGTTTTTGTCGTGTCAGTTATTATAACTATAAAATACTTCATAATTTTTATTATGCTCAATACGAAATGCATTATGTTCAAGAAAGAAATTTTTGTCGGCCGCACCGAAATTTTATTATGCTTCAATACAATTAGTAACAACACGCATAACATAAAATATTGGAATATCATACGGTTTCAAGTTTAGTCGGCTAGCATAATAAAAATTTATGGATTTTCACATAAAATTTCATGGAATTTTAACCTTCATTTTTCTCCGTGTGACGTTCAATGAGGCAGTTACGTAGTGACTGTATAAGTTGCTCATTATTATTATTATTATAACTAAAATTATTGAAAAAAAAAATAATAATCAGTAGTTTTCAACTGTCATATAATGACAGATTCTTGTACCAACACCGGGATTCGAACCCAAGTATTTCAAAGTCAACCTTCGTCATATTACGTCAGTCTTTAGTATATTGTGTGGCAAGAAAAAGAAACCAATTTCAGACAAAAGTGAGGTTAGCCGAAGCTAAAAGCGAGGGCTGCCATTACATGAAGTTTGAAATTGTCTTTCATTTTGTGTCACACAATATTTTTTTTTTTTATAATGCAACTTTTTATTATTTGAAGAGTATTATTATTGAAATAACTTTTAATTTATCGGGTCAGTTAATAATAATATAAATCAGTTAGAATTATAATAGCTGACAATAAATATAATTTATTATCATGTATAACAGAAATGAGTAATTGTTATTTATTAACTCTATTGAGTAATTTAAATAAATTTTAATAGCCAATAATTCATTTTTTTCATATATTTAATAATAAAATAAATATTAATAAGAAAATTTTTTCATTTATTCAAAATTAAAATATATATTTCAATAATAATAATAATAATAAATAATTAAATGAAATTTTTCAGCTTTATTATTATAAAAAAAAAAAAGTAGTAAAGTCTAATAGCTATTTGTAGTTATTGAAAATAAATAAATATATACGTATGAATGGATAGTTAAAAGTAAAATGTTTATAAAGCAAAAGTCATATGCACTTACTTTCTTTCCTTGTGGTAATTGATGGCTCGTGCCATAAGTATTGCTGCCATTGGTCTCAAAGCCTTTCCCTGCCCATCAAAGTAGTACGTTGCTATTTCTTGTAATTCTGTAACTGTTGTGTTTCTGATGAGCTCCTAAATATATGGAAAAAAAAAATTATATTTAAAATTTACAATATTATCCAATAATTCAAATTATTTCGAGTAAAATTGAAAAACAATAATTATACTTTAAAATTTAAATTGTGCCTGAACTATTGAATTAACAGACAAAGTCACCTGATAATTTTTTGTAGACAATTTAATTTCCTACAAAAATTTATTCTTATATATTTTTCATATTTTCAATAGTTGAGCCAGAATTTTAAATTTAAAGACGGCGATTATTAATAGAATTCAGTCGATGTTAATTACAAACTATGGATACATTAAATTGAAATTGTGCCTGAACTATTGAATTTACAGACAAAGTCACCTGATAATTTTTTCTAGACAATTTAATTTCCTACAAAAATGTATTCATATATATTTTTTATATTTTCAATAGTTAAGCCAGAATTTTAAATTTAAAGACGTCGATTATTAATAGAATTTGATCGGTGTCAATTACAAAATATGGATGCATTAAATTGAAATTGTGAATTATTTATCAAAAGTACGATAAAAATGGATAGATATAAATTTATAGAGGATAAAATTCCCTACAAAAAAGTATTCCTTACATTTTTTTGTAGACTCAGTCATTTAAAAGTTATTTTAATTTGACTGGAAAAAATATTTTTTAAAAATTTTTGTTAAAATAATGAGATGACCTTGACTCAATTTTTCATAACAAAGAAAAAATAATCGGAGAAAATTATCCAGTCTGGTACTCCATGAAATTACATTCTATCTCTAATACATAAGTGGAGATTCTGAGGTCATTAATGTTTTGAAATTCATATAAATATATAATTGGATAAATATATGTATGCGTAAAGGAGCAATGCCGGATGTTTAGCGACACCCTTTTAAATCGTACACATATTGCGCAAAAAAAGTTGCTTTGGTTACAGTGTGCGTGTGTGTGTGTGTGTGTGTGTAGCAATTTATAACTCACGTTTGTTCTCATTACCTCATAAGTTAAACGTTTCGAGACAACCTTACCGATCATTTAATTTTTTTGTTATACATTTTTTTGTAACAAGTAAATATATATATTTTTTTTTTTTATTATTATACGACAATGTAAGATGCGGAATGACTTTTTTGGAATGAGAATTTAAGTGACGCAAAGGGTTCATTTGAATTCTGGACAGGTTATTGAAAGTCGTTATTGGCGCATTACCAACTTTTATGTTCATGTTTAGATATATATTAAAATATATATATTAGACCGATTCAAAAAATCGACTAATTTTTCTTTTCCAAGGACACACTCAAAAGTTTCAGTAGGATAAAAGACGTCTGTAAAAATTTGAACCCTTAATATTAATATTAAGTCTCCTTGAGTGCGATTTTAAATTTCCCATTTAAATAACATGGGAAAAGAAAAATTTTAAGTTTTGAATTTTATAGCTCGGCAATGGAGTACTGTAGAAATAAGCCCAGGATACATTTTGGTAGGGAATTTAACGCTCTACAAAAAAGGTCTCTTGTAACTTTTTGATAAATTCATCGGTTCAAAAGTTATTTGAGCTTGAAGTCGAATTTATAAAAAATTTTGACATCTTATTACTTTTCCGGCGAAACTGTCAGACTTATCACAAAATGTCATAGGATCTTTTTTGTAGACAATTTTATTTCCTACAAATTATCCCCAATAAAAATTTTTTGAAATTCTGCATTGTTTTCTAGTTATTTTTATTTTAATGTCAAGATCTTGAAGTCGCTCCGAACACTATTTTTTTAAAAGCTTTACATTAAAATGGAAATAACTAAAAAACGATGCGGAATTTCAAAAAACTTTATCGGAGATAATTTGTAGAAAATAAAATTTTCTACAAAAAAGATCCTATGACATTTTGTGATAAGTCCGATAGTTTTGCTGGAAAAGTAAAAAGATCTCGAAATTTACCATCAATTTGACTTCAAGCTCAAATAACTTTTGAACCGATGGATTTATCAAAAAATGATGAGACCTTTTTTGAAGAGCGTTTAATTTCCTACAAAAATGTATCCCGGGCTTATTTCTACAGTACTCCATTGTCGAGCTATAAAATTCAAAACTTAAAATTTTTTATTTTCCCATGTTATTTAAATGCGAAATAAAAAATCGTACTCAGGGAGTACTTGATATCAATATTAAGGGCTCAAATTTTAACAGGCATCTTCTTTTATCCTATTAAAACTTTTGAGTGTGTCCTTAGAGAAAAAAATTAGTCGCTTTTTTTGAATCAATCTAATATATATATAATTTTTTGTGGGGTTATTGGGTTAAGAGTAAGGGATCATAAAAATTGTCATAGTAAAATAAATTAATTTTTTTAAAGCAGATAAAAATTTTTCTATAAATTTTTAATGATAAATATTTTGAAAAAGTCACGCAGTCATTCATTGGTAATTTTCTGAGAAATTATTATAAAAACTTTTTTTACACAAAGGTGAGGTAAGATGATTATTGGGATAAAACAATAAATTAAAAGAATTGATGACAAGTTTTTAAAATTATTTTGTTTGTGAATTTTTAATTATGATGAGCAGTGACTATTTTTTGCGCAATTTAAAAAAATATTTATCTGGGATAAAATAGTGATAAATTTTTAAGTTTAACATGTGGGATAAATTAACAAAAATATGAAATTTTTAGTTTGAGATTTAGGTAACTGGTAATTTAATTTGAATTATCATAAATATTTAAATATCGGAATACTTAAAGCCTTTATCGGATGATGAACTTTAGATACGCGGAAACTGACTTGACCGTGTGTATTATAGAGTTTGTTGAGCCGGTGCAATTAAATAAAAGCTTTTTTGTTATTTTAAAAATATCCGGCAGCAAAACTATTTACTTTATTTTATAAATATATTTAAATATTTAAATAACAAACAAAGTCTTTAATTACTGGGAGGTTAAATAATAATAAAATTTACCAGTTGTTATTATTAAACACAAATCACCCATTATTGTCCGGTGGTTAAACGTAATTATACTCGAGTGTGTTAGTAATGTCTTTACCATCTCTCAAAGTCTCTAATTAAAAATAATATTTAATAATTATTTATTTTTGTTTTCGTAAAATAAATAAATAACGTCAGCACATCGGCTTAGATATTTAAACTTAAATATTTTTTTATAAATAATATCATTTAAAAGATATATATTTAAATATTGTCTGTCAAAGCACCAGGACAGTTTGAACGTTTGATAAATAGTGCCAAGTGTTTTTTAATCGCTTAATCAGAACATTACTCCTCTGCAATTTAATTAATTATCAATTAATTAAAAAGATAAGCCCAGCTTGTGTGATTCTTAAAACTCAAATACTGATTTCGAATATTCAAAAAAATTTATTCCCCGCAAAGATTATTGAATAATTGTAAAAATAAAATAAATAATTAATAAGACGAGTAATACACGGAAAAAACAGAATATTAAAAATTAATAAATAATAGTAAAAAGTGGAATCTGTTATCAATATTTAGTACTATTATGTACTTAATGCAAAGTAGTTTACTAATTTTTGTAGATTCCTAAAAACTACTATCAATTATTTCAAAAAGTAACTAAATATTATTACTTTTAGGTATTTAAATACGTGACTTATTAGTGAAAATTAATTAATTTATGGCATACATCTATTAAAAAGTAATGATTGGTCAAATTAACAATTGCTATCTTAGATACTGATTTTTCCAGCCGAAAAATTGAAAAAGTTACTAACTTTTATTTTATAAATTCGATATCACTGATCAATTATTAGCTTAAAATATCATTTATTCATCATTATAAATTAATTTACAATATACATAAATCGAATAAGTGGTAAATAATAAAATGAAAAATTAGTATACTAGATACTGATTTTTTGCTCATAAAAATACCGAAAACTTTAAACTCTTATTTTATAAATTCTATCCCATTGACTAATAATTAATATAAATTGTTATTTATTCGTTATTATAAATTAATTTATTATATACATAAATCGAATAAGTGGTAAATTTTAAAAATTTTTCTATGTTTATTTGACTAGTAATAAATAACTGTAGATACCAATTTATCGATTCTTTTTCATATTAATTTTAATATACGAAATTAAAAATTTAGCTCTTCTATGTGTATCAAATTTTAATATAAATAATAGCCATTTTGTAATATATAATGATCCTGGTTTGATATTAGTATACAAATATACTAATTTTAAGTTAAAAATAAACTACAAACTATTTAAATTTTGAGCATCATTTTTTTCCGTGTAAGTGTGTACGTGATATAATGATAGATACGCTAATTATGATCGTGAATAAATATATTAGATGAATAAATAATTGATGAATGATGATGATGATCATCATGATAAATCTGTTAGTGTAATATAATAATAATAATGATAATAATGGTGAGGTAAAGTGGTGAATGAGGAGGTCAGGGCCGGCGGACAGTGACTCTTACAAAGTTTGCGTGACTCGGCGCAAACGAGACAGGTGCTTTCTACACTAGCTATTCTCTACGCGTGAACGATTGAACGACCGTGAGTATAAAAATCTAACTTTAATATATATATATATATATATATATATATGTATATGTATATATATATTTGCACATGGAGTATGATCTAGAACTTAAACTTTCGCTGAAGAGAGCCGACAATAAGAAAACGTTACAATGTGATTCAGTGAAATCTTTTTTTTTTTTTTAATATTAATATTAATGATATTTTATATATTTTTGTTGATTATCTTGTAAAAAAAAATTTTGAAAAAAAGCTGACTGTGATGAACTATTCTAAATGTGACACAACGACGAACTCTTTTTGAACGTTTCTTAAACTCTTATACGTTTTTTAAAAAAAAAATCAATGAATATTTTGATATTAAGCATATGCTGAAAAGAAATTCAGAAATGGTTTAAAATCGAGATACTGAAGTTAACCATGACCCTGAAGTTAGTAGACAATTAAAAAATTTCAAATATTTTTTTCAACAATTATTAATATAATTTTCGAAAATTAAAACAACTACAGAAGCAATTTTCCAAAATATTTTTTTTTTTTTTTGTAATTTATCATTTCTAAAAAAATATTTTTTTTACTCAGGATAGTATAAATATACTCACCCGTCGTATGTCATCATATACATATTTAAGATCATCTTCTATCAATCGATACGGATCTACATGTACGTCAGGTAATGATCCAGGCTGTTGTGTTTGTATCGAACTCATAGCACGTGGTGTCGTAATACTTTGATCTCGGGTTCTTTCGTTTCGTTGCTGTAAGGAAAAAAAATAAATTATTATTATTTATTATTCGTCTATAAAAAATTATATATTATAATTTTATAATTATTGATAAATTACAGTCACAAAATTTTGTAATTTTTTTTACGATAATTATTTAAATTAATTTTAACTTTTTATTTAATTAACATATTTAATTATTTTCCGAATTTGTGTAATTAATAATTAATTTTATTACGTTAATTCATTCAATTAATTAAATAAATAATTGTAACATATGTATATTAGATTGGGCCAAAAAAACAATTTTATTTTTAACGATACTGTGAAAATATTAATCATGATGACCAAAAAAAATGATCGTGCAAGTTTAAGCCCTTAATATTAAAGAGGTGTACCATCGCAATTTTTGATTTTCTTTTGATGAGCGGGTTTTTGTCTCATAACTCTCAAACAATCGAGATAAACGAAATTGACTTGAATACATTTATTGTAGGAAATTGAATGCTCTACAAAAAAGGTCTGATTGAAATTTTTCGTCAGATGAACCGTTTCCTTATCATCATGCCTTGAACATCGGTATGATTTTACAATTTGATTGTTCAACTGAAATTTTGTAATTAATGTAAAAATCAGTTTCCGAAAAAAAGCCGATGGATATTCTCAAAGGAAATTGAATGCTCTACAAAAAAAGTCTCTTAACAATTTTCGCTAAATTCACTCCTTTAAAAGTTATTCAAGGTTATTGAAGTCGTTTGGACTTAACTTCAACCTTGAATAACTTTCGAAGGAGTGAATTCAGCAAAAATTGTCAAGAGACTTTTTTTGTAGAGCTTTAAATTTCCTTCAAGAATATGTACCTTGACTAAAAAAATTTTTAATATTTCTAGTAGTCACAAAAATCCAAAATAGAAACAAAGAATTTAAAAAACAAATCAATGTTTAAGGCACGATTACAAGGAAACGGCTCGTTTTACGTCAATTTACTAAGAGAGATTTTTTGTAGGGAATTCAATTTTCTTTAAAAATATTCATTACTCAAATTTTTCAGATAGATAATTTACGAGTTTTGGGTAAAAAATGAAATTTCTGTCAAAAAACTTTGTCGTAATACACCTCTTAATATCAATATTAAGGGCTCAAATTTGCACAATAATTTTTTTGGCCCAGTCTAATATAAATATATACGATAGTTACCAAAAATATATTATTTATCATAAATAAATATTTATTTCAATGTAAATGTTCTATTACGGACAGACTAAAAAAAATAATAATAATAAAAAAAGGTCTAAAAATAAAAATAAATATTTGTCTTCATTTTGTTACCCAACCCGTTTGAAGATATATTTTGATTAAAGTTATAATGTATTTTTAAAATACAAATATATTAAATTTGATTTTGTAATATTCAAATTAAGTATAAAAACCTTGAAAGAAAAATATTTTTATCAATCTAACAGATTACGTTTTTAAGTAAACATTTAAAATATAAATTTAACCCATATATATATAAATATATATAGAAATTAAAAATTTTTTTTAATGAAAAATAAATTTCACGTACGCACATGCATTGAAATCTCCACGAAAAATTAATCAGTAACCTCATTTTAAAAATAAAATTTCTATCGCTATTGATTATAAACAAAATAATCATAAACGTGCCTAATCTTAATTTAAATTTATATATTTGTTTCTTTTTGTCAAACAATAAGATAATTTTCCATACAGTATAAATATTTAAAAAGTGTTCCATCGGTAATAAATAACAAAAAATTACAATAACAAGGAAATAAAAGTGACAAAGTTCCATAAGTGAATTGATTACGAAATTTATATACGTGCGTGTAAATTTTAAAAATATATTTTGTTGTTACTTGTTAATAAATACTTCTGAGTAAAGTAAACAATAACGGTGTTATTAAATCGGTGAAACCGCGCCTTTAAAACTTTTCTTCGTATGGAAAAAAAAAATGATAATTTTTAAAATGATAAAAAAAAAACGTTAGTAATGTGACATTTGTTTAAGATGTCTGGCATTAAATTTATAAACTTATTGGGAACTCATATGTACAAATAGTAATGTATATGTGTATTACACACGCAAGTAAATTGCATCTTGGATAATTATTGCGATATACCCTTTCACGTTTTCTTGTACGCGACCGCATTTTATCATCCAGCCGTCTACTTTATAAGTGCATTTAGTTACTTTTGCTTACTTCTATATTATTTTTATTTACCTGGAGATAGTTTTACTGGAATTCTATTACAGTCATATCAAGTTAATATGACACAATTTAATTAGTAAAACTTTTTAAATTAAAAAAAAACAATTATTAATATCATTTGAGAAATGGATTATTTGAAATTCAAATTACGCCGCGAATATTGAATATATCGAAAAAATCAATCAGACCATTTTTGTAGCTTTTTAAATTCTCTGTAAAAAAGGTGTCTGTGATTTTTTCCCTAAACTTAATATTTCACGCTCTAGAGACTTTAGAAGTGATTACTAAATTTTTTTAGAAGAAAGTTACTCAGAAAATTATTAACTGAGTTTAAAATTAAAATTGTGGCTTTAATACTGAAAATAAAAAAAAATCATATTAATATTTTTTGTAGCTCTGTAAATTATCTTTACAAAACACATATGTGATTTTTTTCATAAAATAAATATTCTAAGCTCTAGAGGCTTTCAAAGCGGAACAAAAATCAGATCACGAGAAATTGGCTGACAATTGTCAAAAATTTTTTTGTAAATTTTTTATAAAATCATTTCGTGGACAATATTAAATGTACAAGTATTTGCAATTGTCAGTAAACTGCAGTATCACTCAGCAATGACCGATTTGTTTACGCGGAAAAATTGAAAAAAAATGTACCTGAAGATCGGAACGTTTTTCTCGCAACGAAAATAAAAAAAATTCATGAAATTCGTGTCTAATGGCGACTTAAGGAGTAGTTGGGGGTGGCCTGTCATTTTCGGGTAACGTGCGAAACATTTACGAAATCTAGATCCAGTACATGATCTTCAGGTACATGATAAAAATTCATCTTCACTCCTGTTTAGATGCCGGTAAAAAATGACAGTAAATAATTCTGTCAACTTTTCAGTAAATTTTTTTCCAAAATAATTTTCCAGTCAAAATAAAGTTAGCGCGGGAACCGTCGATTTTAAAAAATGACCGCCAGTAAATTGATGTCAACTGTCAGACAATTTCTCTGCCTTACATCACTAATATTAACACATTATTTATGTTTTTAGGTTACAGATTGAGGATAATTATTATTTATTTATTTTTTTACTCAATTACTTCATTGACTCTTTAATTTACAGTTTGTATACCGATTATGACCTTGCAAAATTCCTAGCCAACCACGTGCTGAAAGTCTGATCCGTCTGTCTATCAAACATCTATTCATATATATCTACACATTTTATTCAAACATCAAGACGCTAACTATATAAATATATTCTATAGCAATCACATAATGATCTCGTAATTACTGCTATTATCATAAAAAAAAAAATTAATATAATTATTATCACTCTCGCGCCATGACAACGCGCGGTATTAAAAAAATTAATTTTTTATTAATCTCATAAAAATTAAAAAAAAAAAATTTCCCGCAGGAAAAATTTTCACTTTCACATAAAATGTTACAGTGATTCATTAAAAACATTACTGATTATTATTAGATTATAGTAATTCAATAGTAATACAACTAATGTTGACTATTGTAGCGTAAAAAAAATTAATATGTTTATAAAGACATATGTGATATGAGTAGAAGAGTATTATATGTATGATACATTGAGCAATTACCGTGTCAGATGTGTACTCATGCGTATCGTATAATTTTAATACTGAAAAATATATCAAATAGCTAACGATAGTTTAATATTTTTATATGCGTGGGATACTGAACATTTGATTTAACTTACGTTTATTTCAGATGCATGTGGGACCTTTTGTTACTATTACTTTTTTTATACATAAATGAGAGCAGGTAATGGATATATTTATATATATGTTTGTGTTTAAGCGCAACGAACGTGAAAGCAAGTTCAATATTGGATTGATAACTTTTACTTGAAATTGCCTGAGGTATAGATCGGATTCTGTGTCGAGTACGCCAAGGACATGGCATAAAAAAAATAATCGATGTATGTAAGGATATTAATTATTATTATCGTCTAATAGGGACAAGTGCAATAGGTTTAATTTGAGGGCACGGGGGACAAGGGAAAAAATTAGAAAATGTTGTTTTTTTTTGTTAAGAAGAATTTTGAGAGAAAAATTTTATGGGTTTCAGAGATTTTGGAAAATTAATTTTTAAAAAGTACTCATATTTTGATGATTTTTTTTTTTTTGAATGATTGGCAGATAATCTAAAATTTTTTGCATTTTTTTGCATTGGTAAATTGTACTGAGAAAAAAAGGATTTTGGGAGCAAGAAAAATTATGATACTGAAGTTAGCCGGCATCTAATAATTTTTTGATTTTTTGAAAAAGGTTAAATTATAAAAAAAAATATATTTGGAAAAATTGCACCTGTATTTTTTTTAATTTTCTACATGTGCATATTTTTAGTTTTGTTTTTTTTTTCGTAATTGATTTGTTCGAAAAAAAAACGAAAAATTTTTGATCGTCTGTCAATGTCAGGATCATAAAGTTAGCAGACAACTAACAATTTTCAGGTTTTTTTGTTAACAGTTTAATTAAAAAAAAATATGCACATATAGAAAATTAAGAAGACTATAGGTGCAATTTTTTCAAATATTTTTTTTTTTATAATTTATCGTTTTTAAAAAAATCCAAAAATTATTAGACGTAAGCCAATTTTAGTTTCATGAAAAATTTTGTACTTTGAATTTAAAACAAAAATTTTCTTAGGACTAGAAAAAATTTTTTGTGCCAATAAATCCTCATTTTCTGTGTAGCGAACACGGGAACATAATAAAATTAATTAGTGAGTAATTAATTCTTGTAATTTGTATTTATTTTGGACAAATCTCCCATAGTTTTGATAAAAAAAAATTATTTTATCCGGAGTAAGATAAAAATTTATAATACTGAAATTAGCCGTCTAATAATTTTTGGATTTTTTTTTAAACGATAAATTGAAAAAAAAATATTTCAAAAAATTGCACTTATAGTCTTTTGAATTTTCTTTACTTTATTTTAAATAATCTAAATTTTCATGAATTTTAAAAATATATTTAATAAGATATAGTTATAAGAATTCTTAAAAAATTTGACGTACCCTAAATTTAATCTAACGAATGAACGTTAAAGTAAAAAATGCCCGGCTGAGCGCGATTTTGAAAACAGTCATTTAATTTAAATTTATAATCTATTATAAAATAATTTGCTACATCATATTTTAATATATTTAGATTCACAAATAATTATTTGTCAATAATAATATTTTTAGTTGAAATTTTTCTTTTTAAAAATCACAAAAAATGCCTTAAACAGTTAAAGTGCGCGACTAATGGTACTGAGCGGGTATAGGGGCTTTTACCTTAAATATGAACTGTACGTTAACAAAAGTTTATTGAACGCAAATTAAGTGGAAAGCCCGTACTTGTATAATTGACTCTCACGTCGGTTGAGTTTATTTGCAAATTATCAACGACATAAGAGCTTATGAATATTAATAAGCCATAAGTAAAGTCGACAGGTTGAATTTATTTAAAATTGATGGCTCAAATAATATTTATATTTTTTTATTTTTAAATTATTTTAACAGGAATACGTGACTACGTGGGAATAAATTTCCATTTTCTTTTATTTTTATTCAAATCTATATTTAACATGATATTTATTGTTTTTAATTTTACGTAACCGAATTAGGGAATTCCTGACTGAATCTAATAATAAATATCATGTAAGAAATAACGACAAGGTGTCATGGGTTTAATATATTACTTTGTCAGTCTGTTTGTCTACCTGTTGCTTCTTTATATATTTTAAATGTATGTGGGGGCATGAAAAATATGAGAACCCATATTAGTCTCAGTTTAATGTACGATGAATAAATATTAATATTTCAAGTTCAATAATTTTTTAATATTTTTAAGTGAAAAAAATTTTTTTTTTAACAAAACCGTAAATGAGTTGAATAAATATAAAATATATAAAATACTTGCAAGATAGCAAAGATATTAAAGTGACCACCTGTGCCTCGGGGTGGACCACTTTCACATTTTTTCACCTTCTGTGGTCCCAGTTCGACTTCTTCCGCTTCGCTAATTTTAACTCCATACCGATTGGATATACGCGATGGTATTTGAATTTTTAAAAGTGAAAACAAACACGTCTCTTTGAATACTACTGCTAATGTTATTCAAATAAAATCAGAGACTTTTTTTTTCTTTTTTTTTTTTACAAAAAAAAAAATAATGAAATTTCTATTTCTTTGAAATTTTATAAACATTTATTTACGATCCTGGAGTTAGCCGATAATTAAAAATTTTTGGATTTTTTTTTTAACAATTAAATTTGAAGAAAAAAAAAAACTAAAAAAATGCACATGTAGAAAATTAAAAAAACTATAAGTGCAATTTTTTTTAATTTTTTTTTTTATAATTAATCATTTTTAAAAAAAATCCAAAAGTTATTAGACGGCTAATGCAGATGACTTTGAAGTTAGCAGACAATTAACAATTTTCGAATTTTTTTTTTTCAACAATTTAATTAAAAAAAAAAAAACTAAAAAAATGCACATGTAAAAAATTAAAAAAACTATAAGTGCAATTTTTTTTTTTTATAATTTATCATTTTTAAACAAAATCTAAAAATTATTAGACGGCTAATTTCAGATGATTCTGATGTTAGCAGACAATTAAAAATTTTTGGATTTTTTTTTGAACAATTAAATTTGAAATAAAAAAAAAAACTAAAAAAATGCGCATGTAGAAAATTAAAAAAACTATAAGTGCAATTTTTTCAAATATTTTTTTTTTTCGTTTATCGTTTTTAAAAAAATCCAAAATTTATTTGGCGGCCAATTTCAGGATCTCAAAAATTCAATTTAATTTTCGTCACTAATTTTTTTTTGTTTTTCAATATTTCAATTAATTCGTTTTAAAAAATTTAAATTTTTTATCTAAATAAATAAATTTTTAATCGAAAATTTTTTTCATCAATTTAAATCCGCGTTAATTTATTAACCGAAAATCAATCATAAGTCTTTAAATATTCAAATTACACAAAAAAAGTACTGGACCAATTATTTAGTAAATGAAATTCTCTACAAGAAAGGTCTAAAGGTAAAAATTGATAAATTGAAAATTTCACAAGTTACAGTCATTTTAAATTTTATTATAAATTATGATAATTTTTTTTTCACTTATTCAGACAGTAATTGGTTGTCATAATTATTATTAGTATTATAAATTACGATCATTATATATTCTATTGAAAAGTAAACATGTTTAGAAGTATTATAAATTAATGATCAAGTGAATAGGGCGATTGTTGCGGTGATGGTTGTATCACGAGTAATAAGCGACCTTTACGTAAGTTGCATAAGAGTTTGAATTAAAGGATTAAAAATAGTGACGAAAAATAAGTTGGGTTGGATTTAAATATTTTTTTTATATTGCTGTGTCATGAAATTTAATAACAACAACACCAATAAAAATTATAATAAAAATAATCAATATTTCTTTGATCAAAATGTCAGAATTTGTGATGATACTAAAGTTGTCCGACTTCCAATGATTTGTGGACTTCTTTAAAAATGATAAATTATAAAAAAAATTATTTTAAAAAATTGCGCCTGTAGTTTTTTAAATTTTCTACAGGTGCGTATTTTTTTTTGAAAAAAAAAAACATCCGAAAATTTTTAATCGTCTGCGGACTTTCGAATCATAATACGATCAAGTTATCAAGCAGACAATTAAAAATTTTCGGATTTTTTTTTCATCAAATCAATTGCAGAAAAAAAAAAACTAAAAAATGTACATGTAGAAAATTTGAAAAACTATAAGTGCAATTTTTAAAATATTTTTTTTTTTATAATTTCTTGTTTTTAATGATCCTCAAGTTAGTCGATATTTAATCATTTTTGAATTTTTTTAAAAACGACAAACTATAAATTTATAGTTTTTTATTTAAAAAAAAAAAAAAAAAATCAAAAATTGCACCTATAGCTTTGTTAATTTTCTACATGTGGATTTTTTTGATGTAGTGTTTTTTTTATCGGTTTGTTGAAAAAAAAGAATCTAAAAATTTTTAAACGTCGATTATCTATGATACTGAAGTTAGCCGACGTCTAATAATTTTTTGATTTTTTTTTTAAATGATAAATTATAAAAAAAAAAATATTTCAAAAAATTGCACTTGTAGTTTTTTAAATTTTCTACATGTGCATTTTTTAGTTTTTTTTTTTCTTCAAATTTAATTATTCAAAAATAAATCCAATAATTTTTAATTGTCTGCTAACTTCAGGATCATGATTAACTTACGTGTGAATGTAGCAGACATCAGACAATTTTTAAATTATAAATAAGTAGTGTAAATAAATAAAAAAAAAATATTTCTAAAAAATGCACTAATTAATTTCAAAATTTTTTAAATGCGCATTTTTTAAAAATTTTATTTTATTAATTATTTACTCGATTTATTAATAATTTCAAATTCGTCTGATGTCTTCTACATTCCCACTAATGATTAACTTCAGTATTATTTTGTAATTCGTGACTAAAAATTCACAACAGAACAAAAATTTATATTATTTAAAAAAAAAATAGAATAAAATGTAAATAAATAAATAAAATATTTAGTTCGCTCTCGCTATTAACTTGGGTGCGATGGAATGCAATAGCGGGACGGTTAAATTTCTCCGGTGCAGCTTTTCACGAATAGAAAGGTGGATTAGAGTTTCTTCGGAGCATTATACGGTATGGTATTAATGTGAGTTTAGATACTTCTTTAACCGTTTAATTATTTCGTTGATAAATATTTAAATCTTGTAACCACACAACTAACTATTAAAAAAAAAACACTCCAAATTATCTCAACCTCATTAACTCAATTAAAGTTAATTATCAATTAATGTTAATTAAAAAAAAATATAACTAAAATATCGGTCACCGTTTAAATAACCGGAAGTTCACATGACCGACTTTGGAGATAAATTTTAAAATTTTTACGGTTCGTTGGCGAATGTAATCCAAATAAATAAAATGCTTTAATTTTTCGGTGGTTTTTTAATTTTTTAAATTATCGGAATTTTGTTATTTTAATAATTTAATTAATATGCTTGCCAAAATAATTATTTATTGAGTTGTAATTATGGTACGCACTGAGTTAAATAAAATTTTGAGAAAGGGAAAACATACACTTTCTCCGCGTGTCCAAGACCGTTGATGTCGACCCACATACCGAATCATCGTACGTAGCATTTATATACTCGTCCTCCAAGGATGAAAGATGCTGTTATATATATATATATATATATATATGTATATATATATATATATATATATATATATATATATATAACGTGTACATATGTATATTATATGTGTAAGACATTTTTTTACGTGAACAAGTCTTTTGAATTCTTTTACTGCCACCAAAAAATAATTTAACAACTTATGAAAATAATAATAATAATAATAATAATAATAATAATAATAATATTTAAAGAATCAAGGTCACTCTCACGATCTTTTCACCTTCAGTACAGTTAAGGAAATATAAAAAATCTACTGTTATCAAATATTCATTAAAATATCAATAAAAATAAAAATAGATATGTATATATATATTTTTATGGGTGACATAAAAATAAAAAGTAATTTGTATCTAAATATAAAATTATAAAATTCCTGTAATAAAGTAATAAAATAGAATAGCGTTTTTGACCCTTTGATTGTATATTTGAATATGGAGATCGAGCGCGGAATCCGCGAATTGTTTTATATGACAGCGAGCTTCGAATTTTTGTGTACAATAAAAGCGTAAAAATTTTAAAAATTGAGAGAGAGAATTATAATGATAATAAATATGATTTTTAAAAATTTTTTTCAAGGCTAGGAAACCGCAGTTTATGTGAAAGTAAACAAAGGAGACTTAATGATTAATAACTTTACGAGCATTTTAAATATTAAATTAATGAAAGTAAAATATTTACTTTGATATTTATTAAATTTATTTCTTCAATTAATTATTGGTATTAATAATAATAACAGGCAAGTATTTATTTAAAATATTAATATATTATATTAGATATTCAACTTTTACCCTGGATATCTCACATTTGGGTATCGGGGACACGCGTTCAGTGATTTTGTATCTTATTATATATAAATGTATGTATATATATTTAAATATGACACACCTCTCTGAAACCTTATACAACATCAGAGAATGGCAGGTGCATTGTCATTCTTAAAAATTAATTAGTCAATTTAAAAAAGATTAATTACGGTAAAAGCCGCTATTCCCGCTCGGTACCATTAGTGGCTCACTTTAACTGTTTAAGGCGTTTTTTGTAAGTTTTATAAAGAAAAATTTCAACTAAAAAAATTATTATTGATAAATAATTATTTGTGAATCTAAATATATCAAAATATCATGTATCAAATTATTTTATAATAGATTATAAATTTGAATTAAATGACTGTTTTCAAAATCGCGCAACGCCGAGCATTTTTTTCTTTAACGTTCATTCGTTAAATTAAATTTAGGGTCCGTCAAATTTTTTTCGAATTGTTATAACTATATCTTATTAAATACATTTTTAAAATTCATGAAATTTTATATTATGAAAGAATAAAGTAGTATAATTTATAAATTATTTGTCCAAATCAATAAACTTATCATAGTTTAATTGATATTGTCTTTGAGCGACTATAGGGCCATGTGTTGGTCGAGTAATGGTACATGACAACTTTTAGTGAGCGACTATGGGTGCACTCAAGGACCTTATTTAAAAAATTGATAATAATTAATTATCTATATTATTAAGAGAATGAGGAAAATTTTGTTCCCGCCATATCTATATGATAGAATTAGTGAATGTTATTGAAATTGGTATCATTAGATAGGTCTTGACTTGAATTTGTGCCTTTTCATACTTTAAACTCTTTTTAATTGCCAAGTATTGAGATAAATAGATTTATCTATATCATTCGAATTACATTTAAATTACGCGGGAAAAAAGACGATCGTATTTATTTTCTTTAAATAAATTAATACTTTAATTATTCTGTCACTAAATATGACTGAATGTCACTGAATATATAACTGTATTATTTATATCGCGTTACTTATTCCAAAATGACAGATTTTTCTACTCCCTTTTGGTTTTAGGAAGCTTCTCAAAGCCAAAAAAGTGTGGATAGAAAAAAAAAGGATTCATTGACACATAAAATCTTTACTCGCCTAAAGAAAATTTAGACTTACCCCAATAAATTTTTTGCATTGTCAATTGAAAACAAAAATTTATTTAGAACTAGAAAAAATTACTCGGTGCAAGGAATTATTTCTTGACCAAAAAAATCTTTTCTCGCTCCAAGACAATTTTTGTATTTAATTGATAATGCATTAAATTTCTTGGTGCAAATTAAAATTTTGTTGCGGCAAGAAATTCTTTTTTTCTGCGTATTTTATAAATTTATTAGTGATATTTGGGCAGTCACGTAGTTATTATTGTTCAAACTAAAATTTAATTCCAATACTTAAAACTATAAAAAAAAATATCGATTTTCATTTTATTTAATCATTGATATTGAGTAATTAAATCCCACTCCAATTAAAAGTGAGCGGGTATAGGGGCTTTTACCTTACAACTAATTATTCAACTTAAAAATAACCAACCGAATAATCAATCATATTTTTTTTGTGAAGGAAAAAATTGTTTGTTAAAAATAATTCAAATGTTTAAAAATAAATGGAGATAAAAACCGTAATTAGTTTTAAAAAAATTGTTTGTTAAATTAAAACGATTAAATTTTTTAAAAATGTTTACAGATAAAAATAAATCACGGAAATAAGAAAAAAAAAGTTTATAAAATATTTTCACGTACCCGATAAATTAAGCGATGGGAAAACTTTATAAATGCTCACACTCACGATTAAACGATAATTTAATGGAATTTTTTAAAAATTTACATTGTCTGGAAAGTAAATTATTTGTATTTTATTTTCTAGATAAAAATCTAATCTAAAGTTTAAAAAAAAAAAAACAATAGGATGTTCAGTGGAGAGAACATAAAAATGAATGAGGTCAAACTTTGAGTTCTTTGACGTTAAACTCGACCTTACTCCTTGCTTACTTACTTATTTTACTTATACTTTTAAATTATAGTAGTATATACTAGTATTATTATTATATAGTGAGTAAAGTAATGATATTGGTGTATGTAGTACGGGAGGATTTACGTTTCGCTTTCGACGGAGCGAAAGCTCGTACGTTCATTGCACTTAACTTGTATTTAATTCACGACACACCAATAAATGTTTATATGTATATAAATATGTCTCTGTGACGTACGATAAGATGCAACCGTGAAACATGATGCACGTGCAATTAGATGCCCAAAGACATATTTACATGATCTCGCAATGTTACATTCTACCGATAACATATATGCACATATATATATTTTCGCTTACGAAATAATTTATCATCTTTGACAAAGACATTGGCCATTTAAATAAATAAAGATTATTGTTTTTTGAAATTATTATTTTTACTTAACAGTTTTGAGTTTCAAAAAAATTTTTGTCAACAAATTTTTTTTTATACTCAAGTCAGCCGACAGCTAATAATTTTTGTACTTCTTTCAGAATGATAAATTAAATAAAAAAAAAATATTTTGAAAATTTGCATCTATAGATTTTCTCATTTTCTACATGTGCATATTTTTTTTTTTTTTTTTTTTTTTTTTTTTATAATTGATTTGTTGAAAAAAAAATAAAAAAATCGTCCATTGTCGGTTTACTTATGATACTGAAATTAGCTGACGTCTAATAATTTTTGTCTATTTTTAAAAGCGATAAATTAAAAATAAAAGTATTCAAAAAAATTGCACCTGGAGTTTTTTAAATTTTCTACATGTGCATATTTTTTTTTTTTTTTTCTGCCCAAATATCACTACTAAATTTATAAAATACACAGAAAAAAAAGATTTCTTGCCGCAACAAAATTTTAATTTGCACCAAGAAATTTTATGCATTATCAATTAAATACAAAAATTGTCTTGGGGCGAGAAAAAATTTTTTTGGTCAAGACATAATTCCTTGCACCGAGTAATTTTTTCTAGTTCTAAATAAATTTTTGTTTTCAATTCACAATGCAAAAAATTTATTGGGGTAAGTCAAAATTTTCTTTAGGCGAGTAAATAATTTTTGTGTCAATGAATCTTTTTTTTTCTATCCACACTTTTTTGGCTTTGAGAAGCTTCCTAAAACCAAAAGGGAGCATAAAAATCTGTCATTTTGGAATAAGTAACGCGATATAAATAACATAGCTATATATTCAGTGACATTCAGTCATATTTAGTGACAGAATAATTAAAGTATTAATGTATTTAAAGAAAATAAATACGATCGTCTTTTTTCCCGCGTAATTTAAATGTAATTCGAATGATATAGATAAATCTATTTATCTGAATACTTGGCAATTAAAAAGAATTTAAAGTATGAAAAGGCACAAATTCAAGTCAAGACATATCTAATGATACCAATTTCAATAACATTAACTAATTCTATCATATAGATATGGCGGGAACAAAATTTTTCTTATTCTCTGAATAATATAGATAAAGAAATCAATTAATTTTGTAAACACGAAGAAAGAAATTATTAATTAAATCCAAAAATAAATGGAATAAAAAGACGTAATTATAGGAATTTTTTTTAAATTAAATAATAAATTATAGATAAAAAAAAATAATGACAGTGACAGGTAAATTATTAGTGAGATTTGACAAAATATTTTGATTTAATGAATAAAATAATTAATTTTGGTCATTAATAATGCTGTCAATGACATAAAAGTGTTTACTAAATATTTAAAGAATGTAATTTTAATTTTAAATAATCGATTGGAAAAAATAACTTTATATCTAGTATGTAATGGATAAAATTGTGCAAGTAGGCATATCGCAAGCGAAAAAAAAGAGAAAGATACTGGTTTTACTTGACTATACTATCATATAATACATTTATTTTATTTGTGGTTATTAATAAATCCTTCAATTAATAATAATTTAATTTACTAAATGAAGATTTAAATATTTTTTTTGCAGTAAATTTAAAAAAAAATATGAATTATTTTGGAGTAAAAAAAAAAAAGTTAGTTAAGAAGATTTCAAATTTTATGATAGAAAAAAGAAATGATACTGAAGTTAGTTGACGTCTGATAATTTCTGAATTTTCTTAAAAACGATAAATTGTAAAAAAAAAAAAATATTAAGAAAAACAACAAAATATGAATTATTTTGGAGTAGAAAAAAAAAAATTAAGGTTTCAAATTCTGTAATAAATAAAGAAAAAAAATGATACTAAAGTTGGCCGACGTCTAATAATTTTTGAATTTTTTTTAAAATGACAAATTGTAAAAAAAAGACAAATTTGAAAAATTGCATCTATAAGTTCGTTAATTTTCTACATGTGCATATTTTTAGTTTTTTTTTTATTTGCAATTGATTTGTTGAAAAGAAAACCCGAAAATTATTAATTGTCTGCCAACTTTGAGATTATAAAAAAAAAATATGAGCGTGAATGTATCAGACATCAAACAAATTTTTAATTATTAGTAAATAGAGTAAATAATTAATAAAATAATATTTAAAAAAAATGCGCATTCCAAAAATTCAAAAATTAATAAGTACATTTTTTATAATTGTTGTTTTTTAAATTATTTCTTCTATATATTTATAATTTTAAATCCGTCCGATGTCTGATACATTCATGCCCGTAAAATAAAAAATTAGTTAATAAGATTTCAAATTGAGTAACAGAAAAAAAAAATCAGTGAAGATAAAATTTCTTGATTGGTAACTAGGACACTTGGGTACTTAATCAATCGTTATAAATCCCTATATGTTCATCATCATTCAGCAGTTATAACTAAAAATAGATAAGTGAAACTATAAAAATTGATGTAAGGGAAAATGATGATCTAAACTAGTCGACCTTGTAATTAACCTTGAAAACTTTCTTACAACCAAATTAGAATGAAACTAAAAAAGTCAAGTTAAAATAAAATATGTAGACAATAGGATTGTTGTTGTAATAAACTCGCTAATGACTATATTTATTGTTAACAATAGAGTTTATTTTAGTAGAGTGAATCTATTAATCAAGTCACAGTGTAAGGAGTCTAACAATGAATGCAAAAAGTTTGTGAAAAGTTTGTATGCTAATTTTATAGATTTTTTATTGATTTATAATCATCAATTCAGCTACTTAATGATTTATTTATTTCACGTTTTGCTTCGAGAGATGACAGAACAATGAGATTGGATTATAAATATTCAATATTTACCAATTGAGAAATTTTTTCCGCATTCGTCATTATTATCATTATTTTTTTTTATTATCATGATTGATAGCAACAAAAAATTTTTTGTTTTCTGATAAAATAAAAAAATTTCGGGAATAAAATTCTTTACGTTGGAATTCAAAATTTTTTGTCAAATAAATTTTTTTTAAGATTAAAGTGAAAATTTAATTTCTTATTTAAAAATTAATCTCAGATTTTATAAAAGTTACAGATTTTTGTTGTGTGAAATTTTAGTCAAATTTTGAGCTAAAAAAAAATTTATTTAAATCCGTTGGTTTTTTTTTTTAAATCAAAAATTAAATTATCAAGTCACTAAAATTTATTGACTTAAAATAAAAAAATATTTTCGGGCGGTCCCATTAAAAAAACGACCGTTTAAATCCCAGTCTCATCTTAATCATTAAAAAAAAAAATCTCAGGTAAAACATCGTACCGATCGAATGATTAAAATTAAAATATGCAATTCAATAAGACGTAAAGAATAAAATAAAATAAAATAAAATCGTACCGCATTCCTGGTCGTAACAGCGCGTTTTTATTAAGTTATTCGAATGCGTATAGAATCACGATGTACACAAGTGCGTCAATCAATTCTCTAGTTGTTGGTTCTTTGATGTCCATCAAATAATATACAAACTACAAATACTAAACATCTAAAGATCGAAAGTGGATTTGAATATTATTTAAATCCAAGTACCCACTGCCCACTAGGCGTTTAAATATTTTAATTACGCTCGTAAAATTTAGATAATAAAAAAATAACTATGGATAATTACACTTTCAGACGATTGATAATTAAATTTATAATAAAAAAAGAAAAATTTATTTATTTATTTATTTATTTATTTATAATAACAAATATAAGATTCACGGTGAGAGTGTTCGTGTTTGATGCGATAAATAAGATATAAAAGATGGTGAGATCTTGAGAAAAATATATCGGATACTTAAATGAATATATATATATATATATATATTTTTTTTTTTGAGTTTACGTTGTTTATATAAAATAAAATGTACGGTAACGCTGACAAAGAGTAAATAAGTGCGAAGAAAAGAATAAATCGTAATCGAGTATGAGAAAGTCAAGAGCGAGTCTTTATATTTTTATATTTATATATATATATATTGAAGGATCCGCCAGTTAGCCTACTTATTTATTGTCAGACAAATGCATTTTTTTAAAAATTATTTATCAACATTAAGGTTTTCAAATTTTAAAATTTTTTTTCTGATTTAAGAAAAAAAACTGACGTTAAAATAAAAATGCAAATTAGATTACATGATTAAAATAATTAAAATAATATTTACCCAAATATACTTATATAATTTTAAATCAACAATATATATATATATATATATATATATATATATATATATATATATATATTTATAAACTATTACGCTAGTGTAATAATAATTTATTTCGAAGACGAGTAACATTTTCGGTTGCCATTTCAAAATCGCCCACTTTCCAACTTGTCATAACTTTCATTTTTTTCTTACAGCTCAATATATATATATACGTATATATTTATATATATATATATATATATATAAATAAAACTATTCAAATAAAACATCAATAAAATAATTAGTTATTCCAATTACCCGATAAAAAATATATTAATTTTGAATCAAGATTCAGTTTTTGAATTTTCGCGCGCAATAAACTCGCGGTCTTCGAATCAAAAGATCAAATTTCGTTATTATTTTTAAATAACAAAAAAAACAGTTGACTTTTAAATAAATTTTTGAATTTGAAATTTCCAAAATTACTCATCGATTTTTAAAAATGAATTATATTTTTCACGTATATATTTATATAAAATAAATGCACACATGTAATAATCACAAATGTCTATCGAGTTTTCACCTAAAAAAAAAATCGTATGACTTTCACGTGCTAGAAAACGTCGTGATTTCACGTGGCTCTCATTTAATTCCGCGAATAACATTTAAATATATATGTATAAGTGATATATTTATAAATAAATAAATAAACAAATATACATATATTTTTTACACATAAAATAAATAGTAACTGCAAAAGTAAAAATTTTTGCAAAAAGATAAAATTCAAATTTAAAAAAAAAATTCCCGCGCGATTTAAATTCTTATCATTCTTCTAGTGTCAATGCAACCCGCTCTAAAATTATTAACCTGTTATGTAATATAAAATAAAATGCACACACTTATATATATATATATATATATACATATATATCAATGTAAAATTTTTCAAAAGCCATTAAAATCCTAAAATTCTTATGTAATTTAAATAGAAAATAATTTAAGGACATTTTTATTATAATTTAAAATTTAAATGTTTTGCATGACAAAAGGTTAAGTCACGAGTAGTAAAACACTAGGTTATGTCAACCAAAAAAAAAAAAAATAATAAATAATAATAATAATAATAATAATAATTTTAAAAAAATAGTAATCGAATAAAAAAAAAAGTTAACAAATAATTATTCACTTAAAAAACTTTCACAAAAAATTTAAATACGTCAATAAAATAATTGACAAGTTATTAAAATAAATTAACATTTAAAAATCATTACGTAAAAAGTAAGTAAGTACTTTAATAATTTAGGAAAATATATATATAAAAAAATATAAAAAAACTTACCCGACATGATTGAACTAGATTAATAGGATGTTGCACTTGTTGGTGTAATTTGTTAACACCTGTTGTGGTAATTTTCCTGGTGCGAAAGTGGACAAAACGTCCAGACTGTTGGCACAATTTTTCGACCCGAGCACAGAGCCGACCCGATGAACCCGCAATACACGCCATAACACGTACACGCGTATCTATGTATCAATAATAAATAAAAAACACGTTGTCTGGTAGAACAACGTCCCGAGTAATGAGAACTTTCAAACTTACTCTCGAGAGTATAACCATCACCGTCTTTCCCCACCTTTTATTCATCAAAAACCTATTCCCCCACTTTATTTTAAATACTACCTCTATCCTCTACCCTCAACTTCACTCTAGAGCACTGACAGACATACAGACATCGGAATTTAAACCTGCAAATTCAAAAATATCATTTTTCAAATTCAAATTTTATTAAATTCCCGCGATTTTTTAAATTCAAATTTTTATAAATGCCTAATTAAATTACAGTCATTATTTAATTAATAGAAACCTTTTTGTTGTCCTGGTTGATGATCTAGAAGATGATTTTCAATTTCTTGATGATGATGATGATGATTTTTTTTTAGTTGCTTCTAATAATAATTGTCTTGATTGTGAAGATAATTGACCTGGTTTAAGAAAAAGTGAAGGTGTCGCAGGTCTAGGTCGTGGATGACAGCACCAGGGTGCCCTAGATAGAAAAATAATTTAGAGCTGATAATTACATTTAAATTTTCGTGGTTATTTAGCTTCTGATTGTCTCACTATTTATTACAATTCCTGCGATGGAGATGCTGATGTTGTTGTGGCTTGTGCTGCTGGTGTGACACTTTTTTTTTCATTGATGAAATTGAGGGTGAGGAATAACCGCGAGCTGGTACACAATCACACGCAATCACTTAACACACGAGTACGAATTACGAAATAAAAAAAAATTATTTGCAGTCAGCTGGTTTCATTTTGAGCGGGTGCTGACATCTAGGTGCCGATAGAAAAAGTATCTCGAGTAGTTACTGCGGAGATAATTTTTGGATTTTGGATTTCGGACTTCGCATTTTAAGATTCTGATTTTGATATGGCGAGAAATATTTTGAATAGATTTAATTTTGCACTGGATAGATTTGAACAGACACTGGGATATTTATTTGGAACACATTTTCCACCAGGTGATATATTTTAGTTATTAAAATACAAATAATTTATATTTTTAGACCGGATAACCTCAATGAGCTTAGGTTCATTTTTTTTAAAAGTATCTATTGAAATGTTCCATTAAAGTGTTTTTTTATAAAATTTATTAGAAGATTCTATTTAATTTTTTTATTTCAGTGGTAATATGGCGACTCGATAAAATCCATTGAAATTTGTTTGGAAAAAATTAATGGAAAATTTCTATGGGAATTTATTTAAAAAAAAACACTTTTTTTTTTTTTTAAGACGAGCCAAATAATTAATTAGAAATTTTTTTTTAAAATTGTCTATTACAATTTAAATTCAGTGGTAAAATATAAATTATAAAAAAAGTTGCATTTAAATAATTTTGAATTAAATAAAAAATTAATTGCATTTTCTTAAAACTTTTTAGTGAAAAATGATCAGATATTTTCGGCTGAGTTTTTCTCAGAAACAAAATTGCTAGATACAAACTACAAATTGCACATTGATATACTACTGTCTGATCTAGCGAAGTGCGCTTTAATTTTTTGATGATATTGGTTTGTTTAAGAGGAAAACTCGGCCAAAGTTCCTGATTACTGTATTAGTGCAACAAAGATAATACCGTTCGCTTATTATGATACTGAAGTTAGCAGACGTCTAATAATTTTTGGATTTTTTTTTAGACGATAAAAAATTTAAAAAAAAATATTTGAAAAAATTGCACCTGTAGTTTTTTAAATTTTCTACATGTGCATATTTTTATATTATTTTTTTGCAGTTCATTTATTGAAAAACGAAATTTGGAAAATAAATTTCAGTAAAATCTTCATGTCAATTTTATAATTTGAATTTTCAAAGTTTTTAAGCTAAAATTAATTCAACTATTAACAATTCATAAAGTAAATATGAAAATTTGATTGATTAATCTAAAAAAAATGAAAGCATTAATTGAAAAAAGGACAACGCAGTTATAATTTCGCCGAGATATAGATTTTTAAAAAAATTACTCATAGTTTCTATCAATTAGAAATTAAGCGAAATTTTATAAATAAATTTTAGCCTGAATAATTTTACATTACAAATTATAATGTTGACATGAAGATTTAACTGACTTATTTTATAAATTTCCTTCAACTCCTAATTGATATCAAACATAAGTAATTTTTCAAAAATCTACAACCGCGTAAATTTTCATTTTTCAATTAATGCTTCAATTATTTTTTAATTAATCCATAAAATTTTGATACGTTTACGACAGTCGGTCATTGAAATTTTTTAAAAAGTGGGGGCACTGTCAGAATACCTTCAAAATTAAATAATTTATTAATTAAGCCAGTAGCATTTAAGTAAAATTTAAGAAACTATAAAACTAAAAATATTTTCAGCATTATGTACACTGGAACTTGGTCCCATTGAAAATAAACCCACAACCCAGAGCTCCAGATCACTCAAAGATATTCTGAGCGATGGAATACTTTGGGCAGTACCAAAAAGTCGGCGTACTATAGAGAAACGTATGAAGAGAAAATATGGACACGTTAAATACCATTGGAAGCCTTTTGTTCAAAAAACAAACATACTCGCATGTGTGACATGTGGGCATGATCGCGAGGCCGATAAATTATGTCGTAAGTATATTTTAATTAAATTAATTTTTTTTGTAGATTAATTTAATCAATAATACAAATTATTCGTTAATGATCTAGAGCATTGTTACAACAAAGTTAAGTTAGAGACGAAAGAAATGCAAGAAGCGATTATAAAAAATCTTGGCCTCGAACCCGTCGAGAAAGAAGTCGTGATTTTATTTGAAGGCGAGAAAGAAAATAAAAATTCGAAGTTTTGGAAAGGCCAGCGAATTGTCGAGCTGCCTAAACCAAGACCCGCTTGGTTTCATTCAAATCTTTTGCAACCAACCACTCAAGAGCCTTCTGAAGGCACCGAAGTCAAACCTACTGAATTAGCATAAGCAATTATTGTATACTGTATCAGCGATTTTTAATTAAATCTTTATTTAAAATCATTACAAATAAATTTTATTACCCTTCAATAATTGCATTAAAAAAAATACTTACTTTGATTAAAATAATTTATCTACACGTAATGAGCAATCAGCAATACGGTGATTGTCAACTAGGGTGAGAGCAACTCGTATTCGTTTGAAATTTCCGGTGAAAAATGACTGAGCACGTGCTCGTGGAAGGTCTGAAATGGGATCGTCTGTTCAAAGTATGACCCACACATGGGACAAATGTTTTCTAATGACCCGGGACTTTTATTGGTGACTTGCTCGAGTTTATCGGGATGCAAAGCTTCTGGTGGAAGACTCGTTTGTGTTGATCCGTGCTCGCGCAGACTGTCGTCTGAATCAAATTGTGTACCAGTTTGACATACTTTTTTGCTTACTGTAACATTAATTGTTAATGTAAATTACTTAGTACTAATTTACATACATTTTGATAAATTATAATTAATTATTTCTCTGTATTATTACAAACTTTCGAAAGTTTTGCTAATTAATGATACATTTTTTTTTTAATGATAATGAAGTTAGCTGACGTCTAATGATTATTGGAATTTTATCAGAATGATAAATTATTAAAAAACTGCACGCATAGTTTTTTAAATTTTCTACATGTGCATTTTTTTAGTTTTTTTTTTTTTTAAATTAAATGGTTGAAAAAAAAGTTCGAAAATTCTTAATTGTCTGCTAACTTTAGGATCATTATTTTTTAATACGATAATTTTTTTTACACAGAAAAAAAATTTTTTTGGTGCAAGAAAAATTTCGCATTATCAGGGGGTCGTACTTCTCTCTCTATTACACTCAAGTCCACGAACGGTACTATCTTTTTTGCACTTGTGCAGTAAATGGAAACTTTGGCCGAGTTTTTCTATCGAACAAACGAATATTATCAATGTGCGGTCTGTATTTTGCATTTAGAGATTTTGTTTCCAAAAAAAACTCAGCCGAAAATATCTGATAACCCCTGTTATAAAATGGAAATGAAAATTTTTTTAAGATTAGAAAAAATTCCAGTGCATGAAATTTTTTATGATCCTGAAGTCATCAGACAATTACAAAAAAATAAAAACTAAAAATATGCACTTGTAGAGAATTTAAAAAACTACAGGTGCAATTTTTTCAAATTTTTTTTTTTTTATAATTTACCGTCTAAAATAAAATCCAAAAATTATTAGACGTCAGCTAACTTCAGTATCATAATTTTTTTAGGCTGAAAAAAAATTTTCTTCTCAATTCATAATGCAAAAATTTTCTCAGGGCAAGTAAAAATTTTCTCGAGGCGAGTAATAGTTTTTAGCGCCAATAAATCCTTTTTTTCTGTGTAGCTTTCAATTGATTTTATTGATATAAGTATGAATTGATACTAAAATTGTCTTTTAGATAAAATTATTATAAATTTGAAGAAATTAATCCATAAAATTATGACTTTTTAAAACAATTAATATTACAGAGCAGTAATAAATTTTAAAAAACTCAGTATTTAAAGTTTTGAGACTCAAAGTTTTAAATATTTGAAATTAAAAAATAAAAAATAATTTACCTTTTTTAATTTTACATAAATTGTGATAAATATTTTCCAATTTTAATTTCTGCTGTACTAAATTATTTCTAGTTTGATATAATTTATTTTCGTACTGTTTCAATTGTTGCAACGAATCGTTATTATCATCTGGATAAGCAAATCCAACACTTCTTAATTTAATATCAGCACCATTTTGTAGTGCAAGCATCTTTAAAAAAAAAATAATTTAATCAATAAATAATAAATGATTATTTAATTAATTATAATCAGTGTCAGATAATTAACCTCAGTGTACTGATGCTCTAGCTCAGATTTTTCCAACATAATACTATTGATAAGCCTCAAAGAAATTTCCTCAAGACTGACGTCTTTGTTGTCGAGATCAAAATTCAAAGGATTATCGTCGCTAGTTTTTGGAAGACTAGCCGGGACATCTTTAATACTGCAGACAACCAAATTGTCGATTGGTTGATTCGCCTGCTGGTTCTGCTTCAGCGTATCTGATATTTTTATCAATTTATTACCGAGACTTTTGTTGGTTCTTGTTAATCGCGTCAATCTATTCCAAAGCTGACGGTTTTCCGCGGCCACCATCAACACATGATGAGTCAATTGTGATTTTTCTTTCGTTAGTTCTTCAATTTTTTCCTGAGAAATTAAAATTATAATTAAAGTAAATTCAATTTCCCGCGTAAAAGAAATTCGTTCAAAAAAGATTCCAAAAAGTTTGACATGTAGAACTTTTAAACTTGAGACGGATTGGAATTTTTGTAATTTTGATATTAAAAAAAAAAAAAGTTTATACATCATTTAGACTTTATTCACAATATGAAAAGAAAGATGATACTGAAACTAGTCTACATCTGAAAATTTAATTTTTTAATTACGAATTAATTGTAAAAAAAAAATTGTTAAAAATAAATAGAGTAAATTTTTTAAAAATTCTGAACATGCGGCCTAAAAAAAATTCGTTTCAAAAAAATTTGACGTGTGAAACTTCTAAGCTTGAGACAGACTAGAACTTCGAGTGGAACTTTTTTGAACTTTTGTAATTTTGATAGTAAAAAAAAAAAAGTTTATACATCATTTAGACTTGATTCACAATATGAAGAAAAAAAAGATACTGAAACTAGTCGACATCTGGAAATTTTATTTTTTAATTACGAATTAATTTTTAAAAAAATTTGTTAAAAATAAACAGAGTAAATTTTAAAAAAATTCTTCACATGCACCCTAAAAAAAATTCATTTCAAAAAAGTTTGACGTGTGGAACTTCTAAACTTGAGACAGACTAGAACTTTGAGTCGAACTTTTTTTGAACTTTTGTAATTTTGATATTAAAAAAAAAACGTTTATCTAGAATTTTATTTTATTACATTTTGCCCCGGTTCTGAAAAAGTTCAAAAATATCAAATTTGTAATTTTTAACGAACGTTTTTTAATTCTTGTAGCGCTACTGGTTTTTGATGGAAACTTTTTCGTAACGAGGGTAAAATGTATGAAAAATATGTATTGAGAAATATATGAAAATTCGATCATATAAAATCCTAGATAAACTTTTTTTTTACTATCAAAATTACAAAAGTTCCACTCGAAATTCTAATATCTCAAGTTTAGAAGTTCCAGATGCCGAAATTTTGAATCTTTTTGGATCGAATTTTTTTACCCGGGCCAAGTTGGCCCAGTTTCACACTTATAACCATTATTTTAATTTTAAAAATAAATTATCAGTCGAAGCTCGATAAATTACATCAATAATTTATGCATCTACTATTTTAGATTTAAAAAAAAATATGAGCGCGAATGTAACTGATGACAGTAAAGTTAGCGGACATCTGACAATTTTTAAAACTTTGAAATAACAAAATAAAATTTTTATAAAATAAAAATAAAAAAATGCATGTTTAAAAAATTCAAAAATGCGTGTATGAATTTTTTAAAATTTTATTATTTTAATTATTCAAGTTTTTTATGTGTAATTAAAAAATTGTCTTATGTCTGACACATTTACATCATATGTAACTGGCCATTGTCAATTTTTTAAATTTTGAAATAAATGAATAAAATGTAAGAGTAAAAATTTAAAAATGCGTATCCAGATAAATGCAAAATCCGTACGCGCATTTTTTTAAATGTCATTATTTTGATGATACTGAAGTTAGCAGACGTCTAACAAAATTTTGGATTTTTATTTAGACGATAAACTGGAAAAAAATCATATTTTAAAAAATTGCACCTGTAGTTTTTTAAATTTTCTATACGTGCATATTTTTAGTTTTTGTTTTTTTTGTAATTAATTCGTTGAAACAAAAATCCGAAAATTACTAATTATCTGCTAACGTTAGGATCATATTATTCTGATCAATTAATTTATTTATTTAAAATTTATAAATTTCCTCGTCTGCTACATTCACGCTCATAAAAAAATGTAAATAATTACCTGGAGTTTTTGAATTGTTGATGGATTGTCATCAGGAATAACCAGTTCGCAAGACAATTCTTTGCCTTTTTCAATTCTTAATTTAATATTTTCCTCTTCAACAGCAGCAAGACGATTCTCCAGCTGATGACAACGTTCCTGCATCGTCTGAAATGCTATTTGTAATGCTCGTTGGGCGCCAACTATTTCATCTTCATTGTCAGTCATTATGTCAATTTATTTATATAAAATAAATTTATTTTCTGAATTATTTATTTTGATATTTTATTGATTCACCTGTAAGTATATAAATATTTATAATTTATACAAACTAAGTCATTGTTAATTGGAGGTTAGTTTCAAATTACGTCTCTAACAATTTTACCCATAAGCAAAAGATGAATTTTAAATCAACTTTTAAATCGATGCATTTATTTCATATAAATTACGAAAATACTAATGAATAATTAAATAAATGATTGCAAATTATTCATTTATTGTTGTGACGTTTTATGAATTTTTCATATTTGTTTTCTTTTTCAACATTATTCAGTTAAATGTCAATGTCATGTCAGAATAAATAATAAATATGAGACGGTAACTTCTGATGGTAATGTCGGAAATAAATGAATTTTGAAATTTCGCGCCAAGATGCCGCCACTGCGCGTCGCTGTAGTCACCGTTCAAATTTTTGCTAAAGTGGGGGAGGGAGAATGAATCGCATAATCGATTGCTTTGTTTCAACTGACGGTCCAATAGCGGCAGTCAGTATCATCGACAAAGGCAGTAGTAGTCCAGATTCATATTTACGTTTAAATTGAAACACATTATTGCAGTTAATTCGCGGAATTATCCATAAAATTTATTGCTCACAGTAATTGTTTAATTAAAATGTCCAGTGTTTGTAAAATTTAAATTGTGCAAAGTGTCTGTGGTGTCGTTAAGTGTTGAGTGTTCAGTGCTAGTGTAAAGTGTTGCGAATTGCTGATGCTGATGACTTATAAGTTCCTGAGCAAAATCATCTGGCATCGTCTGGTGGGAAATAGCAGTTAAGTGACGTTTTTTTAGCTGCAATGCACTTGGAGCAATTTAAATTAAATCTCCAAGTGTATTAGGACACCCTTCTGCATATTATTTCCCCGCCAAGATTTGTTCCAACACTTGCGTGTTTTTTTTTAATTTTTTAAATATTTTTCTATCATATTCTGCCGCCATTTTATTTTGACACGATTTTTAGTTTTATCCAATTTCTAATAATTTATTTTTCAAATATTTAAATTTACCGCGCAAGTAATAAGAATAATTAATGAAGGTGCATTTCGAAATGTACCTTCAATCGGCTATTCGTACCACGGTTCGCTAATGGAAAGTTCTCGGCGCCATTTTGTATTTAGTAGACAAAGGGCAGACTTGGTTGAGGACAAAGAGATGTTGCTCTGAGTGTTTATTAAGTTTTAGTGGTTTTTATTAATTCTTTTTGTTTAAATTAATGAAAAATAAGTCGTGAAATATCAGTATAATTATTTTATAAAATTATTGTGTGCCGATGGAGAAAAAAAGTGAGAAATATTTTTTTTTGTCATGACACTGAGCTGTATGTTGTGTTGATGTTTAAAAGTTAAAATTCGGGTTGGATCCTAAGTGAAATTAAAATCATTTGGTGTTTAATTAGAGTCAGTGATAGTAAAGTAATTTAATTCTTATTTACTAAGAATTAAATTAATTTAATTAATTACGATCCTGAAGTTAGTGGACAGTTTAAAATTTTTGGATTTTGTTTTCAACAATTAATTAAATTTAAAAAATAAAAATATGCACATGTAGAAAATTTAAAAAACTATGGGTGCAATTTTTTGAAACGTTTTTTTTTTTTAAATTTACGGTTTTTCAAAAATCTAAAAATTAGTAGTCGGCTAATTTCAGTCTCATAATTAATTGAGGCCGATGAAGTTTGAATTTTATGTTGGCGCCATTACATTTAAATTTTTGGAAGACGAAATTATGAATAAATTTATTTTAAAAGTGTTGAAAATTTTAAAGTTTATGATAAAAAGTGAAGTGTCGTGATTTTGTTGGACATCATGACCAGGATGATTTTGAATCCGGTGATACTGCTGGTGGCGGAGTTTGCTGAGAAGAGACAACCAGAGACATTTATCATCATGGTGGGTCAGTAATGTTTTTAAATTATTTTGTTCGCAAAAAAATTTTATTAATACGAACTTTAAATTGATAGTGAAATTTTTATATTTATTTTTATTTTTAAAATGCAATTTTGTTCTTTCAAAAACTTTTAGTTCAAAATTTTTAAATAGTGGGTATTAAAATAAAAACGAGCTCATGGTAGTACAGGTTGATAAATTTGAAATTTATTAACAGCATGACCTGATGAGTTGATGTTATTAATATTTAATTTGAATTAAAATTAATATCCAATTTCAAACATAATATCTTTTAATATTTTGTTAACCCAATCGTTAAGGCGCTGAGTATTTTCAAATATAAAGTTACAATTATTATTAGCAGTATTGATTCCTGCTAGAAAATATTGTCCCCGTTGCGTTGATTCGCAAGCAAGAGCAGCTCCTGGATAGTTCTAAAAATATTTAAAAAGAAAATTATCCCATATGCGAATGCTTTACATGCTCAAAAAAAAAAATTTATATATATTAGACTGTGACAAAAAAATCGGCTATTTATTTTTCAAAAATTATACGGCAAATTTTGTTCAAGATGTCGGAAAAAAATACTGATAAAATTTGAGCTCTAAATATTAATATTAACAGCCGCGTCGTCGCAATTTTCGATTTCGCTTTTAAATAACGCGGGAAAATTTTTTTTTAAACTAGAATTTTATCACTCATCAGTGGATCAGTGTATCGGAAAAATGAGGAGATCATAAGAGACAAGAGGCTTTTTTTGTAGAGTGTCAAATTTTCAACAAAAAAAGTCTATTGATTTTTCCAATACACTGATTCGCTGATAAGTGATAAAATTTCAAGCTTTAAAAAAAATTTCCCATGTTATTTATATGGGAAATCAGAAATTGCGATGGGGCGGTCGCTAATATTAATATTAAGAGCTCAAATTTTAACAGTATTTTTTTCCGTCATCTTGAACAATATTTTCCATGTAATTTAAACAAAAAAACAATCGATTTTTTTGACACAGTCTAATGCTCCATATATGGGCATGATTAATTTTTCACGGAAATAATCATTTTACTGATACTTACGTGGCATTTGAATCGACCAGTCTGATGAGCACAGTAAAAATTATTATCATTTATTCGATTAACTTTAAAAATTTTTCTTATAATATCTAGATCGCATTTATAAGATGATAATTGTGTATTTGGTTTGATTTTACGCTGTTTAACTCTGACTTTTGAATCACACGCGACTAGACAAAGTAATAATATTATTATTCAATACTTAAAAAACTAATATAATTTTATTATTAAACAGAAACTTACATTTTGTACACCGGTTTTCCGTAAATTTCAATTTTATAAATACGCATTTTTTATTTGAATCTGTATGATAAAAATTTTCAGGTGTAAAATCGTCATTGACAATATTATTAATATTTTCGAATGGTTGAATTAAAACTAATATTAATATTCTAGACGTTTCATCGTCATTATATTCAATAGTATCCACTCTTCGTTCTTCATAATTAGACGGTGATGTTTTTTGGTCATTATACAGACGAATTCGACTCGGCCAATTGTAAGCGCGCACTTTTAATTCAATGTTTTTGTAAAAATTATCTGAACTCGTGAGAACAAGTTGGCGGTGTATCAAAACGCCTTGATGCAAATAAACATCTCGATCGGTGATCTCAGGATTATTTTCAAAAATCCCGACTATAAATTTGATATTTGTAAGATATATATCCGGACGTTCGGCTGCTGATGATTTATGTATCAGCAATGTCGAGACTATTATGGATTTGAGTAGCCACATAATTATAATTTTGAGACCCGCGAAAAAAGTTGTTTTTTTAGAAGCTGATAATAACTAGTCATAAAAAAAATCTGTGCTTTTATATATATTCAATTTGAGTAGGTAAGAAATTAATAATTCATATTTTTTTATCTTCTCTGAGTATTTAAGACTTCCGCGTATTTTTTTTCATCTACGTCACGTCGAATTTGAAATTTGTAATCGAACAGAAGATACGTGTAAAAATATATGATACAGTATAACGTGAGTCAAATAATAGATATTTCTTAGTTTCATACTAATTTTTGTAAATTTATTCTCGTGTACACTGCAAAAAAAAACGGTTTAAAACTATGCCTGGTGTTAAAGTTATCGATGTTGAATTGAACGAAAATGGTGCTAAAATTTTTTCCGGTATATTAATTAATTAATAATTTTAATAGTTTTTTATGTTTTTTGAACCCGTCAAAACCGTATATCGAATAATTAAAACCACTTGGTGTAGAAAAATCAACTCATCTCGTTTTTTAAGATCATATTCGAAAACGCCAACTATATAATCAACATTTTTGACAAGAAAAGCTCTCGAGGCTGCTGTTTTATTTATTAATAACTTTAAAAATATTAAAGTTACTTTCACTCATTTTTTCTTAGCATTTAGAATTATTGCGCATAATTTTTCGTAGTATTTCTGGAAACATGTTATTGAAAAAAAAAAAAAAAACACTTTATCAACGTCACATAAGACGTGAGAATAAGAATTGTTACTTGTATTTTTCAACGTGTCTATCAAGTTATTCTCTTATCCATTACAATATTTATGCATTCTTCATTGATTTTTGTGAATAATTATTTCAAAATATCTTTATAATTGCTGGTACTTTGAATTTATTTATCTGACTTGTAATAAGTTTCAGATTATTCGATAAAAGTTTAGTTAAAAGCTATTAAGGGCATTCTGAGACAGTACCCCCCCCCCCCCGCTTTAAAAATATTCTATGATCTAGAACTGTCATAAAAGTATTAAAATTTTATTAATTAATTTCAAAAAATTAGCCCTGATTAAAAACTCCGATTGAAACCAATGAATTCCGATTGAAAGTGTATCGGATTTCAATCGGAGTCAATCGGAATTCAGCGGTTTCAATTGGAGTTTTTAATCAGGGAGAGCATTGATTGGAAAAAAGACAACGCAGTTACAATTTCGCCGAGATATAGATTTAAAAAAACAAATCAGTTATCAATTAGGAGTTAAACGCAAATTTGATAAATAAATTTTTTAAAACAATTTGACATTTCAAATTTCGTTTAATTCCTAATTGATATCAATTGTAAATAATTTTTTTAAAAATCAATGTCTTGGTAAAATTGTGACCGCGTCTCCCTTTTTTCAATTAATGCTTTAACTTCTTTTAAATTAATAATCAAATTTTGGATACGGTCATTAAAATTGAAAATCATTGAATATTTTTTAAAAAGTAGGGGGGGGGGGTCTGAAAATGGCTTGAAGCCTACAAGTAGTATTTGGATTGAAAATATTTATAACATACAAAAAAAACAGTCATTATTATTTGCCCTCGATAAAAAAAAATACGGACGTATCATAAAATAATAAACGTATATATTTTTAGTCGCAAAGTATCTTAAAAAACCTTTTCTAATGATTCGATACATATTGAATGAGTTTTGAGGTCAAAAAAAGTAACAAATAATTCGACTTTTTGATTGCTAAAACAACTATTTTATTTTATTTTTTATTATTTTCTTTTGTAATTCCCGTCAAAGACTCTCAAGTTCATAAGATCGATCTTTTCTTATTTTTTTTCCTATTTTCTTTTTTTTTGTTACTTTCGCTTTAGCAGTCAATTGCCGAGTTTGTTCATTAATTCTAAGAAAAAGGCTTAAGGCGATGGAACGAACAATAATGAGATGTTTGAATTCTGTTCAAGGTTTTCTCAACTATTACTTAACTTTTATTTATTTATTTCTTAATATTGTAAAAAACGCGGTTGTCAAAAGGTAACGGGCAATAAAATTACACTTTCCCTCTCTAAATAAATATTATTTTATTCAAAATATGAAAATAAATAGTCGTTATTTATACAAATTTGTGTTTTCACCGCAGCTTCAAAGAAAAATTTTCCTTAAAAGAAATTTTTTAAAATAAAACAAATAATATAAGACAGGAAAAATATATGTATATTTACTGTTGAAAAATTACTTATTCAAATATATACACAACTATTTTTTTTTTATTTATTTAAATAAAAAAAAAAGTAATGTTCAATTATTTATAAATTATTTGAATTTCAAAACCTGGAATAAGCTTATGAATAATTAATAAAATTTAAAAATATATACGTAAATTTATATATAGCTACAAAGTAATTAAATTATAATGAATTAAACAAACTATTTCCTGAGAATGACATATAATTAATAACGTGGTTAAAGATAGCTTAGTAACCGTTCTGTTGTGCTTTAAACATATTAAGATTATTCGCGTTTACTTTGAACTTTATGAGAAGTTGTTTTGGTTTTGCATAAAGTATGCAGAGCTCACAGATGGTAAACATCTATATAACTTTTAGCATACCAACTACTTCGATCTAAAGTGTTTAACTATATATAGATAGTGTGAAAAAATGCCCTATTTATTATATTTAAGTCAATCAAAACTTGTTGCAACGTCGATTTTATGAAATTACGTACTTTTGAGTGATGCTGACTTAAAAGTGTTTGAGAATTTCTCGGTTTTTGTAAAAAAAATTAGGAGTGGATTAATATGTTCTTCAAAATAAATTGGACATTATTCTAGAAGAAATAATTGAGCCGGGAAAAACAATGAAACCCACTAGAGAATATGCATATATATGTGCGCAAAATCTATATAACATATGAAAAACTACTGTGGAAAGTAACCCAAAACCATTAATGGAATCCGATAGCTGTTACTTTTGACAAAAGTAAAAAATTACTATTCCACAATTTAAATGTGCTATCGTTATTCAAAATTACTAAGAGTTTGTATCTTTTATTTGTGGAATAGTAATTTTTTACTCATGTCTGAAGTAAAAGCCATCGGAACCCATTAGTTACTTTCCCTATAGTAATTATGACTAAATTTTGATATCCCGTACGAAAAAAGTATATATCCGGGATATATACAGGTAAAATTGAATATATGTCTCATATATGCGACATATATTCAGATTTGCCCGAATATAGACGGATATATACTTTTTTCGTACGGGTATCTGTTTTTTTCCGTGATATATGTGAAATATTGTTTTTTTGCGCACACATATATTTATATATATTTGAGATGTATATATGTATACAATTACATATATGCCAACGTAGATATCGCTGCCTATATGGCAACATATATGTGAATCTATACGGAAAACTTATCGGACATATTTGTTTCTTCCGCACAAATATGTAATATATGTGACATATATGTGGCATATAATTCTCACATTCGACTGTACGTCATAAGCCTGGTCTAGGGGACGTAGGGGAAATTTTTTTTGGAATTTGAATCGACGACCCGTTATAAGCCTGTTTTATTTTATGTGATTTTAAATGTCATATTGACGTTTTGTTACATACGTCACTATCCCGATTCGTTATTTTTTCTGCGCAGAAAACCCGTAAAATTTACTATAAATTCAAATTTTACCAAAATTTATCATACGAAAACGTGAGATTTTTTTTTGGTAGAACGTAATTTTCTACAAAAATATTTTCCTTTAGGCATATTCGTAACTGACTTATAAAGTTTTAAAGATATAGGGGAGGGTGGGGCAGAGCGGCCCCCATGGGGCAGAGCGGCCCCCCTGAAATTTTGACCAAAAAAAAAATTTTTTTTTTTTCGACTAATTACTATAAATCCGATATGTTTGCGCATTTTTACCCCTACGCATGACATTTGGGGCAAAATGGACAAGATCAAAATTTTGAAAAAGTGATTTTTTCATATTTTTATCGTCAAATTAAAAAAAAATTATTATAATTCCACATTTCTAGCCCTACGCATAACACCTGGGGCAAAATGGACCAGCCGAAACTTCCGAAAAAATTATTTTTTCATATTTTTCGGCCGTTTCTTTATGTAAGAGGCAAATTTGGTCACTAAAAATTTATAAAAATTAAATTTTTTTTTTTAGTTGATAAATTTTTGAAATAAAGTAAAATTATAGAATTGATTTTTTTTTTATTAAATAACAATTAGTAATTAAGGTAATCGAGAGTGAACGATTTATTACACTTTAAAAAATTTTTCTTGAGTAATATAAAACCAAAAATAGTTGTCAAGAGTAAGAAATACATTCTTAATGATGAAAACAATTTAAAAAAAAAAAAACGAAAAAAAAAATTTTTTTTATCACTTTTTGAAGGGGGGCCGCTCTGCCCCACAAAAAAAAAAAAAAATTTTTCAGAATTTTGGCAAAATGTCCATAAATTCGTTCGAAATAGGACAAAAGTAAAGTGATCATATGGTTGAAAGCCACAAAAAATAATAATTGGCATAGGGGGGCCGCTCTGCCCCACCCTCCCCTAAAATTGCGATAAAGAAAACTGATATTGAAATTAAGAGCTTGTATTATAAATTTTTTACTCAAGTAAGAAATTGATTTTTTATTTTTTGACTCGAAAAATAAAAATTGTCATTTCTTTCAACCACCCTAATATATGAGTGATATTTAAACGAGCCACTTTAAAAAGTAGAGGTAGGAATTATTCAATCGTAACAAATAAAAATACGTAATCAATTTTTAACCGCGACCTTGTACTTTTGAACATTTGCCAAATTTTATAGACCATAAAGACATAAATTAATACGCTTGGATACGTTTATGAAAAGCTCTTTAATTTGAATATTTATTATTAAAATAACATAATTTTGAAACTCAAATTTTTTTTATCAGTTGATAATAAAAAAATAAGTTATTGATGTAAATTTTAGTTTTTTTCAAATTATTTGTTTATTGTAGAGGAAGGGGGGGGGGTGGGGTACTTAAGGAAATACTAAGTTTTTGTTTTTAATGATATTCGAAGTAAATAAAAAAAAATTTCAGTTGCCGTTAAAACTAAGAAATTTTCACTTTTGCGGGCAAAATGGGGTACTCCCTAAAAAAGGTGAAAAAAAAAAAATTTCTGCATATTAAATAAATTAAATTTTTTTGGAAATAATTTACATAAAAAAAAATTACATTTTACACAATTAGTGGATGCACAGGAAGAAAATTTTTTATTGGTTTTTATCATAAAAAAAAAAGCCATTAACATTTTTCGACTGACACTCGATTTTTGAAAAACTTTAGCAAAAAATATTCAAAATAATGCTCAATTATATTTACAAAAGTGATTTTGAAATTTTTAAAAAACATTTAATACATGAAATTTTGGGGGTACTCCGTTTTGCCCCCTCCCCTATGTAGAGATACATATGCTCGCGTTGTAAATATTTTGAAAATTAATAAACTAATTTGAAGATTTTTTTCCGGAATACGGGGATTCTACGGTTTCCGTGGCACCGCTAAATGACCACGAGTCCTTGTAAAACTCGACGAATTAAGACTTTCTTAAAGAATAAAATTTTTCGATATCTAGCTTAGTTTTTGAGAAACATGGATTTCGAGAAAAATGCGATTTTTTCAAAAAAGTGAAATATTTCACAGATTTTAATATCTTTATTTTTTTTGTATTTTTTGCCGGAAAGTGCGTTTAAAGATGAAAATTTCGAAAAAAAAAAACGTCTGAATTAGTCCGTTTTTGAAGAAGTTATGGCTGTTTGAAAAAAAAGTCTTATTTCCTCGAGTTCCACAAGAATTCGCGATCATTTGGTGGCGCCACGGAAACCGTAGACTTCCCCGGAATACAAATGTTTTATCAAAATTTTCTAATTTCAAATTGAAAATAAAATTTTTTGTTTCTTGAAATTCCGTATAATTAAAAATAAGTATCATTACTTTTATAACTAATTATCACTACACTGTAAAAAATCGGAAGTAATTGTGGATTTTAATTAAATACCGATTCACTCCGTCACTTGGAGTTCCGGAGTCTTAAAAAAATTTACTCTGAGTATGGAGTAAATACGGAGTTTGTTTTTCCAGCAGAGTGATTTTGGAGTAATTCTGCATTTTTTTAAAAATCCGTATTCACTTCGGAGTAAATTTGACTCCAAGGAGATTAAATGAGTACACAATCATTCGTCTGAATTTTCCCGCGTTCACTTCAAAAGTTTTTTACAGTGTAGTCAGTACTTTTAAAATGAAAAAAATTTAGCAATTTATTTTTTTTTAAATTATTGACATTTCATTAAATGTCATTTTTTTTTTTTAATTCAATTTTTTCCGCAATCTTGATAAATTTCTTCACTATACTGAAAATCAATTATTGTCTTTTCTCAAGACACGTCCACAATAATTAATAAAATAATTTGACATTTGACGGGAAAACTTAAGGATAAAAACATCATTTAAACTTTATTAATTTTACGGTACTATTATTATTATTATCAGTTTTTTTGCACACAATCCAACGGTTTGTTTATTTATTTTTATTTATATCCTTAATATAACAGATTTTTTTGACAATCATATCAACTGCCGCAAGCTTTATCTACTATATCAAATAACTTTTAAATCTCAAACAAAGTAAATACAAATAGATTAATTTTTTTTCCACTACTTTTGATATCATTATTATTATTTATCACAAAATATTTATTTATTTGATCAAATATTTGTGACAAATTTTTTTTATTATGAATGAAAAATTTTTCAAAACTGAATTTTATTTTATTTCGTAATTTATAATTTTTATAAAAAAAAGAGCAGATTAAAAGTAAATTATGATAGATAATAGAGAGATGGTATGAAGGCATAAGTGATTGAAATGCCGTCGAGACCTATTGAGATCTAATTCAGTTATCATTACGTTTTTATCCATTACTGAATACATGGAAAATTATAAAAGAAAATGAGATGAGTGGAATCAAGTTGATGAGATCCGAAAAGGCGATTATGTATTTCTATATTAAACTTTCGAATATATATAGATATATATAAAAGAATGAAACGAGAACGAATGAAAATATAGAGCACGTATAATTTTCAAATTATTACCAAGGATATTACTGGTTCATATATATTTTTTTTATCTTTTTAATTTTATTTTTTATGATACGGAAGAGAAATAAAAGAGAAATATCTATGAACTGTCATAGACCAGAAAACGTTTGTCTACTTTTCTGTAAACGATAATCCGGTGAATGAATTAGAAATTTTTTATGCCGATTAAAATTACTGTTTAATAAAAAAATTATATTATTTTTAAATATAGACTAATTATATTATTGTTTTTTTTCTTACAAAGCATTTTCAATGTGTATTAAAAAAAACATAAATTTCTTATGGGTAATTTTTATCAATTTTTTTATTACTAGTTTAGGTTCAAAAAATTTTTCTTTGAGATGAATTCAGAAACATAAAAATTTTCAGTATTTTGCATTCAAAAATTTTCTTGATATTTAAATAAAATTTTTTTTTACACAAAAGTTTTACTAAAAATTTCAAGTAAAAATTTGCTTGTAATTTTAGTAGTCAAAGATATTAATTTTAAAAAATTAAATTTTCCCGCGCTTTTAAAAAAAACTATTTTTAATATTTTGACAACTTTCTTTTTAGATTAGAGCCAAAAATAATACAAAATTTTCGTTACCCCAACAAATTGTTACCTCAGCCTACCAAGAATTTTATTTTTTTTCTTTTTTTTTTTTTTAATAAATTAATCAATTTGGTTTTTAAAAAATAATTTAAATAAATTAAATCTTCAACAATAGTATTATCAAATTGCTCCTACATCACGAGTGTATGATCCCCTACATTAAATAATGACTAAATCACTTCAATGAGATACAGAGATTTTAAGTGGCCACCAACCGGGTCAACACTAAAAAACATCCAAGAAAAACTCGTACGGAAGTTTAATTAAATTAACAACATTATATATAATTTATTTATTTACATGACTATTTTCTTTTATTACCCTTGAGGTTCCGTCATCATTAAAACCCACTTTTGTTTCATTTAAAATATTTAACTGTCCAAGGCCATAATAATAACAAAATTACCTCAATTTTTTCCGATCATAATCAGCACTAACTAATAGTAAGATTTTTGATCGTCTTATCTTCAGATGACAATCATCTAATGACCTGAATTATTTTAATCGCTCCCAAGATCCCCATAAAATAAATGAGAAAATCCTCAACTACTAATTAAACGTCTTAATTTTCAAAATTACTCGATTCTTATATTTATTTACGACATTATTAATTACTTTTATTTGACCTCATTCATTGAAATAAAATAAAAATAAAAAAAAAAGTGATAACAAATATAATTTAAATAGTTATTTAGAAATAACTAAAAATATATGAAGATTGAAATAGAAGTGACTGTTGTTTTGATGAAGAAAAATATAAATTGAATAGAAATGTCAGTAGCAATTGAACGAGTTGTCATACTCGAGTTTCTAGTATAAAACAATTTTATTATATATTTTTTTATTTTAAGTAAAAAAAAAATAATAATAATAAAAGAATACAAAAAACTATTTTTTAAAAAAGTAAAAAAAACTGAAATCCGCCTGACCCTGTAGGCCAGCCCCAAAACTTCCCGCTGTTTTCGAGCTCAGGGAGCTCGATTATTACTCGTAAAATTATGAGCTCCGAGCTCAAAAAACTGTTAGACCGGCAAAACACACATTTCACCTAAAAAAAATAATTTGTGTCCAACGATATCTTTGGAACGAATGAATCGATTCAAAAGTTCTTGGTAGCAATCGAAAAATCTCACCAAGACTTAGAACTGATTGTATTTTGAGGCGAATCGGACAAGTGGTTTATGAGTTATACGCAAAAAACTTGGAAAAAAAAAATTTTTTATTTTTAATTTTCGTATAATTTGTAAACTACATGACCGATCGACTCCGAAATCTAATCAATTTTAAGTCTTAATGAGCTCTTTCGATTGCCACCAAGAACGTTCAAATCGGTTGATTCATTCCAAAGATATCGTCGGACAAAAAAAGTTTACACACACTAGGGATGGGCGATATTGAATAAAACATCGATATCGTAACATCGATAGTTTTAATTTTTTATTATTGAGTATCGATATATCTTGTCCAAAAAATATCGATATTTTAGAAAAATAACATCGATAGTTGAAATATCGACAGATATCTCCCATTCCTAATTGAAAAAAAACATCGATATTTTTAATTTTTTTATTATCGAGTATCGATGTATCGTATCCAAAAAATATCGATAGATAACATCGATAATTCAGAAAAAAAGCATCGATAGTTGAAATATCGATAGATATCGCCCATCCCTAACACACACACACACACATATACACACACGGACGTCAACCCGGAAATAGTTAGAATAGCTTCCTAAGACCTCAAAACATCGAGATCTGATGAAAACTCGATTTTCGAAAATCGGACCGAAGCCAATAACTTCCTTTTTTTTTAAAATTTTAAATTTTTATAGCGGGAAGTTTAAAATAAACAGAATATCAGCACAGAAAATTATTAATTGATTTTTACCTGAGCAATAAAATTTTAAGAGTTTCCTAAAGTGTATTAGCGAAGAATAAATTTTTTTTTATTAATTTAAAAAATTTGGTCAAAATTTTTGAGTCGTTTCACTACTCAGGATGGTCAACTTGCCCCGTTTACTTGTAAAGCTTATGAATAAAAATTATGGACTAAAAATAATAATAATAATAATTTATGTTGAAATATTGATGAAATATATTCTCGGACAAAAAAAGTTTACACATACACACACATACGGACGTCTATCCGGAAATAGTCAGAATAGCTTCCTAGGACCTCAAAACGTCGACATCTGATGAAAACTCGATTTTCCAAAATCGAACCGAAACCCATAACTTCTCTTTTTTTGAAAATTTTCAATTTTCATAGCGGGAAGTTAAAAATATTTCTCTCATGAAAAATTATTATTTTTTTTACTCTACTTCTAAGTTTTTTATCTCACTGACAGTTATCAGTTTTGCTAATGTTTTTTTTTTTTTTTTTTTTTTTTGAGTAATAATTGCCTAGGCGTATTTTACCACTGATGTGATATTAAATAATGAATATTACCGAAGATAAAAAATGATAGCGGAAATCGAGAGATATAAGGAATGGAAAAAAAAAAAAATTAATAGCTTGGAATAGAAAAAGTGAAAATGGATAAGAAGGGAGTTAGATGTTGATGGCTGTTATTATGTAGGCTAGTTGGTAGATGGTATAGTAGTCGTTAGTAAATAGTAATAATTTAAACCAACGAATACGCGTATCAGATGATTGTGGGGGCCTGATAGATCGGCGTTCCGAGTCCGCGCGGTGTGAGCGCCGCGACGCGCGATCCTACAACGTCTAGTATCGCATTGACGCGCGTGCTGTTTCCTTCGTCACCGATCTCTTCGTATTCGTATTTCACTATTACTTGTGTTATTTAATATCAGTGTTTTACTATCGTGAATATTTTTTTATTTTTTTTTTTTATTAATAAGTTTTTTTTTAAACCAAAAATTTATTAGTTACTATTTTTTTTTTTTTTTTTTTTTTACGTACGTTGTGTTGATAAAATTTCGGTGAGTAATTTTTTTTATTACAATTAAAAAAAATTTATTAGGATAATTAAATAAAAATGAATTTTTTTTTTAAGTGAAAAAAAAATTAGTAGTTACTTTTTATTTTTTTTTTTAAATAAAAATGGAAGGAAAAAATATGTGAAAAATTTATACAGTATAATTGCATTTAACGGTATTTGGGTTAAGCATTAAAGCGTGATGGTACAATTATATGCTGGCTTTTGTGGTAATCATGTTTTAATTGATCAGCCAAGAATTATCGTCTGACCACGTAGAGTTCTGACCACTTGTACGCTGGATATAACTTTTACATATATATATAACTTTATATTTTTTTGAAATTTTATTTAAACTTTTTTTTTTAAGTTTCAAAGTTCGTATTTTTTATAAGTGAGTAATGCAGCCTATAACTGGGGATAGGTAGAGAATAGTGAGGCTGCTTTTCCTCATCATTTACCTTCGCTGCTCCTGTATTATTTTTTCTCCCTGTATACAGGAGTGTAAAGTACAAGTATAAGTGGATCGTACAAGGGATTGAGAGAAAGGAATAATTTTTCTTTTATTTCGTTAATCTATAAATTGAAATCTACCCCACAGGTCCTCGACAGTTGAATAAAATTGATTAACCCTCTGATTTAAAATTTTTTTTTTTTTTTTCAAACAATTATTATTAATGTTCTGGTGAAATTTTATTAAATTGTGAGATTGATATGAGATTCGATAAGTAATATTTATATTAAGTGCTTTGTAATAAAATTTTAGGCTCTAGATTCAGAGATTGCATAAATTTGTCCGAGTAAATATTTTGATATGGAAAAAAAAATATTTATACTGCGGTTTATTTACTTGAAAACTTTTTTTCATTAAATTGGGTAATAAAAAATTTTAATTAATAAATTATAGGTTAAAGACCGGGAATAAAAATTCTAATTTCGGAAATGAAAGACCTGAAAAATAGTGAGGGTCTTTTTTGAGGATTTTAGTTTACAGTTTAGTAATTTTTATTTATTCCACGTTTACTGAGACATTTCTAATTCCTACTGTAATAACAAAACTTTATATATAGTAAATGAAAAGAGGATTTAAAATTAAAAGATCTGTTGCATTAATAATAGGAGAAGGGCAAGCGAAACGGAACCACTGAGGAAATAATCGGTTTTCATGATTTAAAATACGGTAGATATTTTTTTTGACTTACATTTGAAGCAATAAAAAAAATTCCTAGTTACCATAGAATAATTTTTTCCCGGGCGGGACGAACCTCCCCCTTGAAAAAGTAGATACAAGACATACAATTTTTTATATCTAATTTAAGTAGAAAAAAATTTCGCATGTAATTAGTAAATAAAGATGCCGAAAAAGAAGTAATGAATGCACGTAGACTTGGTACCAAAGTTGTAATAAGTGGGACTATGATACGTGTGCAAATGTTTATGATTAGATCAAATTAATCAGTGATTACTAAATTCTATTTAGATTTTTTGCTTAATATTCCCTTTAATATTATTATTATTATTATTGAATTATCGCGATTTATTCCAATAGACTTTCATGTCATAAAAATTCGGGTCAATTATGAAAATGTCTTTTGACACTTTAACTATACCACTGCCCGTGTAAAAAAAATTCGTTCCAAAAAGATTCAAAAAAAGCTCCGCCATGTGGAACTTTTAAAAATGAGACAGATTAGAATTTCAGATGGAACTTTTTTGGAATGTTAATAATTTTGATGGTAAAAAAAAAGTTTTTATGAGAAAATTTAGAGTAAAAAAACGATGTTCTTGGACCTTTTTTGAATTTTTTTTTAGTTCTATAAAAAATTCAAAGTAGTGATTTTTGATCTATTTTGGCATGTTTCCAGAACGTCTTTAGTCTACAAAAAATTCAAAAGTAGTGATTTTTGAACGCTTTGGAATGTCTTTTTTAGTCCATGAAAAAGTCCAAAGTGGTGCTAAATTTGCTCATAAAAACTTTTTTTTTACCATCAAAATTACTAACGTTCCAAAAAAGTTCCATTCGAAGTTCTAATCTGTTTCATGTTTAGAAGTTTCACATGCGGAACTTTTTTTGAATCTTTTTGGAACGAATTTTTTTTCCACGGATGAGGTTTTTGGTTTTATTTAATAATTAAAGTGATTGTTATTTACAATAAATAACTTGACAGAGTAGAGTAGTGTTAGAATGACGATGGCCGATAATAGTAAAATCGTAAATACAATCAGAAGTGGTCTGACGGGCGATTAAAATTATTGTACAACGAATGCGTAACTCACCGCGGCGATTAATTAATTATAACAATATATACAGCTTAGAAGTACATCTGATAATAAATCCACATATTACATTTTTTATAGTTTTGTTATTGACTGCAATAAATAAATAAATAAATAAACAAGTGGAATCACTCGAATTGCTAATAAATTTTTCGTAAATTTATGTTTTTTTTTACTTTTAGTTTTAAAATTGATAAATTCAAATGAACAATTTATTACACGTACTATCGTCTTTTTACTTTATAAATATTGAGCTTGTCACCATTTATTTTTTATCTGAGGTATTTTTTATCTTTTATTTAATAGGGACAAAAATATTTTTTTTTTCAAGCTAATATATTTTATTACCCAGTTAATAATTGTGATTTATTATTGATAATATATATATTTATATTAACATATTCTTGATAGAGAGAAAAAATAAATATTTTTTATTTTTCACTGTGAATAGACCGCATAAATATGACATTCTCATGCTGATTCGCCATTTGAGATAATAAATTTAATATCTTGATAAATATTAAACTTTACAATAATCGCTAAAAAATACTTAAGTGATTTTTTTTTATTTAAAAGAAAAAGATAAAGAAATATTTATGATTTTGTAGTAAAAAATTTTTTTTTCTCTGGGTGAAAAAAAAAAGTTTTTATTTTTAAATTCTATAAAAAGAATAATAAAACAATACAGTACTTTATCAGTCGCATCACTTGAACAGAGTTATTGTGACAAAAATATACGGGATTTAAATTTGTATGCATCGATAATTAAAAAAAAAATATATGAGTATTTGATCTTTATTGTATTTTTTTTTATTTCCAATCAAATGGTTGAGTTGTTTAGATAATTTTCAAAGCGTGACATCCGATGTGTAGGTGTCAGAGAATCACGCTGATAATATGCGATATGACATATATCACACATGTATATATAAACACCAGATATAGAATATTGTGGAATATATCGGTGGTATATCTATTGTTGTGCATTACTATTACTATTTTGTGGTATTCGCGTTATTTCCTCGTAGCAAAGTTATTATTGTTTCCTCAAGAGATTTAATGTCAATTTGACGTAGCTCGTTACGCTGTTCGTACATTCGTTTGACCGTTGGTTCGCTGGTTAGTCGGCTCTCATGGAATTTACTCGGCATCATTTTAGCTGTAATAATCGCACGTCGATACTACGGTATACACACTATTTGATTTCGATAGATTCATTATTCTTGTTAGACAGGAAATGGCCGCGGGCAATTTCCGTTGCCTTATATATTGAACTTTCGTCAAACAATCCCTTTACCAACTCACTTTTTTTTTACTTTTACCCAACTTTTTATAAATTATCTTTTAGATCAATGAAGTATTTTTTTTTATTGCGAGTCGGAGTCAATATTTAAATGTGCACGTGTTATGTCAAAGTATTTTTGAGGTGTAGTATTTAATGATAAATTTATTTAAATGTTTCTTTATAAATTTAGGGGACGGGGGGGGGGGGATATCAATCACTTTTGTAAATGTAATTGAGCATTATTTTGAATTTTTTTTTCTTCCTACGCATCTAATCGAGCATGAAAAAAATATATGTTACAGATATAAATATATATGTGACAATACATGAAATCTTATATAGAACTATATATTGATTTTGGCCGATTTTATTATATTTCTATATATGTTTTCTCTTATATGATTTCATATATTTCCGTATAACTTCAATATATTATTTATATATTTGAAAACATATAGTTTTAATATATTTAAAAATAAATGTTATTTAGATATGGAATCAAATAAGAAAACATATATAATTCATCATTATATGGCACGATATATGTACCATGTGTTTAACTTTATAAATTTTTGTATATTTTTTGATATATAGAACCATATAAGTCTCCCCATATATGTGAGAATAAATAAAATCTATTCTTTTCTGTCTTCCTCTCTCTGTTACAAGATTCAAACATTGTGTTCAGAATTGTGTGCTAGCTTACAAATTTACATATATAATTATCAATATATGTAATACATATATGTGCTAACTTATAAGTTTACATATATAATTATAAATATATATAATACATGAATTAACTTATAAACTTACGTATATAATTAATTATATTAAAACTTACTATATTATATATAAGAAAATATATATCGTTTTTTGTCACTTATATGGTCCCATATTGATTATATATTTTCCCATATATATTTATCATATATGGTATTTTCATGCGGGATAATTATGTAAAATATAATTTTTCTTTATGCAAATTACTTACAACAAAATTTAATTTAATATCCAGAATGTTTTTTTCACCTTTTTTAGAAGGTACCCATTTTACCCACAAAAATAAAATTTTTTCTATTCCCTGATTAAACAACAGAATTCGATCGAATTAAACAGAATTAAATTTTTAATTCTATTTAATTCAGATAAATTCTGTTAATTCGGTACCTAATTTAAAAATGAATTCTGTCTAATTCGGCAAAAAAACCAGAATTTGTCCAAATTAAAACGAATTTGAATAATTCTATTCGGTTTAAATCTGATTAATTCGAAAATAATTCTCCAATTTCTGGTTCTGAATCCGAATTAAAACGAATTTGAAATTTTTAAATCGGTTTTATTCTGTTTAATTCAAATTCAAATTTTCAATTCAGTTGAATTCTATTTTGCAGCATTCGACAGAATATAACAGAATTAAAATTTTTAATTCGGTCGAATTCAGTTGTTTAATCGGGGTTTACTTTGAATATCATAAAAAAAATTTAACGTGTTTAAGTCTTTGAAAACTTAGTACTCCCTTCCGTACCCCATTTTGCCGACTCCCCTTCCTATAGATAAAGAAATTTTTTAATTTCACTTCCGCGATATTTTTAGCTGGCGCATAATTTAAAAAAAAATGTTATACATAAATTGAATAAGTAGGAATTACATAACGGAAGGTATTTGAATAAAATATTGACTACGTTCAAATATTGACGAGCTTCATATATATTTACAAAAAAGTTTGTCTGCACTGAACTGCATTTACTTAAATTATATTTATATTTAACTTTTTTATAAATAAATAGTAAGCAGTTAAATTCACGTGATTATTTAATTAATTAATAATTTTAATAACTCATTGATAATATTTCATTAGCATTCGAAGTGAATTAAAAATATCCGAATTTAAAAAAATTTTAAAAAATATAAAATTTTATTATATAGATATCGATTTAAAAATCTATTTATTTTAATTAATTAAACAAAACTTGTTTATAATTTAAAATAAATAACAAACGATAGTTGAATACCGGAAGTTGATTTATTTGAATGCCCAACTGAATTAAAATACCATTTTAAGACTTCGTAGTGTCTAATTAAAATTTTATTTAAAAATCTATATTTTATTTGACGTAAAAATTTAAAATTTAAATTACCCGCCATTGGGTATATTTAAATATTTAAACAATAAATTTTCTGGTCAAAGGGCATTTAAAATTAAAACAATACTGGTTTACAACAAAAGCTCTAAAGCCGATTTGTTTTTATGCTCGTATTTTTATATTTTTATTTTTTAACCCAATATAAAAAAGAATTGAAGTAATAGTCTAAAAAAAGTAAAGAAAGTGAGAAAAAGGGACCGGTGATGGGAATGGTGATGGAACGTATAACAATCCGGAGGGAAATTTTTCTATCTTCTTTCGACATTCACCGAAGCACTGGAATCCCAGATAAAAAAGAAAAGAGAAAAGAGAAAAGAGAAAATGACTTAGTTTTTTTTTTTATTTATTATTGAGAAATAGCTAAGGTCTTTGCGTTTGACCTGACATAAAAATCAAACATTATTTTTTTTTTTTACTTTATTCTCTACTCCTTTCTACCCACGACAAAATATAAAATGCATCAACAAATTGTTATTGTTCCGATCATGTTTTATGTAGTGAGTTCAGAGTTACTATATATTGTTATTCTGTACACCAATACAATACAAGCAAATGTTATTTTTGAGCGTAATAAGATTTTAACATGCTAAAGAAGTATGTAAAAACCTAAAAATAACATCCATGTACGACTTGCATCTCAGACACGAGTAAAAAAAAATTTGCTGTAATTCAATTAGAAATCCAATTATTAAAATTTTTTTTTAATTTAACAATACACTAAAAATTTGGGGAGTGAACGCGGATTAAATCCGGAGTGAAAACGGAACAGATGATTTTTAATTTATTTATTTAAATTCTTTCGGAGTAAAGTTCACTCCGCAGAGGATTTTATTTTAATATTAAAATTCCAGATTTAAGTTGATGCGGATTGAAATAAAATCTACAGCATTTCGAAATATGATGCTACCGAGGGCAGATATTGAATAATTTATTATCTTTTGAACAAAAGAATTAAATACTGATGGAAAAAATGATTAACGCTTAATTTTAGCGCCACGTGTAAAAAAAATTCGTTTTAAAAATTTTCAAAAAACGTTTATGACAGCGAACTTCCGAAATTGAGATAATTTTGAACTTTGAAAAAATTATAAAGTGAACAATTTTTAACTGGTGTAGGATTTTCCTGCGCGTATTTTTTTTTCTATTTTTTGAGCAAAAATAATTTGATTTGACAATTTTTTGGATTTGAAGAAGAAATTATGAACATTTACGACTCTTACTTGAATTATTCAGGTATGAGGCAAAAGTAACTAAAAATAATTTGAAAATACGAACATTTTTTTATTATTAGTAGAACTTTTTGACTGGTCAGTTTTTTTTCACTTTGAATACTAGTTCAAAAATAGTCTAAAAAATGAATAATTCAAACTAATCCTGAACTTTTTATGAACTCACAAAATTGTCAATTCAAATCATTTTTGCTTAAAAAATTTCAAAAAAAATAGATACTTGCAAGAAAAGTCTACATTAGTTAAGAATTTTTTACACTTTTAATTATTTTAAAATTCAAAAAACGTTCAACTCAAAGTTCAGAATTATCTCAATTTTGGAAGATTAACACAGAGAGAAAAGAATAGTTCTAATTCCTATGTAGAATGGTAACCGTTACTATGTTACATAGTAACGAGGATTTTTTAGCGTCGAGAGTCACGGGGCAGAGTAATCCCCCCATTCTACATGGCAACGTTGGCTATGCTATCATAGGAATGATTACCATTCTACATTGACGAGAGAACTATGCAAATGGACATGACTACAATGTTACCTAGCAACATTTACGATCTTTCATTTATTTTATATTTAGTAAATAAGGTCGTGGCAAAATAAATAATTTGAGTTACTTTAAATATATGTAGAAATTGAATTAATCTATTGAAATAATTAAAATATTGTTCATAATGAAATATCATTTTTTGATAAAAGATAAAGAATAATTTTAAAAATTCGAATATTTAGTAAAAAACTTTTTATTTACTTGGTTTGTTTACTTCGTTGTTTTATATATATTTATTAAACTGTAATGACAGCTATTCAAGTACGGGACTGAGTAGCATTTTACATAGCCCTGATTCCCATGCTAGATAGCGATTTTTACCATTTTACTTGTTTCAATGTAACATAGTAATCATTACCAGAAAAATAGCAATGAATCCTATTCTCCATATCATTATTTACCATTTTACAAAAACTGAGTTTGGTTACTATGTAGAATGGTAACCATTACAATTTTTTTCTCTCCATGTAAGTCATCTAAACTACTTACTGTTTAATTAAAACGACTTTTTTACGAAAAAGAAAAGAAGACAAATTTTCTATGACTCTACCAACATCTGTGTGTCTTATTTATATAAAAAAAATTGTCTTATCCTTTTAAAAAACATCTTAAAGTTGTCTCTGAGCTACTTGGGGCTCCAGAATCTTGACAGAACAATTAGAAATTTGTGTCATGAAAAACAACATCTGCTAAAAAGACTTGAAACAAGTGTGAGAAAATTCTGATCATCTTTCGAATGTTTAATTTTTATTTAATGTTCAACTTAATTTTTTTTAAGTAACCAACAGTAATTATTTGGTAGATTCGTGTCCGAACTCTATTTACCTCCGACCAAAATTTGAATTATATTGAACATAAAAAAAAATCTATTATGTTACAATAATTACTGATGTTATTTTTAATCTTTTTCTTTTTTCGCGGTTATATTTTATATTAATTTTGAAAATATAATAAAATAAAAATTGTCTTATATATTTATTAAACTGTAATGACAGCTATTCAAGCATGGGACTAAGTAGCATTCTACATAGTCCTGATTCTCATGCTAGATAGCAATTTTTACCATTTTACTTGTTTCAATATAACACAGTAATCATTACCAGAAAAATAGCAATGAATCCTATTCTACATATCATTATTTACCATTTTACAAAAACTGAGTCTGGTTACGATGTAGAATGGTAATAATTACTATTCTTTTCTCTCCATGAAGAGCCTTGTTTTACACGAATAAATTTTACTTTTGAAAAATGAAATAAAATTTATAATAGCAGGTGATTGATAGTTAAAATCCACTGAAATGTCAGTTTAATTTACATAGAAAATGTTGAATTGCGATCGTTAGCGTTACAAAAATAAACGTGCGACACAGTTTGGTCATATTATATATAATTTCAGTAAACGAGAGAATGGGTTTCGTTAATTGATTACTGAGTTGTGAAGAGCAACATATGTAAATATATTTATTCATATATATATTATAAATAGATGACAATAATAATTGTTATGGTTGCGTTGTACATTTGACATGATAATTATTTTAATTAATATCTTATTTATTTGGCATTTAATTTATTAATCAATAATAGATAGCATAGGTAATAATTAAGAGATAACGCAGATTAGGCACTTTGTGAAAATTAATGTTAGTTATTCGTGATTAAATTGTTTTAATTGAGAGGTTTAATACCAACGCATTGAAAATAAAATAACTGTTACATTACAGTTTAATTTATATTATTAAGAGCGTAAGGAAAATTAAACCAACGTATCTATGTGATAAATTTAATTAAAATATCAAAATTTTGTTCATTAGAAAGATAAGTTTTTTTTTTCCTTGTCTTAACTCTTTTCCAATTATTTTTAACGGGCAATTATTTTTAAGCCTCCGAAGCTTTTGATTATTAATTTGACAAGAAATATCTATAATAAAAATCGATAAAAATTTTTCTGCACGTGATAATATTAAGCCGTATACGAAATTTTTAAATAGTAAAAGTATCAACTATTTTATAAATAATTTATTAATTAATAAGTAACTCATTACGTCACTGCCAAAGTTATAATTACAGATTTAATTAAAAAATAAATTTTAAATTAAATTTTATGTTTAATAATGACATTGATTTTTAAGAAATCAACAATCATGATAAAAATTGTTAATTATTTATTTTATTAATTATTATTAAATCGTTAAATATTGATATTTATAAACGTGGGCGTCATCGTAATATTGCTTATTTTGTTTTGAAATTTATAATTAAAAAAGTTTAAGTTACCTCATTTTATTTTATAATTATTGAAGTTAGATACAAAAAGTTTTTTGCTGTTCTTGACTTCTTTTCTCATTTTTCAATTTAAAAAAAAAAATCTGAAAACCGCCTGACCCTGCGGGTCAACCCTAAAACTTCCCGCTCAGGGAGCTCAAAAACATGATTACTTGTAAATTTCTGAGCTCTCCGAGCTCAAAAAACTATTAAACCGACAAATCACACATTTCACTGATAAAAAATAATTTTTGTCCGTCGATATCTTTGGAACGAATGAACCGATTCAAGCGTTCTTGGTGGCAATCGAAAAAGCTCACCAAGACTTAAAACTGAGTACATTTTAGGCGAATCGGGCAAGTGGTTGATGAGTTATACGCAAAAAACTTAAAAAAACAAACTTTTTAATTTATGTTTTTGGTATAACTTGTAAATTACATGACCGATCGACTCCGAAATCTAATAAATTTTAAGTCTTGGTGAGCCTTTCTGATTGCCACCAAGAATTTTCAAATCGGTTGATTCATTCCAAAAATATCGTCGGACAAAAAAAGTTCACATACACACACATACACATGGACGTCCATCCGAAAGTAGTCAAAATAGCTTCCTAAACGGTAAGAAATGCATGGCGTTCAACACCATGCTGGTATGGTCTCAAGACAGATATTAAAATAGTACGTGAAGTATTCCAAGACAGTATTGTAACGAGTCCCAGAAGTATGGCGTTACTTACTATACTATATAGTACTGGAGCTATTGTATTGCCACACGTATGCATAGCAGGCATGGCGAAACAGCATGGCCCTGAGACCCGTACTACAATGCCGAGGGCACAATGCTACTAGTTTTTTCCGCCATAATTTCTGGCGTGTCAACCAATGTATACTATCGTATTACCAACAAAACTATATCGATGTCGTTAGACTAGGTTTATCGGCCAGAAGCATTGTGGATACGGTAACGCAGTATGGGCCTGACGGCCATACTGACATTGCGACGTCCGCGACAACTATTGCCAATGTTACTATTCCCGCAATGGTTGAATCATCTATGCATAAAATTTTATAACCTATAAAAATCTTCGATACCATACAGTATGGCGTTCGAGCCCATACTGGCATAGTGATATCCGCAAAATATTTCTTACCTTGTAGGACCTCAAAATGTCGACTTCTGATGAAAACTCGATTTTCGAAAATCGGACCGAAACCAATAACTTCCCTTTTTTTTTTCAAATTTTCAATTTTCATAGCGGGAAGTTTAAAAAAAACAGAATATCAGCACACAAAATTATTAATTGATTTTTACCTGAGCAATAAAATTTCAAGAGCTTCCTAAAGTGTTTTAGGGAAGAATAAATTTTTTTTATTAATTTAAAAAATTTGGTCAAATTTTTGAGTCGTTCCACTACTCAGGATGGTCAACTTGCCCCGTTTACTTGTAAAGCTCATGAATGAAAACTATGGACTAAAAATAACAATAGTAATTTATATTGAAAGTATTGAAGAAATCATAGATATATTAATTAATTATTTTCTATAAATAAATTGACTAATTAAAATTTTTTATTGTTGACACTTAAAGTGCTTCTGTACAACCAAATAATAGTAATAATTAATTTTAATTAAATCCATAGATTTAATTTTGCCTGGTCTTAAATTACACAAGAACAATAACTGCTCTTTAACTAGGCTTCAAACGTAAATTAAACATTTAATGAAACTCTATGCCGCTGGGATTTCATCTTACATAACAAAACATCAATTTTATTTATTATTTCAGTTTATATATACTCGGATATAAATAAACTGCAACAGCTTTTATCTTTAGTACTTTCAATGATATTAATTTTATACAACTGTAAGTGATTAGTGACAATAATAAATTTTTTACTTCTCTTACTGCTCCCAATTTATGGGAAAAAAAGAAAAAAAACGGAAAAAACAATTAATGATAAAAGAATATTTATCGCCATAAATGTTTTAGTTAAATGGTGAATTTATGTCGCGTAAATTATCACTAGTTTTGTCGTGTGTAAAACAGTAAAGTTAATCTAGTTTGTTTGGGAAGAAAAAAAGTTTTAAGTCGTTAAATAAAAGTTATAAAAAAAAAAAAAATAATAAATGTTAATGCCGAGTGAAGAGTAAAGAGCAAACACGAGTAGAGTGAATGCAAGTTGAGCGAGAGAGAAAGTCATAGAAATTAAAAACAACAACAATAATAAAGAGGTTAAAGTATCCTCTTTATCTTCTCTATTTCATACACGTATACACACATATTATCATAAAAACAAAATTATATTTATGCAAGTTATGCAGTTTATTTCCCTATAGAGTCGGGTTTAAATATTAAATCCTATTATGGGATAACTTTAACAATTTAAGTACAGGCTTCTACAAGACACTCAACTATTGAAAAAAAATTAATATTGTTTTTCTTTTTTTTTTTTTATAGACGATTTAGTTTAAAAATCATTTTTACTAATGAAAGTATTGCGCTAATTGATTAGAGTAGAAATTTAAAAATAATAATTAAAAAAAGTCAATACTCGGATAAAAAAAAACGAGCAACCTGCAGTCACTACATGACTGCCCAAATATCACTACTAAATTTATAAAATACGCAGAAAAAAAGGATATCTTGCCACAAAAAATTTTAATTTGCACCAAGAAATTTTATGCATTATCAATTAAATACAAAAATTGTCTCGGGGCGAGAAAAGATTTTTTTTGGTCAAGAAATAATTCCTTGCACCGAGTAATTTTTTCTAGTTCTAAATAAATTTTTGTTTTCAATTCACAATGCAAAAAATTTATTGGGGTAAGTAAAAATTTTCTTTAGGCGAGTAAAGATTTTTTGTGTCAATGAATCCATTTTTTTTCTATCCACACTTCTTTGGCTTTGAGAAGCTTCCTAAAACCAAAAGGGAGTATAAAAATCTGTCATTTTGGAATAAGTAACGCGATACAAATAATATAGGTATATATTTAGTGACATTCAGTCATATTTAGTGACAGAATAATTAAAGTATTAATTTATTTAAAGAAAATAAATACGATCATCTTTTTTCCCGCGTAATTTAAATGTAGTTCGAATGATATAGATAAATCTATTTATCTCAATACTTGGCAATTAAAAAGAGTTTAAACTATGAAAAGACACAAATTCAAATCAAGACCTATCTAATGATACCAATTTCAATAACATTAACTAATTCTATCATATAGATATGGCGGGAACAAAATTTTCCTTATTCTCTTAATAATATATAATAGATAACTTGACTTATATTTTGACTTTTTTGACTTGATTTTGACTGCTATAATTTTTTTAACTTCAAAATGACTTTTTTAACTCAAAAATTTAAGTAAACTAAATTAAATCCAAGACGTGACTTTAATTTGACTTGGTCGGCCTAAGCCGGTACTAAGTAAGACAATTTAATCAAAAGCAAACAAAACCAAATGTGTTTTCATTTCTTAAAATGTGTTTTCGTTTATTTAACAAAGAACTTAAATTTTACTTATTTTTGTCTTGCTAGATTTCCTTTAGTTTCAATTTTAAAAATCGCGCCAAAATCAAATTATTTTTTTCACCTGGGTATCCTTAAAAAGAAGTTTTTCTTTCGGTATTAAAAATGGTTACAATTCTTAAATGAAAAATTCCTAATACACTGCCAGAAATCGGGAGTGAATTCGGAGTGATTATGGATTTTATTTCAATCTGAATTCACTCCGCCACAGAGTTCCGGTCTTAGAAAAAATCACGTATACTGAGTAAATAGTGATTTTTTTTCAGCAGTGATTTCGGAGTGATCCAGATTTTATTTAAGTCCACATTCACTCCAATCCGGAGTTTTAATATTAAAACAAACTTTTCTTCGGAGTTAATTTCACTCCGATTAAATAAATCCGCAGTCATCCGCTCCGTATTCACTCCAGATTTAATCCGCGTTCACTCCGCAAATTTTCTAGTGTAACATTATCTTAAAAAAAATCCTATACAAAATTTATTAAATCGTGTATCTTGTAGATAAACTTTTTTAAAAATTACTAATAACTCAAATTTACATTTAAAATATAAGTAAATATTTATGACACACCGGATACATTGTATCCCAAAAAAGTAAATATAAAAAAAAAATTCAAAAGTTAACCAGCAATAAATTCAAGTCAGACGGGATAAACATTAAGGGTGTATCAGAATATCCTGAGGGCATGAGAAAACGACTGCGCCGAGTGTAATCGAGAGTGACAGGGTGTGGAAGTATATATATATATATATATATATATAGATAGATAAATTGGGTGTTGTGTGAACGGTGTAAGTTGTATAGTAGAAAGAAGTAAGAGATGAAACTTACGGAAGTTTGATGTACGTATATATGGGTATGGAAGTGCCGCATGTGGCATTAAGTCTGCAATCCAACTGAAATAAGTCCATGTATATATGTATGTATTATTTATAAAGCGGATGGTAGTGGATAACGATAAATCTTGGTATCACGTAAAACTTCTATTCACCTTCTCACAGCTATTTGTGTGTTATGTTGTAATATATTGTACTGTGAATAGAACTTAAATTCGCCTTGGGATATTATATCTCGCGTTATATGCAATTGCAACATTGTACTGGCTTTTAGATCTCATATTCGTAGTGTTGCTTTGCTTGTCCAACTTTATTTAATCGATTGCATGTCGAGTTTTGGTGATAAATACCAGAAGGTTCAAATCGGAAATTTGATCGCTGACAAGGATATAAATGTAATGTACTTTGAAGTATTCGATATTGCTGGTTAGTAGTGAGTGTAAATGAGATTGTTGGCTGATTTGTGGATTTGTTTTATTACTTTTGACGGTTCATTTTGCTGCCGAGTCCTGTATATATTCATAATCGATAACTCTGTTATTTTCCCACTATTTTTAGCCGTAAGTGCATTCAAAAATATTCAAGATGTAAATTGGGTTACAATCATTCTACTGAGATGATAAGAGATTCATTTTTAAAGCTTACATTTTGTAGGAGTATTTGACCCAGTAGTTTAAATTGTGGAATCAGATATTGAGGATCTTTATGCGGTTTCTTTTACTGGGTTTAGTTATGATAATTTTAAGTGGAAACTCCGAAATGGGTTTCGATATCATTTATTAAAGTGGAGAAGTATTTAATTTGTGGAGAAAAAAAAACTAATTGAAGGTCAGTTACGATAATGGACTGGGAAATTTTTTTAAGATAAATATCAAAAATTGAAAGGTTACTAAATTTCAGCTTTTAGTCTACACTGAAAGAAAATTATGGGAAGTTTTGTTATGCATTATGGGAATAGTTCCCATAATGATATGAGAATTGTACCCATACTACTATAAGGATGGTTCCCATATATTATGGGAACCATCTTTGTAATAGTATGGGTACAATTCCTATGCCATTATGGGAACCATTCCCATAATGGTATGAGAATAGTTCCTATACCAATATGGGAACCAATTCCATAATATTATCGGAACAATTCCAATATCATTATGGGAACCATTCCCATAATGGTATGGGAACTGTTCCCATACTATTATGAGAACTATTCCCATAATGGTATAGGAACTATTCCTTTACCATTATGGGAACCATTCCTATAATATTATAGGAATAGTTCTCATACTATTATAGGAACCATTCCTATAATGGTATGGGAATGGTTCCTATAATTTATGGGAAACATTCCTATAATTTATGGGAAACATTCCTATAATTATAGGAACTGTTCCCATAATTTATGGTCGTAATTCCTATGATGGTATAGGAAAAAATTTCACAAAATTATGGGAACATTTTCCATAATTTTCTTTCCGTGTATAGACTACACAGTTAGAAATTTTGTGTTAAATTCAACATAAATCGTCTGTTGCGAACGGTCTACACAAATTTTTGTGTTAATTCAACACATTGCGTTTGTGTTGATCTTTAACACAAATTTTATGTTAAATAAAATTGAACTCATAAAATCTGTTCTTTTGACAGAAAATTTGTGTACATTTAACAGAACGTTTGTGTAAATTTAACACATTTTTCCTGTTAAAATCAACTAATAAATATAAGCACATAACCTAACCAACTCAAGTATACTGATCTACCCTTAGTAGAACTTATGTCAACTTAGCGAACAATTGAACCGGGTCAAAAAGATATGAAAGTTATCTAAATATAATTTTAAAATGTATATATTTAATTGTAAATAAATTATAATCCAAATTTCCCTGCAGACAATGCTGCTACAATGCTTTGTTTGGTTATAGTAATGAAGAATTGCGTTGGAACGTTTAGTCAAACAACACAAATTTTGTGTTAATTTTCGAATAACACAAGAAATGTGTTACATTCTAGATTTTCTAATCATTTGACATAAGAAATCTGTTAAAGTAAAATAACACAAATGGTTTGTGTTGAATTAACAGATTTCTGTGTTAAAAATCAACACAAAAAATTTAACCAAATACTTTTTTAATACAAATACACAAAATTTCTAACTGCGTATATTTAGAATAGATTCTTAAAAATAATCTATTATTTTTTAGCTGCAATTTGAAAACTGGGTCAATAGGAAATATTTACTCTTTACTTCTATACAAATAAAACAAAAAATTTTCAAATTGACGTTAGAAGTTTTTATTTTTTGACAAAATAAGAATTTTTTTTTCAAGTAAATTTATGATACAAGTCTTCGAAAACTAATAATATTTTTATAAGAGATTTTTATTCTTAGATTGAAAACTCACTGGCTGTCAAAAACTGAAAAACTATCAATAATCGATTTCTTCACTTCAGCATAAAAAAAAAAAAAATTCCAATATTTTAACATCGAAATTTCCGATCCTAAATAACGTAATAAAAATAAAATATCCAGGATCTTAAAAAAAAATTTATCTCAGTTAAACTTTAGTGCAAAGACTGAAAAACTCAAAGTCTGAGTGCATTAAAAATGATATATAAGTGCACAGTCCATAAAAGAATCTTAAAAATGTATTATATAGTAATGATTATGATTATTATTATTATTACAAAGTAGAGTACTAAGACTAAATGGATATTTTATCGTTTTACAGGTATAATCTTTGATGTAACCGCTCTACTCATGAAAATACCATTTTTTTTTAAATAATACTTTTTGCCTCATTTTTGTGTCGCATCTTAACCGGCATACCACATGAGCCTCCTCAACGAATTTTATCATGTTCTAGCTCGGTCTTGTCCCTCATCTGCGCTTAACTTAAAAAATTTCTCCTTTTTTTCTCAGACCGGATCGATGCTAAAACGTACTTGACTAAAACTTTGCTGCAAGCTACAGCCGTACTTTATCTTTCCTATCTTTTCTTTTCTATCCTATTTTTTTTTTATTCAACATATTTTTTTTTTATTTACCTCCTCTCGCTATCATTCTTTTAGTTTCGTCAACAAGCTTTCACAATCTTTTTCACTAACGGAATTTTTTTTGTTCTGTATTAAAATCACCGTATTTTATATATATTTTGTATTTAAAAACTAAAAAACTCATGACTTTTTTGATTTCACTTAAATTTAAAGATAAGAGAAAAAGTCAAGATGTCAAAAATAAAATTGTCTTTTTTGTTGTGGTAAAAAAATGACCTCTAGTCTTGTTTGATATATAAATATATATGTTGTATACACAAAATAGAAAATTGGGCAAAATGGGATCAATTTAAAAAAATGATTCAAAATTGCAATTTATTACTGTTACAGTTATTAAACAGTTTTGAAGTTTGGAAGTTGATTTTTAAAAATATATTTTTTCAAAATTTTTGCCAAAAATTTAAACCGATTTGATGAAATATTCAATGTATTATTTTTTGAATTAAGGTAGAAGTAGGATTTGTTGCCACTGTTCCATTTTTGGACATTTACTACTTAATTTTAATTATAATGAAAAAAGTATTAAAAAAAACTTGTATTGTAATACTGTGATAAAAGTATTTTTGAAGAAATTTCCCGAGTCAAAAAACAAGTTCTAGTTTAGTTCTCGAATGCCTCAATTCCTTTGATGTTTTATTTGCCGCATAGAAAGTAACTCTACTTTAGTACTAAAAATCCTCAATGAGAACTATGAGGTCTAAATGCGAATAATTTATCGGTTTTGAATTATAACTAGACCTCAAAATTCTCAACGACTGAAAAGTTATACTTTGGACTTTGAAAAATTTTAGATAGAAAAGGGAAAGGAGAGATTACGTCGAATGAGACTTTTGAGGTTCAAATGTGGATGAAATTATTCTTGTATGTTTTGAGTGTTATGAGGCTCTAATCCAGATTATGTTATTCCAGTTTAGTCCTCAAAGTAGTAAAGTTGGTCGTAACTACTACTTTTAGGACTAAACTTAGGATAACTTTCTATACCGTTGTCAATCTGAAAATTCTAAATTGATCCGCGAAAACTTCATTGAGAACTTTGAGACTTAAATCCGAATTTGATTTTCGACTCGGGTTAGACAATTGATTATGTTATTGCATCTTTTTCAAATTAAATTATTTCAATTTTTCACGTGTCCAAAATTAGACATCGAGTGGTTAAAAACGGTACCTTTACCCTTTAGACTCTTTAAAAAAAATTTTCATTTTTAAAAAGTCTCAAAAAACAAACTAGAACAACATTCAAATTTTTGAAGGTTTTTTGACTAGTAAATTTTTATCTTTTGACTTTATCCGAGTTCTCGTAGTCCCATTCTTCCTTATATATTTATATACATATATATATATTGTGTCGAAATGTTTTGAAACAAATTCGACAAGTAGTATAAAGCAGTTAAGTCGGTCAGCAAAGTATCTAAGTACACATTGAGACTGAGCATTAAAGACCAGACACTCAAGGCTGTCAAGTCGATTACGAGTCGACTGTTACCCTGGCGAATCGTCGTCTTTTCCAATTTTAGTTTTACCCTCTGATGAGCAATATAATAATCCCCTAGGAAATCGCTCTTATATCTTACAGATCTTATGATTTTTATTTATTTTTAAATTATATGTCTATATAACTATTTTTTTTCTACTTAAGATTTATTTTACTCAAATACATCAGAAAAAATTGCTGATTTTTCCCTCTTCTACAAAAATATTATCGTTGAATTTTTTCTGTTACTTCAAATTTTTAAGTCAGAATTGGATGCGGCAAATAAAACATCAAAGGAATTGAGGCTTTCGAGGACAAAACTAGAATTTGTTTTTTGACTCGGGTAATTTAAATAATTTTCAAAGTTCAAAATTACAATCAAAATTTTCAAAATAAAGTAATCAGTTATTTCGTTATTTAAAATAGTGTTCTAAATTTATCTAAATATTAGTATAAACGATTTAAACTTTGCAACTAAATGCAATCTCATCGCCTCTATTGATTTTGTGGTTGAAAATAGATGCGTTAACATCCACAAAGCAATCAAACATCCACAGTAATCATGATGATGAATCAGCGGTATTTGCCCTGTAAATTAACCCTTACTATTAATGTAGTAAATCATTATTTTGATAGATCAATAAATAAATAAATAGTAAATATAACGACAAAAAGATAAAATATGTCTATCGGTCGACCCTGCAGCCAGCCCCAAAACTTCCCGCTCTTTGAGCTCGAAAATACTTTTGTATGCTATTGTTTTCGAAAAAAAAAATCGTTTTTCACCATTTTTTCTCCAACGATATCTCTCAAACGAATTGATCGATTGCGACAGTTAAGGTGGCAATCGGCGCGTTTTATTGAGTTCTAAAGATGATCAGATTTTTGAATTTATCGGATGAGTCGCTTCGAAAATTTTCACCATTTATTTCTCAGAATTCTAGAGTTGATTAGATTTTGGAATCAATCGATCGAGCCATGTCTGAAAAATTTTAAGAAAACTGAAAAAAATTTTTTTTTTATATATTTTTTCTATATCTTAGAGTCCATTTGATCGATCGATTTGAAATTTTTAGAAAAGTTGATGGCCAACAAATTCTTTCGATTGCCACCTTAACCATCTCAATCAGCCAATTCATTAAAAAGATATGAAGAGTTTACATACATACATACACAGACACATACATACAGACATTCGGACATCGTTCTGAAAATAGTTAGGATAGCTTCCTAGGACCTCAAAACGTCGACATTTGATAGATTTTCTATTTTCGAAAATCGGGGTGAAAACAATAACTCTGAATTTTTTCGAAAATCATCGATTTTCTTAGCGGGAAATTAAAAAATAATAGCATAGATGAGTCGATGCAAAAAAAAATACTCCAAAGACAAGGGAAAGTAATGTCCCTAGTGTCTCAACGGAATTTTTTAATAGTTAACAGACGACCTTACGCTCAGTGGAGCGTTGTATGGCGAAAGCTGTTCAGCGATGCAAGGAACGATCATGTTTTCTGTTTTCAGCAGAGACTCTAGCCTAATGGCTAGTGAGACTCTAGTACGAGATACTACCAAAGCAAAGACTAGAGAAGTGTTTGAGATAAAAGAGTAAGTGAGTGAGTGAGCAAGAGAGGAAAGATTATTCGTGTAGCTTGTGAGAAACATTAAGCGAGGGTGAATAAATTATATAGCTTCACTTTTCTATGTATATATATATTTATTTATAAGATCAAGAGTACAGAGTATAGAGGGAATTAAATTGTCGTGACTCTTTACTTGTTCAAGTGCGGAATTATGTGATACTGATGTGATGATATCAATTTTTTTTTTAGCTTAATAATTAAACATTAGATTTATACAGAAATATAAAAGGATCAGGCAAAATAAAGCGCTTAGAATTTTTTTTCTTTGAAAGTTTATTTTATTTATTATTTTTTTGGACCGACTCAATTTTGCAAAAAAATGAAAAAAAAATTTTATTTGTTGAGTAGCGACTTGAAAGAAATTTACTAATTATTTATTTAATATTTTGTAAAATAATTAAATTTTACTGATTTTCTGTCTAATTTATTTCTGAAATTAACGCGGTAATAATTAATGAGTATAAAATTGTTTATTTAATAATATAAATAAAATTGATCATTACAATAAATTATATTTCATACTCAATAAATTATTGAATTGACATTGGTAAATAATATATTTGTATCAAGTATCGTATTATTATACTATCAAATGAATTATTTGTCACATATAAATTTTTGACATTAATGTTCAATAGCAAAGTCGCTATTGGACTAATTAATTTTTCATTAAATATTCATTTTACAAATTCTGATAATTCATCGCAAAAATACTTTTTAGTACGTAGTTAACTATATACATTTATATAAATCTGAATATATTAATAGCTTCTTCTCAATGAATAAATTATTAGGCTTTTAATACTTTGATTTACATTGTAATGTATTCCAAATTATTTTTGAATATTCATCTGAAAAGATACGGAGTCTCAGTAACTTTAAAGACTCTTTCTAGTTTCTGAACCCTCATTTCGAGCTGTAAAAAAAAGCGTGTAAGTCAACGCTATCCCGGTGTTAAGGTTATCGGTGTTTAATTTAGCCCCGAAAGCGATATTTAAGTAACATCGGTAGCAGTGTTAGTATTTTTCCTGGTGTTATACGGAGTTAAAAAAAATTGGTTTTATGTTTCAAGTATCAGAAGTCGAATCTTTTTTTAAATGCAACAAAAAAAAAGTTTGATTGTTTCAAAAATTAATGACACGACGAATTTACCAATTTTTTGACAAATCCGAAAAACATTTGCCCCTTATTACATGCTTATGTTAATGTGTAAAATATGAGAACCAGATTTTTGTGATTAACATCTTTTTGCAAACTATACTGAAAAAAATTATCGGTAGCAGCTACCGACTATTTTTCGGTAGCCGCTACCTGTTATTTCAGTAGCGGCTACCGAAATAATCAGTAGTTGCTACCGATTAATTTTCGGTAACAGCTACCGAAATAACCGGGAGCAGCTACCGAAATAATCAGTAGCAGCCACCGAAAATTAATTGGTTGCAGCTACCGATTTTTTTTCTGTGTAATTCAGTGAGAAAAATAAAATAAAATTATCAATCCCGTACGGAAAAAGTATATACCCGTATATATTCAGCCAAATCTGAATTTATGAGACATTTATTCAATTTCGCCCGGATGTATCTCGGATATATCCTTTTTTCGTACGGGATGATTAATGTATCGTCTTTAAATTAGTTATTAGTAGCTTATAAAAACCTTTAGAGATAATAAAAATAATTATAATATCCTTCCTTAATATATAATTTGATAAGTGATTAAAAGTGTAAGAAATTTGTCAGCTTAATAAAAGTGATATTTCTCATTTGATAGGTGATCAAATTTTTTTCACCTCAATTAACGATAATTTTGTAATTTTAACGCAATATTAATATTAATATTTTCTTCTGCTTTGTAAATCTTAAAACACATATACTCACACCCTCATACTCCAATTAGAGTTAATTTGGTTCTTATGAACACCGTTTTAACACCGGTTGAATAACACCGCTAAGTAGCACCACTACACCGATGTCAGTTTATTTTAACACTGCTTTTTTACCGTGTAGGCCTAAGGGTCATTTGATTGGTTAATGAACACTTCTAATTGGTCGTTGAGTTAAAGTAGGGGAAAATGTTGGGTAGGGATGGGGGGTGGGGTCAAAATAGTCTGAACACTGCGTTATTCTTAATTTAAATATAAAAACAGACGTTTCTTTGAATTAAAAATTTCTTGTAAGTACCAGAAAAATTTTATTGAAAATATGAATTAACTTATAAAATATTTTACAAAAGAATCAAAATACTTTTTGAACGTAACGACTTGAAAAAATTACAGAATCTAAACGTAACATATTTTTCCGGTTGGATGAAAATAAAATCGTTGAATTCAATATCAACCTATAAAATTTTATTTTTTATTTCTGTAGCAAGCGATTTCTCTATTCAGTGAAATGAAAGGACTAAAAAAGGAAAAAATAAAATATTGAGCATTAAATCGTTCTTACAAGATTGTTAAATGATTTAAGATTGAAGATAAATATTTGTTAGGGTAAATTTGTGTACTCAGCACTCGGTTATTTTATTTTTAACTCGACGGTTTTACAACTCTATAATGTTGTAATGAACAATATTATAGTTTTTTTTTTTTTTTTTCCCAGGCGGGTTTATTAAAGTTGATAAATGATTTTCATAAAGTAGTAGCAGTTGCCCTTTAATGTCACGAGCTTTCACATCTGGGTGCGGTTTTTCGTGTTAATTACAAATTCATATTAATATTAATTTATATAATAATAATAATAATGACAACAATAATAATTAAACATAAATTATAATTGTCATGAAACAAAATAATTTAAAAATAACATTTTATCTCTATTAACAAAACCATCACGCGTTCTATTGAATTTACATGCCCGCGAATGATAATTAATCAAATCACCCGAAGCTAAATATAGAAAAAAGTGTCGCTATCGTTATCGCTAGCTAAAAATAAAAAAGTCATTAACAATAGGATGAAATAAAAATATAACAAAAGAATTTAAAAATTGGGGAAAAAAAAATCAAGTCAATATTGTCGAAGATTTTTTATTTTATTTGAATCCGCTCATTGTTCTCGGTAGAAAATGGCTGAAAAAATTGCGGAAGATGTTTGAATAGAACCCAAACATGATGAAAAATAAAAGATCTTGGTGAATATGAAGTGAAAAAAATTAATTAATTAGTTCTGGGTTGAAAAAAAAAATTCATTTCATTTTTTTTAGCCTCAGTAAATATTTTTTTGATAAATTTCAAGTATTTGTTTAAAAATTTATTTGTCGATTAAAGATAGGCAGAAATAGAAAGATTTAAAAATACAAGGGAAGGGCACGTAAAATGGACTACCCCAAAAATTTGGTAAAAAAATTTTTTTATGCAAAAGTATTTTTTTATTTAAATTTTATTTGAGTTATTTATAAAAAATCGAAATTTTTTTACTTTTTTTGGGGGCTGGCCCATTTTACCCGCACGGGAAAAATATTTTTCCGGTGATATTTTTTCGAAAAAAAATTCAAATGCACAAAAATCAATTATTTCCTTCGCTGTCCCATTTTTCCCGCCTTTTTCTCATTTAATAATTGAAATTTTTAAATTTAAAAGAAAAATGAGGAATTAAATCGTTTCCAAAAATATATTATAGTTGAATATTTTATGCAACGCTGCACTATTTCAAAAAGTTTAACGACTTTTCACTTCATATTTAAGTTTCTTGACTATGAATTTCATACGAGGCCACGTACCAGAATTCCTTCCTCTCCATTTTCTCATTCTCCGAACCAATATGTCGGGTATCTCAGGTATTTTATACAAGCTCTCATAAAAGACGACATAAAAAGTTAAAAAAAAAAAAAAAATTAAACTTTTTTTTTATTGACGCTCTAATAAAAATCATTTGCGGTGGCAATAAAAAGTGCATTTACTACAATAAATATAAATATAAAGACAGCGATTTTGGTTTTAAAACTGATTTTATAAAAGCTCTGGACATGGAACTGATCCAATAGACGGAGAAAAAAATTAATTTATAAAAGTGCAGTGTCACCAATACGCGTCCCATGTCCCATTTGTAAATCATTTGGCGGGAAAAAAATTTTAAATCTTCAGTATGACTTTTTTTACTACAGCTCTCTATTTAAGTGTCTCCATAAATCAACTTAATTTTGATTCAATTCAAAATTTCAGATTAATGTCCAGAAATTATCCAATAGTCTATAGAACCGTAAAAGTTGTAATATTCCGTCGCAATTTTTTTTACCGCGCATTCGAAACCGCGACTATTTGAAAAATCACCGTCAGAATAAATTTTTGAATGTCAGAAAATTTTTTCGCGGGAAAAATCATTGCCAGTCTCAAATTGATCTCAGTTGCATCTGAAAAAAAAAAAGGAAAAACCGCGAGAACAACCGTTTCTATTTTCCCGCTCGAATGTTTCCGTTTCTTTAGAAGTAAAAAAAAAAAAAATATTTTATAGTAAAGCTGAAACCTGTTAATTATCTAGCAAACAATAAGGTATTGTTTGGATGACAAAGTGTCATATACAGAACTGTGTAATATTCAAGTAAACAATAATGAAAATGAAAACAAACCATTAGTATTTATCTAAATTAATCTTTTACAAAAAATATTATTCTATTGAAAATAGATGGTATTCAGTTCATATAATCTCCTTCAAAATAATACATATATATTTTATAAACCCATGTGCTATTATCGGTAAACTTGAATTTATAGTTTAATAATAACAAATTTGCTAAAAATAAATTTTTAACTTCCCGCTAAGAAAATTGCAAATTTTCAAAAATTCGGAAAGTTATTGGTTTCGGTCCGATTTTCGAAAATCGGATTTTCATCAGATGTCGACGTTTTGAGGTCCTAAGAAGCTATTCTGACTATTTCCGGATGGATGTTCGCGTGTATGTGTGTGTGTGTGTAAACTTTTTTTGTCCGACGATATCTTTGGAATAAATCAACCGATTTGGACGTACTTGGTGGCAAAATGTTATCAGTTTAAGTCTTGTTGAGCCTTTTCGATTGCCACCAACAACGTTCAAATCGGTTCATTCCATCCAAAGATGTCGTCGGACAAAAATTGTATACCTGAACATCGGAACGTTTTTCGCGGAACGAAAACAAGAAAAAAGAAATGAGAAGTAAAAAATCTACTGGATCTAGATTTCTAAATGTAAATTTTTCGCACGTTACCCGAAAATGACAGGCCACCCCAACTACCCCTTAAGTCGCCATGAGACACGAATTTCATGAATTATTTTCATTTTCGTTGCGAGAAAAACGTTCCGATCTTCAGGTACATCAAAAATTATAATTTTTCAGTTAAGATATGTTCTACCGGCCTAACAAATTTCGGAGCTCGAAGAGCTCAAAAATTTGCAAGTAATAATGTTTCCGAGCTCCCTGAACTCGAAAACAGCGGGAAGTTTTAGGGCTGCCCGCAGGGTCAGGCGGTTTTCAGATTTTTTCAATCGCAATTTATTTAAATAAACCACACGCAAATTTATTTCATTATTTATTATGACGTAATTTTTTAAAAAGTATAGAGTATAAAATATATGTAATTTATATTTACACTTTTGTAAATTAATGAGTCTCGTGTACACGAGTCTCGATTGTACAATATGTCACAGACAGTAGAGATAAATAAATTCCATGTGTGTTGTATATATTCAGAATCGTATGGAAAATATATGGATAGTGTGGAAGGAAATGCACGTGCAAATCTGAAGGAAATGAAGTAAAAGTTACATTTTTGTTCGTTTATTTTTCTTTTTATCTAGTTCATGGTCGTATTTTTACAAAGGGTCGGACAGTTTGGGGACAGTCGAATAAATAGTAGGATAAAAGATAAATATTTTTATAATTATCAGCTCGATGACTAAGGCATTATTATTAATTAGTTTTATTGAAGAGGACTGACAATGACGTATTACAGGAAAAGTATTAAATTGAGTAAAAAAAATATTTTGAAAATTCTTTTTTTTTCAAATTGTTAGTTTTATAGAAATATGAAATGTTTGTGTAGCGATTGTATAAATTTTTTCAAATAGGCAAAGCTTTACACTGTAAAAAATCGGGAGTTGATACAGATTTTATTTTAATCCGAACTCACTCCGTCACTCGGAGTTCCGGAGTAAAAAAAAAATCACTTCTCATGCGGACTGAATAGGGATTTTTTTATGGGCGGAGTGATTTCGGAGTGACGCGGATTTTATTTCAATCCGCATCCACTCCGGTCCGGAGTTTTAATACTTAAATAAATTTATATTTAATAGAAACAGCTGTTAATTATAAACATAATTATTTAAATAAATAATTCATTCAGATATTAATAATTAAACTTAAAATATTATCTTTTTAATTTATAAAATGTTTTAGTAACTCATTAAATTATAATTTCATATATATAATACATAGTGAAAATATTAAATTATTGAATAGCTATAGTGACATAGTTTTTATGGGAATATTTTATATTTCGGTGCAATATGAAATGTTATCTCGTGGTATGGTTGATGTAAGTCATTCGACAGTTTGTGACTCAGTGGAATTATATTTGTTAAAGTTTTATTATCAGCTGCTTATAATTTTTAAAAATCATTTCGCGTTAATATATGGAAAGGGAGCTCATAATTATTTCCGTACTCAATATAAATGTCTAAATATCAACGACCTAAGCTCACTATGTATTAGTAATTTTTTTTATAATCAATATTTTCCGAAACTTCCCTTCGGAGTGAAATTCACTCCGAGAGAATTAAATAAATAAGAAATCATTCACTCCGCTTTCACTCAAATTTTTTACAGTGTAGGGGAGCCTGGGGCATGACGACCCCTTTAAGCCGGTTTTTTCTTTTTGTGGCTTTTAACCATCAAATTCGTTTATTTTCCGTCCATTTCGGAAGAATCAATCAAAATTTTGCAAAAAATTATTTTTCATGCTTTTTTTCGGGAGGGGGCCGTCGTGCCTCAGGAAAAAAATAATTTTTTCGTTACAATTATTTTTTTCGAGTGGTCCATTGTGTCCCACATATCACATATTGGCCCAAAATATGATAAAAACATTATAGAGGTCATAACTTGACGGAAAATGAAGAAAAAATTTATTACCTAATTTTTGAGGGGAGCCTTCGTGCCCCAGGTTTCCATATTTCACTCTGCGTAGGTCGTACTTTAAACCATTCCCATTCTTTTAATTTATTAAACATTTCAATTTTTTTTAATCGTCTTGTAAATCAGTCCTTAAATTTCATTAAAAAATACAAAAAAAAAAATTTTTCATGTTTTTGAAAAAACCCAATTTTGCCCGAAAATGAAAAACATTCTTATATATACAAATTAAAAATTTGCATACATGTGCAAAGCAAAAGATTTAGCCTGGTGAAAATAAAAGAGTAAAGTTTTCCTCGGTTACATGTTCAGTTTAAAATTAAGCGGTTAAAAAACTGTAATAAAAGAATTTTTAATAAAAAACAAACGTTAACTTATTGAGACGTCAAATGCGAGCGCTGACATGATAATATAGAGGTTTCTGTGGTATGTAAACGAGGATAATTTATTTTTCTACTCTGGAGTAAACCACATGAAATATTGAGACGTGGTAACGAAAAATTTTTCCACAAGTACGGACTATGTAAAGAGAATAAAAAATTTAAAAAAGGAGATGACGACACACAAATTCAATTTAATGTAAAGTCCGCCGAGTTTTAATATAAAACCTGATCGGTTTTAGACATTATCATTATTATTATTTTTTTTTTATTTCATACTGGACCAAGTAATTGGAAACTTATATTTTAGTTTCATTCCGATAGACTTGTTATTATTTTTTTTTAACTTGTAATGGAAAGTGAATGAAGTCAATTTCGATGCTTGGTAGCATGGAAGTTTGTGTAGAGTGAAGAGACCATAAAATAACTATTGAGTAACCCGCAAATTGTTTCCCTCAACTACTATATTACTCTCTGTGGTTTTACCCACTGTCTGTTATTGAAATTGTTTATTAAACTCTGCATTTGATATTATTATAACTTTTAAGCGATTATTTATTTTATAAATTTAATCCATTTCATATCTTTCTTATGAGCACTTACTATCTTCTGTCAGCAAGTTATAAACTAATGCTACCGAAGTTTATAAACTTCCGTAACTTGTATAAATTCAATTTATATTTAATAATTAACCATTTATTACAGGTCACAAGCCTTGTTCGCACATGTACTGCCATTTTTTATCATAAAAGTTATTAAGATTATTTATTATTAATTTATGGGAACTTTACACAGAGAGAAAATTATTTTTAGAAGTATTGGATTTTTTTGTTACAAAAAATTATGATATTGGAAATTTTCAATCTGATATAGCGATAGTACGAAAATTTGAAAATTTCATGCAAAATTATTTTCTTAAGGTGAAATGGGACCGATTTTCTTACTCACATTCAGACAAATAAACTTCTGCTCTCTGTTAATGTTCTAGACTAAGGCTATAAACTCCATTTTGGGCTTCTAATATTTTTTCTTAAATAAAAAAGAATTGAAAATAACTTACCGTTGGATCTTAATCAACTCTCTGAAAACGAATTAGTGAAAATCATGTGACAATAACTATTTAGCAGTGAATAGTCACTTATTGCCGGTAAAAAGTATACTATTATTCGAATTAGTGACATAATTTTCACTCGTAAACAGTGAATAGTTACTATTTTCACTATTTCATATTTAAGAGAGAAAGAAAACAGAATTTAGCTCGAGATATTTACACGGAAAAAAATAATCGGTAGCAGCTACTGATTATTTTTCGGTAGCTGCTACCAATTAATTTTCGGTGGCTGCTACCGATTATTTCGGTAGCTGTAACCGATTATTTTAGTAGCAGCTACCTATTATTTTTCGGTAGCTGCAATCAATTAATTTTCGGTAGCTACTACCGATTATTTCAGTAGCAGCTACCTATTATGAATATTGATGTAATTGTAAACTAAATTTATCTAAAATTATTCTTATTTTATATAGTTGTAATAAATGTTATTACTATGTAATGAAATTTGCCATTTAGCCTGTGCCTTAGCATTAATCAACGAAATTCTAAAATTCTATTATTTTTCGGTAGCTGCAATCGATTAATTTTCGGTAGCTGCAACTGATTAATTGTCGGTAGCTGCTACCGATTATTTCAGTAGCTGCAATCGATTAATTTTCGGTAGCTGCAACTGATTAATTGTCGGTAGCTGCTACCGATTATTTCAGTAGCAGCTATCTATTATTTTTCGGTAGCTGCAATCGATTAATTTTCGGCTAGCCGTTACTGATTATTTCGATATCTGTTACCAATTATTTCAGTAGCTGTTATCGATTCTCGGTAGTTATTACCGTAAATTAATCAGTAGCAGCTACTAATTATTTCGGTAGCGGCTACCGAAAAATAGCCTGTAGCTGATACCGTTTATTTTTTTCCGTGTACTCATTTTTTTTTGGAGTAGTGAAAATAAATTCTTTTTTCTGTCAAGAAAATTATTCTTCAACTTGCATTGGAAAAAATAAAATAAAAGTAACCAATCTCCTTAGAGAGTTTTATTATTATTATTTTTTTTTTTTTGCTTTGAAAGTCGGCTATTTCTACGAAGAAAAAAAATAATTAGGTAGTTGAATCTAATATATATTCTTCTATTAATATTATTTTTTATAATTTCACTATGAAAACGCCAGCCAAGTGTGAATAGAAAAAAAAATAAATAACGAAATAAAATAAAACTCTTAGCTATCAAAGCCTTTTTTTATAAAAGCGTATCTACGTTGGAGAAATTGCATTCTTCGTATTATATCGTTCCTTTTTAATTTTCATCGTTCACTCGTGAAGCTTTAGAGTAGGTAGAAAATATCGAACTAGAAATATAGAAAGCTCAAGAAAAAGTGTGAGAAGTGCAGCATTAAAGAAGCAGTGTCTTGCATTCTTTTAAGCTGAATCCTTAGGTAATTTGAATCCACATTTTATTTTTTTATTGCAAATTTTTTTTAGTATCAAATCCAATAGCCTCGTGAGTTTTTAATCTTCTAATCCACGGCGGTGAATAAAAATAATTAATTTATCAAAAATTTCTGACCGAATTTTAGAATGAAAAAAAAAAAGAAAAATTTAGTCCGGGTTGAAATAGCCGCAAAGTAAATGGTAAAATACTCTAGACTATAGGGTAAAATTATATTGTTTACCTGACTAATGTATCCACTATACCACAACCACAGTAGTGGCGAGAGAGTAAACATTTCATCGAGTTACACCGAGAAATGGTGAGATAGCAAAGTGCTGTCACATCACAAGTTATATATCAGTAGTCTGAAAAAATGATAGTAAAAAAAAAAGATTTTTTTTTTTGTAGTACTTGAGTTACAACAGACGTTAAAGTTACCATTCAAAACTAAAACTAATAATAATAATAGTAATCTATATTATTAAGAGAATAAGGAAAATTTTGTTCCGGTCATGTCTACACGGAAAAAAAATAGTAGTGGCTACTCTGGGTTAGTACTGAGTACTTTCTGTAAAAAAAAAAGTTTCAGACAGTACTGTATGCTATCTAGACTAATAAGAAAAAATTAACCGTGTATAATTTTTTTCACCCTAGCAGATCCGAATTAGGTAAATTACGGTAGTTACCGTAATTACGGTATCCGGCAAAATTACCGTAATTTACGGTAATCTACCGCAATTGACCTAAATTACGGCGTTTTACCGTAATTTGCCGAAAATTACGACAAAATCCCACAAATTATGGTAAAAATACCGTAAATTACGGTAGAATGCCATAAATTACACCGGCACACAAAAAAAAATAAGTTCTCTGTACTTTTGACGGGACTGATTTATTCCCATGTATTTTGACCCGCTGAATCTGAATCCGAGGTCCGTTTAACCCGTACACCCTCAGATTTTTAGAAAACTTTAAAAAACCTCAAAAAATCACAAAAATCGACCGTTTTTTAAATTTGTAAATTTTCTTAACTCTAACTAAGCATGATTTTTATGTATTTCGGTCCTCCGCATACTAACCTGAACTTTATTTAAAACATTAGCCATTTAAAGTCTGAGTAAATTCAAAAAAACCCCAAAAAATTGCAAAAAAGCAAAAAAATTCTTAGTATTGTGATGAAAAAAATTTTATAGGGCTAAATAAATAATTATTTTCATGTATGTTTATCTGTCACATATAATTCTCGAACATCCATGGCTCAGACATCTCTAAAATTTTAAATAAATGGCAAAAATTCCCAAAAAATCGAAAAAAATGAAATTTGTTATAACAAAAATCAATTTTTAAATCGAAATAAATAAAAAAAATCATATTGTTCGATCTGTGATATATATATAAAAAATATTTTGGCCTAAAACATAAAAAAATTTTAATATGCTTCAAAAAATCTTTTTTGCAATTTTTTGGGGTTTTTTGGAATTTACTCAGACTTTAAATGGCTAATGTTTTAAATAAAGTTCAGGTTAGTATGTGGAGGACCGAAATACATAAATATCATGCTTAGTTAGGGTTAAAAAAATTTATAAATTTAAAAAACGGTCGATTTTTGTGTATTTTTGAGGTTTTTTAAAGTTTTCTAAAAATCTGAGGGTGTACGGGTTAAACGGACCTCGGGTTCGGATTCAGCGGGTCAAAATACATGGGAATAAATGGGTCCGGTCAAAAGTACAGAGAACTTATTTTTTTTTGTGTGCCGGTGTTATGGCAAAATACCATATTTTACCGTAGTTTACTGTAAATTACGGTAATTCGGCTGGATACCGTAAATTACGGCAAAATCCCATAAATTACGGCAAAAATACCGCAAATTACGGTAGAATGCCGTAAATTACGGTAAAATACCGTATTTTGCCGTAGTTTATCGTAAATTACGGTAATTCTGCTGGATACCGTAAATTACGGTAATTCGGATTTGCTAGGGCATCGATCCCATGATTATACAATTATCGAAATCAATAAATTTGCGAGTTAATAATGAGATTTGTCATTAAATTTCAATGATAATTAAAATAAACAAAAAATTATAGAGTAAATTTTAGAGTAGAGATTTTAATAATCAGTTGAATTCAAATTATACTTAATAAATTTGGCAGTAATACTCGGGCAGTCGCATAGTGACTGTACGTTGCTTGTTATTATTTTTATTATTTTAATTAGAAAAAGATAAAGAACTAGACGGCATTAAAAATAAACTTTGACAATTTGTATTTACATTTCGCTATTTAATATCTTAGCATTCGAATGACTTGAAAATCTTTTAAGCTCGAGAAAGTAAAAAAAAAAAATTTATTTGTATACAATAAAGTAGAAGGATGAAAAAGCAACTGGTGAAACAAGAATTGTATTAACTTTAGTGTGTTGATGTTGAGTTCTGAACTTGGTATACAATTCGTACCTTGGTTTTGTGTACTCGAAAAGCTTAAAAGTAATCATTAAAAAAAACACGGCAAACGTGACCGGAATTTATTACTCAAGACCGTGATGCAATGACGTGAAAAATACTTTTTCATTAATATGATTAACTTTTTTTTATATTTTATTTTTAAATACCGTCACCTTGCTGAATAATTTTTCTTAAGTTCTAACGCTTTCAATCAATTAGCTTTCAAGTACTTTTAATGCTTGTGAATTTTATTTTTCCCATTCCTTTGTTGGACAGAAAATTAATTAATTTTTTAATCAAAATTTTTTATTTTTAAATCTATCATTAGAGACAAATATTTATAGGAATCTATTGATCATAACTAGGGACAAGATCTTTCTTAATTTTGAAATAAATGGTGCAAATATTTGATATTAAGGCGAAAATATTGGTCTTATAAAAAAAGTTTTTAAACAAAAGTTGTAGGAAATTTAATTTTATAAAAAAAATGTCTCTTATGATTTTTTTATACAAACAATATTTTCACCGTTATTACAAAATTAAGTTTCATAATGAACAATTCAAATTTTTGTTAATTATGAAAATCTTAATTTTGAAATTCCGGCTTTCTTATTAGTTCTATAAAAAAATTATAAGAGACATTTTTTTTATAAAATTAAATTTTGAACAACTTTTATTCGAAAAATTTTTCTATACGATCAATATTTTCACCGCAATTCTAAAATTAAGATTCATAATGAATGATTCAAATTTGTATTAATTATGAAAATCTTAGTTATGAAATTACGGCTTTCTTATTAGTTCTATAAAAAAATTATAAGAGACATTTTTTTTATAAAATTAAATTTTGAACAACTTTTATTTGAAAAATTTTTTTATACGATTAATATTTTCACCGCAATTCCAAAATTAAGATTCATAATGAACGATTCAAATTTTTGTTAATTATGAAAATCTTAATTTTGAAATTGCGGCTTTCTTATTAGTTCTATGAAAAAATTATAAGAGTAATTTTTTTTCGAAAATTAAATTTTGAACAACTTTTATTTGAAAAATTTTTTTACATGATCAATATTTCCGGAGTAACATCAAAAATTTGACAGCATTAATTATTAATTGTTACTTTTAAATGAAAGCAAAAATCCTGGCCCCAATCATAACTTCAATTAGAAGTACGAATTCCATATAATTTATTTAATTATCTTATGCTACCAATTGTAAAAAATCTTTGAAAAAATATTTCACATGTAAATTTTCATTTGCTTCCATTCATTTTTTTTAATAAAAAAAAAAAATTGAATGAAAGTAGCGACAGTTTACTTGGATATATATGACACCCGAGAGACTTTAAAATTAGGTAGCATTACTCTACTGATAAATGGGGTTCTTTAGTGGTATATAGAAAATTTAAATTTAATATAATCCTTACAAATTTACTATTTTCAGGTAAAGTCTATATAGATATATATGAGTGTAAGAAAGGAGGTTTAATTTAGTGCTAAAAGTATGAGATGAATTTTTTTCTGACGTAAAAGCGTCGACGAGGGAAAAAAATATTTATGAATGATGTATAAATATAAGGTTACATATTTAGTTAGTGATATAAATGTATGTAGATTAATGCCAAGCGTTATCTATTGGATTTCGGCTAAATTCAGAGTATTATATACTTGAACAGGATCACTGATGTGGAATTATGGAATAATTATCGGCTCCTTGATACGCTAATCAAGTTAAACAAACGTCTCATTTTGAGTATAATCGACTTGCATGGTCACAATATTAATTACATATTAATGTTCGCTGAGTTTGTTTCTGTAACTTAATCATTTTTTTATTTTATTATTATTTATTTTTAATAAAAAATCAAAACTTTATTTCCCGTGTAAAAAAAGTTCGTTCCGAAAAAATTGGAATTTAACTTAATTGGAATGGAACTTTTTTGGAACGGTAGTAATTTTGATAGTAAAAAAAAAGTTTTTATGAGTGAATTTAGAGCCAAAAAAGGACGTTCGTGGAACTTTTTTGGAATTTTTACGGACGTTTTTTTTTGTTCTAAAAAAAATTCAAAAGTAGTGATTTTTGAACTATTTTGGCATGTTTTTAGAACGTCTTTATTCTACAAAAGATGCAAAAGTAGTGATTTTGGAAAGTTTTTGAAACGACTTTTTTAGTCCATAAAAAAGTCAAGTGGTGATTCTGGAACTTTTTTGGAACGTCTATTTTAGTTCTATAATAGGTTGTAAAGTAATGATTTCCGGACCATTTTTGAATATTTTTGGAACGTCTGTTTTAGCTTCCGAAACAGTTCAAAAGTGGTGATTATGGAACTTTTTTGGAATTCCCATATAAAATTCCAAAAAATTTCCAAGAACATCCTTTTTTGATTCTAAATTCGCTCATAGAAACTTTTTTTTTACCATCAAAATTACTAACGTTCCAAAAAAGTTCCATTTGAAGTTTTAATCTGTCTCATGTTTAGAAGTTCCACATGCGGAACTTTTTTGGAATTTTTTTGGAACGATTGTTTTTTTTACACGGGTTTTCGGCTTTGACTCTGGACTAAACAGCTGTCCAATTTCACAACACAGTGAAGGAAAAAATTTTCAAAATCGATATTTTACAATTTTCAGTTACAGCGGAGTCTTGTAAACATGATTCAATACATATTTCAAAAGTTTTATATTAGTCAGTTACTGAATTTTGAAATCTGGCAGCCGTAGAATTTCATTGAAATTCGATACGGACTGACCATATTTTTATTTAAATTACGTGTTCATTAGGAAGATCGATAAATCCTTTGATTTGAAATTTGAAAGTTTTCATAGTAAAATTCCTTGAGTTAAAAATAGGAAAAAAAGATATTTTTTAATTTTTCGCGGTAAAAAATTTTGGGGCTGGCCCACAAAGTCAACTGGTTTGAAAATTTAAAAAAATCCGTAACATTGTTGTTATTATGAAATTTAAAAGAAATTGAGAAAAAATTTAATTTTCCATCACTCGAGTAATTTTTGTAACATTGATATCTATAATATTATTAATCTAACAGCTGGAATAGATCCAAGAGCTTAAATTTGTTGAGCCAAAGTGCATGAGAAAGAGAGAAAATAAAAAAACATAGTCATGATATTAAGCGCACAAAAGCACTCTTGATATTACATAGCACCCATAGCCCCAACTAACCCACTATACTTTCACATTCACCTAAATACATCTGTATCTAATAGACACAAATATATCATTTTTACTTTTATCCACCTCTGAACTCAATATCCAATCAAATTAAATTCAACTAACACCCACCGCATTTACTATACACTAAATTAACTATCACATATCCCGCGGCAAAATTTTATTCCTACTGATTTTTTATGTTCAAAATATTTCAATACATAAATTGTCGTCTTCGATAAAAATAACAATTTTTATTTCAAATTCATTATTTTTGTACATGGAAAAAAATAACTAGGTGGTGCAACATGAACCATTCTAGGTAGGTCACCATGAAAAATCGGTTACCTGCGTTAATATCCACGACAAAATATCCCCCGACATAATATCCACGCGACAAAATATCCCCGCGACAAAATATCTCCAGTCAAAATATCTCAGGATAAAATATCTTCATGACAAATTATATGTAGACAAAATATCCACGAATATTTACGTTGACCAAAATTTTTAATAAAAGCAATTTAAAATAATAAGAAAGAAATAAGTATGAAACGCTAAAGATTATATTGAACTTCTTTACTAACATTAATAAAAATAATTGCATTGAAATACAAAAAAACGTAAACTTATTGATTAATTTAATTACTGTAAAGAATATAATCTATTATCAACTATTAGTAATTACCAACTATTTAAGGTCACTTTTCATCAATAGTTTTAGTCAAATTTAATATTAATCATAAATATCTGAATGCATCCGTTTGCAATAAAATTGTGCCCTTTTTTCAGAGGTTTTGGGTGTGTGTAATCACAAAAATATATGAACACACATACGTGCAATAGGACGTGTCTTTTTTTCAGGTATTTTGTGTGTGTGTAAATACAAAAATATCTAAACGCATCCACTTGTAATAAAATTATGCCCTTTTTTCACAAATTTCTTCATCGATTATTCAACGATAGGGATATTTTGTCATGAAGATATTTTATCCTGAGATATTTTGTCTGGAGATATTTTGTCGCGGGGATATTTTGTCGCGTGGATATTATGTCGGGGGATATTTTGTCGTGGATATTTTGTCGGGGATATTTTGTCCGGAGATATTAACGCGTGTCACCGAAAAATCATGCTGGGGCAACATGATTTGTCATGTTACGATAATATTACATTTATGTTGGAGCAACATGAAAAATCATGTTGCGGTAACATGAATTTTCATGTTGCAGAAGCATTACGTGATTGTTTCATGCTGGTGTAACATGAATGTCATGTTGCCCCAACATGATTGTTTCATGTTGGTGCAACATGAATATCATGTTACCACAACATGAATTTTCATGTTGTAGAAACATTACGTGATTTTTTCATGCTGGTGCAACATGAATGTCATGTTGGTGCAACATGAATGTCATGTTACCGCAACATGATTTTTTCATGTTACTACTTTATGAAAATTCATGTTGTCTCAACATGATTATTTATGTTGGCGTAACATTACGTGATTGTTTCATGCTAGTGCAACATAAATGTCATGTTACTGCAACATGATTTTTTCATGTTACCGCAACATGAATGTCATGTTACTACAGCATGAAAATTCATGTTACTACGACATGAAAATTCATGTTGTCTTAACTTGATTTTTTTTATGTTGCTGAAGCATGATTTATCCATGTTGGCGTAACTTGATAAATCATGTTGCATCAACATGATTTTTCATGGTGACCTACCTAGATTGGTTCATATTGCATCACGTAGATATTTTTTTTCGTGTATATAAAAATTAAATTAAGTTCGTGATTAATTGAATTAAAGTCGCAAAATTTTATAAAGTATGTTTGATAATTTTTTTATAATTAAATTTAATAAGATTTTGTTGAATCCATAGTCAGCGGATTAATTGCATGGCATCCAGTCTCTTGCATCGTTTGATCTCCCGGACTAATTGTATCTAACAATCGGGTTTATCCAAAGTCAAGACACAGATTGTTCTGTGTACATTTTACTTGATAATCTTGGCTGGTCACGTATTCAAAGGATAATGAGATTCTATGGATAATAGTTGCCCGGTTTCATAATATCTGTAATCTATATGAGAAATCCGCCGTCTCTGTGTGACTGCTCGAGTATAAGTAGAATCTTTATTGAATAACTTTTAAATTAAATTTTTTATCAAATCTTTTGTTTATTGACTGCAGAGAAAAAAAAATTTCAGGTACTCGATTATATGCGATAGTATTTTTCTATTTTTTTATTAATTAATTTAAAAATTTTAATTGTTTCGTATTATTGTCGTGAGTGAATTCTTTCTGTACTTGTCTTGACTATACTTTTTTAATAAGAAATTATTTCTTCTTACACTTTTTTAAAATTTTTTAGCGTCAGAAATAAATTTTAAAAACAGAATTGATTTTCTGATCTATTTTTGTGCATTTGAATTTTCTTTCTTGACTTTTATTTGAAGCAATCAAACCAAATTCCAGTTGCCATAGAAAATTTTCTTTTCTCGAGCGGGCAAAACGGATCAGCCCCAAAAAAGTAGAAATTTTTTTTCTTAAAATCAATTATGTAAAAAAAATTTTTCTGTCCAATTTTAGACCCTTGCTCTAAAAATTTTAATTATACAGAAAACCCGGGGCAAGATAAGACATCTAAATTTTTTTTCACCCCACAGTTTTTTTATTTTCATGCTTAAAAAATTTAAAAAAGTAGCTGTCAAAATTTCGATTGTGATACTGAGGTGGTCAATTTACCCCTTGTTATAGACCAGATATATCAAATTTTTTGAGTGAATCGTTTCGTACACCCAGCCCCGTTTTGCCCGCCCCATCTCTACACAGAAAGAATTTTTTGATAAAAATTACTCTGTAATTTCGAGTAATTCTGGGCCGTTGCAAAAAATTGGTATTTTTTGTTTTAAATTTAATATTTTTTGTTTAAATATTAACATTGCTAGACCATGTTTTACTCTACTACTGAGTAATTTTTTTAAAAGTCTTATATATAATCGATTATTGTGAATATCTCATCTTAATCTATTAATTTTTACTCCATGCGATTAATTTTTACTCCCCAATATACCATTCTTTTAAACCCATTAACTTTTTGATGAAAAACTGCTTAAAACTCAAATAAATTTTCTTATCTATGGAAGTAATTTTTACTCTAAACTGCAGAGTTATATATCAGAAGTCTCCGTTAATCGTCGGTTATTATCGGCTTCAATTAAATGTCTTTTATTTTGCTCGCGACAACTTACATGTTACGCACCCAAACGTAGGCTTGGAAAAAAAGACGATCTCTGTATCTCTCTATAACTTAATATTTATTTCAAAATTAAAAAAAAATTTGTATCTTTTCTTTTTCAACACAATAAGAGTAATTTTTTTTTTATTATTTTTCAAAATATTTATTTTAAGTCATATTCTAAAGCAATTAGACGATTTTTAGATTTTTTATGAAAATTTCAGCCTATTAATTGTAATTTTTATTGTAATTCAATATAAATTTTATAAATTGAATCATCAACTTTTTATCATAACCTACGAGTAAAAATTGAATTAGAGAGAATTTATTTAGACAGCCGATAAGTGTAATTTTTACTCGTAATTGTGAGTAAAAATTAATCTGATTGATTTTTACTCACTGAAAGAGTAAAATTTCGTAATTCGAAAGTAAAAAGTCGTAATGGCCCAAAATTACTCGATTTAGAGTAATTTTTAGAATAAATACCGTGGCAATATTCATACGAAAATTCTTTCCGTGTATATGTAATTAAAAAAAAAAAAAAATCGCATATAGACGTGACCTTTTTGTCAAGTATTTTTTACATACTCTCAATCTTTCTGTGAATGATCTATTCGCTGAGTGATATAGGTTCGTATAATAAACGTTCTCTAGTTTGATGGCTGGTATTCAATTTACCGAACCTCTTTCACTTCACTCTGTTATCCATTAGATACCTATACCTATATCTACATATCTAAAAAAAAAAAAAAAAACCACTCGCTGTCGACTACACTATTTTAACGACCTTCAATATATATATTTTCGCTCGTAAAATAATAAAAATTAAACAACCAAAAATTTATCTTCATTGAAATAAATTAAATTTTCACATCACGTGATAATTATTTTTTTAGAGATGAAAGTGAAACGAGATATTTTTTATTCTTATAATTATAACGGTACTAAATTAGATTTTAATGCCACCGCTGCTGTACGATTGCAATTGCGAATGTAAAGTAGATTTAATTATTTATTTAATTTTTGTTTTTTTCGCTATTCGCTAAATGATGTTAATGATTCAAAGAATTTTTTTAACGTTAATTACGATCAGTATGGGTATCGTTTAAAATTAAACTGCTTCACGGCCATTAAATTGACGGCGAGTTACATAGAGACTGTAGTTCCTTCGGGTACAAGTGCACTTTGGTTAATTGGCGAGTTGCAGCTTCCGAGTTTGATGGTATCATGTTGAAGCTCACTTTGACAGAAACGAAATACTATATATATATATATACATATTTCATAAATTATTGATAAAAAAATTTTTGAGTGAAAATTAATAATAAATTTATTATTATTATTTGAAAATATTAATTATTTGATGTAAAAAATTGATCACTTTTGATTGTAGTGAAATTAGACCACTTAATATAAATTAAGGTAAAAGCCCCCATTATTGCCAGGGCCCCTACTATTGTCATATTGTTTTAATTTATTAATTCTTTAATTAACTGTATGAATAATTACAATGCTCAATTCTTCTTATCAATTTTTTGATATTTTTAAATGGAAAAATGGTTCAATTTTATTGCTGGGTATAAATTATTCGCTGTAAAAAAAATTTATTTTCTCGAGTAGGCCACCATTGCTAGAATGTTTGAAATTTCTTAACAGTTTCGTTTAGAGAGATCGTATTTTCAGAAACGGATTTCCCTATACAGTTTTAATGTAAGTAAATCATTCGAAATTATTGCAAGTTATTTATAGTCTAAATAACCCCAGACTCATTGATTTAGACTAATAAATGTACAAATACGAGCCCCTGATCGGATATTAGGTCGTTTATTCGAATTTTTTTTTATTAAACCATAAATTATTTTTTTTTATGAACCATAAATTATTCGAAAAAAAAAAAATCTGAAAAAACGAATGACCCTGTAGGTCAAACCCAACACTTCCCGCTGTTTTCGAGCTCGGAGAGCTTACAATTGATAAAATTTTGAGCTCCAAAAACGGCTGGACCAAAAATTTATACATTCCGCTGAAAAAAATCAATTTTTGTCCGACGAGACTTAGATTTGATCAAACTTAGAAACAAGTCGTGCAACAAAAATAAAAAAAAACTTTTGATTTTATTTTTTGTGTCACTTGTAAACTACTCGACTCATCAAATTTAAAGTCTAATCAGTTCTAAGTCTTAGTGAGTCCTTTCGATTGCACACACTAGAGGTGGGTAGTTCCGGACCTGTATAGCTCCATGAACTATTTCTTTTGTCGGATACGAATCAGATCGTTCCTCAAAATTCACTTCAGTATACTCACTAGTTATTTTTTGTCCGCCACTGCCGTCATGACCAACAAGCAGTAAAGCAGCAGAATAATTTTTTATTGGTGATTTCTTATGGAACTTTGAGTTGAATACTAATCATAATTCATTCTCTATTTAGTATAAAGTCATATAGTTCGCCGTGAATGCGTCTTAAACACATAGGTCGCATAGCATAATGTTGTGTATACTAGAATGTTTTGTATGTCTACGTTCTAAATACTGAACCTTCATGAAAATTAAAAACATTAAATAGTTCCACGGATATGATTCCAGGAACTAGTTCCTTTTCGCTCTGGAAACGTTCCAGGTTCGATCCGGAATGTTCCAGGAATTACCAAGCTCTAGCACACACATTCACACATACGGACGTTCGAATTTTCATAGCGGAAAATTAAAAAATGAATTAACTATTAATTATTAAAATTATTTGCATAACAGTAATTAAAAAAACATAATGACAATTAAAAATTGAGAAAGTATAAATATTAATAATAATAAGTTAATAATATTATGCAAGCCTTGATAATCCATCAGTCTGATCAAAGCACAGTGTACATCACTTAAACCAACTGAGGTCTAGCCAATATGCACTATCCGATTCATCCTATCACCACACCCTCGCAGACTAGATCTACTCACACCATAATACCGCACACATTTACACAGACTAAACATTGTCCTAATGCCCCGTGTAAACAAAGCAACCCTCAGTAAATAATTTCTCACTCAATACTACTGATATTATATTTACTCTCGCCTGACCAAATACTGAAAATTATCACTAATTTTTGTAATTCTTATCACTTTACCTCCACTAATTATTTTATGCAATTAAAATTTGTTTGGCAAATTACAATATCAATTTAAGATTCTACACAGCAACGATCATATAAAAAACGTATCCTTTTTTTATTTTTTTGCCCAGTGAACTCTCTCTGCATTCGTGATATGCGAAGATTATACAGGAAACTAATCCCGAGACCTTTTTTTCTGTTCCGATTAATTAGCAAACCCTACTTACAAATACTTTGATCCCATTTATATATATATTATTTTTCAGACCCTTGCTCTGGAGATTTATATTGTATAGAAAACCCGGGGTAAGAAGACATCGAAAAAGGTTTTTTTACCCGACAGTTTTTCTTTTTTACAAGGAAAGAAAATTATCGAAACTGTTCCCATAATTTTGTGAAATTTTTTCCTATACCATCATAGGAATTACGACCATAAATTATGGGAGCAGTTCCCATACGAAAAAAATATATATCCGGACAAATCTGGAATATGTCGCATATATGCAACATATATATAAATATATGTCTCATGTATGCAAATTCGCCCGGATAAATCCGGATATATATTTTTTCGTATGGGTTCCTATAATTGTAGGAATGTTTCCCATAATTATAGGAAAAGTTCTTATAATTATGGGAATGATACCCATAACGTTATGGGAATGGTTCCTCTAGTTATAGGAATGGTTCCTATAATTTATAGGAATACTTTCTATAATATTATGGGAATCATTCCCATAAATTATAGGAACCATTTCCATAACATCATAGGAATTATTCCTATACCATTATGGGAACTATTCCCATAATAATATAGGAATGGTTCCCATAATGGTATAGGAATAGTTCTTACACCATTATGGGAATCATACCCATAATATTATGGGAATGGTTCCTCTAGTTATAGGAATGGTTCCTATAATTTATAGGAATACTTTCTATAATATTATGGGAATCATTCCCATAAATTATAGGAACCATTTCCATAACATCATAGGAATTATTCCTATACCATTATGGGAACGATTCCCATAATAATATAGGAATGGTTCCCATAATGGTATAGGAATAGTTCTTACACCATTATGGGAATCATACCCATAATATTATGGGAATAGTTCCCATACCATTATAGGAACCATTCCTATAATATTATGGAAATGGTTCCCATATTATCATGAAAATATTAATTTAAAGAAAAGTGTGGAAATCACTTCTACAATACACAGAAATATTATTAAATATAAAAACAAAAATTGAAACAGTGAAAAAAAAATTTGCATTCGACAAAAACATTAAAATTTTTAACAAAATTTTTTTTTTTTTAACAAATGTAGCGTCGAAAAAAATTCATTCGAATCTCTCCATATCATGATGAAAATTTCAACACTATTTTGCGAAAAAAAAATTTTATGATATTATGGGAACGGTTCCCATAACATTATAGGAATAGTTCCCATAATATAATGAGAATAGTTCCCATAATATAATGGGAATGGTTCCCATATTGGTATAGGAACTCTCCCCATATCATTATGGGAACCATTCCCATAATGCATAGCAAAACTTCCCATAATTTTCTTTCCGTGTACAAAACAAAAAAAAAGTAGAATTCAAAATTTGATTTTGATGCTTGAGGTGGGCAACTTACCCCACTCTTACCAATAAGAAAAAAAAATTATTAACTAGTCTCATTTTGCCCCATTTCTTTTTTTTTTTGTTTGAATCAAAAATAATAATTTCAAATTTATGACATAAAAAATAAAAAAAAAGTTCCTACGAATTTAAATAAAATAAATTTATTCATGCGAATAATTACGATAGTTTTCTAAATGAGCTTTTAAAAGTTTATATTTTAAAAAAATATAAATTTCCTGCTTTGAACTTTTAAATCGATATTCTTTTGTGCTTTTAATTTATATTAATTTTTTATTTATATTTTTTTCAATGCTACTGACACATGGATACGAACTTTAGATTTTTTTGTGCACAAAGATTTTATTAATAAAAGAAGAAACTAACTATCGATTATTCGTGCGCGTAAATTTATACAGGAGATTAAATTGAAGGAAAAAAAAATTTGAATGTAATATGTTTACTATAGATATATCTTTATTGTAAAGTTTTGATTTTAGAAATATTCTGCCAGATTTTATTAAAACGTCTGGTGCACAAAGAATAAGAGAGAAAATATTTAAGTTACAGTAAACATCTTTTGCCCATTTGTATTCGTATTATTCCTTTGGTATGTACGTGGCACAAAAAAAGCTGCAATATATAAGAAAACTTCTTCTTTCGTGTCACATTCACACTTTTTTAACTTTATTCTTTACTTAGATTTTATGCACGCTGACTAAAAATGAACTGAGTAATATCATAAATAAATAGTAATGTATAAAGTTTTAGTAAAAGCTTACTTTTAATAGAATTTTTTTAAAATAATTATTTACAACACAACTTTTTTGAAAAAAAAAAAAAAAAAAAAGAAAAACATTATAATCTATATTATTAAGAGAATAAGGAAAATTTAGTTTCCGCCATATCTATATGATAAAAAAAGTTAATCTTATTGAAATTGGTATCATTAGATAGGTCTTGACTTGAATTTGTGCCTTTTCATAATTTAAACTCTTTTTAATTGCCAAATATTGAGATAAATAGATTTATCTATATCATTCGAATTACATTTAAATTACGCGGGAAAAAAGACGATCGTATTTATTTTCTTTAAATAAATTAATACTTTAATTATTCTATCACTAAATATGACTGAATGTCACTGAATATATACCTATATTATTTATATCGCGTTACTTATTCCAAAATGACAGATTTTTATACTCCCTTTTGGTTTTGGGAAGCTTCTCAAAGCCAAACAAGTGTGGATAGAAAAAAAAAGGATCCATTGACACAAGAAATCTTTACTCGCCTAAAGAAAATTTTTACTTACCCCAATAAATTTTTTACATTGTGAATTGAAAACAAAAATTTATTTAGAACTAGAAAAAATTACTCGGTGCAAGGAATTATTTCTTGACTAAAAAAATCTTTTCTCGCCTCAAGACAATTTTTGTATTAATTGATAATAAAAATAAAATTTCTTGGTGCAAGTTAAAATTTTTTGCGGCAAGAAGTGCTTTTTTTCTGCGTATTTTATAAATTTAGTAGTGATATTTTCGCAGTCACGTAGTAACTGCAGGTTGCTCGTCATTGGTTTTTTTTTATTTGACAGAATAGTATTTTCTTTTTCCCGCGAATATTTGAATTTTGAGTTGACTGAAAAACATATTTATATGAAACACATAAATCAAAATTAGAATATGGATAAATATATGTATATATATGAGTACATTTTAGGAATATATGAACCGTATTCGAATCGAATACAACTGTTCGATTCGAAAATTCGATAAATTCGGTTTATTCGATTCAAATTCAAAAATTTTGATTATCTTTCAAATATTCAATTGTTATTTAATACTTATTTTGTCGAAGTAATCAAGAATAAGTATGTTGAACAATTCCAAAAAGACTTATATTTTTTTACGACATTTTGGCTTTAGTTACTAAGTTAAAACCCAAAAGGGCGTAAAAAATTTAAGAATTTTTGGAATTATTAACGCGATATTTACCACTGACAAAAATTTGAACCACTGGAAAAAATTCCACAATTTAGTCTTCGAAAAGAAAATTTTCGAATCATTTATAAATTTTCGAATGATTTGAACCCTGGTAAGTGATTCGTAAAATTTCCAATAATTCAAAAATTTACAAATAATTTGAAAAAATTCAAATCTTCGAAATCATTCGCACACACCTAGTACATATATTTTTTTTCATTTAATATTACAATTATTATTTTAATTTGCGTCCACCAAAATTAAATTTAAAATTTTTTTTACTCAAAACCGTAATGTAATAAATTTTTGTTTAACCAATAAAAAAATTTTTTTTTTTCAAAGAAAATAATATTTAAATTCGTCATCAGAGACACTGGTATTAAACAATGACATAATGAGTTTAATTTCCAATCAATTGATACCATTCATCAACTAATGATTTTATAATTTCCGTCACACATGGATCGCATATAAAATACGAACCCGCTAAAATTCGACAACCAATTACGTGTGATGGAATAATTGTGAGTTTGAATTTTCTATACATCCTTCATATCACCTATCTATTATATTATTGTGTATTCATCCATTTCCACCAGTAGCAATTATATTTAATACTCTCAACGTCATAATCCAATGACAATTTGTCCACTTGTTCAATAAATTTTTTTATGAATCATTTATCCTAGTACGCAAAAAAAAATATAAATATGTATATATTTTTTTTTGAATTTTAACCAGCTGTTAATAATAAATAGATCTGGTAAATAAAAAATAGTCATCAAAATAAATATATATTGTTTACATTCTTATCGATTTTATTGGATACATATATACTCAGCCATTATTGATATTTTTTTTCAACTGATTTATTTTGTCATAAATTTTATATACGGACTAAACTCTATACTATTTCTTAAATTATTTTTTTTTAAGCTCGTAAATATTTATTTTGAAATTTATGATAATAATAAATAACAATAAACCCATTTGAAGGTTTTATTTCCAATTAAAAATATATATCGTTTATAAAATAACGCAATAAAATAGAATCAGTTTTCATACCATTTGTCAGTTGGATGCTTATTAAAAATATATGTGGTATTTTTTTTTTTAATTGAAAAGTAATTTAGAAGAGCGTTAAATAAAACGAGAAAAGGATAATGAAGTTGAATTTAGTCACATAATGTACACTGTAAAAAATTTTGAATCCGCGGATGGTGTAAATGATTTGGTGTTAAAATTTTCAACACTGCCGGTGTGACAGTCATACGAAACATGGTGTTAAATTTTGGACCGTGTGAATTAAAACGTTCACACCACCAATGGTGTAAATGTATAGAGTATTTATTTAAAACTCTCGATTACTTCGACACTACACTGTAAAAAATTTTGGTGTAAAAATGGTTCCCAACTTTACATGGGTGTAGTGTGAAATAACGGTATAAAAAATCTTCGGTGTAAATTTTCCATCCATGTAATTTGAACACGGTGTCATTTACTTTTTTACACCATTCCGCATTACTCGTTATAATTTTCATTACTGAGCAGCAAATGATCATTAAACATTTTTATACACTTAATCAATAAGTATATTAATTTTATTTACATATTAAAAAGTATTTTGAACATTAAAATATTTTTATGACTATTTTTCTTAACGCAAAATTATCATAAATTACACATTCACACGCTTGACGGTGTAAAAATTTTTAATTCCCACCGTTTAAATTTAACACGAAATTTGGTGTAATTTTCACACCGAGTCCAAAAATTTTTTATAGTGTAGGCATTTAATTTTTATTTTATAATCATCTACATTAATAATAATAATGATATATTATCATAATATATTTGAGGTAATAACACCGATTGGTGTAAAAGAGAACACATACTGTGTTAAAAGTACACAGCTTGATATTTCACACCAAAAAAATTTCACACCCAGCAGACCGTGTAAAGACCTCGGGGACCATTTTCACACCCAAAATTTTTTAGTGTAGTAACAATTAATTACATGTCAGTCTATTGGTGCGATGATTTTTAGTCACGAGTAAAATAGTGAGTAGAAATGAAAAGCGTAAGCTTTTGGAATATGTATATCGTAATAATAGTGAGTGTAAATTTAACTGTGAGAATAAGACAACAACATAAGATAAGAGTAATATCGTAAGTTGATGTTACATTAAAGTCAGAATGGTTCATTCCATATATACACATACATATATGTATGTCATGCGGTAATAATGTATGTCTCCTTGTTCTATATTACAGTCCTTGATTTACATATTCATATTTACTTGTAATTTAAAATGAAATATGATAATTATAATAATAATAATAATAATAATAATAATAATAATAATAATAATAATAATAATAATAATTATTATTATTATTATTATTATTATTATTATTATTATTATCAATATTATTATTATTAATATTATTATTATTATTATTATTAATAGTAATAATAAATATTACGTAAGAATTAAAAAAAATTTATTTTTGATGAAAATCAATCTTAATTTTTCGGTTTAAAAACTTTATAAAATATGATCCTATTTCACAAAAACCGCGTTTCACGTCGCGATACATTAATCATATGTGACTAGTATCTTTTTGTGTTTTTCGCGTGATATAATAACAATAACGCAAAATGAAAAAAAATATATACCAAGAAAAAGTATTAAAAAAATTAAGTATTTAACGCGGATGAAAATTTCATGAGTACAAACATAAAAGTAAAACTGAGATAAGTAAGACAAAAAGTATAATAAGAGAAAAAAATATTTGAGGGTAAAATTTTATTTTTTTTTGTTTAAGACAAGTTAAATGAGTGTAGATTTCTTTTGACACTCTTATAAATTTTTCTTCGCCTTATTACTTCTGTGAGGAGTTTTGCAAAATTATTTTTCCGAGCTTGATAGAATAAGTTACAATTACTTCATATAAAGTTAATAACATGCAAGAAAAATTATTTTTTAAATAATTAGTGAGAGATTGGAATAAATTAAATATTTTTTCAAGTCAATATCCAATATAAATGGAGAAGTTTGCATTCGATCATTTTTCTAGAATATCATTCGCTGGGAATTCTCTCCTGAGGAATCCACAGTATACGTGTTCTAATCACATGCATCCCTTTCTATTCCGCGGTCATTTTTTTTTCATCACCTTAGCAACCGTAAAAACCAAACATTATAAATAAATTATTATAAATTATTTGCTACTTATTTTAATCAAAACTTTGCACAGTTAGAAATTTCGTGTATTTGTGTTAAAAAATTATTTGGTTAAATTTTTTGTGTTGATTTTTAACACAGAAATCTGTTAATTCAACACAAATCGTTTGTGTTATTTTACTTTAACAGATTTTTTATGTTAAATGATTGGAAAACCTAAAATCTAACACATTTCTTGTGTTATTCGAAAATTAACACAAAATTTGTGTTGTTTGACTAAACGTTTTCGCGCGATTCTTCATTACTATAACCAAGCAAAGCATTGTAGCAGCATTGTCTGCAGGGAAATTTGGATTATAATTTATTTACAATTAAATATATACATTTTACAATTAAATTTAGATAACTTTCATACCTTTTTGACCTGGTTCAATTGTTCGCTAAATTGACATAAGTTCTACTAAGGGTAGATCAGTTTACTTGAATTGGTTAGGTTATGTGCTTATGTTTATTAGTTGATTTTAACACGAAAAATGTGTTAAATTTACACAAATGTTCTGTTAAATGTACACAAATTTTCTGTCAAAAGAACAGATTTTATGTGTTCAATTTTATTTAACATAAAATTTGTGTTAAAGATCAACACAAACGCAATGTGTTGAATTAACACAAAAATTTGTGTAGACCGTTTGCAACAGACGATTTGTGTTGAATTTAACACAAAATTTCTAACTGTGTAGGCGAACGATTACCATAAGCTTGTAGGAACTATTTTGATACTGTATAGGAATGAAACCCACATGCACAAGTATGGTCACCATAATTTGAATATGTGTCATTCCTATAACCGATAATTCAAAAAAACCTGTTACCATTCGATATGGGAACCATTCTCATAAAATCTTGTAATTGTTACCATAAATTTCTCTCCATGTATAAAAACAAGAATCGAATATCGAATCTCTAATTAAAATAGTAGTTCGCAAAAGTTATTCAGCAAACATTCATGAACTACAAAATGTAGTACAAAAAAAATGAGGAAATAATTTATCTGAAACATAATTGGTACACCAACAAATGATGCAGAAACTCTCATCGTACTATTCTGTCTGTTTCCTATCAATTTTTCTATGCTTCTGTCCAACAATACAATAGACTTTAAGTATAATGGCGATAGAAGTTTACTTCCCTTATATTCTGACAAAACTAGTCGTCTGTTCTCCTGTCTCACTTGTACTTATTATTACTCTACTCCACTTATTCTTTCATCCTGCCCTCATTCCAACTTTATTCATCCCCCGTGATACTCATTGGTACGGCGGCAGGGTGCTCTTGTCTTGTTAGTGCTCACAGCTCACGGATATAACTAAACAAGAGATCCAAATCGTCTAAAAAAAACGAAAGTCTCGAGGCATGGGTGAAAGTCTCGGGAAAAAAATATATAAATATATCCTCTACTAAGTGCTAGTCTTCAATTTTACTCAATTTCCACTTGAATCAACTTTCCAAAACCTAAATCTCAAAGCTATACTCCCGTATCCTTTTGCTATCTTCCCTTGAAACGGACTATCGAGTTTCGCTGCCGAGATGAATTTAAGTGAGAACCAGAAAACATATATTTATATATATACATATATATATTTGAAACTGTAATTGTTGCTGTAGTGAATCGACTATACCATATGTCAGCTGCTTTGTAAGGTTCCTAATACAGATCGCAGGTCACGGCCATTAGTTCATGTTCCGCGGCATGACTGAGCAGCCAGATTGCCTCGTGTTCAAACCATTGATATGCAGATCCTTAACAAATTAGCTCCACACACCTCTGCAGTTAAATTTGTGACGGTATTAATCACTCAGACGTTTCACATCCAGTATAATACTAAATAGTAATTAATAACATTTTTCAAAAATTAATTAACAGCTGAAAAAAAATTTCCTATTATCTCCATGCGCGGGGTGACTTTTTTAAAACTCCGTAAATTCACTTTGAATTCATTTACAAGTTTTCCAAGATAATTTCTAGTAATTGAAATTAATTTTCTTATAATTGAATAATGGAAGCTGTAAAAAATTGGAAGTGCATTCGGATTTCATTTCAATCCGAATTTCCTGCGCGACTTCGAGTTCTGTACAGTAATTTTTATATAAATTTTTTCATTTTCGCTAGGAAAATTGAAAATTTTCAAAAAAAGGGAAGTTATTGGTTTCGGTCCGATTTTCAAATATTGAGTTTTCATCAGATCTCGACGTTTTGAGGTCTTGGGAAGATATTCTGACTATTTCCGGAAAGACGTCCGTATGTGTGTGTGTGCTCGTAGGTGGGTAAACTAATTTTTTTCATACGATATCTTTGAAATGAATCAACCGATTTGAACAGTTGGAACTTAGCGGCAATCAAAAAGGCTCATCAAGATTTAGATCTGATTATATTTCGAGCGCTCTAAAAATGAATCAGTAAAATTCACTTCGAAATAGTGAATATTCACTGGGAACCAGCTATAAGTATATCACTGGTTGTATTAGTGGTATACTTATGGCTGTAGAAATAGTGACTATCCACTGATTCGCAGTGAATTTCACTCATTCATTTTTAGAGGGAGTAGTTTCCGAGTTTTGCGAAAAATTCAAATTTTAAAATATGTTTTTTTGAGGTTTTTTTCATATAACTCGTAAACCGCTTGACCAATTTGCTTCAAAATTTAATCAATGTCGTCTTAAAAAATACTTTCGATTGCCGCAAAGCAGATACGAATCGGCCGATTTTTTCCAAAATATCATTAGACAAAAATTACTTTTTTTCATCGAAATCGGTTTTTTTCGTCCAAGCGTTTTTTAAATTGGAAGAGCTCAAAAATTTACAAATAATCACTTCTTCGAACTCTTAGAGCTCAAAAATAGTGCGAAATTTTAGGGTTGGCCCACAGGGTCAACCGTTTTCAAATTTTCTGTGTAAAAAATACCGTGAAATTTTCTGAGTGTACTGACTTATATCTAATATAATCATGTGTAATATTTACACATGTGCACACAAAGTGTACGTATTACAGTTTATGAAATTATACATATATATATATATAAAGCCGACTTTGTGGGTTTAATACACAGTATTTAGTTCTTATTTAATTGAAAACGTACTAATTTAATTTTAATCTTTATAAAAGATTATTATAATTAATGTTAATTAATTAATAAATAAAATAATAATGATAGCAATGATTTATAAAATTTTTAAATTAAATTATTTGTTATATTATATTAAGTTTTGTGGTTTAAATTAAACATTATTCGTGATACAAAATTACGGGTAAAACGTTGTAATAATGATTATAATAATAATGATAATTATTATTATTTCGCCAAGACGGTTTACATTGTCGAGGGAGAAATTTCACGGGATTATGATTATGAGAAATGGGAGGGAAAAAAAAAATATGAGAAGGATAATGATGAGAAAATAAGAGCAGTTGGAGGTTTAATGTTCAAAGTTTATTTCGTTGTTTTTTTAACTTTGTGTTAACTCAACAAAGAATTTCGACGTGTATTTAATATTTAACTTTTTTTTTCGTTACATTTTTAAAGTTTAATTGGAATTATTTAATTGCTAAAGCTAAGTATTTCAGCAGATATGCTTTGAGCTTTTAATTTATTTTGATTTCAGGCGGAACAAAAGTATTTTTTTTTTTTGACAATTAATGTTCTGACACAAAAAAAAAATTAATAGAATATCTTATAGTTTTTAAGAAAAAAAAAAGTGTGTGTGTCAGCTCCGACGCACGATTTGAGTTTACTCTTTCAGATCGACTGTCTAATTAGGCACAGAATTAGAGGCTTACTATAGTCTAAGAAAATGGTTAATACCATATCAAATGGTAAATAAACGAATCAATGAAGATACCTAAATAATGTATTTTTATTCAATTTTAGTCTAGTCGAGAAGTTGACTTCCTGCGAAAAATAGTTACAGGTCTCCTAAAAATATAGTTGATAGCTTAAACGATCCAGAATGACGTCTAGAAAAAGACGTTTTTTGGATTTGGTTTTTTGGAAAAATAAAATTACAATTGTTATGAACAAAAAACCGTTAAAAATTAGCCGCCCAGCTTTTTGGCAAAATCTCAAAAAGTATAAGTGATAGCTCAAATATTAAAAAAGTTTCTGAAAAAGCAGAAAATTTTAGTAAAAAGTTCTCTCCTCGAATTGTAGCTCCAATATTTCTAATTTTGATTTAACATTGAAAATCAGCTTTTGCGCGGCAGTTTCGGCATGTGCGCGCCGCCACTCTAGTAAGCGTATTTTTTTAAATAATTTTTTTTTATCGTTCATGCGATATAAGTGCTATCTTAGACCACGCTCTTTTGTTCGCGCTCTTTTGTTCGCAGAAATCCCAGAGACATCCCATAGAAATCCCATAGAAAATATAGACCTAGCACTCATTGTTGTAAAAAAAAAATAGAATTATTGCCAGTTAAATTCTCTGGAAATCCCAGAGAAACCCCATAGAAATCCCATAGGAAATATAGACCTAGCACTCGTTGTTTTAAAAAAGAATAGAATTATTGCCAGTTAAATTCTCTGGAAATCCCAGAGAAATCCCATAGAAATCCCATAGAAAATATAGACCTAGCACTCGTTGTTGTAAAAAAAAAAAAATTATTGCCAGTTAAATTCTCTGGAAATCCCAGAGACATCCCAGAGAAATCCCATAGAAAATATAGACCTAGCACTCATTGTTGTAAAAAAAAATAGAATTATTGCCAGTTAAATTCTCTGGAAATCCCAGAGACATCCCATAGAAATCCCATAGAAAATATAGACCTAGCACTCATTGTTGTAAAAAAAAAATAGAATTATTGCCAGTTAAATTCTCTGGAAATCCCAGAGAAACCCCATAGAAATCCCATAGGAAATATAGACCTAGCACTCGTTGTTTTAAAAAAGAATAGAATTATTGCCAGTTAAATTCTCTGGAAATCCCAGAGACATCCCATAGAAATCCCATAGAAAATATAGACCTAGCACTCATTGTTGTAAAAAAAAAATAGAATTATTGCCAGTTAAATTCTCTGGAAATCCCAGAGACATCCCATAGAAATCCCATAGAAAAAATAGACCTAGCACTCGTTGTTGTAAAAAAAAAATAGAATTATTGCCAGTTAAATTCTCTGGAAATCCCAGAGACATCCCATAGAAATCCCATAGAAAATATAGACCTAGCACTCATTGTTGTAAAAAAAAAATAGAATTATTGCCAGTTAAATTCTCTGGAAATCCCAGAGACATCCCATAGAAATCCCATAGAAAATATAGACCTAGCACTCATTGTTGTAAAAAAAAAATAGAATTATTGCCAGTTAAATTCTCTGGAAATCCCAGAGAAACCCCATAGAAATCCCATAGGAAATATAGACCTAGCACTCGTTGTTTTAAAAAAGAATAGAATTATTGCCAGTTAAATTCTCTGGAAATCCCAGAGAAATCCCATAGAAATCCCATAGAAAATATAGACCTAGCACTCGTTGTTGTAAAAAAAAAAAAATTATTGCCAGTTAAATTCTCTGGAAATCCCAGAGACATCCCATAGAAATCCCATAGAAAATATAGACCTAGCACTCGTTGTTGTAAAAAAAAAATAGAATTATTGCCAGTTAAATTCTCTGGAAATCCCAGAGACATCCCATAGAAATCCCATAGAAAATATAGACCTAGCACTCATTGTTGTAAAAAAAAAATAGAATTATTGCCAGTTAAATTCTCTGGAAATCCCAGAGACATCCCATAGAAATCCCATAGAAAATATAGACCTAGCACTCGTTGTTGTAAAAAAAAAATAGAATTATTGCCAGTTAAATTCTCTGGAAATCCCAGAGAAATCCCATAGAAATCCCATAGAAAATGTAGACCTAGCACTCGTTGTTGTAAAAAATATGGTGAACCAAAGTTTTCCAAAAATATTTAATTAATCCATTTGTTTATAAAAATATTATAAAGTTTATAAAATGGCATGAAAAAATTTGAAAAGTAATCATATAATGCCTAACAAGAATATGAAATCAGGAATAGCTTAAAATTATAAAAAACGCTTGAGAATACAAAATAATAATGCTCACTGTTCGTATATCATTAGAGTATGACTGATATACTATATATATATTTATCATCTAAAGACGCCGAAGAGTATATATTATATACCTATATACATATTATATATCTATAGATATACATAGAGATATATTGTATACATACAATGCATTCGTACGGTGCCCCGTAGGATACCCTATACACTCACCCCTGAAAAGTGAAAGTCGTTACGAGGTCATTCGTTGAGTAGATTTTACATCTCATATTTTTTCCATATCGGGCTCCTTATATGAAATTCGATTCTCAAGGAGTAAACTCCAAAAAAATTTTAATTTCTTTATCTTATTGAGATTTTTAACTTAAAAATCCGTAAATCGCCTGGCCCTGCGGGCCAACCCCAAAACTTCTCGCTTTTGTCGAGCTCAGGGAGCTCGAAAACATGATTACTTGTAAATTTTTGAGGTCTCCGAGCTCAAAAAACTATTAGACCGACGAAACCCACATTTCACTGAAAAAAAAATAATTTTTGTCCGACGATATCTTTGGAAAAATCGACCGATTCGTATTTGCTTTGCGGCAATTTGAAGTATTTTTTCAGACGGCATTGATTAAATTTTAAAGCAAATTGGTCAAACGGTTTATGAGTTATATGAAAAAAACCTCAAAAAAACATATTTTTAAATTTTTATTTTTCGCATAACTCGGAAACTACTCCCTCTAAAAATGAATGAGTGAAATTCACTGCGAATCAGTGGATAGTCACTATTTCTACAGCTATAAGTATACCACTAATACAACCAATAGTATACTTATAGCTGGTTCCCAGTGAATATTCACTATTTCGAAGTGAATTTCACTGATTCATTTTTAGAGAGCTCGAAATATAATCAGATCTAAATCTTGATGAGCCTTTTTGATTGCCGCCAAGTTCCAACTGTTCAAATCGGTTGATTCATTTCAAAGATATCATATGAAAAAAATTAGTTTACACACCTACGATCACACACACACATACGGACATCTATCCGGAAATATTCAGAATATCTTCCCAAGACCTCAAAACGTCGAGATCTGATGAAAACTCAATTTTCGAAAATCGGACCTGACCCAATAACTTCCCTCTTTTTGAAAATTTACAATTTTCTTAGCGGGAAGTTAAAAAAAATCAATGAGTCGTTGAAAAAAAAACTGTCTAAAATCAATAAAATTTGTCTGTCTTTCAGCATAAAAAATAAAATATACTTCACGTCACAAGCTATTTTCATTATTGAAATTCTCATATTATTATTATTACCATCATTATTGTTATTTTGTTCTGATCTCTATCTTACTCGACATGCAAGACAAAATGAATTTTTGTTGAATAAAGTTTTAGAGAGAATTTAGTACGAACAGGGAGTAAATACAAGTATTGGTACCGTCTTGATAACATGATCAAGGCCTTTGGCTTCTACTGATGACAACAAGACACCGCCTCTCTCGCGTACTCCATTATTATTAGTATACCTTAACAGTGTTAGTATACGTGCGTGTCCACGTCTTCCAATATCGTGCATTTACTTGCATTAACAACTGATGATAGTTATTGCATCATAAATAATTCACCTCAATATAATATACAATACAATATGCATGTCTATATGTGCGCACCGCAATACAATTAAAAACAAGTGAGCCTTAAAATTAATAGCAATTATTATTATTATTATTATTATTTCGTTGAAATACAGTTATAAATTAATGTATACATAAAATTATAATATTAATAGGAAGTATATTTTATTGAATTAAATTTCGGTGACTCCAGAGAATACAATTAATTTAATGGTAATTCTCATGTTAACTTGTGCATCGGGTTTTGATAAATATATAGTAATAGAGGAGTTATATGATATATATTTAGAATATAGAGCGTACGAATTTTCATAGTCCTTACGAGGACTATTTGGAAAATCCAAAAGTGCACGCCTCGAACGCTCATGTTATGTTTTTTTTTAAAAGTTAAATTTCGAATAAAATTGAATATCCCGCTCTTTTTCCATAGAAATTTCCATGGTAAATATACGGTAATAAAAGTAAAAAAAAAAATAAATAAGGAGAACATTCCTAATGAAAAATGGCGGCAGTGTGTGTTTGTTTACATGTAAGATTGCCGGTTTTAACCGTAATGATTTATTTTTAAAAAAACGAGAAGGCCTACAGTAGTGATTTTCGAAAGGAACCTTCTTTGCTTATTTCTGAAAATTTTGAAAAAAAAATTAAGTAGTTTGGTCAAGTCGTTCTCGAGATATCCGTACCACGCCGTTTTTTTGAACCACAGACTAATGCACGTCCACGATAAATTTTTTTTAATGAACTTTTTTTTATATTAATACATATTAGACAAATTAAAAAAAGTATCAGGATTATTTATTAGTGTTTCAGCTTTATTTTGATGTGTTTTTCATAATGTGTAAGAGTAATAGAAAAAAAATATATGCACTTTAATGAGTGGAAATCGTGTGACCTTGGCAGGTTGGTTATAAAGCACAACCTCTCCGCTTCGCTTCCGAGGCGTGCAATAAGGGAAGGGGGGCAAATGGGACTGCTTGGGAAATAATGGATTTTTATGCATTTGAATATGTGGTATTTTTTCCTTTCGAGTTCCACCTGAAGTAATTAAACCAAATTTCCAGTTGCCATAGAAAAAAATTTGTCTCTGGGTGGGCAAAACAGACCATTTCCTAAAAAAAGTAAAAAAATATTTTTGTAAACAAAATGAATTTAAAAAAAAAAAAATTTTTTACCTAATTTATGGGATGATCCTGAAGTTAACAGACAATTAAAAATTTTTGGATTTTTTTTCCAACAAATCAATGACAAAAAAAAAATGCACATGTAGAGAATTAAAAAATCTATAGGTGAAATTTTTCCAAATATTTATTTTTATAGATTATCGTTTTGAAAAACAAATCCAAAAATTATTAGACGTCGGCTAACTTCAGTATCATATTTAATGATCCTGAAGTTAGCAGACATTTAAAAATTTTTGAATTTTCGTATTTCTACAAATCAATTGCGAAAAAATAAAATAAAAATATGCACATGTAGAAAATTTTAAAAACTACAGGTGCAATTTTTTCAAATATTTTTTTTTTTTATGTTTTATCGTCTAAAAATATCCAAAAATTATTAGACGTCTGCTAACTTCAGTATCATTCATATTTATGGGGTGGTCTGTTTTGGACACCCGGTTTCGTTTTGTCGGATCTTCCCCTGTATATATATATATATATATAGGGGAAGGTAATCAGACACATTCACAATTAATTAGTTAGACAGAATTTTCATATAATCGATATTTAATCGATCCATCGATTTTTAGTTCAACCAAAAAATTCAATCAATTCATATATATTACGGTGATATGTTAATTCAATATATCGATTACATTTCAATTCGATGTATTATAATTCGATACAATGTCAATTAAACAAATCGATTGAATCTATTGGCGGAACTAAAAATCGATGGATCCATTAAATATCGATTATATGTAAAATCTGTCTAACCCGAATCGACTGAAGATTAATTGTGAATATGTCTAATAAACAGAAACACGACATACATGATAAAGTTTAAACGGAATGAGAAGTAGTACGACTTTTATTTGTCAACGGCAGACGGAGGAGCATGTACCTCTGCACACTCACATACTTGATTTCATCTATTCTCACTCGACTCCAGGGTCGTCTTTCATTCAAGATTCCCTCTTATCTCTCAACAAGTGATGTGACGTACGTGAATAATCGATCGAGTCAAAGTGTCAGACACTCGATTTCATTTTAAACCTACTCTTCCACTCTGTATTTCATCTTCTCTTTCATCCTCGTTTTTTACCGCGGCCGCTATTTATTTTTTCCTTTCTTCACTCCGGCAGTCCTTGACAATCGAATAAATTTATTTTCCTATACATCGACTCTCTAGCATACATTATTCTCAATACATTCAAATACGACTAGTTTTTTTTTTTTTTTTTTTACTAACATCAGTCGGCTCCAACAGGAGCTAAACTGCGGGATACTTTTCATCAGAATTCATAAACAGACTCATCCTCTCCATGGTCAGAATCATTAAATAAATGAATCCTACTCTCTTAAAATGAATCAGTGAAAAGTGCTGCAAATAGGGGCTGCAACAGGACGCAGTCCTGTGGGACCAACAGGAAAAATCCTTATGCAGCCACAGGACACATCCTGAGACATAACAATTTTTTTTTGTCAGTACAATAAAGTTCTAAAATTTGAAAAAAAATTTAGTTTGGAAAAAAATTCAAACCCGGAAAAAAATTCAAATTATTAAAGAAAATTCAAATTTTGAAAAAAAATTTGAATTTAAAAATTTAAATTTTTTTCCAAACTTTGAATTTTTTTTCAAATTTTGGAATTTTGTTATACTGAAAAAAAAATTGGTATATGAAATGTGTTTCTTATCTTATTGTTTCCACAGGAAAAATCCTGTTGCTGCCACAGGATTTTGTCCTGTTGTTCCCGCAGGATGTGCCCTGATGCTGTAACATATAAATCTTGTTGCTGCAACAGGATTTTGTCCTGTTGCTCTCACAGAACTGTGTCCTGTTGCAGCAGCTATTTTTCTTCCGTGTAGATAACAGCCTATTGTCATATACATTATTAATATTTCTATAAGCGGTTAGACGATATGGATACTCAATTATAAAACAATTCTCTTTATATCCCGAGCTCTTTTTCCCATTGTTATTCTCATACTTTATTTTCTTCTTTCCTCTGCTATCGGACCATACTATAGTATACTGTATTGTCTATACTATTACATTTAAGATACGCAATCTAAATAGGGGTAGTGGTAAAAAACGAAAGTAGAGTCTAGTCCAGAATGAGAAGATGAGAACGCGCAGAAAAGAAAGGATGTGAGATGGAGGTGGGGTAGATGAGGAAGAACAAGAGGAAGATAAGAATGGTCTGAGAGAGGTAAAACTAGATAAATAAATAGTCTTTAGATATCTAACAAGAAAGGTAGCTGGTACTCTGTAGTAGATTCTGTGTTTACTGTTTACCCAAAAGAGATCTTTTTGTTGAAATAAAACCTAAAATCTTCATCGGGGATTATTCCAGGAGATATTGTCACAATCATACTGTGTACTGTATCCCTTCATTATTATTTCTTCTGTCTTCCGTCTACATTTTTATTATTATTATTATTATTATCATCACTGAGAATCCCTTTTGTTCCGGACAATATTGCGGTCTTACTAAAACTATTGTTGAATACTTTTCTATCTTGGTAGTGCGTTTTTGAGGTTGTCTCGCTGATTGATTAATTGCTGTAATAATCTTCAATATTTTAATTATTTTTACAGTCCGGTGATTAATTAGTGTCAAATTTTATTTATGTAAATGCACGGAAAGAATTTTTTGATAAAAATTACTCTGTAATTTCGAGTAATCCTGGGCCGTTGCAAAAAATTGGTATTTTTTGTTTAAATATTAACGTTGCTAGACCATGTTTTACTCTACTACTGAGTAATTTTTTAAAAGTCTTATATTTAATCGATTATTGTGAATATCTCATCTTAATCTATTAATTTTTACTCCATGCGATTAATTTTTACTCCCCAATATACCATTCTTTTAAACCCATTAACTTTTTGATGAAAAACTGCTTATAACTCAAATAAATTTTCTTATCTGTGGAAGTAATTTTTACTCTAAACTGCAGAGTAATATTTCAGTAGTCTCCGTTAATCTTCGGTTAATATCGGCTTCAATTAAATGTCTTTTATTTTGCTCGCGACAACTTACATGTGACGCACACATACGTAGGCTTGGAAAAAAAGACGATCTCTGTATCTCTCTATAACTTAATATTTATTTTAAAATTAAAAAAAAATTTGTATCTTTTCTTTTTCAACACAATAAGAGTAATTTTTTTTTTATTATTTTTCAAAATATTTATTTTAAGTCATATTCTAAAGCAATTAGATGATTTTTAGATTTTTTATGAAAATCTCAGCCTATTAATTGTAATTTTTATTGTAATTTAATATAAATTTTATAAATTGAATCATCAACTTTTCATCATAACCTACGAGTAAAAATTGAATTAGAGAGAATTTATTTAGACAGCCGCTAGGTGTAATTTTTACTCGTAATTGTGAGTAAAAATTAATCTGATTGATTTTTACTCACTGAAAGAGTAAAATTTCGTAATTCGAAAGTAAAAAGTCGTAATGGCCCAAAATTACTCGATTTAGAGTAATTTTTAGAATAAATAACATGGCAATATTCATACGAAAATTCTTTCCGTGTGTGGAAACTAAAAAAAAATCGAAACTGAATAATATTAAAAATAACTATCAATTTTAAAAAAAGGTAATTTCAAAACATTTTTTTTTCTTCTAAAAAATTCTTATTACAAGATTAAAGTACTTTTATGCAGGAAAAAAATTCCTTAGCTCCTTAGAAAGTTTTAAGTATTAATAAAGTTCATGTAAAATAAAAAATTTGTTAAGAAAGTTAAGTTAGCTCTCGTTAAAGTATTGAAAGTATTACAACTTGTACATATGGAGGTATAGCGCGTGTAGCCTGCAGCAAATTTAGTGCATCGATTCGTCAACAAAATGACTTACGAGTGCTAGAGCTAGTGTTATGTATCGGGTAGAGTATATAGTTTGATATATATAGAAAGCACCCAAGCTGTACTGATGAATTAGCTTTTCTCAAGCCCCATTTGCCTACAAACTCTAGCGTACAATCACAAATTCACATTCCAAACCAGAGATGTCTAGTTGTATTTCACCTACAATATATAACCAATTCCCTCATTCTTTTTTCTTTTCTTCATTTTTATTACTTTAAGCCATTACACAAGTCCACCTTTATCAAAGTAATCCCTTCAATTAAACAAAAAAAAATTCTATTTATTTTTCTTGGATAAATTATTTCTTTTATTCCGGCTTTTGTGCCTAACAATTAATTTTCGACCTTTAAAGGGTCGAACAATTTTTTTTAAGCGCTTGTATTTTATTTGTTTTAAAGCTGCTGCTCGGTGGCCTTAAGCCGTAAACAGTTTGATACTAGAACATTTAAAAAGTTCAGGGCTTTGGGGTAAAATAGCCATAGAAAAACAGTAATTTGAAAGCCTCGTCTCAGCTTTGAAATGTTTTTCAAAAAAACGTATGACTTTTTAGTAGTTTGTGGAGTGAATTGGAAAAATTTAAGCTTGTGAGAAAAAAAGGCGAAGCTGTGTGATATTTTTTTTTTACGGAGTTATGATAATTTTAGTGAAGTCTTTTTGCTCTATCGTTGAATGTGTAAACGAATTGACAAATAGAAATTAAAAAAAGGAACTGAAGCTTGAAAAATGCTTCAGATAAAAATATCATAATTTAGCTTTAAAAATTTATTTCAACATGCAGCGTTAAAAAAGTAAATTTATTCCTAGATCAGTGTGAGTTTCTCTTATGAAAAATGAACGGAATAAATTTTCTATTATTTGTTGGCTACAGAATTTTTAACTTCTTATCTCAAGATTCAAAATAATATTTTTTTTTTATTCCGACTTATTTTTAATCAACAATTAGATATTTTTAAATCTAACTGTCAATTTTTGATGGAATTCTAAGTAGATTTGTTAAAAATTTCGATAATTATTCACTACCACCCGAAAAAAAATGAAATCGATCATAAAAAAAAAAATTTGGTCCTTCGAGCCGGTTCATTTTCATGATTTCTGAAGCAAGTAACGAAAAAAACTAAACAAAATCCAAACTGGGTAAACGTCAGAATCATTAGAAAACTACCGAATAATATTTAAAAGTAATAATTAAATTTTTTCCACCATTATATCAAATTCTACTCACTTGTAATTTTATTAAAATTTGGCTAAAGCCTTAGCATGAAAACTGAAAGCGAAATTAATTAAAAAATGCAATGAAATAAATAGTAACAGCGATTATTAGAGTCGATCCCACAAAACTCTCAAAGCCGACGTTGGTGTATCTCTGGACAAGCAAAGGCCATTCGTCGGTGTCTCCGCCTGTGAGCTGAGACACCCAGGAAGTTGGCGTATTTCCGGTTGGCCGATTGCTTTGTCCTGGAATTGCATTCTCTAAGCGAGACGATATATTATACCGTACACTATTTTGCCGTGGCCGTTCTATTCCATTTGAACCCAAAAGAACAAGAAGAAGAAGAAGAAACATTAGAACCAGGACTAGACTTGCAGTAGTAGTAGCGCACCACCAGCAGCTTAGTATCCAAAGCTAAACTATACACTAACCATAGAGTTCTGGTCGGCGTTGAAGCGTTCGAAAGCCGTCTAAATGTTCCACAAAATCCGCTCTTTACTCGACACAAAATACCGCATGCTTTAGCTCTAGAGTTGAATTATCCTCTTCCTCTTCCTCTTCCTTTTCCTCTACAGATAAAAATCGCTCCCATTTTTCCTCCTTCTTTAAGCTCTCTTCTTCGTCGCTCTTTACTTTGTATCCTTTTAATTTTGTGTCCTTCTTTCGCTCATGACCCAATGACCCCAAAGTGTTCATCGGCTTTGGGGGCGAGTTGCATCGCGTGCAATATCCAAGATAATGGAGCTTAAATCCGCAAGTTCCACTTTTTTACTCAGTGAAAACTTTCTAAAGAGAATTATCGATATACTTGTTCACTTAATACTCAATCTCTTTAACTTAGACACTTATTTATATCTTCTTTAATGGTAGCATTGATACTTATCGCTACTTATTTATTTTATTGAAGATGGTCAGCATTAAATGAGCACAGGCTTATTTAATTTTAAAAAGTTAATACAGGATTTTAGAACGAGGTTTAATGCTTTGAATTTTTTTGCAATGTCTTTTAGTCTGAGAAACCCTAAAGATTTCTAAGAAAAATTTCATTTCTTACCTATGACGACGGGTCAGGTCAGAGAGGATAACGGGGATGTAATTTTATGGAAAGTGGCCCATAACTTTTTTTCGGACGCAGATAACTCTACACAATATTAACATTTTTGGTTCATTACGATGTCCTTTAGTAGGAGAAACTCTAAAAAGTCCTGAGAAAAATTCGTTTTTCGAATCGTGACCCATGTGAGTATACATGAAGATGGCTATCTATGAAAAGTAGCCCGTAACTTTTTTTCTGTTGAGAATAACTCAACACAATACTAAGGTTTTTTGTTCAGTGTGAAGCTCTTTAGTAGAAGAAACCCTGAAAAGTTAGAAGAAAAATTTATTTTCTGAGTAATCGACTTCGGGCAGATGACACTGTCTATGTCTTTTTATGAAGAGTGGCCCGTAACTTTGCTCCTGTTGGGAATAATCCATCACGATATTGACATTTTTTGTTTGTTATGATGCCCTCTAGTAGGAAAAACCCAAAAAAGTCCTAAGGAAAATTTATTTTCCGAATCCTGACCCATATAAGGATAAATAAGGACGACTATCTATGAAAAGTGGCCCGTAACTTTGCTCCTGTTGGGAATAACTCAACATAATATGGACGTTTTTTGTTCATTATGATGTCCTCGAGTAGGAAAAACTCAAAAAAGTCCTGAGGAAAATTCATTTTTTGAGTTAAGACCCATATGAGGATAAATTAGGATAAATTAAGATAAATGAGGATGAGGCTGTTTATGATTTCATGTGAAGAGTGGCCCGTAACTTTGCTCCTGTTGGAAATAACTCAACACAACATCAACGTTTTTTGTTCATTATGATGTCCTCGAGTAGGAAAAACTCAAAAAAGTCCTGAGGAAAATTCATTTTTTGAGTTAAGACCCATATGAGGATAAATTAGGATAAATTAAGACAAATGAGGATGAGGCTATTTTTGATTTCATGTAGAGAGTGGCCCGTAACTTTTTTTCTGTTGAGAATAACGCAACACAACGTTAATGTTTTTTGTTTAGTATGAAGCCCTCTAGTGAAAAAAATTACAAAAACTCTAGAAAGATTTTTTTTTTTTTTGTAATCGACGTCGGGCACATGCGGGCAGATGACACTGTCTATGTATTTTCGTTGAAAGTGGCCCGTAACTTTTTTTAGTTGGGGATAACCTAACAAAATATGAACGTTTTTTGTTTAATATGATGTTTTCTCGTAGAAAAAACTCTAAAAGGTCCCTAAAAAATTCGTTTTTTGACTTATGAACCATATGAGGATGACACTGTCGATGTTTTTTTATGTTCTATGCATTTACGAAAGAAAGAAAAATGATCAAAAAGCAATCTTGGCTGTAATTTTCTACTGGGCCATGAAAAATAATGAATGTCTTTTAAATCATCGGACATTACTCATTTCTCTGAAGTTTCTATTTCTAACTAAGCCCGTCATGTTCTGTTTTGACAGTAAAAAAATATATATATATTTTTAAAAAATATTTTTTTAACTTCATACCTTGATAAGAGTCATAAATCTCTTAGACGTGGCGTCTTATCTAAAAAAAAAACAATATTTTTCTAAGTCAAGTGGCTTACAAAATTAAATAAATGTTTAAATCTTAGTACTGTAAATATTAAGTATCAAGTAGTAAGTGATTTTCGACGTGGGGTAGCATAAAGTGGGAAATAATTCTATGTGTTTATAATATCTAGGGGCAGAGTATATAAAATGTTAAAAATGATAGTGATTCGAGAAGATTAAAGATACACGTACTAGAGAAGTTTCGACAAGTGTATACTAAATGTTATCTGGTGACAAAGATACGGTGTTTTACTCTTAACCGTCGGTTTTTCAACTTTGTAATTCCGATGGGCGGAATAAATTTAACTAGACTACGATTTTTCACCTCCATCATCTACCCTCTGGCCTTCGCGCCCTCTTCTCTGTCGAGATCGCACGAGACTTGTGGTGAGGGTTCTGATTCCACGGATAAACTATGGTAATTTCGACAAATGAGGGGAATTGTCTGTCAAATGACTCTTTAGCTTTTCTCTTATATAAATATATAAATCACTTGTCTTTTCTAAACACATATATACATATAAATATATATTTAATACCAATTTAACTCTTTACTTTAACAATGCTTGTGAATAATTTATTCTGTAATTTTACGAATATCTATTTCTATTTATTTAACCCTTTCCCGGCTTGGAGTATCGGTGAGTCTAGGTGTGAGTCATGTAGGGATAGAGCCAATTAAAGTCCGTTGTAAGGCTGTATGAGTGAAAGTTTAGTTGTGGTAGTGTAGACAAGCGCCCCCTTCTACCATTTTTCCGGCCCCCTCTCTAAAAAACAGACTATCCCTGATTAAAAACTCCGATTGAAACCGCTGAATTCCGATTGAATCCGATAGACTTTCAATCAGAATTCATTGGATTCAATCGGAGTTTTTAATCAGGGATAGCTCTCTCATTTTAAGAATAAGACGTACGATTCAAATTAAGAGTAGGGATTCAAGGTCCACCGGCAAAGGGTTAAGTAATTTTTTTTGGACCTCAAAAAAATGAACGAATTTACTCCGTCACTCGGAATTCCGTAGTTTTTCAGCGAAGTGATTACGGATTTTATTTAAATTTTAATTTACTCTGATTCGGAGTTTGAATATTTTAAAAAACACATTTTAGGAGTCAATTTCACTCTAAACGGAGTTTCAATATTGGAATAAAGTCTCCTTCGGAGTAAATTTTACCCCAAGGGGATTAAATAAATCAACAGTCATCCGCTGAAAGGGAGTTAATTTTAAAATATTAAAAGTCCGAATCGGAGTAAATTCAAATTGAAATAAAATCTCGAATTACTCTCAATTTTTTACAGTGTAATGTCTTAACTACATAAAACTAAATCTAATGTAAATAAAACTGGGACCAGGATTTTTGCTTTTATTTAAAAATAAAAATTAATAATTAATGGTGTCAAATTTTGGAATTACAGTGGAAATATTGGCCAAATAAAAAATTTTTTCAAATAAAAGTTGTAGGAAATTTAATTTCCTAAAAAAAATGTCTCTTATGTTTTTTTTATACGACCAATATTTTTACCGTGGTTTCAAAATTAATATTTTCATAATTACCAAAATTGTGAATAATTAATTATGAATCTCAATTTTGGAATTACGGTGAAAATATTGGTCGTATAAAAAAAGCATAAGAAACATTTTTTTTAGAAAATTAAATTTCCTACAACTTTTGTTTGAAAAGTTTTTTTATAAGACCAATATTTTCGCCGTAATATTAAACATTCGTACCATTCATTTCGAAGTTAAGGCAAAAAATTTGTCCCTACTAATGACTATCAGCTCTCAGACGATTATTTGTCTATTTCAAAATTTAAAAACATGAAATAAATGCTAACTATGTTTTTAATACTTACCGTTAACATGAATCTGGACATAAAGTATTTTTTACTGCACTGCAAATACTATTTTATTTCCACAAAGAGGATTATTGTAAACAAGTTTACTAACAATGGCTCAAAAAAAATTTAATGAAAACTTCTCTTGTAAATATTTTTATTTAAAAAAAATTAATTTGTAAATTCAATGAAGTTGGTATTGATTCAATTAACACTGACCCGAGAAAAAAAAACTCTAGGGTTGTAGGGAGACAAAATAATTAACAATAACTGGCAGCGCACTCATGTACTTCACTAGGCGTTGATTTTATTTTTTTTATCACGAGATTCAAAATTGAAATTTAAAAGTTATTGTAAAAAAATAAAAATTCTGGCTAAAGTTACACAGATATCGAAAAAATTTACGAGATCAACTCGGTAGCTAATCAAATTCTCTATAAGAAAGGTCTTATGGCATTTTTACGTGCATCTAATTATTTCAGCGTAATTGCAACTTGAAGATTAAAAAACAAATATTTTATTGAGATGTCAAAGATAAATAATAATGAGACAATTAAATGACTAAAATATATAATAATTAAATGGCCTTTTATTTAATATCCCTTTGAAAACCATTTGATAAATATTTAATTACAGTAATCATCAAAATTAAATTACTGCTAAAGTTTGTTTTAAAGTTTTTAATCTCGAATCTTATACAATTTTAATCCTTATAAAATATATGAGTAAATACATCCGAACAAACTTATCCCTGAGATATTACATCCTTTTTATCTTTTTACTTATTACTTATCCTGTTTCCACTTCGAAATATTTAATTAATATCTAATTATTTTTATCAATATCACATTTTGTCTTACAATTGCACTTAATTTCCATTAATAAATTAATAATTTATTTCAAATTACAAGAGAATTTTTATTTATTGCTATTGAAAATTTATTTTCATATTCTTAATAGATATCATAATTTATGCAATACAAATAATAAATATGATTTTTAATTAATAAAAATTAAAAGCAAAAAAAAAAGGTTCTGATTAGACAATTTTTTTTTTTTTAACAAATTATTTACAGAAAAAAAAAAAAAATATGCACATGTAGAAAATTAAAAAAACTACAGGTGCAATTTTCGAATTATTTTTTTTTATGATTTATCGTTTTTAAAAAAATTTAAAAATTACTAGACCTCGGCTGACTTTAGTATCATAAAAAAAGACTAAATTCCAAACTAAAATTTTTAAAAAATAATATTGGAAGTGATAAATTCAAATTTCGAAATCAATAGAAAAAAAAAATTTTTTATACCCCACGACTGCTTAATTTTGAAACTTAGTGGGAGTTCCTACATTTTAAAAAAAAAAAAAGCCATACTGATAAAAAAACAAATTTTTTTTTAAATGAAAATTATTACAAAAAAAAAAGTGTAATGATGTAAAAAATCCATAAAATGTAAAAATACAAAAAAAAATTAAGTAATTAAATTTTCGCTGCTACCCATTCCAGCCTGTCCTTTATATTAAACTTTCAATAAAAATTATAATGCAGAAAAAAAAGTAAATTAAATTTATTCAGTTCTTTAATAAAAAATTTTTTAAAAACCATAATATTATCCACTGGTGAGTTTTTAATATTCAATGTTTGCATTTTATGAATTTTATTTATTTTTATATAATTTCATTTTCATCCTCGTTTATATTTATTTTTCATCTGCGTCTACACAACCTGTGACCATAACGTAAAAAAATGTCAAATATTTTTTCCATACGCTCAAGGCAGCAAAAGTAATAAAAATTCAAATATTAAAGTTAAAAGAAAAAGTTAAACAGAAAAAAAAACTAAATAAAATTTCACTTCTGTACGATTCTCAAAAGTACTTTTATTCTTTTTTTAATTTTCCTTATAGTTTACACGAAAATTTTCGTATTCTACATGTGAATTTTCCGATTTGTGCGTGCGAATGATCGGATTTATATGAAAATTAAAATGAATCATTACTGATAAAAATTACATCGGGTGTAAATTATAAAATTCAGCGATAAATTTCCGTGTAATAATTTTATTTATATATATTTTATTATTATTATTTTTTCTTTGCTATACGCAAATGTATATTTCATATCTGACATATGAATTATTTTACAGCGAGATAGTAGTGAAAATAATGCTTTGGAATACCAAGTGGAGATCGTAAACTTAAAATTTTAGAGTCGAAAAAAAAAAAATAACGACTGAGGGTTGAATACTTGAATAAAAGTAATGGGGAGGTTTCATACCTGAGATTTTAAATCAAGTAGATATGAGAGAAAATATTTTTTATTACTATTTCAAACAGGTTTTTAGTATGTTACTAGTCGAGATTGAGGTATGACGGGATACTGCAAAAATAAAATTTAAAGAAAAAAATATATCGGTTTTAATTACCCTGTAAATGAATGCATTACAAAAAAATTAGAGATGTAGAACTTGTAGATTTGAAAAAAGATTAAAACTCAAAGCTTAACATTTTTCGAACTTTTAGGATTCTTGTAGTAAAAAATTCAGTTGGTTAAATTTTACTTAAGGGGTTAGGGGTACTCAGAGGCCTGAAAAAATGATGATTTTCAATAATTTTTTTTTTGTAGTTAATTACTTTATTTGACAAAAATAAAAACATAGCTTTATTAGAACACGTTTCGATTTGACTTCACGAAAATTTCAAAAAAAAAAATTAATAATTCAAAAAGTTATCGCTGTTTTTGTAGAGCCCGTTCCTCCCGAAGTCCTTTGCGGTGATCATCATAAGTCCTTGGAGATTCATCTAAAATCAATCGGACAAGAAAAATTAGTTTTATTAATAGATAATCTTGTGCCTGATCGAAGCTTTTTTTTTTTTTTCGAAATTAACAAAATGGCGGCCTCAGGAAATTTTTTTCAAATTTTCGAGAAAAAAACCGACAGTTTATTGTTAAAAAAAAATCGAAATTTTTGAAAAAAAAAAAAATCCTTCGATCAGGCACGAGTTTTTAATGTATTTCAAAAGTACAATAAATTTTATTGAAATCTACCGAGCAGTTTTTAAGTTACAGTGATCACCAGTTCAGAAAACATAGTTTTGAGAAAAACGCATTTAAAGTTTTGCTATGGATTTATGTCGAATTATAAGAATTATTTAATAACTTACACTGAGTCATCTATTCCTGGACCATATAATAGCTCTTCAGCCGTCATAGCAGCTTCCAAAATATCGATTTGCTGGTGCCTACGTTGCAATCGACCTTCTCGGGCGTTATCATTAGCGCGCTTATCTGCTACTTTGATACGTGCAGCATCCATTCTTTCTGCATACCGATGAGAATTAGGCCCACAATTAAGTCCTAGTGTATTCATCAAGACTAATAATGAATTTATACCCTCATTAAATATACACATAGCAACGTATGCAGCTATTTGTACGATAGTAAAACTAGTATTTACCGTTTTTGGGCATATTTTCCATACTAGTTGGTTAAAGCTTTCATTATTATTCTGATTGAATCCACCTACACATCTTGAAAGTAAATTTTCACTACTAAGATCTTCGTATATAGGCTTGATAGCTTTTAAAACATCAGAAGGTAAGGGAGAATAATCGTGAGAATAGGTATCAAGCTCTCCTCTTGCTTCAGCGCGCTGGTAAGAGCACCAAGATTCTTCGCCTTTTGGACACATATCATGATTCGGTTTTTCATCACTCGAGCCGTAGTGATAAAAGGTTGCCATTATAGCAGATTTCATATTTTCAAAAGGAAGGAATATATTCATTTCCACAGTTATTACATGCAACTACAATTTTGAATCCCAGCCCACGTGTACTTGCTGTTTGAAACACTACATTTCCATCACATTTTTTACATTTTATAAGAGCAGAAATTGCAGTGAATACCTGAATAAAATTTATTATTCGAAATTCAGTACTGCTGTCTTCAGGTACATCATCTTCAGTGTTTTGTTTTAATTTTTTAGAAGATGTACTCTGAATACTTTCATCACGTTCGGCTGTTTTCGGATTAAAAACATTCTTTCTTTTGACTGAACGCGACTTATTAATTTTTTCAGAACTCCGAAGTTCTCTTGAAACCTTTCTAGAATCACGTCCCATGGTTAATAATTTAATTCACTTGAGAAATAATTTATCACAAAACTATCGACTGATCAGTGCAACGACTACAGGTATACTGGCAACCAAAAATTATTTTTCAGTTCTTGTACTACCTACAAATTGTGAATATATATATATATATATATATATATATATATATATATATATATATATATATATATATATATATATATATATATATATAATTATACATACATTAAAATGGGGAGATATTCATGACAATGAAACCCGAAAGGTCGGTTGCTTGCAGCTGTTTCTAGCTACCTGCTCTCGAATGCCACGTAGCACCCGAGCGTCCTTTGGTCATTGTTAAATAACTCGAAAAGAATTTGTCGGATTCACTTCAAATTTTCACACAATATTTTTAAAATATTATACTTTAAGAAAATGCAAAAAAAAAAAAATCGATTTTTTGAAAATTCTGACTACCCCTAACCCCTTAAATTAAAGGATGATGAGTCATCAATATTTCTAATAGAAAAAATTTTTGTATTCTTTAGTTCCCCTAATTTATCTGGGGTAAAAAAAAAATTAATTTTTCTCAGGACTTTTTCGGGTTCCTTCTACTCAAGGACATGATAATAAACAAAAAATGTTAATTTTGTGTTGAGTTATTCCCAACAGGAAATAATTACGGGCCACTCTTTATAGAGAGTCATTCTTATTTATCCTCATGGGTCTGGATTCGGAAAATAAATTTTTCTTAGGACTTTTTTGGGTTTTTCCTACTTGAGGGCACCATAACAAATAAAAAATGTTAATATTGTGATGGATTATTCCCAACAGGAGCAAAGTTACGGGCCACTCTTCATAAAAAGACATGGACAGTGTCATCTGCCCGACGTCGATCACTCGAAAAATAAATTTTTTTTCTGACTTTTCAGGGTTTCTTCTACTAAAGGGCTTCATACTGAACAAAAAACGTCAGTATTGTGTTGAGTTATTCTCAACAGAACAAAAGTTATGGGCCACTCTTAGAGAGTCATCCTTATTTATCCTCATATGGATCAGGAATCGAAAAACGAATTTTTCTTAAGACTTTTTTTAGGTTTTCTCCTACTAGAGGATACCATATTGAGCAAAAAACGTTAATATTGTCTTGAATTATTCCCAACAGAAAAAAACCCGAGTCAAAAAACAAATTCTAGTTTAGTCCTCAAAAGCCTCAATTACTTTGATGTTTTATTTGCCGCCCAGAAAGTAGCTCTACTTTAGTACTCAAAATTCTCAATGAGAACTATGAGATCTAAATGCGAATAATTTATCGAATTTAAATTATAACTAAGGCCTCAAAATCCTTAACGAATGAAAAGTTATACTTCGGACTTTTGAAAATTTTAGATAGAAAAGGGAGGGGAGAAAATATGTCGAATCAGACTTTTGAGGTTCAAAAATGGATAAAATTATTCCTGTTTGTTTTGAGTTTCTTGAGACTTTAATCCAGATCATATTATTCCAGTTTAGTCCTCAAAGTGGTAAAATTGCTCATAACTCCTACTTTGAGGACTAAACTACGATAACTTTCTATACTGTTGTCAGTCTTCAAATTCTAAATAGATCCTCAAAAACCTCATTGAGAACTTTGAGTCTTAAATCCGAATTTGTTTTTTGACTCGGGAAAGCTACGGGTTACTCTTCATAGGAAGACATAGATGGCATCCTCCCTGACCCTCCTTGCATCCCCCTGGCCAGATTCAGCGTCATTAGTCGACAAAAGAATTTTTTTCAGGCTTCTTTGGAGTATCTCCTACCCGAGGAAAGGGTAAGAAATTTATAAAAATCAGATTGAGCACCCAGAGTCTCTTAAATCGGCAGCAATTGGTACACTAACATTTTAGTAAAAAAATAAAAATTAGCATAAGTAAAAAACTGAACAACTGAAAAATCCCATCAAGCAGACACTCGTAGAACAGCTCAGTACTAAAGCCCTGAAATTTGAGGAATTTTGATCGGCGATTCGCTGAATGACTCCATATCCCATTTCCAAACCAACTCATCGACTATCCCGACAATTGAATTCCTATATCCATTTCCCATCTTATAATACAACCAACTAAAACCGTTGACCCCCTTTTATCCCACTCCACCTCACATTTATCTCTTCTCATCCAACTGTCCTTTCCATTCCAAACTCGTTAATCATTTTTCCATGATGGCACTTGGTTTTAATTAAATGTCGCAAAGGATATCTCTGCTCTATAACCAATTTTAAATCACAAATTATTATTACCTTCATTAATTTTTTTTCCAACTCAATTCACTTTTCGTTAAAAAAAAAGTCGTTAAATGTGAGCTGACACCCAAAATCTAAATATCTCAGTATTAATTAAAATTTCTTTTTTTTTTTGTACTGAATTAATTTCACCCCTTTTGTTACTCTCACTAATTATTAATCGACATATTCATAAATTTTAATTACAAAAATGCCTGAGCCTAATTAATCCTAATAAAAAATGTAGAAAACCCATTTATAATTTTTGTACTTCTTTGAGTCTCTGGTTTTCAAAATCAGGGGGGGGGGGGGAGTATTAAAAAGGGTAAACATCAATTTAAATTAATAATTCTGTATTAATTACGGATACATCTAATTTATAATTGTCGTTTCACAAATTCATGATGAAAGTCATGTTTGTGTCACGATCTGAGTTTCGTGATAAAATTTAGATCTAAATTCATTATGAATAAAAATTTTTTTACACGGGAAGGAAGACCTTTGGCTCGGGTAGGCGATTATACACGCGGGTTGGAATTTCCTACTTTTCTTCCTTAGTGTGTAATATAGGGGAAAGGGGGGAGGGGCAAATGGGCCCTTTAAGAAAAATATTTTCAAATCCTCAGTTTTTTTCATTTTTTTTACTTTTTTTTACTCCCTTGCCAAGTATTTGACCTTAATTTGTTCTATTCATTCAAAATAAAAAATTAAAAAATGTGGGGCAAAATGGGCACCGTCAAAAAAATTTTATAATGTGAATTTTTCAGCTTGTTTCATTTTTTTTTCTTCTGCTGAGTATTTGGTGTTAATTAACTGTGTCTATTAAAATTAAAAATTCCTAAAAAGTTGGGTAAAACGGCCCCCCAACAAAACTCAATGTATGTTTCTCGCTTGTTTTATATTTTAAAACTTTTTGCTATGTGTTTAGTATAAAAAAGAGTTGATAGTAAAGATTTCGACCTTAAAATAACTTAATTCAAAGTTTTCTGTTGAACTACTATTCAATTAATTCGAAAAAATTGAATTTTCCCGCCAAAACATATAATGTTTTAAATTATAGTTAGTATGCTGTTAAAAATTTTTAATTTCTGTTAAAATAATTTTAGGAACCCGTTTGGCTAAAAAATATTCGTAGGTTTTCAAAGTCTAGGCGGCCCAGTTTACCCCCCAAAACTTTTCATGTGAAAAATTTTGGGGGACAATTTTGCTTCAGTGGCCCATTTTGCCTCAATCTCCCATTTTGCCCCTCCCTCCGCTCCAAACACTTTTCATGCTAAAAATTTTGGGGGCCCATTTTGTCCCCAAATATTTTGAGGCATCCAAAATTTTAGGGGGCCCATTTTGCCCCTCCTTCCCCTACTATTTTTTAAATATTGATTTACATGAAGAAAATTTACATTGCTTACATTTCTCATAATTATTAGATGTAAAGGAAAAAAAAAATTTTTTAATAGTTTTTATCACGAAACCAAAGTCATTGCCATTTTTCAACTGACACTTTCGATTTTTGAAAACATTTTAACAAAAAAATTCAAAATAATGCTCAATTATATTTACAGAAGTGATTTTCGAATTTATAAAACGTTCTAAAAAACAAACTCTTTTTATAAAATTTTGAGGGTGCCCTATTTAGCCCCTCCCCCTGTCCCGTTCAGCCTCTTTGCTATATAACTCATTTAAAAAATGATTTTTTATATTTGTTACAGAAATCCCGAGCAGAATATTCAACAAATAAAAGAACCAAAAAGAAAGTTCCCAGCGTCACGGTTCCGTGGTTTTAATCTCGGATTAACCAACAAAACCATACGATTCAGAGTAAATAAAAGTAGCTAAAATAAAAAAGAGGCAAAAATATATATCGTAATATTAAAGACAAAGTGTCAGTACTGAAAAAGCGAAAAAAAATAAAAAAAACAGCCAGAGGCCCGACACATCCCCAAGAACGTGAGATAGTAAACAGGTGACAGCCTTATGTTGCTTCTACCATATAACCAACAACCATCGAACCCTTCAACTACGGTAGTAGTGTTGCTCTTGTTTTAGCCGTGTCGTCAAAGTTACGACGGAAAAGTCAAGCTAAAAAAATTCAACACTGAAGAGGATAAAGAGAACATGCCCGGTCTTTCATCAGATACAGAACGAAATAACAAAGCAATGAGTTCGCCATAAAAAAGTTATAAAAAAAAAAGGACTGGACCTAGATAAATCCCGGGAAAAAATTTAATGTTTCATAAATCAATAGAGAATATAATGAATTATTAATAGAATAATAATTATTGCTGTCAACAGTATCGATAACATGAAGAATTAATTTAATCGTCACAGTGATTCGACAGTAAAAAAAAATTAAAATTAATGTGTTTCCAAAATAAGTGGCCACGATGCCATAAAATAATTAAATTAACAATTAAAAATAATTAGTGTTCTGATAAAAAAAAAAAAAATGTCGAGTATGAAATGAATGAAAATTTTCGGGGTAATGCCCCTGGGTAATAGAATTCGTGATTGATTGATTAATCAATTGAATGATTAATTAATTGATTGATGAATAGTGAAATTGAATAATTTTCTGGTGAGTAATTTGGATAATTATAAATCCAAAGATGCCGCCAATAAATATAACATATTTTTCGACGGACGAACCCTTCAATTCAACGCCGTGGCCGGGAAATTCGATAAATTATTTTGGCAACGAGACAAATTTTAATGCTACGGATATAGATAGTAATAAATTTACGTTGCCTCTGTGGCGGCAAATACTGTGGTATTGTTTGTTTGTCAGTATGATTGTTGTTGCAACTGGTGGTAATTTAATAGTTATATGGATCGTACTTGTGCACAAACGAATGAGATCGGTGACTAATATTTTTTTGGTTAATTTGAGCATCGCTGATACAATGGTGTCATTATTGAACGTCACCTTCAATTTTTATTACATGCTTCACAGCCATTGGACATTTGGTAATTTGTACTGCAAAGTCAGTCAATTTATTGCTGTGCTGACTATCTGCGCTAGTGTTTTTACACTCATGGCTATTTCCATCGATAGGTGAGTTTTTCATATTTATTATTTATTATTTATCATTGACTTTGTGGCTTAGTTGTAAGAATTCATTTTACGGAAGACTAGACCCATACAAAGTCGCCGAGCTTAGAAATTTTCCCATAGATCGGCCGATGCCTGGTTTGCAATGATTGGCCAATAAATGACTAACTGTACTGGCCCGTGCATGGTGAATAATTGGCAGCCGTCTTTTTGCTTATAAAAATGGTGCACAATTAACAGCCGTTCGTTGGCCAACGGTTTGATCGAGTGCTCTTGATACAAAGCTTTGGCCGATGATTGGTTGCCATGCTTGGCATACCGTTATCATCCGATATTTAGCCGATCTTCGGCCGATGCTTCAAAATTGGCAGCCATTCACGACCCAGTAATGGGCCGATTCTTTTTTTTTGTATGGGAAACGGGATTAGGGACTAAATTACTTACTTTTTATTGATTAACCAGAAATTGCGGCTTAAATATTGCAAATATGAAAAAAATTAAAGAATTCTTTTTTTAGCTCTTAAAATTCTCTACAAAAAAGGTCTCATTAATTTTTTTCAAAAATTGATATTTTAAGCTCGAAAATTTCAAAAGATTCTGAAGCAAAATTTTAATTTTAATAATCAAGTAAAGAAAAAATTTCAAAATTAATTTAGTGACTTAAGGAATTAAAATATTAAAAAAGTTAATTAGACATTTCTTTAGCTCTTGAAATTTTCTACAAAAAAGGTCTTATTGATTTTTTTCAAAAATTGATATTTTAAGCTCGAAAGTTAAAAAGTTTCTGTAGCAAAATTTTAATTTTAAAAATAAAAAAAAAAAACTTTAAAATTAATTTAATGATTTAAGGAATTAAAATATGAAAAAAATCAATCAGACATTATTTTTAGCTCTTAAAATTCCCGACAAAATTACCCCTATGATTTTTTTTTAAATCAATACTAAGATAACTATCCGGAAAAATTATACGAAAATTTACGAGGCCTCTAAATCTTCAAAATTAAAATAAAAAACTTTGTAGATATTTTTTAGTTAGATAAAGTTGTATAAATCCTAATGGAATGATTGCACAATAAATCAGTATCAAGGTGAAAAAAAAAAATAAAAGTCCAATCGATTCGGTTGCCGGTACTTTACACTTTTGATTTTTTTATCCTTTTATTTTTTCTTCAACGCCTCTAAACACTTTTGTTACTCGGTTTATTTTCATTCCCCACGGTTCACCAGCTACACCAGATATCTACTACAATTTATAGGTCTCCGAGCATGTGCTTGACTTTTCTTTATCTATTTCTTTTTAAAAAATAATATAAATTATAAACGACTGTTTCTTTAAGGAATATCTCGCAATTTATTTTTCCAATTATTGCTCGCGAGATTAATATTATTACCATTATTACTATTATTATTATGACGTTATTAAAAAATATATGAGATTTCTCGAATTTAATAAAACTATGTCAAGATTGAAAATATCAACTTCTGTATTTATTTATCACTAGATCCAATGAGCTGAGACTTTAGCAATAAAACTTTCATTTCACTTTTTGTTGCGGTTCTTGAAAAATAAAACATTCGAATATAAAAATATTAAAAATAAAAAAAAAACTCATGACTATTAAATTTAAATTTACTCAAGAATAAAATTAAAGTGGGAGAAAAATATCAAAAATTGGGTGAAAATTTTTTTTCCAAAATTGTTTTTATGTCTGGCCATTTTACGACTTTTATTATCGTTTTCGTACAATTTTGAGTATCCCAAAAATACATATGGTGACTTTGATATATTTAAATTTTATATGACTTGTTTAACTTCAATAATTTTTTTTTTGCCACCTTTATTTACTAACAGTATTGCAAATATATTTTTTCACTTAGATGAGATATAAAGAATTTTATTGTTGCCATTGTTTCTAAATAAAAGAAATTTGTGTCATAAAATTTTTTGGGAAATAAAAATAGTGAAAATTACGAAAATTAAGTTGAAGAGTTGTTGGACAATTACGATACTATGGGTTGCTTAATGAATCTTAAAATCATTTCTTACATTCTCACCTTCAACACTTTCCTGAAAATCTTGGCGACTACAGTGAAGAGCAAGGCGATCATGATTGATCTATAAATCTAGCTCTATAGAATTTATTTTATCACAATAACTGCAATTTTTTGCTATTTTCCGCAATTTTCAGTGTTTTTTTTTGCAATTTACTCAAATTTTGAAAGGTTTATGGTTGAATAAACTTCAGATTTGGATTTAGTGGACCAAAATACATAAAAATCATACTTGGTCTAGTTCCATAAATTTTTTTCTTACCAAAACTGCTAATTTTTGGCGATTTTTATGGTTTTTTGCAATTTATTTAAAATTTTGAGGGTGTATAGGCAAAACTGACTTCAGATTCGAATTCAGCGCGTCGAAATACATTAAGATAGGTAGGTCCGGTCAAAAGTAGGGGAGGGAGGGGTAAAAGGGGGTACTTAAGGAAATACCAAGTTTTCGAGGACTCAAATACGCTAAATCTTTTTTTTTTTAATGATATTCAAAGTAAATAGAAGAAATTTTCAGTTACCGTTGAAAAAAAAAATTTTTCATTTCTGCGGGCAAAGTGGGGTACCCCCTAAAAAAGGTAAAAAAAAAAAATTTCTGGATTTTAAACGAATTCGATTAAGTTGAATTTTTTTGTAAGTAATTTACATGAAGAAAAATTATATTTTACATGTTTGTTGGAGACAAAAGAAGAAAACAAATTTAAAATAGTTTTTATCATAAAACAAACGTCATTAATATTTTTCAACTGACAATTGATTTTTGAAAAAGTTTACCAAAAAAAATTCAAAGTAACGCTTAATTATATTTACAGAAGTGATTTTGGAATTTTTAAAAACCATTTAAAATATGAAATTTTTTTTTATAAAATTTTGGGGGTACCCCGTTTTGCGTACCCTACCCCCTTTTGCCCCCCCCCCCTTCCCCTATAGACCACTTGTTTTTTTTTGGTGGGCTGATGTTATTAGACGTCGGCTAATTTTTAGTTTCATAAATTTAATTGGAAAATATAATTATTATAACAATTATAGAGTAAAAAGATCACAATTTTTTTTATAATTTTAGAAAAAAATATTTTACGAAAATTTTTCACGGGGGTCCAATAACATTTTAACATATTTATCAAAATAATAATTATTATTGTGGGAATTAATAAAAAAATTATCATTAATTGATTAATTAGATATTTATAGAAATTGATCTTATTGATAGCAATAGATTGTTTTGGGGTTAAAATTAATTTGAATTCTAAAAATGCCCTCTGACACATCTAGTACTCAATTCCAGTCTTTCTCAAGACAACGCAATGGCTAAAATAATTTTTACTCCTAAATAAAATTAAATTGCGTGGAAAAAATGTGGTAATACATATCCTCTGTTGAGGAAAACATCTTAGATCGATAATAATAATAGTAATAATAAAAATAATACTAATACTTATCTTTTATCCACTCGGTACTGTTTGATAGCTCAGAGTCAGCAGTTTCACAGACTTCTCCCGCCTGCTATTTCTCAATTCGATCCCAACTTCTCTAGTTTAGTTCCAGCCTCGACTCTACGAGGCCATGAAAACACTCGGGAATGGTGACACACTCGTAATCTCATATAGAAAATGGATATGCCCCATTGAGACTACTCAGGCACATCACGTATTTTATTAAACACACCGACATGAATTTTTTTATCATCTTTTAATCTAAATTTTAATTCTAACTGCTGATTAAATTTTTTATAAATCGTACCCGCAATAACAATCAACGACAATTAATGCGGTTCGGTTACAGTCCATTATTATTATTTACACACAATAAATAAACTAACTAGAAAATAGGACAAATTAGATTAAGAGACGAAAAAAAAAATTTTAATAACAAAATTACTATTGGGACTATGAAAATTACATTGCTATGAATCAAATGTATGAATTTTCTAATGGAAAAATGGATTCCCTGACGTTTCATCCGCAGACGTTAAATCCGCGACGTTGTAAATCGGTAATGTGCTCTTTTATCAAAAGTTTTGTATGTGTATAGTGGAAATATAGTGGAAACCTAAACATGCAAACTTTCTCAATAAGACAATTTGTAGATAAATTGAGAAAAATATAGATAGTCCGAACTGGGAATCGAACCCAGACCATGTCGGTATCGCGCCAAGTGCTCTACCAGTTGAGCTATCCAGCGCTATACTATATTCCGTTCAATTTGATCTATAACTTATTGAGCCACACCGACCATCGTACGGTAATACACCATTTAAATATAGTGGAAACCTAAACATGTTAGTTACAATAGTATGCTTACACACTCACGCTTGCAATAGTACTGAAATAATTAAATGAGTAAATGAAGTAAATAAATTATTGTAAAGTCGCGGATTTAATATCCGCGGGCAAACATTCGATACCGAAAAAAAATGTGGAAAAATGTTGATCAAGTGGACTAAGCACAAAATTCCTACTTTGTGAGCTCGAACTTAGTGTCGACACATTTTCGAGCTACTCGTTGGATCTCGTCCGAATCTGTCGAAAACGCGATCTATGGAAATCGGGCCGAGACGGATAAATTTCCTTGTGCTTTTTTAACCCTAATCGGTTGAACATGGGTCTTTTGTGTCCAAATATTCTACTGTAAACAGCCTACAGCCTACATGGCAACAACTCTATCGCATAGTTACAAGTCCAAAGAAGACCTACGAATTTATTCAGATTTTTCCTTACGGAATAACAGTTAAATAAGCAGTGACCGCTAATGACCCATGTTCGACGTTTACGGGTGCTGAAAGCAATGACACCGGATTAGGGTTAAACTTCAATGTTCTAAGCGAGAAGTTCAAAATTCTTTTTCAATACTTTCGTATGCTAGTCTTTCTGAACGACTTATTTGACATCCCCAATAACTAAAAACATCCATTCGAGACCATACTTTTGGCCAGGATGGCCGTCTAAGAAATTCTACAGAAATTCTATAAAAAATCAGGGCTTACTGGCTTAAGCCAGAAATCTAAAATCTTTTTCCAATATCGGTTTTTAGATCTTACACGGAGACAAATGTTGGCTCGAAACCTAGCAATTTTTATTATGCTGTCGACCAACTTTGAAAGGGGAGGTGAAGTATCCAAAAAGTTATTATGCTCATATAAAAAATTATTATGCCGCATCACAATTATTATAATATATCAAAGTAATTGTTATTAAACCTTATCGATAAGTTTTTCGCGCGTACTAAGTATTGCAATACAGCATAATAATTTTTCGTATGAGCATAACAATTTTTTGGATGCTTCACTTTCTGTTTCAAATTTGGTAGACAGTATAATAAAAATTAGTCGGTTTCGAGCCTACATTTTTCTCCGTGTAGTAAAATCGTCAATGAATAATAATGACACTAATTAGTATTACATTTTCATTTGTGCCATTTACCTCATGTTCATTAAAAATAAACCAAAAGAAAGAGTATATTTAAACGAGTAACATGAATGGGAGAATTATTGATGAGATTTATAATTTTGTAACTTTATTATTAAATGTAAGAAATTGGAATGGAATATTTAGAGACTTATTGATGTAAAAAATGGGTATTGGTATTGGTATTGATATTGGGTGTAAGAAGATGAAATCAAACTGAATGTTGTATTGTTTAGAAGAGGGTTTTCGAGTATTTAACGGCCCGGTGGTTAGGGTTGCAGCTGATTTGAATAGAATTGATTTTAAAGGATATATCGGGACGGAACGGGAGCTTCTGCTGGAGATTCTAAGCCCAATCATCAATAATTCTGCTTTTAGCTGACCTGAGGCTTTATCTCTCAAGAAGCCTAGGGTGCTGTTTGTGTGATTGTCATGATTGCGGGTCAGTGGTCAATTGTGTTCAATATGCCCCTTCATGTTGATATTTTGTCCCTTCCTCTGATTTTTTAAAAATCAATTTTGATTTCCTAGAAATCTATTTTTCAATTGTAGTCTTTTTCGACAAATTTTTCTCTGCAATTTTTGAATAAATTCTCTGCAAATTTCAATTTCAAAATCCGAAATTCAAAAACAAATGACTCCCAACTTAGTAAAGAGAGAAATTTTTTAAACTTGTTCTCAAAATTTACATCAAACTTTTTGCTCCATTGTAAAGAAAAAATCTCTGGGTTTTTTTGAAAATCAACAAAAAATTTAGTCACGTTATTCGAGTAAATAATCGAAGCTTTGAAAATTTATATTCCAAAGTATTCCCGATACTAAGCTTTACTTCTGCTTGAAATTTTTCTTAGCCCTTCCGCTATAACTTAAAAAAAATCCGCCGAAATATTATAAGTGTTTTTCCGTGAAAAATTTTTTAAAAAATAAATTTCAAAAAAATCCCTGTCGTCAATTACTGAAGATCCAAATAATTCTCAAAAATCCATTTATTAAGATCCAATAGATTTGATTCGCAGCCCTCGTGCTTAAAATTTACTGCTTCTTCTTCCAATAAAAAAAAAGTTCTAAATATTACATTTAAAAAAAAAAATTTATAGTTACATTACAACATTAATTTTATCAAAATAATCAATATTTTTTGACTTATTATTATTATTAATATTAATATCCAATCTAAATAATAAATTCCATTTCAATACCACCGGCTTTCATATGCATGCTCTCAATACCAATAGTTCATATATATATAATCGTAAAACGTCTTTCAATACCCATAGCATCACGTGCCATAAAATGAGAATGCGCTGACAGAATTCATGATCTATAAAAAAATATTTTTATTTCATAATTCAAACCTACTTCTATTTTTGTCCATTAGATAAATTAACAATCATTTATTTCAATCTGCCAAATGAATATTTACTGCTTCTCATAAAGCAAAAAACAAACAAATTACTCATGTATAATCAAACCTCTTAGCTCCACTTTTTTTGTCTCGTAAAACGAGCAGTAAATTTTCCTGTAGCTTTCCCGCAGCTTCTTAACCAACTTTTTTCATTTTTCATTTTATTTTTGAATTTCTTGTCACCGTCCTAGTGCTTCAGAAGTTATCATACATACATATATATATAAGGTTTAATGCATAAGGTAGTCAGTTAATCAGAAGCCAAGCTCGTGACCAGAATAATGAACACGTGGACTACAGCCGCCCTTTTAATGTCTTAATCTTGCAAATGGGTTCGTGAAAATACCTTAGACTTAACATTTAAGAGCTTACTAACAGTCTAAAACACGTGGTTTATAAATATAAATTTATGTTAATGAACATTTTTTTTTTTATTCCGTCAATTTATTTATTCTCCAGATAATTATTTATAGTTTTGAATCAATTATTCTACTTTCGCTAGTGTCGAAAAAAAAATCTAAAATACTCCTGACTCTGCGGGCCAACCCCAAAACTTACCACTGTTTTTGGAAAACTCGGAAACGTTATTATAGGTGAACTTTTGAGCTCTTCAAGCTCAAAAAACGATTGGAAAAAATAACTCGTAAATTACTCGACCGATCGACTTCGAAATCTAATCAGTTCTATCCGGAAATAGTCAGAATAGTTTCCTAGGATCTCGAAACGTCAAGTTCTGATGAAAACTCGATTTTCGAAAATCGGACTGAAACCAATAACTTGCCTTTTTTTGAAAATTTATAATTTTCATAGCGGGAAGTTTAAAATAATAAAGGATTTGAACTATAATTGAATTATAATTTTTAAATTCAGTAATTTGTTTTAAATAAACGGTGAATTAAAAATAAAATTGTCAATTACTGTCGTTAATGTACCAAGAATTTTTTTATTGTCCATTAAAGTGTAATGGGCATGATAATAACATCAATAACAAGTTTTAAATTATTTCAATGAAATACAGGCAGTCGTTTACTGACGAACTGATACGATAGAAAATATTTTTGTAGAAAAAAAAAATAAAATGAATTTCGTGGGTGTTTTGTTGTTTAATATAATGGTAAGTTATGTTATTATTTTCATGAAAATATTTATTACAAAAGGTTGAAGCAAAATGAGCTTTGGAATTGAATTATAAATTTTTTTAATTAATGATATTTTTATATTAATAATTTTTCATTGTGATAAAAAAAATTTTTTGCAGTCCATCTTGCCCCTTTTTAATTAATCATTAATCACGTAAATATTATGAATTTCATCTTTTCGTCTCTAGAATTTTTAGTAAAAAATTTTATTTTTTTTAACCAAAAATAATTTTCAATTTTCATTTTAATTTTCCAAATAATTTAAATCAATCAGTAATTTTTGACATTTAAATTAAAATTTTAAACGTCAAACTGCCAAACGTAATTGAGTTTCATAACAACAAATTATTATTATTAAATTTTTTTTTTTTTTTTTTTATTGAAATAAATAAATAAACGATGGCTCAAATTATCGAAAACATTTATCATAAAGTTTAGTAGATAAAAAAAGCATTGAGATACCGGTGGTTAGAAATATCTTATCCTTTGGCACGAATGCATTCTAGAAAATCGTATTTTTCACGCTCGACGTTTTCAATATATATGAAAGTCTATAAGTAAAAGCAAGAAGTCCCACAAAATGAAAAAACTAAAATAAAATAGAACAGGAATAAGCATAAGACATTCCAAAGCTCGCATCAGCTGCACTTCCTCGATAGCATTTGGCATCGATTTAAAAACCCAACATAAATTTAATTTTTTATATTCCATATAATATATTTTTATTTTGCATATCAGCTTCAAAAATCGTTGGGAGTAATCGCTTCATCTGTCATCGAGCAAACTAAAAAATCCGACATACTGATCCCCGATTATCGCAATCATCTGCCGCAGCCTGATAATAAAAAATCTTCAAACGAGATTGACAAGAACGGAATTGAGGCGATCAAGTCTTTCAACATGAATGGCAGTAATCTCCGTAAAATACCATCTCATTCATCCCTATTACAATTCTATCCACATTCGAGGTTTCGGTCTGTAGTACATAGTAGTGGGCGTCATCATCCAGATGCCATAACCTCCATCGACGACGTTCCAGCTCCAGCAATTCAACAATTCGGGAATTCCAATAATTTTGACGTAAAAAGTGATAAACTCAACCTCAAATCTATAAAAAGTAATGAGAAAGTCACTCCAAGTCCATCTTCCAGCAATTTCGGACCCTCGGGCATTTTGACGGGAAATTCAAATTTTTCATTCGGGAATTCTAATGATTTTGACGTAAAAAAAAATAAACTTAACTTCCAATCCATCAAAAGTAATGAAAAAGTCACTCCAAGTCCATCTTCCAGCAATTTCGGGTCCTCGGGCATTTTGGCGGGAAATTCAAATTTTTCATTTGGGAATCCCAAGAATTTTACTGTAAAAAGTGATAAACTTAACAGCAAATCTATCAAAAGTAATGAAAAAGTCACTCCGAGTCCATCTTCCAGCAATTCTGGGCCCTCGGGAATTTTGGCGGGAAATTCAAATTTTTTATTCGGGAATCCCAATAATTTTGACGTAAGAAATGATCAACTTAACCTCAAATCTATCAAAAGTAATGAGAAAGTCACTCCAAGTCCATCTGCCAGCGATTTGAGGCCCTCAGATCTTTTAGCGGGAAATTCAAATTTTTTAAATAATTATTTATCTCAAAATCGTTTTGTCAGTAATAATAATGATAATTTAATATCATTAAATGACAAAAATGTAAATTTGTCATTTATAAAATCATTATTAACGAATAAAGTAATATATAAACTTTTAGAATTCATTTTGAGTATTATCGACGTAATCATGTTATCGCCATTTCATGTGACGTATAAAAAAATCCAACCTCAATCTTTAGGATTAAATGATGAAGTAAAGCCTACGGAAAGTAGTTTTGTACAGAGGGTTGAAATAAATCCTGAAATGGAAGTTGTAGATAAAACACAAAATAAATTAAAGCAAAATAGTTGGAAACATGATAAAGCTTGTAACAAATCTGTAAAACTACGCAACTCTGAAAAGGTTAAAACAAAGTTTAATGTCAAAAACTCATCAACGGTAAATGCACACAAAACATTGTTAGTTGACTATTTAAATATGAATAGTTTGTCTAAGATAAGACAAGTAAACTCTCAACGTAGTAGACTTGACAGTTGTAAAGGCAGTTCAAGACAAGTTTGTTCTTCGACAACTTCACTTCTTCAATCTTCACAACTAGAGCACAAAGAACGCGATAATATTGATAATCAATATCTGCATAAAAAAATTTTTATAAATAAAGATGTGGGGACTAAGTCACACAAGTGCAAGTCGAAGACAAACAAAGTTGACCTCAAAAAATCGTTACCTGTTGAATTTGAACCAACTCGACTTGTTGATAATCATAAGCGGGTTTTCGGGAACTTTTATTCTAATAAAAAAAATATAAATTATAATAAAAAGGAAGAATTTAAATTTTTAAAAAAGAATTCAGCGGGTGATGGTATGAATGCTAATGGAATACGAAATTTGAAATTAAAATCAATGAAAGTAATTATATATTAATGCAATGGACAATAAAAGTGAGGTTATAAATGGCGGGAATTTATATAGTAATTATAATTATGATGGAATGAGAAGTCGAGTGAATTTTATTAGTATAGTAAATAGAGCAACAACTCCACGTAGTGGGACAATTAGAGATAAAAAAAATCTTTTGGCAGTTCGCTGATAAAAAAGGCTATTGATTTGGGTTTACGAGGCAGTAGTTTATTTTATCGTTTTGATGATACGGGTGATAGAGAAGTTTTATAATTAAATATTTTTTTTTCGGTGGGAAAAAAAATTTATAGAAAATTCAATACCATTAAATTGATTATTGTATGTGATAAAATGTTAATATTGTTGAAAATAAATAAATAAAATTATAGAAAAAATATTAAACAATTGTTATTTTTTTATCCGGAGGTATGCGTTAAATATTTGAAAATATTCAATAATCGTTTTCGTTTGATTCGAAGTGTTGATTTTTAAATTATTATTATTTCGCGGGTAAAAATATTCGACCGAAAATACACCGAAAAGTCTAAATTTGGCCGAAATTACGCCGAAATTTTGTCATTCTCAATAAACAGCCCGAAAATCGGCTGGGAAATTGAAAGCCTATTTTCTGCCATAGATAATTTTTTGAAATAAAGTTCCCTAATTAAAAATTCTGATCGAAACCGCTGAACTCCGATTGAAATCTTATAGACTTTCAATCTGAGTTTTTAATCAGGGTTATGGAACTTGAAAAAATTTCAACCAAATCAATATAGAATTTGGAAAATTTTCAAGTTTTCAGGTATTTTTAAGCCGTTAGCTGAATTTCGGCTATTTGTCGGCCTTGTCCTGGTGGAAATTTTCCAGAATTTTCTCTGAAAAACTCAGTTCTAAAGTTCTAAAAACTTTTCCAGAGTTTTTCAGAGACAAGTCCGAAAAATTTCCACCAGGGTGCGTTCACTTTTTTGGCTTGAAACTTTTTTCCTTGGGTTTTTTTATCATTAATCGAGATATTTTTTTATTTTCCACGAAATATCGATCATGAAAAAATGAACTAATTTCTTAGTTTCGAATACCGATTATTTCTTCGGGAAATATTAATTTTAAACCCGCAGATTGATTAATCGATTATTAATCTTTTACAAAATATCGAATATTGCAATCCAATAATTAAAATTAAAAATAGAATAATAATTAATCTTTATAATCTAATTTCAATTATTAAAATAATAAATTAATAACAATAATAATTTACACCACAATAAATATAAAATTTCATATTGAAACAAATTGAAAATACTTATACTAAACAAAGTTTGTAGCTTTATAACGACTTACTAATGACTTGTATCACTTAACAGAAGTTTTAAACTTTCAAAAGCATTTCGCATTCTAAATTGTCTCGTATAATTGATTTCGAGTTCTCTCGTCCTCGTACTTGTCCCGGATACTCGAGAAATATAATAGTACAATTTGTTTAAAATTAAAAAACAATTATAAACGTACTTTTAATAATAATTATGACCATTATAAAATAATAATTAGTATGTATTAGGATAGTTTACCCAGTTGAATTAATAGGATTATTCAAAATCACGTATGATAGGTATTTAAATATTAACGCTGTAGTTTACTGAGGGTAATAAAATTCAAGTTATGATGCACGATAAAGCCTTTTGAATGCTAACTCGATCGTAAATGCCTGTTATGAGGCAAACATCTCTCCTCGCATGTCTCTTTATCTTTTAAAGCCCTTTTAAATTTATTCTCTACATAAATTCGAATAACAGATATATCATTTTAAATTTACTTCAAATGTCATAAATAATAAATTTTTATATTTTATTTACTTATACTCACAGAAAAAATTCTGCTCTTCACTATGCAAAAACAGTAGTAATTTCAGATAAATTATTAACCGGGTAAAAATATTTGGCCGAAATTAAGCGACAATATGGAATTTTATTTGAAGAGGCCTAAATTTTGTCAAAATCGTGGAATTTTCTTGGAAAAGCTCGAAAATTGACCGAAAATACGGTTACGCGACCGGAGATCCGAAGAGAATAGATCCGCGACAATTGATCCTTGCTACGATTGATCCGCCGATAAAATATACTCACACAGATATAAATGTGAAAAATTACGTCCTTTTTTCACTAATTTTGTGTGCGTGTAACATAGAAAATATACTCACACACAAATTTTTATGTACCTGAAGATCGGAACGTTTTTCGCGCAACGAAAATGAAAAATTTGTATAATTTACTGCTTAAGGGGTAGTTGGGGGTTGCCTGCAATTTTCCGCTAAGATACTAGCGCATGTACGAAACATTTCGATACGCTAGATCCAGTAGATTTCTTACTTTTCATTTTGTTTTTTGATTTTCGTTTTAATTTTTCATGTTAATATGTGTGTGAGTATATTTTATCGGCGGATCAATCGTCGCAAGGATCAATTGTCGCGGATCAATAGTCTTCAGATCTCCGGTCGTGACACCGAAAATACTCCGAAATTTTATGATTCTTTATAAACAGGCCGAAAAGGCGATATCTGGCCGAAATTACGCCGAAACCGTATAATTTTAATGGAAAAGCCGAAAGTACACTGAAATTTTGGTAATCTTGATAAACAGACCGAAAATTGGCTCATAATTTTGAGTCGGTTGATTTTCGGCCTTTTTTCGGTCATAGTATTTATTTTTCAGATAAAATTATAGAACTTAGAAAATTTTTTCAGTTTTCGGGCATTTTTCGATCGCAAAAAAATTTTATTATGTTTTTGTCTCGAAATTTTTCTCTTTGAGGTGAAATTAAAATTTTTTTGTAGAAACTATCAGAAAACGATAGAATGCTCCCGATAAATTAAAAAAAAAATTATTTTTGATTGGGATCCGATAGAAAATTTTTTTAATTCCTAGATTTCACTCTTGTCCTTGATGTCATTGAAATAAAAGTTCAGTTTTTTTTTCATTTAATCTCTAAAATGCCCCACTATACTCCGAATATTTTGTATCATTCGAAATTGCGAGTATACTTAAATTTTATAAAATTGGCACTAAAAAAATTTTTTTAACGAAATTTCAAAAGTATCCATTTTCACCCTGGGTATCCCGCCGCGTCTCGGCCTCCGTGATTTAAAATGAATATGTAATTATGAAAAAATTAAATAAAATTAATCTTTCGGTGTATAAAAACATCAGATACAAAAATATTAATCTACCCAGTAGGTATACACTGTTACATTTAATCTTATATAAAATTTCCAAGAATAAAAGCAGGAGATTTATTAAAACGTCAGTCTTCATTAATCACATTAAAGAATAATAAACTTGGTCTGTATATTAAAAAAAACGTAATACTACCAAAATTAGTTATTTATTATTTTGAATTAACATAAAATTAAATTTTATTATTAACTTTTAAAATATTTACCTATTTGCGGGAAATTTAAATTTAAAATTTTTACGTCAAATAAAATATAGATTTTTAAATAAAATTTTAATTAGACATTACAAAGTCTTAAAATGGGATTTTAATTCAGTTGGGCATATTCAAATAAATCAACTTCCGGTATTCAACTATCGTTTGTTATTTATTTTAAATTATAAACAAGTTTTGCTTAATTAATTAAAATAAATAGATTTTCAAATCGATATCTATATAATAAAATTTTGTATTTTTTAAAATTTTTTAAAATTCGGATATTTTTAATTCACTTTAAATGCTAATGAAATATTATCAATGAGTTATTAAAATTATTAATTAATTAAATAATCACGTGAATTTAACTGCTTACTATTTATTTATAAAAAAGTTAAATATAAATATAATTTAAGTAAATACAGTTCAGTGCAGACAAACTTTTTTGTAAATATATATGAAGCTCGTCAATATTTGAACGTAGTCAATATTTTATTCAAATATCTTCCGTTATGTGATTCCTACTTATTCAATTTATGTATAACATTTTTTTTAAATTATGCGCCGGCTGAAAATATCGCGGAAGTGGAATTAAAAATTTTCTTTATTTATAAATTTATAAAGAAACATTTAAATAAATTTGTCATTAAATACTACAACTCAAACATACTTTAACACAACACATTTAAATAATTACTTTTTTTTTTTTAATATCTCATTAATCATAAAGAGCGAAATGGGCCCTTTGAAAATTTCTCAAAAATAAAAATTCAAATGGCGCGAAATTTTTTTTGAACCCTTTTTATAGGGTAGGGTGTGGGAAAATGGGCACTTTAAGAAAAACGGGCTTATATATAATATAAATGTAAGCCCATTTTGCCCCCAGGGGCTCATTTCGCCCCACTTTCGTAGAAAATTTACTTATTTACGTTTTAAATTCATACGTAAAATATGCATCTGATAAAAGAAATTTTTTTTGAGCTCATGAAGACCCACATAAATTTTTTTTAATGTCCCGACGATATCCACACGCATCAATTATTTTGTGCGTAAAAAGTTGAAGTATTGAGAAAAAATAATAAAAAATTCAAACTCTAATCCGCGTTTTTTGTAAAGGGTCCGTTTTGCCCATGTTTGCCTCATAAAAAATCCCTGGGTGTAAAATATTGGATGACAAGTATATTTTAAAAATTCACTATTTTAATACATATATCACAGATTCAAGAGAGTAAGAGAGTTGAAGAGATGCTTTCAGCTGTCGCACAAATCATGTTTTTTTTCACCTTCTTCATCTCATACTTTTTCCGTCTCATAAATCGAGAGCAAGCTTTTCTTATATATTATACTCCTACTTCACTCTCTCTTTACTTTTTACATACATACGGAAAAATGAAAAAAAAAAAATAGGGAATCCTTATACTTGTAGCATCAGCTCCTTTACTATTCAGATCTAATATTATAAATATTCTCAAAGTAAAAAAAAATATTACAATAATATAAAGAGATATTTTTTTACCAATCACTTGGGAAATATGTTGACGTCATAATCAAATCGACAAGTTTTCTGCAAAAGATTTGTGTTATAAATCACATCATATTTCTCCATCTTTATGTTATTAAAAAATATATAGTATATTTTATATTTTTTATTACAATACCGAATTCATTGATCGTTTTTTCGGCAATTTTTTTTTTCAAATTTCGTTGCATTTAATCACTAAAAAAATCATTGCAGAGAATGACCTTACGATCAATTGCAATTTTGTTTATTTTATTAAGAGAATAAATAAGTATAAAATTCTAAAGTTAACAAATTATAAGATTGCAAAATATAATAAATAAATTTAAATTATTATAATAAATAAATTTTAACTATTGTAATAAATAAAATATTGTACATGTGGGAATATGTGTGGGTGCGCACGCACATAGGCCCGCATCAGGACGTGCCCTTACCGCTTTCTCAGGGTAAAAATCATAGGGAAAGGGAAAGGACCCAAGAAAACTACATTCTTATTGGATAATAAGACCCGGTAAAAACACATAAAAAGGGCCGTAAAAACCAAAAATAGTTAGTCTAAGATAGTCTAGGACAGAGTTCCATTGAGGCAGTAAAGTACAAATCACAGTGTCTTCACACAAGTTTACACTGTATAATAATATAGTGTAAACTAAATATAATAATATATGCATTTAAGCTGCATTTAGTAATATTCTACATACTCAAATATATAACAACACAATGAAGAAGTATGAATTGGTAAATTATAAGTATAAGCAATTCTGTTTAAAACATCATTATAATTCATTCATTCAAAATTTTAGAGATTATTATTTAGATTTATATAATAATATTTTACCTCCTATAATTTCAACATTCAAATATTATAAGATTGACGAAAAAGTCGTTGAAATTAAAAAAATTAATAATAAAATGTATGGAACTATTAGAAAAGTTGATATAAGGTTGTATGATACAAATCAAACTAATTGCTTCGATGAAGATTTAGATGTAGAAATAATGTTTGAATATGATGAACATAACGAATTATTACCTGTTCATTTACAACGAGTTATGTAGGGTACAGAAAAAAATAGTCAAAATTTTAATTTGTAAAATAAAATTGTACATTTCAATTTTAAAGTATTCTTTTATATATTTTATTAAAATTGACTTTTGTATTTTTTAAAAAGTATTGCTTGATTTATATATATTAATGTTTTGATGTAATATAGGATAAACTATAATATAATCCAACAATGTAATTGTCAGCTTGTCAAATGACAGAGTTGTACTGATGCCGAAATTGTTTTAACTTTGGAATTTAACAGTTCTGAGATATATATCTTGCCAGGGACACAACACAGCGGCTGGGCGCGATCTCGTGGCGAGCATTGAACTAGTCCCGCCACTGCTACCTGGTACCGGTGACTTTTCTCTCCATACATATGTTTTCTCCCAAGAAATTTTTCTCTTGGTTTAAGCAATTTTATTTAGATATTAACTCGTGTTTTGAATATTTTAATTTTTTTATGATTATTTACCTTAAACGCAAAATTATCATAAATTACACATATACACGCTTGACGAAGGAAAAGTTTCTAATTCACACCGCCTAAATTTAATACGATACTTAGTGTAATTTTCACACCACAATTTTTACGGACATTTACACTACATCGAAGCGCTTTCACGCTTGAGGTGTGCAATAATTACAATTCATATAAATTTTTTTTCAGTCAGATTTTGAAACTTCTGACATTTAAATTTTCAATAAAAAAACGGATTTATTAATCATAAATTTGAAATTTATTTGAATGTAAAATATAATTTTAATTATTATTCAAATATTTTGTTTTCTTTTACTAGAGTAATTTAAATACAATAAAAAAATTTTTATTCTCCTACGTGAATTCTGCGGTATTATTGGCAATTTCTCTAGGCTAAATCATAAAAAACTGAAACTACAGACGTGACATGAAATGAAATGGCGAAAGAACAAAGTCTATCAAAGTCGAAACTCATAGAGAATGAAAACAAAGTAAAAACTTTAAACATTTATGTATACTTTAGCTCCCATATCTATATTTATAAACTTTCTGATTCATCGATTAACTATTTTTCAGACTGAGAAATATGATAACTTTGTGCACTTTCCTTTGGTTTTTTTAAATTTCGTACATCCATAAATATCACTTTCCCTGGGGTGCGTGAACACGTGTACAGTATTTATTCTCTCGAGTACTGGAGTACTCACACGCGATAGCAAATATATATATACATATACATTTTCCAATAATATATCAAACAGCACTATAGCGAAACATATTTTTATTTATATTTCAGAAGCTTTTTACGTATTTTTCCCCGTGTCCTTTTTCCCTATTTATTTATTATTTTTGTTATTTAATATAAAAATAATTTATGCTCATTCTTATCATTAATTTTTTTTCTGACAATAAATTTAAAATTGCAACTTGTATTTTAAAGAGTGAGAAAAATTTCCATGTTTTTGAACTCAAATATCCCAACGGTGTAAATTTAAACAGTTTATTATTTGCTGACTACTATGTCATATATATAGGGAAGAGCAAAACGTGACCGTTAAGGAAATGATGGACTTTTATGCATTCGAACGCAGTCAAGTCGCGTTATGAAACCACCTATAGGGCTGTAGGGGAATATAATTCTAAGAATTCCTGTACTCCCACTTCTGTTCAGTAGTCGATTCTACTTCCTCTACTTTACAAGTGCGTTAGTGCGTACGTGATTATTTTCATAGTCGCGTTATGAGTCCACCTGATTATAAGTCCACGGAGAAAAATGTTGGCTCGAAACCTACAAATTTTTATTATGCTGTCGACCAAACTTGAAACAGGAAGTGAAGCATCCAAAAAATTATTATGCTCATACGAAAAATTATTATGCTGTATCACAATACTTACTACGCGCGAGAAACTTATCGATAAGCTTTAATAACAATCACTTTGATACATTACAATAGTTCTGATGCGGCATAATAATTTTGTAGAAGAGCATAATAAATTTTTGGATGCTTAACTTCCTGTTTCAAGTTTCGTCGACAGTATAATAAAAATTTGTAGATTTCGAGCCAACATTTTTCTCCGTGCCCGTACTTAATTTCGTATTTAATTTATAATTAATTATTTCTACGATTATTATGGTAATGATATTTATTAAAAGTTGTATTTTGTATTTTAATTAAAAAATAAACGTATAATTAAAAAGAATCAACATTTAGTTCACCTCAGCAATGTTCCGGTCTCATATCGAGAGACTGAAAGGAATTTTTTTTTTAGTTCATACAGAGAATGTCTTCATGAGAAATATGAGTCGACGGACCCATAACGAGCGGTCTCATTACGCGACTCGACTGTAAGATAAATTTTCTTTTTTTGACTTCCATTTGAAGTAATTAAACCAAATTCTCAATTGCTATAGAAAAAAACTTTTACCAAATATTTAGGGCGGTTCATTTTGCCCACCCGGTCCTGTTTTACCCGCCCTTTTTCTATGTATACACAAGAGTCACAAATATTTGTCTAAACTTATGAATTTTATCGGTTTCACCTCAAAATATTTTAAATACTATTGAAATAAAATGACTAAAATTTAAGCGACCATTAAATTTTCAGAGCGCGTAAATTTTTTTAAATTTGAAAACAGAAATAGCCGCTGATTTACATTTTTATCACTAATTATTTTAATAATCGAATTATGTCAGACCGTCATTAACATATTTTGCCCGAAAATAAAAATTTTTTTCCGCGTTGAAGCTAAAGGGTTTTGGGTGACTGATTAAGTTTGAAAACCAGGAGAATAGAAAATATAATTATCATATATTTATACAATGGAAGGTAATTTAAAATTATATATGCATTGAAATGTATATAATTAAAAACTTAACATAAAATAAAATATATAAATATTTATCAAGTCTTTTACAAGAATTCGACGGCAATAAAATTGCAAATGTTAAGAAAAGAGTCAGTCAGCATAAAAAAAAATAAAATGAAAGATAAATGCGATTCTTTTTTCTTATACAATTCTTCTGTGAATTCATAAAACTTTAAACAATTCGAGCGAAAAACTATCAACTTTTTTTTTTATTTAATTTCTAGGTTGTTTTTTAATGTTCAATTTACTGATAAAAAATTTATCGATCAAGTAAATAAAATTTTAAATGTCACTTGATACCACAAGGAATTAAGTTTTAATTAAAATTTACAGAAGGCAGAATTTTATCAATCGATTTGTTGAGAAAAGAAAAAAAAAAGCCTTGATATTTTTTTTTAGTAAAAAAAATTTTGTGTAAATTTACTTTTTATCCGAGTTGAAATTTCTTTTATTTTACCTCCGGTTGTACCTCGAAAGCTTTGATAGAAATTCAGATACCTATACACCGGCGTTTGGTATAATATAAGTAAGACTCTTGTTGAGAACCTAAAATCCTTTGGAATTCTGTAGAATAATCGTGAATGAGATTGTAGCTAAATCAGCAGCTTAGACGCTGAAAAAAATTTCCAGTATCCTCTTGTATTACTTTTGTCTAAAAAAGAAAATGTTCAATCGACTTTACGCTGAAAAATTTATGGTAACAATTACAATATATTATGGGAATGGTTCCCATATTGTATGGTAACAGGTTTTTTTAGAATATCGATTACAGGAATGACGGCCTCACAAATTATGGTAACCATTCCTATCGATATGGGTTTCATTTCTATGCGATATCGGAGTAGTTCCTATAAAATTATGGTAATATTTCCCATGACATTATGGTAATCGTTCCTATATTACTGAGTTAACCGTTACCATTTTAGATAGAAAAGGGAGGGGAGAGAAATCCCGTGTAAAAAAAATCCGTTCTAAAAAGAATCCAAAAGAGTTCCGCAAGTGGAACTTCTAGAAATGATACAGATTAGAACTTCGAATGGAACTTTTTTGGAACGTTAGTAATTTTGATGGTAAAAAAAAGTTTTTATGAGCAAATTTAGAGTCAAAAAAGGATGTTCTTGGAACTTTTTTGGAATTTTTTTTTAGTTCTATAAAAAATTCAAAAGTAGTGATTTTTGAACTATTTTGGCATGTTTCTAGAACGTCTTTGGTCTACAAAAGATGCAAAAGTAGTGATTTTGGAATGTTTTGGAATGCCTTTTTTAGTCCATAAAAAATGTCAAAAGTGGTGATTCTGGAACTTTTTTGAAATAACCATATAAAATTTCAAAAAAGTTCTAAAAACGTCCTTTTTTTACTCTAAATTTGCTCACAAAAACTTTTTTTTTACCATCAAAACTACTAACGTTCCAAAAAGGTTCCATTCGAGGTTCTAATCTGTCACATGTTTAGAAATTCCACATGCGGAACTTTTTTGGAATCTTTTTGGAACAAATTTTTTTTACACGGGTACGTCGAATGAGATTTTTGAGATTCGAATGCGGACAAAATTATTCCTTTATGTTTTGAGTATTTTGAGGCTCTAATCCAGATTATGTTATTCCAGTTTAGTCCTCAAAGTGGTAAAATTGGTCGTAACTACTACTCTGAAGACTGCCAGTCGAAAGTTACACAACGTACAGTGTTCAATTTTGGACCGTGTAAATTAAACGTTCACACCACCAATGGTGTAAACTTATTATGTACCTGAAGATCAGAACGTTCTTCGCCGAACGAAAATAAAAAAAGAAAATAAAAAGTCAAAAATCTACTGAACCTAGATTTTTGAAATTTTTCGCATAGGTGCTATTATATCAGAGGAAAATTGTAGCCACCCCCAATTACCCCTCAGTCACCTCTAAGCAGTAAAATTACATAAATTTTTTTCATTTTCGTTGCGCGACGAACGTTCCGATCTTCAGGTACATAACTTATTGTTTATAGAGGATCTACAAATTTTTTCAATGCGAAAATTAACATAACATTATATTTAGTGATTATTATTAATATTAATTGTATTAGTGATTTTTGAAAATGATAATCATAATCAGTAACTAAATAGTTGATCAAAAAATTTAATTAATCAATTTTGTTGCGGTTCGATAATAACATTTGACGAGAGCTCGTTCGATTGAACTCATACTTTAATTAACGTAGTTTCGCATCCTCGATATACTTATACTCAAATTAATAAGCTATTATATTAAGCATTGAATATTTTAAATAAAATATTTTTAACTTCCCGCTATGAAAATTGAAAATCTAAAAAATAAGGACATTATTGGTTTCGTTCCGATTTTTGAAAACTGAGTCTCAAACTTTTTCTTGACTTTTTGAGATCTTAAGAAAATATTATGACTAATTTCAAAATAATGTCCGAGTTTATGAGTGTGTGTATATGCGCACATACGTTTCGAGTTATTCCCAAAATAAAATTTTTGAAAATGTATTTTTCTGGGATAACTTTTATCATATTCTGTACATCGGTTTCAAAGCTTATCAGCTGTCAAATTTTTTAAATTTGCATTGAATGCCGCCGATAGAGATATCGCTATCAAAGAAATCTAAAAAAACGGTTGACTCTGTGGGCCAGAATCTTAAAATGTCAAGATCTATTCAAAACTCAGTTTTCGTAAATCGAACCGAAACCAATAACTTCTGTCTTTTTTTTGAAAATTTCCAATTTTATTCGCGGGAAATTAAAAATTTCAAATAACGTCAAAAATGAACTGACCTGCTGGTCAATCGTTTTCAAAATTTTTTTTCTATTTATTCAGAGATTCAATTTTCTAAAACAAAACCAAAATTTCACGCGATAATTAGAACAAATTTATATAACATTAGTACAGAATGAAAATTTGATAATAATTAAATGATTTTTTTTTCTATTAAATTCAAAAAATTTCATAACTATTAATTGTAAAATTTTAATTGTACTCTCCTTTTTTTATGCGAAAGTTATCAAGTGTCATAACTGGTAAAATTTATGAAAATCACGTTTCAATGAAATTCATTTCCTCAACTTTGCTATTATAATCAGAAAAAAAAATGATAATAATACTAGTGCTAAAAAAGAAAAAATAATCATGAAAGTCAGTACTTACCAAAAGACCTTGCGGAGGGCTTTTAAGCTCTTGCTATACAGAAATAAGAGAAGAGATCTCCAAGTCTACGTGTTCAATCCATCGGGGATTTTCTTTCTCGTAAAATAAAAAAAATAAAAATGGATAAAAAATACATAAACAGAAGTCTGCATTTACTTATACAATATATGTGTTTATATATATATATATATAGACACATATATGTATATTTTAGCCTACTTTTTTATTTTTCCTTATTTCAGTGCCTAAAAGTAAATATCCTGCAAAGTTTACGAATTTACTTTTCAATATTTTCTATATCCATCAGTACTTTAATATCAAAGTATATATCTATATATTTTTATTAAAAAAAAAAATTTTATCTAAATGCATGTCTTTACAATGCCACAGTTCAGTTAATTCTAATAACTGAATAGTAAAAATATTTTAAATTTTAAATCTTTGACTCGATTGATTTTCATTTTAATAAGAAAATTCAAACCGTCCAATTCGTCTATAGTAATTTCATGATAGTCTGGAAAATTTTTTTTGCTCTACAAAAAATCCCCACCACAATGTGGGGTAATTTGGGCCGATAAAAATTTTTAACAAAAGTTTTTGAATTTAAAACATTTCAAATTTTTATCATCACTCATTTCATAATTAAATGAATTATTGAATAATTGATATTAATTTTAGTATCAAGGATATAAAAAGTTTGAACTGAAATAAAAAAATATAAAAGATTGATTGATTAACTTTTGCAAACTCAAAGTTTGCAGTGATAGCATCTCTTAACTTTCTTATCAATCATTTGACACTAGAGTTCCGCAGAAAAAAAAATCTATAGTACGTACTCACATGAAAACACTCGATCTTCAATTTGACTCAGTAAAAAAAAAAAAAAAAAAATTATTATATATTTAATTTATTCCACAATTTAAAAAATTTTTAATTTCAACCAGGAGATATTTATTCTCATATATAAAATATTTAATATTTTTATTAAATCAAATATATATCATACTACATACTGTAGTTACATTTAAACTGTACTGCATCAGACAGTTATTTAAAAAATTCCATACCATAAAATTTTTTATTCAAAAATGCAAACAAGAATACTGGGTAAAAATATCTCGCATTCAGTTTTCGAGAAATAAAAGTAAAGTAAACATACATGTGAATTTATAAACAAATATGTACACAAAAAATAAAAATCAACAGTTCGAGATTTCAATTTAATAGGAATTATTTTTTTGCTAAAAAAAAAAAATAATTAATTACTGAAAGATTTAATTGAATATGTAGAACAAAATAATTTGAACGAGCTCAAAGTATTCTTTTATAATTATTTGATCAAAGTGTACACGTGCGCTTGTCATATTTTAATAAATAAAGTTTAATGATTGGTAACTCAATAACGTTTATTAAACTTGGACCTCATTAAATTTTGTCTAACTTATAGTGTGTCGGTCATATGTGCACGTTTTTAGTTTTTAACAAATGTTAATTACTGTAAATTTTTTTATTTCTCACTCATCGAAAAAAGAATTTAATATGCATTAAAAATATTAAATTGAATATCGGGTAAAATATTTTTTATATTTAATAGTTTCATCGAAAAAAAAAAAAATTGAAAAAATCAATTTTCTTGGAAAAAAAAAAAATTTTGAAAAAAATTTTTTTTTTTAATTTTTTTCAAGAATTACTGTTTTTGATAAATGAAATGAAGCTTGTCGCTAAAAAAAACTTTTTGACATTGAAGAAATGATTGAAAACCATAAAATCGCTAATTATGCCATTTTTGGCTAAATCGTTAAATCTAAAGCTTCGGGACACTAAGAAAGAAAAATCGCAGCGCTTTGAAATTTTCAGGGTTTTTTCAGGACACTTTGAGGTTGAAAAAAAACGATGATATTGTTTGTTTATCCGTTATATCCAAAGTTATGGCAAGATTTCCGTGTTCCTGAAGATCGGAACGTTTTTCGCGCAACGAAAAAAATATAAAATGGGAAAGTAAAAAATCTACTGGATGACTAGATTTCTGAAATGTTTCGCATTTAGATGCTGGTACATCAGCTGAAAATTTTAGGCCAACCCGACCTCCGAAACTACTCCTTAATTACTCGAATTACATGAATTTTTTTCATTATCGTTGCGCGAGAAACATTCCGATCTTCAGATACATAGATTTCCGAATATCCTTAAATATGCGAATTTTGACTTGTTTTTTAATAAACATTATCGCTTCAAAAATAATTTTTCTATCAAAAACCACTAATTTCGTCTTATAGAGAATGTTTTTCAGTTTTCAAAACCCTACTTCCATTCTTCGTACTACTAATACGTCCGGAATTATTGATTATCAAAGCCAAAATGGACTTTTTTGCTTTGATCAATGATAACTCGGCGCCAAATCGTCGTAGAGACTTTTTTAGGCCGCCAAATTAAAGGGCATAAAACTTCCTAGAAGAATCATAAGGTCGGATTATCCAAAAAAATTTATTGAAGCCCATAGACTTGTTGGAAGACGAGCAAAAATTTTGAAAATTTTTTTTTCGTCGGTTTTCTTAAGATTACTTCGGAATCGTGCATGATAAAAAAAATTGAGGTCCAGATCTGAAATCTAGAAACTTGAGGCTACAATTTGCTTTTTTTTTTTTTCTACGACTATTTTACACCGCGTTACAGCATGTCGAAAATCACCCAAAAATTTCGAATTTTTTTTCTATCCCTTAATTTTTGTGACCAGTGTATATAAATAATATATTGAAGTTATACGGAAATATATGAAATCATATAAGAGAAAACATATATAGAAATATAATAAAATCGGCCAAAATCTATATATAGTTCTATATAAGATTTCATGTATTGTCACATATATATTTATGTCTGTAACATATATTTTTTAATATATGTTTACCATATATATTTTCATGCGGGCCGTAGAATTTTATCGGAAGAAGCCGAAAGTCGCCCGAAAACACACCAAAATTGTGTTATTTTTAATAAACAGCCCGAAAATCGGCTGATAAATTGAGTCAGTCTATTTTTCCCCCATAATTTTTTTTTAAAATAAAATAGAGCTTAAAAAATTTTCAAATTTCCAGCCAATTTTAGGCCACCTTCAGCCGAAAATTGGCCTTGTGTTTACCTGGGTTTTCTCGCAGCCACTATTCGGCCAAGAAAAATTTCTACTATTTTTCCACTTGAAATTTTTCCACCCCATAAAAAACATCAATAATTCGTAACATAATAATAGAAATTAAAAGCGCTGGTTAATTCATATCGCACTCGATTGATTTAGAGCTGAAATAAAATAAAAAATTACAATTTGTGGTTTAAAAAATTGAATTGCATTTTAAATATCACAACAATTATTTTTTGCTTGAATTGAGATTACTGACGCCCTCGTAAAAATTCAGCTTTTGTAGTAAAGCATTCGAAGTGAACAAAAAAAAATCCAAAACCGGAAACACATACGCTTTTTATCATTTCCATGATTGAAAAGATAAAGAGAAAAAAAGTAAAAAAATACCTCAACAGGCGAAATAGTCCGCATGATTGTGAACGAACAGCACAAAGGAATATCGATTTTCAGTTAATACTTTATTACAAACGTTAACGTTAACATTAACAATAACAATTATTTTTCTTCCCCTTTAATTAAAAGTTTAAATTTAACTTCTTTTGTAAATTTTTTCTATTAATAGCCGAATTTTTTTCATTTCCATTAGATATCTTTCTTGAGATGTTGCTTTTTATTACTTAAAAAATATAGTAACCATCGTATTTTTAAGTGGGTCAGATAGATACAGTAGATATGTGATGTGAAATTTACTTTGGATATTAAATTGAGTATTACTTGCATATATATTTATATATATTTTTTCTTATTTACAGATATAAGGCAATTATGAATCCACTGCGTCAGAGGATGAGTCGACGTAAAACGTTATGTATAGCCATAGTAATATGGATATTCTCAGTAATACTTTCGATACCGAATTTGATATTCTATAATATATATACCGTCACTTTTCAAAATGGTATGGTGAGGATAGTTTGCTATGGTGATTGGCCAAATAAAGATGATAACGAATTCAGTTATGATGAATACATGTAAGTTATTTATTTATTTATTTATATAAATATATAAACTCTATATGGGCTACGAAAAAAATATAAACGAAATTTGTCTTTGGGAAAAATATTTAAGTTGAATATCAATAGATTCCTAGAGAAAATATGCTGAACAAATCGCTTAAAAAAAAGGAAAATTCTATTTTATGTGTATGATATTCTGTCGGAATGTTTCGTCCGGAGATCGATAGTGACTGAGTCGAATATATGCATTATCATGATACCAGGATCGCAATTTAAAGTTTCAGTGTCTGTATGGGCAATTGAAACAAGCTAATTTCAGCCCAATGCGGATAAATATTAGCGTATGCGTAAATCGCGAATACCTTCAGTCAGAGGACAGAAACAAATAATATTTCTGTCCGCTGCGTGGAAAAAATAATAGTGGAAAAATTACAGTTTTAAATATCAGCAAAGTCCCTCTACTGTGGAACTGTAAAAATTAGACTATTTCTGAGACGCAGCAATTATTTAGCAATTATTACAGTTTCATATAAGATTTTTTTCAGTCCTTGATAGCGTTTCAATCATAATAAAGTTTCATGAAACTCAAAATACATTAGAAACTGGAAAATTTGGTTTCTATGATTGTAATTACTTTATTACAAGAAGTAGCCTCGATTATTACAGTGCAAACGATAATACTTTCAGTTTTTTCAACGTGGGCCCTGTTTTTGCACTGAAAACTGTAATTTTTCCACTGCTCTCTTTTCCGTGTGAAAGCCAACTCCACTCTTTATTTCAGCTCTGATACTCGTCATTTGTTTATTAGTAATTTCGGATCACTAATTTCATTTATGTAATTGACAGTTATGACTTTGTGATTAAGTTTTATAAAAATTAGTGTGAATGACAAACAATATTTATTTTTTCTGCTTAAAGTAGTACTGTCGGTTTTAGAATTACCGTTCAGAATTTAATGAAATTCGACATATTAGCAGATAATGATAAGAAAAAGATCCAATTAAATTTTTGAAGAGCTTCAGAGAAAAAATAAATTCGATGAAACCTGTGATTTCTCATGTACCTCAATGTTAAATCTATGAAAATAAAAATTTTACTGGTTCTCTGTAGCTCTTCAAAAATTTAATTGGTTCTTTTTCTTATCATTATCTAGCAATATGTCGAATTCCATTAAATTCTGAACGGTGATTCTAAAAACGACAGTGCCACCCTAATCATAAAATGAAAATGACAATTTACGCTTGCGCTAATGATTGATGACACCATCGGTCTTAAATTAACTTGTCTCTGACTGGCTGCTGACACTAAAACTTTAAATTTCAATGCAGGCAATCATGAAAAACTAGTGAGTAACTCGGAATGAAACGCGATTTCAGACTGCGGGTGATGTCAGTCCTCACCTTCGGCTCGGGTGGCCAACTTCATTTGTTTATTAGTAATTTCAGATCACTAATTTATTTATGGAATTGACAGTTATGTCTTTGTGATTAAGTTTTATAAAAATTAGTGTAAATGACAAACAATATTTATTTTTTCTGCTTAAAGTAGTACTGTCGGTTTTAGAATTACCGCTCAGAATTTTTTAGTGACCGCACTATTAAGGGTCATTTCGCCTTCTGTCCCTCGGTATTAGAAAAAATATATACTTGAACCCAGAATAATAATGAGAAAAAAAAACAATAATAATATTAATATATGTCATAGATTTATATATATTTTATATCTTGAGATCTTCGTCCTTCTAATTGTTTAAGGGAAGAAAAAAAGTTTTAGATAAATAAAAATAAATAGAAAAATAATAAAGACATAACGATGATCGTCCCCGTTTTCTCGACGAGGGTCCTCTCAACCTCGTTACGATGAATAGAGTAATAAACTTCGAACGAATCTCTTCACCGATAAGAGACTCAAAGAATCCGTTGTAGTGAAAAATTTCAACCTAAAAATAAATATGAGTTACATTTATAGATAAATCTTCAAGTCGGACGATTTTAATTCTATTCTACTTGAATTCAAAAAATCTTTAATCTTTGGGTGGTTCGTTTTTCCCGCTCTTTGCTTACATACAGCAATTTGTTGCCAAACCTACCAACTAAAATTGATCCCGCTGCATCACGTCACTGCTGATCCTTTCTGAAGAGGTTCTGTCCAAGTGCCTTCAGTCTGTTCATTTGTTTGATTGATCGAGTTTAATCCTTCTTAAGCTCTTATCTGCTAAGCATAAGTCTTGTTACAACCTAAATATAAATAACGCTTGATTTTAAAAATCCCTAGATTTAGATTAAAAAAAAAAATCTATAAACATTGCAGCTTTTTCTTTTTATTTACTCCGACCACAAAGTCCCCAAATTTGAAAGTTTTAAATTTCGGGAAGGGGGGGGGAGGGGAGGTAAAACGGGCTACCCCAAAATTTTATAAAAAAAAATTTTATTTTTTAAATGGTTTTTAAACATTCCAAAATCACTTTGTAAATATAACTGGGCATTATTTTGAATATTTTTCGTTAAACTTTTTCAAAAATCGAGTGTCAGTCGAAAAATTTTCATGGTTTTAGTTTTATGATAAAAACCAATAAAAATTTTATTTTGCCTTTGCATCCAACAATTGTGTAAAATGTAATTTTTCTTCATGTAAATTACTTGCAAAAAAATTTAATTTAATCAAATTTCTTTAATATCCAGAAATTTTTTTTTCACCTTTTAAGGGGTACTCCATTTTTCGAAAATGAAAATTTCTTCGTTTTAACGGCAACTGAAAAATTTTTTTATTTACTCTCTAAACATGAATTAGTGAAAATAAGTTAATATTCACTAATTCTAAGTGGAAACCGAACCACTTATTTCAAAAAGTGATTCGGTTCACACTCACAATTAGTGAATATTCACTTATTTCACTTATTCATGTTTAGAGAGTACTTCGAATATCATTAAAAAAAAAACGTTTTGGCGTATCCCCTTTTCAGACAGAAATCCGAAAAATTTCCACCAGGGATTTGAGTCCTCGAAAACTAAGTATTTTCTTAAGTACCCCGTTTTGCCCCCCTTCCCCTATTATCAGAGTACACACAGTAAAAAATATTGTGTATTTGTGTCGAAAACGGTTTGTGTTAAAAATTGTAGTGTGTTAAACTAACACAAAGTTTGTGTCACTTTATTTTATAACATAAAAAATGTGTTATACACTCTTTATTAACACATTTTGTGTGTTACTGTGGAATTCTTTGCCCCTTTTTGTGGCGATATTTCAACATAATCTTTGTGTTAAAAAGGGATTACACAAAGTTTGTATCGAAATTTCAACACAAATTTCGTGTCAACCGTTTTTAACACACAAACTGTGTTGATTTTACCCAATACTTTTTACTGTGTAATTTCATTAAAAATTTCAAATCAACATCAATGAAAAAAAGTTGATCAATTGACGAATTTTAAATAAAAAATTGCACTAATTTTACCAAAAAAAATTCGGTATTCAAAAGTGATTTAATTGGATCGTGTAATACTAATAATAAATAATCGATCTGATAGTAAGTAGTAAAGGGTAAACTAATTAAACTTTTATAAAGTTGAACTAGATGTCTGATGATGTTCTTGTATAAACATAAAAGAGCGTGATCTCCGTGTAACTGGGGATAATTTTCCCTTATTGCCTTCACTACTCAGCCTCTCTTGATATAAGTCACCGAAGGAACTAAAGACTTACGATAAAGACAGATTGAGAGAGTGATCGAGGGTTTGAGGGGACAGAGAAGGGTCTTAAACCAACTGAAACTTACATAAAGTTGCTCACTAGAACTGCTACACATGCTGTGCTATTAGTGGTAGAGTAGAGAACCAAACCAGGAACTATTAAAGAGGTAACCTGGTGTCTGGTGTATGGGGATCACTACGAGTATGAGTGTGGCTTATACTTTGTTTGAGAAGTGGGAAGAGCTTCGAGGGCTTCATGTTCATCACCAGTCACTGACTAGACTATAACTTCTCATTCCTTTACACTCAACTCACTTTCATCGCTCACTACACTAGTAGTCACAATATTCACCGTTACTGTGCAGGATACTAACACACATGCACACACGACCTACACACAGAACAACATTATCGTGGAGTAATAAAGTAACGTTTGTCGATCGGAAAAGCCAAATTGAAATCCAATCGTTCGCAGGCTACCTCATGGATATCTGGGATAATTTTAAAACTAAAGAACCCAATTACCTTTGAGTCAATCATTTAATTCAAAGCTTTTTTTTTAAATTATATTTTTTAAATTCTATAGTTGATTGACTTTTTTTTAGTAATCAATTTTCATTGGAAAATTTTTTTGCAATTTAAATTACTATTGGCTTAATTTTTTTTATGTGATTGAAATTAAAAGGGGTAGCGGACTGGGGTACAAGTTTACCCTCATGATATGGTAAAAAGAAATAGCAACAAATTTAAGACCGACGTAACAGACGAGAATATTTAGGGTAAAATGGGACTCTTAGAAAATTCTGAAAAATAAAATTATTATTTATGGATCGGTTTTCATTGGAATTTTGTTCAATTTAAAAAAAAAATTTCATAAAGTCGAGATATTTTTCTTATAAATCTGTCGAAGAGTAGAACAAAATGAAAAAAAAAAATTGATACGGCAATTTTTCAATTTTTACAGCCAAAAATATTCGAAGCTCCATTTTTGTAAAATTACTGAAATATGTAATGAAACTAAAACCTAAAAAGTGAATTGAAAATCAAAATTTTTTTGATAATTTTCTGAATGAACCAACGAGACAGTCTTCATATATATATATATATATATATATATATATATATATATATATATATATATATATATATATATATATATATAAGTTCTCAGAATTGATTAGAAGACTATTATTTTTACGAGCTTGGCATTAAAATGAAAATAACTAGAAAACAATGCGGAAATTGAATAAATTTTATTGAAAATAATTTGTAGGTAATAAAATTGTCTATAAAAAAGGACCTATGACATTTTTTAATAAGTATGATAAGTTAGCTGGAAAAGTAAAAAGATCTAGAAATTTATTATAGATTTGACTTCCAGCTCTAATAACTTTCGAATAGATGAATTTATCAAAAAATAATAAGAGATATTTTTTGTAGAGCGTTAAATTCTCTACAAGAATATCCCATGGACTTATTTATATGAGGTGCGAATGCAATTTTTTTTCCATGTTATTCAAATGGGAAATAGAAAATTAAAAATAGGCACCTCTAAATATTAATATTAAGAGCTCCGCTTTTAACCGGCTTCTTTTCTCACCTTCCTGTAAGTTTTCAGCCTGTTTTTTTGTTGAAAATAAAAAGTCGCCTCAAAATGGCACACCCTAATATATATTTATATCTCATAAATTTGTTGAGAAACCTCGAGTTAAATCAACCCGAAAATTTACCAAATTTTTTCTACTAAAAAAAATTCATACCTCGGCTCTGAATAATTCATATTTTTTCATCAAAAACTAATTACCCGCCAACTACGTTCTCCTAATGAGCCAATTTGAAATTTCAAAGAAGCTATGCTTTTTAAAAATAATAATTCTCTCATTAATATTAAATATTAAATAAAATTTTTGATAATTTTCATCTCAATAATTCTCACCCTACAAATATTTAGCCCTCGAATTAAAATATTTTCTCACTTTTCTTATTTCGTCAGTCAGGTGGTTTCATAGACACCCGGAATGGGAAGCAATCGATGCTCAGCGATCCGTTTATTTAAAAGCACCTCGGGTATAAATCGAGAATGCGCAATTAAACGAAAATGTTTTAGCTCTATCTTTTATCATTGACGCTTCTCTTCCATTTACTTTTTTTTCCCATAACCCAGCTCTCTTTCTCATCAGCCCCGAGAACCAGAGAACCAGAGATCCGAAGACCAAAAGACCAGAGAACTAAAAACTAAATCGCAAAAGAGAGAAAGAATGAGATTTTTTTTCCAATAATCAATATTATGTAATAAAAAATTTCAGGAACGTACATGAGCAATCACGAACTTGACACTAAATTTCTTTTTACCGTTTTTTTACTCTCCCATAAATTCTTAAGTCGATTAGTCACGTTTATTTGTTCAATCATCCGATTTTATTTTATTAAATTATTTTAACGAACCTAATTAATTATTTGCTTTTAATTTAAAATTTTTCAACTTCCCGCTCGGCTGCCCAATTTCAAAACACAGTAAGGAAAAAAATTTTAAAAATCGATTTTTTAGTATTTTTAGTTCTAGTGGAATTTTGTGAGCAAATTCAATACATATTTCAAAAATTTTATTTCTTTCAGTTGCTGTTTTTTGAAATTGGGCAGCCGCGCTATAAAAATTGAAAATTTTCAAAAACAGGAAGTTATTGAATTCGGTTCGATTTTTGAAAATCGAGTTTTTTCCAGATTTCGAGATCGATGTTTTGAGATCCCAGAAAGATATTCTGACTATTTCCGGATGGACATCTGCGTGTGTGTGGGTAAACTTTTTTTGACCGACGGTATCTTTGGAACGAATTACCGATTTGAATGGTTGGAACTTGACGGCAATCGAAAGGGCTTCCGAAGACTTAGAACTGATTAGATTTTGAAGTCGATCTACTAAGTAGCTTACAAGTTTACAAATCCAAGTCTCAAGCTCTTTCGATTGCCGCAGAAGACGTGAAAATCGGTCAGTTCCAAAAATATCGTCGCTCAAAAATTACTTTTTTTCAGCGAAATGTATTGTTATGCCTTAAGAATTTTTCGGTATCTTCTTGAATAATAACGACCCGCGAATTTTAATTTCAATAAAGTTTCACTTATTTATTGAGAAATAACACAAAAAAATTCACTTTAAATGTATTACAAATATAAAGATAGTAAATTGATTCGAATGTCTTACAACTATGATAGTAATATTTCTGATTATAAAAGCTAAGAAATGATACTTCTATTCTATTTAAATCAAAGTTATTCTTAATTAATAAATCTGTAATTACTCTTAATTCTTTCGGTCCTTCTTTCTGACTAACTACCGGCAGTCAGCGATAGCAGGTGATGCTAAAACTGATATTATTACGCTTTGAGAAAAGTTAAACAATAAGTAGTCATGCGGCCGATAGCGAGCGTAAGAACATCACTGTCAGTACTTTTGGAAGTGACCGTAAAAATAATGTACGGAGACATAACAGTATATATATTTTCGGTCCAATCGTTTTTTAACCTCGCAGAGCTCAAAATTTCACCGATAATCAGGCTTTTGAGCTTTGAGCTCGAAAATGGCGGGAAGTTTTGAAGTTGGCTCACAGACAACCGTTTTTCAAATTTATTCTCATGTTTATAAACCCGATAATTGGATTGTGGATCGTGTTACAACTTTTTCTAACGCCTGATTTTTTTACAGATACAATATTATATTCATGATACTGACATATTTTTTGCCGGTTGGATCGATGACTTTTACGTATGCAAGAGTTGGCTTTGAATTATGGGGCTCGCAAAGTATTGGCGAGCAAACTCATAATCAAATGGAAAGTATTAAAAGCAAACGAAGGGTAAGTTACTATTATTTATTAATATAACTCTCCTGTGTAAATGAAATTCGTTAAAAAAAACTCAAATTTAATTTCCCAACCGCATAATCTATTTCCCTAAAAAAAGTAACAAATCCTGACATTTGTTATAAATAGGGACAAAATTTTTGCCTTATTTTTGGAATGAGTAGTTCAAATTTTTGATATTACGGCGAAAATATTGGTCTTATTAAAAAAATTTTCGAACAAAAGTTGTAGAAAATTTAATTTTATTAAAAAAATGTCTCTTATGATTTTCTTATACAATCAATATTTCCACCGTAATTCAAAAATTAAGATTCATAATGATTAATGAATGATTCAAAATTTGATTAATTATGAAAATCTTAATTTTGGAATTACGGCTTTCTTATCAGTCTACGAAAAAATTATAAGAGACATTTTTTTTAGAAAATTAAATTTTCTACAACTTTTGTTTGATAAATTTTTTTATAAGACCAATATTTTCCCCGTAATATAAAAAATTCCACACCACTGAGTATTAATTATTTTTGAATTAACCCGAAAGTCCTGGCCCTAATTATAAACAATTCAAAAAATATGACAGTGACTTCCCCACACGAAATGTCTCCTGGCATTTCAAACGACTGGGTCAACACGTTAATTCCCCAGTGCATGTCTCACTGTCTTTGCTCAACAAGTACACCCACGGCATACAAAGATACGATTTAAATCTACCAGCCTAAAATTGGCGTCTTCCCATCACGTGAATGCACTCGCCCAATCATTCATACATACAAAACTAGACTTCCTAATTTTAATATGCATCCATTTATATATATTACATCTATTTCCATCCAACTAAAAATAAATACACAGTAAATATATCTAGTAGACTAGTACTGAGGGAAAATTTATTCGACTATATCACGTAGTATTACAAATAAGGTTATACAGGTTTAATTTACCTTCTACGCTACCAAAATTGGTACTAAAATATATATATACATAAATAGATGTATCTATGACATGAAAATAATAATAATAATTAGAGAAGGGTCTTGTAATAGTGTTGATATCAAGTTCAAGTTAAAATTGCTCTTTGAATATTGCTCGAGGGCATTTTGGACATTATAACTATTTCTCAAGTTTGCACAGTCAACTCTACAGTAACTTGTAATTAACAAACACTTGGTATATAGATATATATATTCATAAGTATATTAATTGGTAGCTATCTGATAAATAGCCGATTAAGAAGGCTAAAGTCGCACATTCTCATCTCTGCACCCTTTTAAACATGATATGCTTTGAAGAAGACATTTCTGTAACAAATTATTCAAGATTTGCTTTATAAGCTTTCTACCTCTACCATCTAGGCATTTCATCATTCGCAGCTCTACCTGTTCATTGAGCTTTGCCGGAGGATCTTGTTCTTAAACTAATACCCTTGTGTATTGCATATATATATGTGCATTGATAATCCTGGAACGTTAGTTTGAGTAAGATTAGTTGTTTCAGAAGAGTAATTAAAAGGATTTATGACGATGAAATTTAGCAGCGAATGTTTGTATCGCTGAGGTAGTCGATATATTGCACAACTCAATTACGAAGCAATGAGATATGTTCTGCTAACGCTTATTTGGTCCCAGCTAATTCACTCGCGTAAAAATCATATCTACACTTATTTATATATGCTCTATTTTTTACTTTAAATTAGGCTAAGTACTAGTGTTAGTTTAGTTTGTAAGGCCAGCGGGTAAAATTTATTAAGACGAGTCTCAATCTGAGCTAGTAGGGTCAGACTCACGAATGTTGATAAATACAATAACTTCAAAAATATACAACCGATTGATCAATTTTATTTGAAATAAAATATGGCAACCCTAGTAGAAATAATCGAGTTTTCACTCGATATAAGCCAGTAACTGGCCAGTGATATCGAGTAAAAACTCGAAATCGCGCCACCTACAACTAAGTCATAAACATTGGTCACACCGACACTGTACCTTTACTAGTGTGTGTGTCTGTTTATTTTTTTCTGTTAATCTGTACGCGTCGTTGTTTTAAAAAATATTAAAAAACAGTGTAAATTAATTAAAATTTGTGTATGTTAACGTGGAAATATTTTACAAAATATATTACAAAACGGATGCGGTAAAAAAAGTCGACACAATAAATGAATTGCGACTGTGGGCGATAAAATCAAATAATTACTTTATTGTCAGATTTATTGTTGTTATTCTATTAATCTAATGATGTTATTTATTTCATAATATAAATAAATATAAATTAAACGTTGATGTCATATCGTTTATTTAACATTATTTTTATTTTATTTGACAATTTTTTATAACCCTTAATAACCTCAATATTCAAAATTGATAGTTTCACAGAAGCCGCCATGTTTTGCTCGATCTCTAGTAAAACTGGCCAGTTACTTGACAGAAACTCGATATTACACTGGCCAGTTACTGGTTTAAGTCTAGTTAAACTGGCTAATTACTGGCTAAAAACTCGATATCATTTTTACTAGGGAATTGATGAAAAAATTAAGCTCTCATTTTTTTTTATCATTATTATTTTCTTGTACATAAGAGCGCCATCTAATTATCGCTTTTGGAATGTCGAGTAAGTTGTGCACGTTTGGACTTCCCAACTTTTTTTGCTTCAATTATGGTGGGTTCCCATTAAAACATAGCAATATAATGGCTAAGATAAGTAGAATCCGTACGGGAGGTAAGAATTTCTTTGCGGGCCACGCGATCGTATAAAGACCAAAGACCGACGATTGTTAAGCTTTTTTTTTACGAATATAACCTTCGGTTCGTCATTTGTAGAATAATTTCGGTCTGTGGTGATAAAATGCTTGAGATAAGGTTGAACCATTCTGACGGGATCTGGGAATTGTTAATACCACGACCTTTATAGTGAACTCTGAAACATTGCTTTGATAGTTTTTTTTTTTTTTTTTTTTTTTTTTTTTTCGGGTGTGATAAACTTTTGGCCAAAACGAGGTCACAAATTTAATGGAAAATTCTTGCTCAACTTACAAAATATATATATATTTAATTTTCTTATAAAAAATTGTGAAACTATTTTTAATATACGATATTATTAGACTGTAAAAAATAAGAAATGACTAAGGATTTAATTTTATTCCGTCACTCGGACTTCCGGAGTAAAAAAACTGCATACGGAGTAAATAGGGAGTTTATTTTTTCAACGGAATGATTTCGGAATGATCTGGATTTTATTTAAATTCGCATTCACTCTGATTCAGAGTTTTAATATTACGTTAAACTCCTTTTAGGAGTAAATTTTACTCTGAAAATTTTTTACAGGGTAAATATACAATCATAAATATGTAGTTTTAAATCATAGACATGTGCTTACAAATTTCCAAGACTAAACTACACTCAGTATGAATGTATAAATAAATTTAGCTATTGAAATTGAATTCTTCGTTGTTATATATATATATATAAATATATATATATGCCCAAGTACAACTCGAGTAACGAGAAATTTTAGATACCCAATTTTAACTCTATTTTCACCGACTCGTTCTCTATTTACTTTTTCCATTCCTCTATTCATATATATAACATTAATTGTGAGTTAAATCACCAGCATTAAATATCCAAATTGATTCTATATTTAAATTTATTCAGAATCTTTTTGTATATCAAATACTACATACATATTTACTAGAGTTTAAGTAGTTTAACTACGATATGTTCCGCCAAGTAGCAAAACCAATTTAAAAAAATTCAGTTTAACGTTTTCGACGATCTATTTAAAAATAAATAGAAAGTAATATTTAAACATTTCTTTAAAAAATAATAATTATTATTATTATTATTATTTTTATTATGAAACTTTTCCACTCAACAATTCATTTTATTTTATATAATTAAGGTAAATAAATTAATAATTAAAATTATAAAGTTGAGAAAAGTTACTTAACTGCAATAATTATTATCAAGTTTCTTATAAATTAGCACGGCTGCTTGATATTTTAAAATGAATATCTTATGAAATAGCATAAACTCAACCTATTATTATTATTATTATTATTTATCATATATTATAATACTTAAATGAGTTATTTTTTTTTGCTCTATTCCCGTGAAAAAATAGATTAGATCTACGTATATCTATGTACACTGTCAAAAATTTTTGGTGTGAAAATGTTCCTCGAGAATTTTACACGGAAAAAAAATCCCGTTAAATTTACGATGCTAACATTGTAATTTGTCCTATTGATTATTGTAGTGGTGGACTATACCTTTAAAATCATAATTTTTACGATGTAGAATTGGAAATTTCATTTAAGAAGTAATACTTCAGACAAATGATACTGAGTCTCAAGCTATTTAGTAGAAATTTCGATGTAAACATAATAAAATTTGAAGAGAAATTTTAAATAAAAGAACAAAATCATAATCGTTCGCGAGTTGGATTCAAACCCGAGACCTTTCGAGTGCGAAGTTTCCGACGCCTTGGACCACTCGGGCACAGAAGGACACAAGTCTTCTATATTCAAATTTTTAAATATAGTGAAACCTAAACTTACAATTAACCTTCTCATTAGGACAATTTATAGATAAATTGAGAAAAATATAGATAGCCCGAACTAGGAATCGAACCCAGACCATGTCGGTATCGCGCCGAGTGCTCTACCAGTTGAGCTATTCGGTATTATACTATGTTCCGTTCAATTTGATCTATAACTTATTGAGCCACACCGTCCATCGTGCGGTAATACACCATTTAAATATAGTCTTCATTGTTTTTAAGATCCATATGAACAATTTGAATGAACAGTCATAAGTTACGAGAGCGCCTCTTACGTAGAACACAGTTATTACTATTTAAAAATTACGATGTAACATCGTAATTCTTATAACTTCCATCGTATTATGACAGGGGCAGCACCGTAATATTTTCGTGTGAATTGACGGTGTGAATCATCGAGATATACTTTTAACACGATATGAGTGTTATCTTTCACACCATTTGGTGTTATTAGTTCAAAACTCATACATTATCCGATCATAAGATCTGTAGTTAAAAATTACCCAATAACTGTTTTCATTATTGAAATGAATATATATTCTGTAAAATGGATATTTATACGACTATTATAAGGTTGAAGATGATAAATTAATGGTTCTATTCTACTAACGTCCGTATTTAACATTTACACCGTTGGCGGTGTGATCGTTCTAATTCAAACAGCCAAAAACTAAACACTGTATGTCGTGTAACTTTCACACGAGCGGTGTTGAAAATTTGAACACAAAATAATTCACATCACACCGCGGACTCAAAATTCTTTACAGTGTAGATCCAAGTAGATCTACCCAGACCCAGTTTTACTTAACTACATCAGCTACATTTAATCTACATAGTTCTATGCAAATCTAATAGTGCATAAAAAAGTGTATCTACATAAACCTACGCAGATCTTAAAAATGTAACAAATTAGAACCACGTAAATCTACTCGAATCTAATCCATTTTTCCACAGATTCATTAATATTAAATACAATAGTCATGATATTAAATCATTTCCACTTGTTAGTATTCAAGTTAAGCCATTTCTGAGTTGTTGAAAGACATAATTAAGTAAAGCTTTTCAGGATTCTATGGTCAGATTTAATTTATTACCTTAAATAGACGTCTACAAGTTAACCTAGAATCCGAATAAGAAATCGTTTTTGCTTCCGGTCACGTGCTACTCGTACCATAATAAAACTTAATTGAAGCTGTATTATTTATAACTTTTCACATACATACATACATCTATATATATACATATTTTTAAGCCAACCTGATAAATATGTAAAAAATTTAACTTGCAAAATAAACCATTAAATATTTTTTTTTTTCCAATGCACATGCAAATAAAAACTTATGTACGTACGAATATCTATTATGTCTTTGTCATGAAATCCGGTTGTAATACACATTACACACCCAGTAATTTATTACACTAGACTCACCAAGAGACCATACCAGTTTCTCGTGATCAATGGAATAAGAAAGTTGGACTATTTCCAGATCATGATAAACCGTTTTCTCATGTTCTCTTTCTTCACTTAACTCTCTCCCTTACCTCCGTCTCCTCTCTTATATCCTCGAATATTTATTTCTACCTCTTAGCCCCTTGCCCTTGCCTCTTACACCCTCATTTAACTCCATGTCTTGGTGGATATACAAAAATAATTTTCATTCCTCACGTTTAATTCTCCGATGTACTTATTCCCAGGACTTTTAGTTCAAGGACAAAAGACCAAATAATCTTTTATAATAAGGGATAAAACATGAAACTTTGCCATTTATTATTTTTCAGAGCTTTCATAACTTTTTATTTCTTTTTATACTCATAATTTTTTATTACAACCTTTTAAAATTTTATTATTTTTAAATAAATTTTATATTTTTATAATTAAATTCAACAATTATTTACATTCGGATGACAATTTTTATCTCTATTTATTAACTTTGAACCTTTTATCCAAAAATATCCTAATTATTATGGGAACAGAAAACTTCTAATTTGAGAGAATGAAAAATTTTTAGCCCGCAATTTTTCGAAATTAAAAGTTTAACAAAATTTTGCTTCGGCGGATGCATTTTAAACAGCAGAAGAATAATTGTCATCCAAATGTATACATATATTTGTATTTCTTTTTAGGTTGTGAAGATGATGATTGTTATAGTAGGAATATTTACAGTCTGTTGGTTACCATTTCATATTTATTTTATTGTCGTATCTACATTACCGGACGTAACAAATGAACCATACATCCAAGAAGTTTATTTAGCCATTTACTGGCTAGCGATGTCCAACAGTATGTACAACCCGATAATTTATTGCTGGATGAATTCAAGGTAAACTGTTTATTTATCAAAGCAAATTTATTTTTTATAGTCGAAAATAAGCTACTTCAGTGATAGTATTTTACATACCATGAAGAAAAGTAGGAACACTCTAACCCACGTGTGTGGTCTACCCGAACCAAAGGCTAGGATGGCAAACACACTAATAGGGATGTCCTACTTTCCTTCATGATGTGTAAAATATTTTTCATGATACCGTGAGAACGTCTTATTCCGCGTGTTTGCAAATCTCGCGTTTTGCTCGGGCAGGCAATTACACACACAGGCTAAAATATTCTACTTTCCTACCTTGGTGTATAATATAATATTTCCTAAAAAAATAAAGTTCCGATAATAATCAACTCAAAGTTCAGAATTGTCTCAAATTTCTAAATTCGCTTCTACACGGAAAAAAATAGATAGTATACTAGTATATATATCTATAACACTCGATGTTTTTTAAACGTTTAATGTAACAGTAAACGCTTTATAATAAAATATATAGAAGTGTTTTTTTTTAAACGGATATAAAGTTTTCGGATTAAACACTTAAGTGTGTTACGCGAACCTTTAAAACACTTGTAATGATTTATGCGATTGTTTAAACGTTTATACTGTTTTACTTCTAAGCGCTTAAGTTGCAGAAAACACCAACGTGTTTTATTTTATCACACTGAGTTAAACACTTGATTTACAGTGTACACTCTAAAACCAAGTGTGTAGTCGAAATTAACACACTTGCCGAATAACATTGAAACGCCATAAGCAATCTATAGATTTTTAACACACCGTAAAACGTGTTTTAAGTGACTACAAAAAACTATAGTTTTGTTTATGGCCTTAAACATAGAACACACTTAATATGTGTTAAAATCATACACTTGTAACACACTTTGTTTTAGAGTATACTGATTACTGTTCTAAGCGGTAATTGACGGAAAGTGTAGGGAAAAATACATATTAATAAGACTGATTCGTATTAGAGCAGGAGTAAGTTATTTCGTAACACGCACTATTACTTTTTAAACAGTAATCAGAGCTGTACTACACAGAACACGAAGCAAGTGACTGGTTACTGTTAAAATAGTCGTCGTTGATAGCTTAAGAGTATATAAACCTCTTAGCACATCTCTTGTTGCTGTATAGAATTTATTATTTAGTGACAGAAATGGTTACTTAGATCTCGTAGATCTCATTAACCTAAGAGAACAGTACTCAGTCCTGTTCTGACATGAACGGTTACTAACTTCATATCGCGTGCCAAAAGGTAAAAGGGCGCATTGCTACAGGTTAGTAGGGAATTATGCTAAAAGGGCGCATAAAAAAATTTTTTTTTGCTATTAGCTTTAAAATTTTTCGAAACGCAAAGATCTGCAAAAAAAAAAATTTGGGCATCCTTGAGCTAAAAGGGCGTATCTCAAGACATACGCCCTTTTAGCTTTTGAAAAGTAGCGCCTAAAGCTAAAAGGGCGCATAAAAAAAAATTCAAGTTTTAATACAAAATACTGACAAATAGTTTCACAAGACAAGTTAGATGAAAAAAACAGTCTCCTACACTTTTTGTTTTTCAAAATTTATTAAAAATAAAATAATTTAAAAAAAAAAATGAAACTATCAAATTTTTAATTAAATAAAAATTTTCATAACGATTGTAAAACAAAAATTTACTGATTTTTTATTTAATTATTGTTTTGGATTATTATGGATCCGCTAGAAATCAGAATAATTTGAAAAATAAAAAAAAAGTACAGGTATGGATAAGGAGGGTATGGGAGCCGTACCTAAATGAACCGGTTACATATTTCTGCAAATGTTTTTTTTTTTTTTTTTTTTCAATACATTGGTATGCAGTCTTTTACCTTTTGGCACGCGATATGTGTTTTTACTATTCTTGATACTACAGACACTCATGTCTGTAAAATGACTTTTCGGTATCTTTTCGGATAATTAAAGAAAAATAACTTACTACTAATTTAAGGATAATTTTTGATAAAAGTATTAACTATTTTTTTTTTTTTCATACAAAACAGATTTCGTAGAGGATTCGCTTTAGTGTTCCGGTGGTGTCCGGGCGTGCACGCGGAACCGGAACCAGCGTTAAGCAGATCGGAAGCTATTACACGTTACAGTTGCACAGGAAGTCCCATTGGACATACGAGGATCTCAAGAAATGGTATGTCCACCTGTAGTACATCCTCTGAACAGAGTCTTAGTCTCAGCTGTGCATCAAATACTTCTCACACTAATAAATACGCATTGATAAATCCTCCTAATCATAACGGCGATATTAATGAGTGCGGTGATTGTAATATCGATCTTAATTTATTAAATCCTCGTTCATGTTCAACCAACGATTTTAGTTAAACAAATTAATTATGTTTATTTTTTGTTAATTACTTCTTATATTTATTTCTATTATTGTTGTAATATTCAATGAAGAAATAATAAAGTTTTTTTCATTTTGTTTATTTTATTTTTCCTTTTCGCACGATTTATTCATTTTTAATTACAGTCGAGTCGCGTTATGAACCCGCCTACAGGCTGTATTTTTTTATTTTGTTTAGTTGTTTATTTTTTATTTTTAATAGTTCAAGTACCTGACTAACCGCCAGTACAGAGGTAATTATTTAGTTTGCTTTTTCCTAAATAAAAAGACCTATTCTAATAATTTCTCTAGGAATAATGACTGTTGTTTATAGCGCTAGCTTAAAAGTCATGGTCGTCTTATTCGTAATTCAAACCTTCATATGACTGTTAATAGACTGTTGAATTTTTATGTCTAATCGGTTTCTTTCAATTTCGTTAACTGCAGAAGAAGATTTTCAAGTAATTCAGAAAAAAAATTTTCATTCTAGAACATGCATAAGGAAAACAATATTTAAAGATAGATACCAATGTATTTAATAGTTTATCTATACTTGCATGTAGCTGTTTTCTGCATTAAAAAACTAATTTTTAAACAAAGTAAGTGTGGTATATTAAATAATATAAAATATTTTAATTTTATAATGTTTAAAAAAAAAACAAAAATAATGTCTCCTTGGCGGGGAATCGAACCCCGGTCTCCCGCGTGACAGGCGGGGATACTGACCACTATACTACCAAGGACTTGACGTGACAGACGAGAATTTGTGGACACAGTTAAGCGTAGACATGCTCTTACAAAAACACGGTCCACAATTTATAATTTTCAAGTAAAAGACCTTTTTTCGATTTTTAAACCGAGCCTATCTGATTCTATAGCTTTTAATTTAGAAATACCAATGAAGTAACAAAAAATAAAAAAAAATTAAGGAAGTTAGATACCGATTTTCGAAATAATACCAAAATTCTGAAATTTTTTTATCGAAAGTTATAAAAAAAAAGGATCTGTTAAAATTTCAAATCGATTCACTACACCGTTTTCGAGAAATAAATTTTCAAAATTCTTTCTTATACACGGGCGTAAATGGGAATAATTTTTCAAAGTGCTGTAGTTATAGCTACAATAATACCATCGCTATAAATTATTTAGTATCAAATAATTAAACATTTCTGAACACATTAATATTTTTTTTAAGTTTAATCATGGGTTTGTTATTAAATTATTAATGAAATAAGAGGCGATTTTTGGTTAATGACGTCACATGTATCGTGAAGCTAAGAAACGACGGCAGCAGCGTAAAATGACACAACCGCGGGAAATTTAAATAACTAATAAGCTTGTAGCACCAGTATCATTTTGACTGTGTTTAACCTCTAATACGTCTAGCGTGTAAACTTCTGTTTTCCGTTTTTTTCCCTCTTTTAATAGTTTTAAACTTTTATTATAAACAGCTCCTGATACTAAGTTACCTTTCCAATATTTCCTCTTTTTAATATTACTTTCTTCCGTAATTAATAAAAACAAAAATCAGCTGACATTCTTTTCTGTTTACTCACTAATACACACTACCACATAGTACTCGTGTTCGTGTTAGAGCTGAGCTCCAGTAGCTCCAGCTAGCAATAAATCTTGTAACCAACAATAGTACACAAAAAAATTACTAAACACTAGCGCGCTGTTGTCGTACTTCCGCGTTTATTTTTTAATCACTTATTTCATTAAAAAAAAATTGTTTTATGATTCAATGCAATTTTGATGAAAATATATTTTATTAATTTCTAAAAGTAAGTCAATTCATAACATATTCTATTAATGAAATTTTGGTATGTAGGAGTTGTAATCTTGCAAAAATACAATAGAAAATCCATGAGATTCCCTAGAAAGATAATCGGTATCGAACCTCCTTTTAAATCTCTCTGGCGGGGAATCGAACCCTGGTCTCCCGCCGGGGAGGAAACAATTTTTGTTTAAAAAAAAAAATGCCTCCAATTATTAATACATAAATTTGTTATTTTATTATTAAAAATTTTTATATTAAATTAGGTACAGTGAGGATTCCATTGCACTTACAATCAGGAACGATGATTATACGGCAGAACAATAACGGCAACAACACCAATGGCAGTCAGGTTCAATCTGCCAGGCAATTTAAATCAAACTCTCAAGTCCACGTCTCCTGACATCAAGACAGTGCTCTGAATCGTGTTCACGCTTCGATAAATGTATAATAATAATGATAGAATTTAAAAAAAAAACTATGCATACAAAACTAAATAAAAATGTTCATTAATATAAAGTGACTTAAAAAATTAAAAACGACTGACACATCACCGCACATAAACAAGCTTTACTTTTATTAACCCAAGGCCGAAAACTTTATCTGTAAGAATTAAAGCTCACTAAGGGATTTATCATGATTAAGAAAAAAAAAAGAAAAAAGATCTTTTTAGATGAGAAAATACACAGTAATTTTATGACACGAAATTACCCATAAAGATAATCATTTAAGTCATCAGTAATTTAATAAAAGACAAAAAAAAGTTGTAAAATTTTTAATGATTGCAGTAATTAGAGTTTTTATTATTTCTTATTGAGGACCAATCAGTTGATCATATTCCGTATGAGTAATTTTTTTTTAATAGATAAATAAATTAATTAATGGAGTTGGTGTACATAAATATATATCATGATTAAATACATATATATATTAGGGGTGTGCGAACATTCAAATTCTTCGAATTATTCGATACGAATCAAATCGAACTATTGAATAGTTCGAATTTCGAATCGAAGACTACTCACACACCCCTGATATATATATATATATATATATATATATATATACATATAAATATATATGTAATTATATTTGTGAGAAACAATCGATGTTAATATTTATGTAAATGAATGCCTAGAATTTATATTTATTAATATTTAATAATAAATTAGATATTTCTATAAAAAAAAATATATATATAAATATATATGACTGTGTGCGTAATAGATAAGCACGGGCTTGCAATTTAATAATCTAACGGTGCTTATTTGTAAATCGGAAATAAATTCATTGTATATATAAAGATATTTAAATATAAATATAAATATATATAAATAGATATATGTGTTCTTAAAATATGAAATTATTTGTAATTTAAAAATAAATAAAAATAATTTGAATCAATGCTCTGTAAAAATAAATTAGTGAAATTCGCTAGGAAATTTTGAATATTCGCTGATTCAGAGAGCAAACCGTAGAACTTTTTAGGAATTAGTGGTACGATTTACACTTTGAATAAGTGAATATTCAATATTTCCTAGTGAATTTCACTAAGTTTCTTTTAGAAAGTGGTTATAATAAAAAAATAAAAAGTTATTCTTAATTTTTAATAAGTTTTCGTAAAATATCTTCTGTACTTAATTTGAAATTGTGCCAATGAGTTTGGGTAAAAAATAAAACTTGGTGACAAAAACTGAGGAAAAAATATAAAATAGTAGTAAAAAACTAATGAATTTGAAAAAGATAAGTAATTATGATGATTAATTGAGGGAGAGACGGGCAGAGTGGAAGGATTTATCCTATATGTTTGAAATAATGTTTTTGGGTTTAGTATCTTAGAAAGAATGAATAATAACGGATCCGGGCAACAGAAAAAAAATATGAGTATATCCTCGGAAAAGTATCTTAATTGAGGATTAATAGATTCCTAGAGAAAATATTCTAAACAGATCGCTTAAAAAAAGGAAAAAATTCTATTTTACGAGTATGATATTCTGTCGGAATGTTTCGTCCGGAAATCGATAGTAACTCAGTCATATGTATGCATTATCATGATACCAGGATCGCAATTTAAAGTTTCAGTGTCTGTATGGGTAATCGAAACAAGCTAATTTCAGCCCAATGCCGTGGATAAATATTAGCGTATGCGTGAATTGCGAATGCCTTCAGTCAGAGGACAGAGACAAATAATATTTCTGCCCGCTACATGGAAAAAATAATAGTGGAAAAATTACAGTTTTAAATATCAGCAAAGTCCCTCTACTGCGGAACTGTAAAAATTACACTATTTCTGAGACGCAGCAATTATTTAGCAATTATTACAGTTTCATATAAGACTTTTTTCAGTCCTTGATAGCGCTTCATTCATAATAAAGTTTCATTAAACTAAAAATACATTAGAAACTGTTGAATTTGGTTTCTATGATTGTAATTTCTTTATTACAAGAAGTAGCCTCGATTATTACAGTGCAAACTATAATACTTTAAGTTTTTTCAACGAGGGCCCTGTTTTTGCACTGTTTTTTTGCACTGAAAACTGTAATTTTTCCACTGCTCTCTTTTCCGTGTGAAAGCCAATTCCACTCTTTATTTCAGCTCTGATACTCGTCATTTGTTTATTAGTAATTTCAGATCACTAATTTAATTATGTAATTGACAGTTATGTCTTTGTGATTAAGTTTTATAAAAATTAGTGTGAATGACAAACAATATTTATTTTTTCTGCTTAAAGTAGTACTGTCGGTTTTAGAATTACCGTTCAGAATTTAATGAAAATCGACATATTAGCAGACAATGATAAGAAAAAGATCCAATTAAATTTTTGAAGAGCTACAGAGAAAAAATAAATTCGATGAAACCTGTGATTTCTCATGTACCTCAATGTTAAATCTATGAAAATAAAAATTTTACTGGTTCTCTGTAGCTCTTCAAAAATTTAATTGGATCTTTTTCTTATCATTATCTAGCAATATGTCGAATTCCATTAAATTCTGAACAGTGATTCTAAAAACGACAGTGTCACCCTAATCATAAATTGAAAATGACGATTTACGCTTACGCTAATGATTGATGACACCATCGGTCTTAAATTAACTTGTCTCTGACTGGCTGCTGACACTAAAACTTTAAATTCCATTGCAGGCAATCATGAAAAACTAGTGAGTAACTCGGAATGAAACGCGATTTCAGACTGCGGGTGATGTCAGTCCTCACCTTCGGCTCGGGTGGCCAACTTCACCCTAGTCTGAAATCATTTAATTTTGTTTCATCCCCAGTCTTTGTCCGGCTCTCTCTTAGTTGTAAATAATGTCTTAATGCTCACGATTTAAGTGAAAAATATTTTTAAAAAAATACTCTGGGAAAACCAAACGCTTTTTAATATTAAATAATAATTGATAATCAATGATAATTAAAAAAAAATAATAATAAGTAATTTAAGATTTGTAATCACGTGATTTTAAAAATGAAATTTAAATCCTCGTGATATAAGAGACTAAATTGTAATAAACTATAAAAATTATATAATGCGATGTACATTAAAAATAATTATTAATTAAGATAACTATATAGTATATAGTAAAATAATTAATTATCTTTATAAAATAAATCAATGAGTTGCGTGACTAATTACTGGAATTATATAATTTTATATAAATATGATTGAGTTGAAATGTATGAGAATTATTTATTAATATTCCAGTTGTAAAAAGTTTATAGCCAATGTGTGGAAAATATACTGATGATTTCTATATATATATGAATAAATATATATATATATATTTATATATATTATTTGTTAAATAATGACGATAATATAAAATATATTAAGTTTGCTGATTTGAAAAATAAATAAAATATGTTGAGTGAATTTTTGTTACAGTCTGATATTATGAAAACTATCACTGATATATATGTTATATATTTATTAATGATAAATATTAATTAATTATAATAAAATAAATCTGAGAGAAATAATGTATTTTTATTCCATGCTGACTTTAAAACGCCCTAGTGTCTAAGCTATGGGGTTTATGGAAAATTTTATAGAAACCTTTTTTGTAGAGAATTTAATTTCCTACAAGATTGTTCCTTACCATTTTTTTGTATCTTCAATATTTAACCTACAATTTTAATTCAAAGTTTAAAAAATAGACTAAATTATAAAGCCGATTTTTTTTGGAAAATTCAAAATTTTTTTTTTGCCTCCGTTACCACATGGGACTCATCGAAAATAATTAATATATTTTTTGAATAAAAACGTGCTAAATATTTAGTCAGTCCCGAAATTTTTTCATTTTACAAAATTCTATGATTAAAAATTTATTTCATATTTTTTTCATCAAAATTCAAAAATTTCATGAAAATTGTTGCAAAAATTTGAATTAAGTAGAAAATTAATTGACAAAAAATAAAAAAACTATAAATTTGAGCAACGGGCGAGTCCTAATTTTTATTTTATAGTTTTTTCTTTTTTTTTAGCGGGAAGTTTAAATTGAAAATTGTTTTTATTTTATTAGTAGATTTTAGAGAAATCTATCTTTTGCATTTGTCCTCACGGTGAAATTTTCGAATAATTTCGCCATAATCCATCATAATTTATCGAGTAGGTTCCAAAAATACCAGTGGTTCAAAAGTTTATCTATGTATGTGTGTATCTATAGGTTTTGGACCTCGAAATTAATCAAAAATGTCAATAAAAAATTAATGTATAATTAAATTTAATTATTTATTGATAAATTATTAATAAGATAAAAATTACTTATGTGAAAAAAAAACGTCTTAATTTACTTCTCGTAACCGGGTAATAATCGATAGAAATTTTTCCCGCCCGTCGATTTACAGCTTCCCAGACAGTGCAGCTCAATGATTTACGGTCCATTATATCAGTATACAATTTACCCTAGAACATAAATTTTCATATTGAGCACAATAATAATCAATTAATTATTCAAAAAAATTAGATTACCTGCAGATGGTCAAATTCATGCTGCGCAATTTTGGCAGGCCAGCCGGCTGCATCCCAAGTGAACGGATCCCCATTGATATCTAAGGCCTTTATTTGGATGCCTTTGGCCCTGGGTACATTAGCCATCAGTCCGCAAATACTCGCACAGCACTCAGGGTACTGGGTAATTGCAAAATCGGTTACTTTAACCGTAGGATTTATGAAAACAGTGAGCGGCACTTCTTCAACTGGTTGACCCGCGGTTTTCTCTAAGATCATTTCATTGTACTGTTTTTTTGTTGTCTCTATTACGAATATCTGTGAAGAAACTCCTATTTGCGGGGCGGACATTCCAAATCCATCATAAGTGCGCATTACTTTTACTAAATGGTCAACAAACTAAAAAGAAATTTGCTTTGGTAGCTATCATTTTATTAAATATATTTATATATATATATTAGACTGATTCAAAAAAATTCGACTATTTTTTTTTCTCGAAATCGTCTATTAAGTAGTTGCAGGGAGGAGGAAAAGATTTCTTAATATTAATATTTAGAGGTCGCGCATCGCAATTTTCTATTTCCCGCTTAAATAACATGGAAAAAAAAATTTAAGTTTAGAATTTTATACCTAGGCAATGGGTGATTGTACAGATATGTTCAGGGTATAATTTCGTAGGGAATTAAACGCTCGACAAAAAAAGTTTCTTATGATTTTTTGATAAATTCATCGGTTCAAAAGTTATCGGAGCTTGGAGTCAAATTTATAGTAAATTTCGAGATCTTTTTACTTTTCCGGCGAAACTATCAGACTTATCACAAAATGTTATAGGATCTTTTTTGTAGAAAATTTTATTGTCTACAAATTATCTCTGATAAAGTTTTTTGAAATTCCGCATTGTTTTCTAGTTATTTCTATTTTAATGTCAGGCTCTTAAAAAAATACTCGATTTTTTTGAATCAGTCTAATATATATATAATATATTGGAGTGTGCGAATATATAGGGGTATGCAAATAGAGGTATAATATATAGGGGTGTGCGAATAGTTCGAATTAACAAATTATTCGTATCCAATAAAATCGAACTATTTGATTCGAACATAGAATCAAATAATCAAAATTTTCGAATTATTCGTAAATTATCGAACAGTTAGAATTTATCGAATAATTCGATTGAAAATGAAGAGTCATATTTAGTTTTATTTTCACACCCCTAAAATACTCATGTAATAAAATCGATGAAAAAGCGTTGATTATTTTAAACCTCAAAACGTGACGTAATAACGAACTTTTTGAAAATTATTTTTGAACTTCTAAAAGTCCAAACAAAAAACCAATTAACTTATTATTATAAATGAACATTTTTCGACTCTTGTAAATTTTTTTCATTCTTCATTAAAAGTGATAAGTTTCATATTTTTTTCAGTACAAACTATCCCTTATTAAAAGGAACGATTTAAAACGATTAGAAAAAAAAAAAATTTGAATACTTCTCAATGCTTTTGAACCGCCCTTCTTATGGACATTTAATATTGCAAATCGTTTTTTTTAATCAGGGGCATTCGAAAAATTCTGATTTTGAACTATTTCTGTTTTTTTTCTGACCATATTTTAAAATTATTAAGTAAATCATTGATTTCTTCCTTTTAATTTTCAAAAGTTCAAAGAAAATTCCTCCCTTTGTCACGTTTTGAAGTTTAGAATATTCTGCGCTATTTCACTAATTTTTTTCTTACGGATATATATAGTGATTTATTTATTTACTTTTTTGAATTCCGCGGTTTTGATAATTTCCAGTTCAATCGGTTCAGCAGCCAAACGTAAAACAGGATCGCCAATTTGACAAACATGATGATATGGTGGCTTAATAATACTTCTTGGTTGTAAATATTCATATACTTTACCTTCGAAGCCGACAAATTTACTTAAATGCCTTACAATACCTACTTGGCTTATCACATTGTTTAATATTAATGACGAATTATTTATTAATTTTATCATTTTTTACTTGTCATTTATTAAGAATCACTATTAATATCAATTTGATTTGAGGTTTAACCTTTTAAAAATATAATTTGGGGGTTAGGTATCACTTTTACGAGATTATGTTGGTAAGTGGTAATGAAGGTGGTTCTGGATTCTGAATACAGATGGTGTGTATGGGAATTCCATTCTTGTTTGTGATTTTTACTACTGGTGATAATAAAACGACTACAGGTAAAGTTACTGGTGCTTCCCTGATGGCCACACATTACTCAGTAAGGTCTGCAGAGCTAAGTTATAACTTAAGGCTGGGCCGTACTAAACGAATTTTTGAATTTTACTTTTCTTTTAATTTATTAAAAGTTTTTACAAAACGTAATTAGAAAAGTAAAATTCGAAAATTCGTTTAGTGCTGCCGACCCTTAACGAAAAAGTTTCTGGCAAACCTTGGCTGGATAATACTTTCCTTTAAGGGGATACGGTACCGGACCTCTTTCTCACACTCAGAAAAATAAACAGGACTGTCTTTGTTGCACTCGTAGAGTAAATGAGAATTTTAAAACAATTTTTCTCGGCGACGAATTAGAATTTTTGAAAATACGAAATTTCTAGCTCTTTGTTAAGGTTTTAAAAAACGCTAAAGACTCTCTATTTTAGGTTTCTAATGTTTGTCCGTAAATTAAATTGAATTGAAAATCGGTTACCGTTACCCCTTAAGTTGACTTCAGAATACGGCAGTAGCTTAAATGTAACTTGACAGAAAAACTTGCCGTCAATTTGAAGTGAAACATTCAATCAACTTAGCGTCATTGTCTGACAATAATCCTTGTAGTCAAATTGAATTCAACTGAACTTGAATGAAACATTTGAAATCTCGATTTAAAAAGCTACTAAGAAAAATTAATCCAATGAAACTGATGATTTCTTATATAACTCAATGCCAAATAGAAATTTGATCCTGATAGTAATTTTGATCGCAAGTTGACAGCAATCCACAACCAAAACACGATGTTCAGTTGACTGTAAAAACTTTATGGTGCATATAGTTGATGGTAACTTGTAGTCAATTCGGAAGCTAAATCCTTCTCATTAAAGTTTTTTTCGCAGCTTTAAAAATAAATTTTAATTTTCTTCTGTCAAAAAAATTATTCTTCGAGTTGATAAAATTTTTTTCTCAGCTTGATGTCAAATTTCATAAAATTTTTAGGGGCGATTCCTGGGCCGCCAGGGCTACTTTTGATGTCAACAAACAGTGCAGTGGCCGAAACTGATTCTTCTGTCTAATAATTAGGGGAGAGACTGACAATAATAATAAAATAAATAATTTATTTAAAATAATAAAATTTTTTTCTCAGCTTGATGTCAAGTTTCATAAAATTATGAACGACGATTCCTAGGCTGCAAGGGCTACTTTTGATGTCAACAAATAGTGCAGCGTCCAAAACTGATTCTTCTGTCTAATAATTAGGGGAGAGACTGAAAATAATAATAAAATAAATAACTTATTTAAAATAATAAAATTTTTTTCTCAGCTTGATGTCAAGTTTCATAAAATTATGAGCGGCAATTTCTAGGCTGCCAGGGCTACTTTTGATGTCAACAAATAGTGCAGTGGCCAAAACTGATTCTTCTGTCTAATAATTAGGGGAGAGACTGAAAATAATAATAAAATAAATAACTTATTTAAAATAATAAAATTTTTATCTCAGCTTGATGTCAAATTTCATCGAATTGTGAGCGGCAATTCCGAGGCTGCAAGGGCTACTTTCGATGTCAACAAATAGTGCAGTGGCCAAAACTGATTCTTCTGTCTAATAATTAGGGGAGAGACTGAAAATAATAATAAAATAAATAACTTATTTAAAATAAGAAAATTTTTTTCTCAGCTTGATGTCGAATTTCATAAAATTATGAGCGGCGATTCCTAGGCCGCCAGGACTATTTTTGATGTCAACAAATAGTGCAGTGGCCAAAATTAATTCTTCTGTCTGATAATTAGGGGAGAGACTAAGAATAATAAAATAAATAATTTATTTAAAATAATAAATTTTTTTCTTTTATTTTTTATTGAATTTTTTTTATTAAATTATAATCTAAGCTGCGTTTTAACATTGGATCTAATGATCAAAAAAACTTTAAATGTCTAGTATTATTCTATAATTATTAATAATAATTAATAACTGTTTTATTATTATTATTTTATGATTATTTATATTATTATTATTATTGATTACGTTTCACTCCGACAATATTAACAAATGACTAGGTAATATATACGCAGCCTCTTTTTATTCGATAATTATAATAATAATAATAATAATAATAATAATTGTAATAGGAATAATAATAAAATAAAATAATTATAAAACAGAAATGAAATTATTTAATGCTAGATATGTTGCATAGGCACAGTATTGACTTTATTTTATTAATTTATTAATTAATTATAATTGACAGCACTCACTCAGTAAATTATATTTTTTTTAGTTTCAAATTGATCTACTAAATTTTAAATTTTATTCTCCTTAATTCGTTTACAATAAAAAAATAAATTTTTCTATGCGCAAAAATATTTTTTCTCATCAAGTCACACGAGACCAATATCCATTTTTTTAAATTTAAATTTCGTTTTGAATTCAATTAATTTAATTATAATAATAATTATCGAAAATATTATTAATTATGATAGTGATTGTGATAATGAGTAATTTTATAAACAATCAGTATTCGATTACATTCACTATAAATACGAAAAATAAAAATAAAAATAAAAATAATAATAATAATAATAATAATGATAATAATAATATATAATAAGAAGCTCAATATGAGCCATGATATTCTTGAAAGTTAACCTGAGAATTTATAATAATGCGTCTTATATATATATTTTTTTTTATTAAAAAAAAAAAAATACAAAATTTATTTCCAAATTGAATTATTAAATATTTTGTAAAAATTATTTATTTATTAAAAAGTAAATTCTCTTTCCATAAATTCTGTTAATTTTTTTTTTGTTCAATTACTTTTAATCGATACACGTAAAAATAAACTTTTAAAAATTTGAATTTTTGAGTTAAATGTAAAAATCAAAAAAGTCCACAGAAAAAAATTATTTTCGGTTATAAGAAAAAATTTTTCGCGCCAATAAATTATTTTTTTCTCTGTACAAAAAAAAAAATTAACTTGAATTTTTGGCGGGAATTACAAATTTTTAAATTTTTTGTTACAACAAAAAATTTCTGGCGCCAAAAAATTGTTTTTTTTTGTTTGTATGAAAAAAAAATCAATTTGAATTTTTGGCGGGAATTACAAATTTTTAATTTTCTGTTACAATAAGAATTTCTCGCGCCAAAAAATTGTTTTTTTTGTTTGTATGAAAAAAAAATCAATTTAAATTTTTGGCGGGAATTACAAATTTTGATATTTTCTGTTACAACAAAAAATTTCTGGCGCCAAAAAATTATTTTTTTCTTTGTATGAAAAAAAAAATCCAATTTAAATTTTTGGCGGGAATTACAAGTTTTTAAATTTTTTGTTACAACAAAAAATTTCTGGCGCCAAAAAATAATTTTTTTCGTTGTAGGAAAAAAAATCAATTTGAATTTTAGGCGGGAATTAAAAAATTTTAAATTTTCTAAAAAAACTACAGAATTTTTTTTTGTTGCAAAGTAGCGTGAAAATAAATTTAAAAAAAAATATAGATATTTAATTACTCAGACGCATTAATTGGTAATTTATTGTTCCAAATGGATAAATGGTCTCCATACATTCGTAGATAAAGTAACCACATGTACATCTTTAAAACATAGTTACGTCATAAGAATACAAGTGGTATGTACTTATTATTATTGCTTTATACATCTATTTACAATAAAAACTCATTTTCAGGACTGTCGTTATAAAAAATAATTAATAAATTGTTAAATTAATTAATTATCATACATTGATCACTACAATACAGTGGTCTTACAATTAATGCAAGAGACAGTCCAGTAGCATACAAATAATACTAATCATTTCAGCATTTTCTACAGTTTTAGTTTTTTTTATTTTTCATTTATATTATTTTTGTTTAATGTAAAAACGTACACAAAAGCTACGAGATCACTCGTATTGTCGTACTCTTTACATATTCAGTCTCATTGAGTTCTTTTCCAGTTGAAAAAAAAATTTTTATAACTATTAAATATTTTTTTTAACTTTTTCTTGATTATGTTTTTCTTTGTGCAATTTACTGACAACGGCTGAGAAGGCACTCAATTTTTTTTCGTTACAAATTTCGGTAAAATTTTAATTTATTAATTAAAATTTTCAAATCTTATTCTAAAAAATTATCTGAATTTTTTTTTCTTATACAAAATTTAAAAATTGATATGTCTAATTTTTTTTTAAATTCAAATTTTACTTTTATTCAAATGATACTGAAGTCAATTGACATCTGAAAATTTTTGGAATTTTAAAAACTGTAAATTATAGAAAAAAAAATATTTTTAAAAATTGCACCTGTAGTTTTTTTTATTTTCTACAAGTGCATATTTTTTTTTTTTTTTTAGTGATTGATTTTTTGATAAAAAAAAATTAATAATTGTCTGTCAACTTCAGAATCATTAAATCCACATAAGGCTCAAAAATTTTGTTTATAAAGGGCGTGCCCTGAAGATTATCGTGGTCACGGTAGTGTACCAGCAGAAGCGAGCTCAGCATTCACATCCACATCCACATCCTCATCCTCATCCTCATTTTTATTTAACATTTATTTTATTTTTTTCTTCTCCTTCCTCTTTTCATGTCTCACGAGACCATTGAACTCTTCATTCTCTCTTATTTTTTTATTTTTTTTTTTTTTTATTTTTTTTCTACACTCGATCACATTTACTTGCGTTGTAGCCGCGTCTCGTTAAAAATATATTTAACTAGACAATTATTGTAATTTTAATTATAATTATAATTACAATTATAATTATTATTTAAATATGTACACACATGTACTCGTCATTCGGCCTCGGATAACTTACTCGCTACAGGAAAGCATTGATTATTGAGTTTGGAAGGCTTTCACAATCGCTTATGCTAATTTAATTAATAATCTAACTTTGATTATTTTTTAGTCATTAATTTTAAAGTATTATAATTTAAATAAATAATTTAGTAAACGTAAATTGTCTTCAACTGGTCCTTAAGCTCAGGTGGAATGGCACACGTATCTATATCTGACTTCCTTTTCACCAAACGACGCCAGCGCCCGAGATTTTTACGTATTCCTTTGGCAAATCCGTGACGATCTCCTTGTAAACCGTGTACGAGAGTATTCTGTAATTTTAAAAAATGTTTTTTTAGTACATCTGTTATTACACGTAATTATTCATTACAATTACATTTCTATTAATTACAGTTTCAATGAAAGGGATCATTTTTGATAAATTTTTAATACAGTAAAATTAACTAGTTAAAAATTTTTAAATCGAATTTTGAAGAAGCCGCGATTTGACATTCATGTCAAAAATTTTGAAATTCAAATTTTGAATTAACTGTGACTTAAATTTACTGTCAAAAGTTTTAACATTCAAATTTTAAATGAACCGCTACTTAAATTTAGTGTCGGAATTAAAAAAATTTTTAATTTGAATAAACCGCGATTTGACTTTAAGGTCAAAAGTTTTGAAATTCAAATTTTGAATTAACTGCAACTTAAATTTACTGTCAAAAGTTTTAATATTCAAATTTTAAATTAACCGCCACTTAAATTTAGTGTTAAAATTTAAAAAATTTTCAATTTGAATAAACCGCGATTTGACTTTAATGTAAAAAGTTTTGAAATTCAAATTTTGAATAAACCGCCACTTATATTGAGTGTCAAAATTAAAAAAACTCAAATTTTAATAAGCTGGGACTTAAATTTACAAGCAAAATTTTTTAAATTCAAAATTTAAATAACCCGCGTTTTAAATTTATTGTCAAAATTAAAAAAAATTTTAATTTTAATAAACCGCGACTTAAATTAATCGTCAAAAATTTTGTCTGACTAAAAAAAAAATTTATTTTCACAATAACAAAAAATAATGAAATAAATAAACTTTTCCCTTAGACTATAATATAAAACCCATAGAAAACTATTATATATATATCCAGTAGTCGAGGATACTTCCAAGTTCTCATGCTCTATTCTCCCCTCAAGTAAAAATAAATATCCAGCACTTTTTTTCGATACGATGGATCTCAATAGATCTCAAATATACCTCATACATATATAAACCCATCTACATTTATATAACAAAAATAAATATAAAATAGGGCTCACAGACCTAACATACAATTTTCCCATACTAAACCCAGAACCTTAAGAATTCAGAGGGGTCTGGACTTTTTTCTCTATCCTCGTCGCACTTGCGCACTAAACAAATCTGTCCCCGTTTTTTTTTAAACAAAAAATTTTAAAAAAATCAAAATCCAAACTGCTCCTAATTTCGCTCGCAGGTTTCGTTTACGAGAAAATTTTTAAAAATTACTGACCCTCCCTAAGCTCGCGTACATAAAATTTTATTTACTGTACATAATAATAATATTGCAGTGTATGAATGTATCACCCTATTTATTATCACATACATATATACATTAAAAAAAAAAATGTATACTATACTATACAATACGAAAACTCCCTTATACATTTAGACATAATCAATAAAACTCCCTCGACATATAATGGCTAAATATATTTTTGGTCATTGAACTCAAAACAAAAAAATCTATATATATACACATATATAAATGAAATAGAATATTACATAAAAAAATATAGGATGACCTAAATATTAAATATATATTTAAACTCCGTCCCTGTTTATTAGTCCTTGTGTTATTTTTATAAATGATTAAAAAAACATATATGAGACGTGTAAGTATGAGTACATGTGCATGTGTGTATGTATGTGTAATAAAATGTTTTGAAAGTTGCAAGTTGAGTTTGAAGTAAAAATTGTACGAGGTCAGGCGTTAATCTCATCTCATCTCATCTCATCTGGTTCCCGATTCCCTGTACGCTGTCTGGCGGAGCTGCCGGGGTAAAATAAAAAGGAGTGTATAGTAATAATAAAGTAAAAAATAATGATGATAATAAGAAGAGTAAGAGTGAATAAGAGTATGGGTATACGGTAAAAGGAATAAAAAAGAACAGCTGTTATGTCCGGGGTTTTAGTCCAAGTCTATACTAGTCTTACTGTACGTTTACCAACGGGCTCTTTGTCTGTTTAGTTTCTGCGATGGCAGTTTGGTTGGCAACCTGAGCAACCTGAGTAGAGTAGAGCTCGTCTATAATGTATTGTATGTATAATATATATATAGATATATATAATGTGAGTAAAGAAGGTAAAGACAGACTTGCTAAGTAGTGTTTGAGTGTTGGTACCTACGCCCACCCACGATATATTTAGCAACGAGGGCTAGGCAAGTTGCCTAAATTTTACTCCGACTTATGAGCTAGTATAGATTTTTATGAGGTAACTTGGTCTCTTATTTTGGAGTTTTGTATCATGGACAAAGAAAAAAAATTTTGGTGATACCGATATTTTTTGAGCAACAGGTGGAAATTTATGTAAAATTTTGAATTATGATTTTTTTGGCGGGGATAAAAGTCTAAGCTCTGACTGACTATTCAATGAAGCGAATGAAATATTTTTTTTGTAAAAAAATATTAACTCAGTTGTGAAATAAAATGAAGAAATATTTATTTATTTAAAATGAAATTTTTACTAAAAAAAATATTTGTTATATTGAACTGAGTAAAATATTATTCAAATTCACTCAGATAAGAGCAATGATAAAATTTATATATATAAACAGTTGCCTAAATAATTAATTATATATATTTACATAGTTACAACCTATTCCCATTTATTGTAAGTACTCAATATATATTGATATATAATGTATGAACATTATATATATTTATATATAAGCAAAACCTCAGCAGTGGCGCCTTCTATTCTCAATATTTTAATTCTACAACTGATCGCTTGGTTTCGTCACGTTCACACTCGTATCGGCAACGCCGCCGATTGTTTAGAATTTTTTTTTATGTCTTGCGGTCTATACTACTTATATATATATATATATATATATATATATATGTAAAGGTATCTGTCGGAATAGACATAAAGAGGTCGGAAATGTATCACATTTATTCGAGGTCCAGTCCTTGATTAATCGATGCCATGAATTTCGATAGTTAAATTTTTTTTTAATTTTTATTTTAAAAATCTATGAACGCGGACACGTGAGATTTATATTAATAATCATATAAATATATGTGAAATATATTTATAGAGATTCCCTAGTACAGAGGCTCGAGCGTCTGACAATTTAAGGAAACTTGCCAAAAAGTTTAGGTGTGTTGGTATAAAATCGAGCTTACGTATAACAAGGATACGAGATATATTAATGTTTTGTTTGAGAAATCAACGTCAGATTGTCTGGTATAGCGGGTGATAATTTATTTACGGATGTACGTGTATATAGCGAATGAAAATAAAAGCTTTGGATTTTTATTTACTAAATACGCTTGAATATTTACTGTCTGAGTCTCGAGTTGCGACCACCTTTGATTTGAATTTTTTTTTTTTTACTTGTCACTTGACTGTTGATAATTACGCTGTAGAGGTAATGACTTTTGTTTTGATAAGTAAAAATTCTACTCCAATTATTCAAAGGAAGTAATTTTGGTGTTTTGAGATTTTTAAATTTTAATTTTGAATAAGTAAAAATAATTTGATTATTATGTTTAAATTTCGCTGGGGACTTAATCATGTTTTTTGATAAATTTATAAGATTATTGGATTCTTGTCATTTTTCCATGAATCCCCAGATTATGAGATAAGATTTCGGAAATTTTTAATCACCGAAAATCCCCGGGCACTCGACTTAAATTAAAAATTTATCATTATCAGCTGTAACTTTTTAACCATTTGTCCTACGCTATTTTTTATAAGGACCAAAATTGTAGAGAATTCAATTTCCCACGACTTTGGTTTCTGTAAAAATTTTCATAAGACCAATTTTCCATCGACTATTTAAGAATTAAATTTAAAAAATCGACCGCCAAATAAAAATTATTTAAAAACAGCTACAATTTTCAAACTATCGATCCTAGTTCATTTTCCATAAGGACCAAAATTATCCAAAATTTAATTTCCTACAATTTTGGTCTCTTTGAAAATTTTCACAAGACCAATTTTCAATCGACTATTTAAGAATTAAATTTAAAAAATCGACCGCCAAATAAAAATTATTTAAAAACAGCTCCAATTTTCAAACTATCGATCCTACTCAATTTTCCATAAGGACCAAAATTATCAAAAATAAAATTTCCTACGACTTTGGTCTCTTTGGAAATTCCCATAGACTCAATATTTAAGCCGATTGTTAGTATTTAAAAAAAAATTAGTCGTCAAATAAAAATAATCTCGAGCCATTAGTTTAAAATTATCAGTATCGGATGTACTTAAAAAAAAATTATATTTAGCTACTAAGTGGTTTTTAATGACAAAAAAGTAATTAAAAAAAAATTACCTGGTCATTGTACAAAGTGTACTGAGGTGGCGGAGTAAGTGGCGGTGGATAGGGAGGCGGAAATTGCCAAACCAATTGATCATTAGCTTCGGTAACAATTGTCCCATCAACGATCCCATTTATTTCGGAAACAGTTATCGAAGCCGCTGGATTCACAATCCCATTGTTTCGTATGTCCGAGCTCAGCATTTGGCCCGTCGTCACTCCATTACTTAGATTTAAATTGTTGTTATAATTACCATTGCCATTGATGTTTATGTTACCATTGGCCTGGTAATTATTGTTGTTATTATTTATGTTATTATTGTTGTTGCAAGCCGATGTCGCTGTCTGCACAACTGCCGGCTCCGAATTAACCTGATGATCGTTGGCGTTGTCCTCTCGCTTTCTCAGTTTACTGCGGACAAGCCGTATCGCAATCATCGTACCGTTGCTTCCAACCATTTTTCCGTAAATGCTTGATAATTTATTTGATAATTTGGAAGGAATTTTGAAGCCGTCTGAGCGATTCTCGATCAAATGCTCGAGAATCTTATTACCAGTCTTAAATACTCTGTTTCTTTACTAATTACTTCACTCACTCACGTTGAGTTTAGAAATTAATTAATTAATCATTAATTATTTATTAAATACACTTGGTCAATCACGTTAACTATCACGTACACTAGGTCTAATGACCAATCGAGCACCTTTTTGTGGCGCACTGACTAGAGTTTTAAATCCTTGGTGTTTTATTTTAATTTATCACGTTTTTTTTTTTTTTTTTGACAGTAATGACTGAATTCAATTAATTAATAGATAAATTAATTTATTAATGAGAAACTAAATAAACGCGGCGAATATCGACGTCGACTTCTTCTTCAGTCGCCTCGACAATCATCGCAATCTTCTCACAATTTACTAGTGAGAACGTGAGCGAGTCTCTGAGCTTGGGTTGTCGCAACGTGCTGGTTTTATACTACTACGTTGTGACGTCATGGCTCTACTTAAATCTCATTGGCTGCGATGCCTGGCAATGATTGTGCGCGCGCATTTTTTTATTGTGGAAATGTTACGATACTTTGATACTTGATATATATTTTAATACTTACATTTATTATTATTATTATTATTATTATTATTATTATTATTATTATTATTATTATTATTATTTTTATTATTTTTATTATTATTATAGTTTATGCAGCAAATTTGCTATTTGTTCACAAATTCAAAGTACAAATAATAATAATAATAATAATAATAATAATAATAATATGGTCAAATTTATGATACTGAAGTTAGCCGACGTCTAATAATTTTTGAAATTTATTTAAAAAGATAAATATTTTTAAAAAAATTGCACTTATATTTTTTTTAATTTTCTACATGTGTATATTTTTAGATTTTTTTTTTGTAATTTATTTGTTGCAAAAAAAATCCGAAAATTTTGAATTGTGGGCTCACTTCAGGATCATTCAAATTTCGATATCTTTTTTTATATATTTACTTAATTCTCTCTTAAAACTGACCAAAATACTCTGATTTTTTTACTTTAGATCGTAATTTATTGTACCAATTAAAGCCAATATATGTAATTAATTTTTTCACAGTATGCGTTTTAGAATTTTTAATAACAGCGTATGATTTTGAATTTTCTCATGGTTTAATTTTATACGACCACATAAGTTATTATTATTATTATTTATATTTGAAGGTGACGATGGTAATTACAAAAATATATGTTCTGTTGTCAATTATGTATTTATTTATTTAAAAAAAAAAAAGAAATAAATCGGTTAATAATATTAGTAGATCGTGGTAGTAAATAGATAATTATGTAACTGTAAATTATTTAGATGATGTGAGAGTATGTAAAATGTAATTTAAATAATTTTTGTGGTATTGGTAATATTTATTTAATAGAGTAATAATTATCGATAGTAGTTTGTGCGGTTTATTAACTTGTACTTGAAAAAAAATATACGGTATATTTTATAAGGACTGCTGAGAGTAATAACCGGATGCTTACACCTTGGTAATCTACATTTTACTAAAGGTTATTTTTTTTTTTATGTATACGGTTTTAGTTAAAGAGGTAAAGTCGGCGTTATTTGTAGTAATATCTTGAGAAATATAAGAGATAAATAGATGTTGTGGGGGTGTTTTGGAAAGGAAATTTAATTTCTTGTAATTTCAGTCTTGGTAAAAAATATAATAGGATCGATAGTTTAAAAGTTACAGTCGTTTGAAGATAATTTTATTTTTCACAACCGATTTTTTAGAATACATTTCAACGATCTACTGAAATATCGATCTTACAAAATTTTTGTAAGGACCAAAGTTATAGGGAATTCAATTTCCTACAATTTTGGTCCTTTTCAAAAACTAAATAGGACCAATAGTTCAATAGTTACAGCCATTTATAAATATTTTTATCGTAAGCGACCGATTTTTTGATAAAAACTCAACGATCTGTTGAAATATTGATCTGAAGAAATTTTTTATAGAGACCAAAGTTGTAGTAAATTAAATTTCCTACAACTTTGTTCCTTATATAAATTTGAATAGGACCAAAAGTTCAATAGTTGCATCCATTAATAGAGATTTTTATCTTAAACGACCGATTTTTTCAAAAAAAACTCAACGATCTGTTAAAATATTGATCTGACGAAATTTTTTATAGAGACTAAAGTTATAGGAAATCAAATTTTCTACAATTTTGTTCGTTGTAAAAAATTGGATAAGACCAATAGTTTAGTAGTTAAACGTCCTCAAAGAATTACCCGATTTTTTTGCTATTTTTTTTGGGCTTCCAGCGACTGAATCTTCTAAACTATTAACCCAATGGTATTTTTTACAGGAACCAAAATTATTAGAAATTGAATAAGCTTTCCAAAGATACCTAACAAAAGATACCTATCGTATTTCTCTTAAAATAAAAAATAATAACAAAAATAGCAGCAAGATTACGATTAAATAAATAATTCTTATTAAAATTTATTTATATGATATCCGATTGTACTAATTATTAAAATAAATATATAGATAATCCGCATATTAATATTCTAAAAATATAATATAATTATGTTTACTTAATCCTACATTTTTATCCTGCGCATAAGTAAACGATATCGTTACGAGGGTGGGCACTTAATTGTTTGTCGGATAATTTAATTTATTTATTTGACGTCATGATTCTACTGACTACTTGAGACAATAAATACAATAAAAAAAACGTTTTATTTATTTAATTAGATATTAATAGCCGACAAATAATGAATTAAATAAAATATAAAAATTTAAAATGACGTTTCTATAATTGACATCATATTTAATATAATAATATCTGATAAAATGACTATCTATAGATAAACAGTAATTTCTTATTAATTATAATAAACTGAAAGTATTTATCACATTACACATCAGAAATGACGTACCAAGTGAATAAAATGATAGAGTTAATAGCTCTTTACATGTATATACTATCGTCGACATTTATCTTTGTATGATGGAAAAATTGAAAAAGAATTAATTGTTAATATTTAATTATTTTTATAACAAAATGTTTATAAATAAATATGATACTAAAGTTAGCCGACGTCGAATAATTTTTGTTTTTTTTCAAAACGACAAAAAAAAAATTATTCAAAAATCTGCAACTATCCCGCGTAAAAAAAATTCAAAAAAAGTTCGATGTGGAAATTTTAAATTTGAGACAGATTTGAATTTTGAGTGGAACTTTTTTTTAAATTTAGAGTAAAAAATAACGTTTTTAAAACTCATTTCCCAAAATTTATTGTTACATTTCAAAAATTTGCTATTGATTTTTAATGGGAACTTTTTTGGAACGAGGGTAAAATAAAGTATGACTCTCGTGATAAAACGGTATTTGTTTTTTTTTATTATAAATTATATATATTGTGTTCTCTTGTGTTGTGCTGGGGAGTTTTTAAATTGCATAACTTATCGATATATTATTTTATTAATTATGAGTTATTTATTTATTTGTGACGTTAACGTGTTTAAGTGAAGTGAATGCACTTTTATTAAGTATATTATTGAGTTATGTTTATTAAACATTTATTTTTATGTTGTTTAGGCGAACGTGTTAAAAAGTAAACAACTTTGTACGTCATATTGCGTCAATGGGAATATTATTTTAACGAAGCAGTTTTTTTTTTTTTTTTTTTTAAGAACTTTTCATGTTTTCCTGATGTTAAATTTAAGCTGATGATTTTAATAGGCAAGTGGAAAAAAAATAATTACTATTATTAGTTGATATTTTAGGAATTGAATTTTTATTTTTTAATAAAAATTTATTAACGGGTTAATATTGTCGATGAGTGTTGATGTTTACATCTCGAATATTCAAATTTTATGGACATTGATGAGAAATTGAAAAAAAATTTCATGGTTCAACAAACAACTTTTTTTTTATTTTAATATAAAGTTTTTTATTCACAAAAAAAATTTTCTTTTAATACCCGAGAGAGAATAATTTTTATCTAACGAGGGCCGGGTAAATTTTTGTGATGAGTGACGTAATGAAAAAAAAAAATGTACGTTGTATCTGCCCAAATATCACTACTACATTTATAAAATACGCAGAAAAAAAGGATTTCTTGCCGCAACAAAATTTTAATTTGCACCAAGAAATTTTATGCACTATCAATTAAATACGAAAATTGTCTTGGGGCGAGAAAAGATTTTTTTGGTCAAGAAATAATTCCTTGCACCGAGTAATTTTTTCTAGTTCTAAATAAATTTTTGTTTTCAATTCACAATGCAAAAAATTTATTGGGGTAAGTAAAAATTTTCTTTAGGCGAGTAAAGATTTTTTGTGTCAATGAATCCTTTTTTTTTCTACGCACACTTTTTTGGCTTTGAGAAGCTTCCGAAACCAAAAGGGAGTATAAAAATCTGTCATTTTGGAATAAGTAACGCGATATAAATAATATAGCTATATATTCAGTGACATTCAGTCATATTTAGTGACAGAATAATTAAAGTATTAATTTATTTAAAGAAAATAAATACGATCGTCTTTTTTCTCGCGTAATTTAAATGTAATTCGAATGATATAGATAAATCTATTTATCTCAATACTTGGAAATTAAAAAGAGTTGAAACTATGGAAAGGCACAAATTCAAGTCGAGACCTATCTAATGATACCAATTTCAATAACATTAACTAATTATATCATATAGATATGGCGGGAACTAAATTTTCTTTATTCTCTTAATAAACTTGATAATTAGAGTGAGTCCTTAACAAAAACAAACCTCAAAAATTTTTTTTCAAAATTTTTTTTCTCGAAAATTCCATATACAGTCGACTACCCATTATGAGCCTGGTTTATGGGACAAAGAAAATTTTTCTTGTCATTTCAGTCTCCCCACTACCTCTAATAATTTTATTCGTGATCATAATCCTCAAAACTTTTTAATTGTAACAGAAGCTTCAAATGAAATTAATAATTAAAATTATAAACAATAAATTATGTTTTACTTGATACTGTTTAAATTTCCCGCCAAACAAAGATAGTAAATTTTCATCATTAATTTGTCTATTTTTTCCTATTCATAGTTTATAATTTAGACATTTTTAACGGAGGCTCATAACAGGCTGTCTGGTACGAAAATCAAAAGAGTAATTAAGTGGGGTAAGTTGATTGGACTCAGTAATTAAGGAGGTGGCTTATTACGGGCAGACTCATAACAGATAGGCGGCTGTGTAATTAAATCGTCTGAAAAAAAGACCTCAAAAAATTTTTTTAATGAGAATTCATATATTTTTATATATATATAAATAGTATATATTTAAATAATTCCCAGCAATAAGACTTGATAAATATTTAAAAAAAACTAGCTGCAGTGGCGAAAAATAAAAATCTCTGATGCCAAGAAATGTAACCAGAGATGTTGATTAATTACAATAATGCCACACGTGGCAGAGACGTCAAAAAAAAAAAACCTACAAAAGACATTGACACGTGTGTCTATTTCTGTTATCCATATCGTAAATTATTTTTAAAATGCAGTCGGAAAAATTCATCGTTATTGTTTTCTTTTTCTTTTCCATACAATTACGATCCTCTATTATCAATTCGTATAACGTAAATATAGTTAATCACCTTTCATTTAAAAGTCTGATAATAATTTTTTTTTTTTTCCACTTACGAAATTTATTTTGTCGGTGATTATTTATTATTTACTTTCGGTAGCCTAAAAAATATGTTAATTTTTTTTGATTTGTTATTTATTATTCATTATTTATTTGTAAATAGTTTTTGTTATTTGTATATATATTTTTTCAAGTGTATCGAGTGTTAGCCAACAGTAACAGCGCGTATCATATCCGTTTAAATGTTCTGAAGGTTTTATTTAATGTGTCATATGTTATTTATTATTTATTATTATTAATAAAATTAACCGACGTCAAATCATATATATTTTCATAATTATCTATTGATTTAAGATTATTCATGAATAATTATTTATATCATTAATTATTTCATAAATTTAAGGATTTTAATCATGAGAAACTGTTTTACTCATCTTTCATTATTTTGAATATTTTTTTTTTATTTGTTATTAATCATTAATTACTTAATTGCTTGCGAGATTTAATATCGATGAGAAAGTGTGTGAAAGCTTAGAGATTTAATTTCCTTTCGCAACGAGTTTTTTTTTTTAGTTTCGATTTCAAATAATTAATCGCTTTTTTTTATTACTTTACAGTTCGATTAATTGACCAAGTGTATTTTAATTTTTGATTAATAATTCGCGCGCTTCCTTCCAAATTAAATAAATTTTTTTTATTTAATTAATTTTTTAACATTCCAAAATAATTGTTAAATACTTTTTTTTTCTTTGTTTGCAACCTAATGACATTTGAAAATAATGAACTTGTCTCGGTGATCCTGAAGTTAGAATATGATTAAAAAAAAAATATTTAAAAAAATGCACTTGTAGTTTTTTCAATTTTCTACATGTGCATTTTTTTTTTTTTTTTTTTTTTTAATTAAATTGGAAAAAAAAAATCCGAAATTTTTAAATGTCTGCTAACTTCAGGATCATAAATATGACTGAAATTAACCGACGTCTAATAATTTTTGAAATTTATTCAAAATGATAAATTATTAAAAAAAAATATTTTTAAAAAATGCACTTGTAGTTTTTTCAATTTTCTACATGTGCTTTTTTTTTCAAATTAAGTTGTAGAAAAATTTTCGGATTTTTTTGTTCTTAATTTAATTAAAAAAAAAAAAATCTAAAAATATGCACTTGTAGAAAATTAAAAAAGCTACAGGTGAAATTTTTTGAAATATTTCTTTTTTAATAAATTATCGTTTCCACAAAAATCCAAAAATTAATTGACGGCTAACTTCAAGATCACGTCTCATTGAACTTGAAAATTTATATTTTTGAAATATTGACGAGTAAATTTCGACTTATGGTAAATTCAATTTTGAAATTTAAATTTTCATCAATAATAATTTTGCAGACACAAATTTTTGGAATAAATAAAAAAATTTTGTAATTATAAATTTAATTAATCGAAATAATATTTGAAATTTTGAATATTTTTCTTACCATCGAAAACGCATAAATTGCCTGAAAAAAAAAAAAAAAAAAAAAAAATTTCATTCGTTCAATTATAAAAATTGAAATTACCAAAATTTTGATTTAAAAATCATTAGGTAGGTGACCATTTTATTTTTATAATTATTGTAAAAAAAAAAAAAAATTCATTTTTGTTATAAAAATAAAAATTCAAATTTTTATAAAAAGAAAGTTAATTTTTTTTTAATTACAAAAATTATTTTAGAATGTTTAAAAATCGATAAATTAATAATTAAGATAATTACCTTATTGTAACTGCAATAAGAATAATAATAACACCGACCAATGCCGTAGCAATCATGAGTCCTCCTATCATATACAAGGTATCCAAGGGAGGGTCTGTAAAAAATTTTTTTTTTCATTAATTAAATAATTTATCAATTACAGTAACTAGTAAACACAATATTCAAGTACGAGTAAATAAATAAAAATGAGTAAGCCAACGTAATTATGTAAAAGTATGAAAAGAAAAAAAAATCGAGGCCGAGTCTCGAACCGCGAACAAAGAGGCCGTCGAAAAGAAACGAGTTCATTTAAACTTAACAATTTTGTCATTTCAATTATAATAATTATAAACTATTTCTTTGCAAGAATGAAATAATTTCGCATTTATTTCAAAAAAAAAAATGTCTTATTATTGTTTTTGTAATAAATATTTGTATCGGAATCTTGTCACTGGATGCAAGGTTATGTCGACCTTCCTTTCCCGGATTCGCGACGTTTTTTTTATTCTTAAATTTATATTTTTGAAATCGCGTCTTACTTTCAAAAGAACTTTTAAATCAACTATTTTTGATTAGCATTTAACTTTTTTTTATTCAATGTCACGATAGTTCATGACAATAAATAATTAATTAATTTTAAAAAATGGACTTTTCGAATGTAGAAAGCATTGATTCGCTTTTTCTCATTGAAAGTTAATGAGAGAGTTCATCCGACTGGATCAGTGATAGCGATTTTATTTTGAAAATTTATATCAGTTTTTTTCTTGAAAATTTTTGCAGGTTACACGGAAAAAAATGATGCTCAAAATTTGAATAGTTTGTAGTTTATTTTTGACTTAAAATTAGTATATTTGTATACTAATATCAAACCAGGATCATTATATATTACAAAATGGCTATCATTTATATTAAAATTTGATACACATAGAAGAGCAAAATTTGTAATTTCGTATATTAAAATTAATATGAAAAAGAATCGATGAATTGGTATCTACAGTTATTTATTACTATTCAAATAAATATAGAAAAATTTTTTAAATTTACCACTTATTCGATTTATGTATATTAGGGTGGCGCAAAAAAACCGACTATTTTTTTTTTTTCCATCTCGCATGAAAATTTGTTGGTTTACGATGTTTTAAGAAGCCTCTCAACAAATCAGCTCGATAAAAAATTTTTAAGAGGTCGCTCACGAATTTTGAAAATATAAAAAATGATCCAAATTCGGATTTTTATTTAAAAAATTTTTTTTTTCTCGTGGCAGCAATAGTTTATATTTGTAAAATCATGACTATGCTGAAAATTTCAGCCCAAAATATAAATATTTAAACGGCGCTCAAGAATTTCGAATATTAACTGATAATATGTAACTAATAGTTTGAATTAGTTTTTATAACTCAATTATTGTCATTTCACTTAAATATAACTTTTGCATAACCAAAAATATACAGAACAGTCTTAAACAATGAAATTCGGTCAGTTTTGAATAAGCGAAAAAACCTACCAATTGGATTAAAAAATAAAAAAGTATGTAAATAACTTATTATTTCTATTTCTCGGGTTATATTTTCATTCATTGTCATGCAAATTGATAGTAAAAAAATCGAGAAGCTTTATTATTAATATTTAAGGGTCGCTCAAAAACGTCCAAGAGACTGCGCTCGGAAACATTCAAAATTCTTGAGCGCCGTTTAAATATCTAAATTTTGGGCTGAAATTTTCAGCATAGTCATGATTTTACAAATATAAACTATTGCTGCCACGAGAAAAAAAAAATTTTTTAAACAAAAATCCGAATTTCGATCATTTTTTATATTTTCAAAATTCGTGAGCGACCTCTTAAAAATTGTTTATCGAGCTGATTTGTTGAGAGGCTTCTTAAAACATCGTAAACCAACAAATTTTCATGCGAGATGGAAAAAAAAAAAATAGTCGGTTTTTTTGCGCCACCCTAATGTATATAATAAATTAATTTATAATAACGAATAAAGAACATTTTATATTAATTATTAGTCAATGGAATAGAATTTATAAAATAAGAGTTAAAAGTTTTCGGTATTTTTATGAGCAAAAAATCAGTATCTAGTATACTAATTTTTCATTTTATTATTTACCACTTATTCGATTTATGTATATTGTAAATTAATTTATAATGATGAATAAATGATATTTTAAGCTAATAATTGATCAGTGATATCGAATTTATAAAATAAAAGTTAGTAACTTTTGCAATTTTTCGGCTGGAAAAATCAGTATCTAAGATAGCAATTGTTAATTTGACCAATGATTACTTTTTAATAGATGTCTGACATAAATTAATTAATTTTCACTAATAAGTCACGTATTTATATACCTAAAAGTAATAATATTTAGTTACTTTTTGAAATAATTGATAGTAGTTTTTAGGAATCTACAAAAATTAGTAAACTACTTTGCATTAAGTACATAATAGTACTAATTATTGATAACAGATTCCACTTTTTACTATTATTTATTAATTTTTAATATTCTGTTTTTTCCGTGTATGTTTCTTTGAACATATATTTTCTTTTAAATTGGCTTCCATATATATTTATGCCAACAAAAAAATTAATAAATAAAAAGTAATCAGAAAAAACTAAAATGAAGTGTATGGATTTTGAAATTTAATTGGCGGCAAATCTATAGATTTTAGAAAAAAATCTTTCGGACAAAAGTTGGAGGAAATTTAATTTACTATAAAAAACATTTGGAACTGATTAACCTATCTTCAATAATTACAAAGTTATTCTGTTTTTTCCGTGTACTTTTTCTAGGATAGCAATAAATCACGGATTTATTTATAGCCCGCAATCTTTCTTCGGATTTACAACAATACAAAATGTAAATAAAAAAAAAAAACTTAATGAATCGACGTACGGCTTATCGGTAAATAATCGTGGGAAATTTCATTGATATTCACGATTAAATAAAATACTTCCTCGAACTGATCGACAATTATAGAATTATATTCAGCCGTCCTCAGTTATCAGTATCGTCACCGTCACCGATAAAGTTTAAAAAAATAAACATAAATACATACATATATTCAGTCACAGGTTTATCTATCGTATTTTTTTCAGAAAGGCAACTCATCATTTTTTTAAATTATGATAATTATTATTTACTTAAAAAAAAAATTTCCAATAAATCCTTGAATAAAAATTATTTACTCCTTTCTAATAATAAAAAAAAATATATAAATAATTTTTGGTAATATTACAAAAACAAAAATGAGGAAATAAATTTTTATTTTTTTTTTTTCATAAAAAAAAAAATATTGTAATAATTTTTATCATGATCTAATCAACTTCCTGTTAGATATTATAAAATATATATGTATGTATATATAGATGATAAAAAAAAAAATTTTTACAATAAAAAAAAAATTACTCAATTAAATTTTAATTAAAAATAGACGACATTAATTGTTAAAATAAGTAAATAATTTAAAATTCATTATGTTTAAAATCTTTAAAATCTCTGGGAATATGACGTCGGTACCACGAGGTACCTTAAGAACTTCCAGGTAAAATATTATGGCTTAATGGCGAAAATTGTCTGTATAGAACTTTTGGAGTACAGAAGAGATAAAATATGACTTAACGCAAAAAGGTCATTGTCAAAATACTACTTCTAGTTTTTCAAGAAAGCAAAAACAGGATTTATAAGTCTAGACCTGGACCCTGGGAAATTTTGTAAAATCATATTTCAAAAGATTTTCTCACTGGATTTACTTTTGCTCTTAGAGTTTTGTCTATTCCGTGAAAGGTGAGGCTTAATTTTATTGTCGGGGATTTTAGTGGAAATTTCGAGAACTTTTATGGAAAAAATATTTTTATTACGATGAATTTCTACTGCGCATTCGAGTAATTTGACGTAACATTTGAATTTATTGTCAGACAAATTTATTTAGTAAATATTTAAATTTTTTATTTAAACATTTGCGCAGTGATATTTTATAAATTAGTTGTAGATCATTGTTATATATAGTGTTAAATGTTAACATCAAGTCATGTGTTATAAGTTATAATATAGAGACGCAAGCATTTAATTTTCTCGAGGTCGCTGTTGATCTCAGGCATATAAAGGGGTTAAGTGAACCTGAACTTATTGATGCAGCCTCCTGCGTCGTTACTTTGACATCCGAGTTTAAAAAAATTCTCTCTTGTTTTTTTTTATTTTCTATAATAAATTAACAATTCATTGAAACAAAAATATATAAATGGGGGAAGGGGGGGGGGCAAACGAGATACCCCAGCAGATCCGAATTACGGTAAATTCCGGCAATTACCGTAATTTACGATATCCGGCAGAATTACCGTAACTTACGGTAAAATAGGTAATCTACCGTAATTTATCGTAAATTACGGCAAAATCCCACAAATTGGGTGTCCGCTCAAAATATCACAAAAAAAATTTCCCATACAAAAATAACCATGCTAAAATACCATAAAACTAAAATATCCAATGACAAAAATAACCTGATACAAAAATTACTTAATACAAAAATAACTATAAAAATAAAAACTATATACTAAAAGATCTAGTTAACAATATCTTCATACATTAATTTCCAATCGATATGATATAAATTTGATATGAATAAATGAATGAAAAAAATTGATATAAAATGGTGACAATAAGTTTTCATTACCAGGTTATTATTGTATCTGGTTATTTTTGTACTCAGATATTAATTACAAGGATATTATTGTGTCTGGTTATTTTTGTATGAAGTTATTTTGGTAAATAGTCATTTTTGTATCAGGTTATTTTTGACTAGTTTTTATTGTGATGGTTATTAAAAACAGGGTATTTAGGACTGTCACCCACAAATTGCGGTAAAAATACCGTAAATTACGGCAGAATGCCGTAAGTTAGGTAAAATACCGTATTTTGCCATAGTTTACCGTAAATTCGATAATTATTTTGAATATCGCGTTACAGATGCCATAAGGGCATATAAATTTTTTTTTTTGCATTTCTGCACATTTCGGACGAAAATACATCGATTCCCGAAAAAATTTTTTTTTATATGCCCTTATGGCATCCGAGGTGGGTCCCGGGAGCCACAAGGGCATAGCAAAAAAATTTTTTTCTGCCCTCCGGCCGGAAAGTGGCAACTTTCGGGCCGCTGCCCTAAACGAAGTTGCAACTTTCCGGCTTCGTCGAGCAGAAAAATAGTATACGCACCTTGGCCAGTAAAAAAGAAAGCCTCAGACCACATGTTTGTCAGCCTCGGCTTCGCCTCGGCCAACAATTACATGTGCTCTGAGACTTTTCTTATTTTACTGGCCTAGGTATGTAATATACTATTTTCAGGAATCAACGTACATTTGTATGAAACGTGCAGAAATGCGAAAAAAAAATTTTCGCTTAACTAAAAATTTTCTTGGACTTAGAAAAAATAACAGAATTTTTTTTATATGCCCTTATGGCATCCGAGGTGGGTCCCGGGAGCCATAAGGGCATAGCAAAAAAATTTTTTTTCGGGAATCAACGTACTTTTGTATGAAACGTGTAGAAATGCAAAAACAAAATTTTTGCCTCACTAAAAATTTTCTTGGACTTAGAAAAAATAATAGAATTTTTTTTATATGCCCTTATGGCATCCGAGGTGGGTCCCGGGAGCCATAAGGGCATATAAAATATTTTTTTTGCATTTCTGCACATTTCGGATGAAAATACATCTATTCCCGAAAAAAAATTTTTTTGCTATGCCCTTCTGGCATCCGAAGTGGGTCACGGAAGCCATAAGGGCATATAAAATTTTTTTTTAGCATTTCTCCACATTTCGGACAAAACTACGTCGATTCCCGAAAAAAAATTTTTTATATGCCCTTATGGCTTTTCACCAGGACCTTTTGCCGGTATATGCCCTTATGGCATCTGTAACGCGATATCTTTTGCTAAACTTTTTCAAAAATCGAGTGTCAGTCGAAAAATGTTAATGGATTTTTATCTATGATAAAAACCAATAAAAATTTTTTTTTCTTCCTTTCATCCAATAATTGTATAAAATGTAATTCTTCTTTATGTAAATTACTTAGAAAGAACTTTAATTTAATCAAATTTATTTAGTATCCAGAAATTTTTTTTTCACCTTTTTAGGGGGTAACCCATTTTGCCCGTAAAAGTGAAAATATTTTTTTTTATTTACTTTGAATATCATTAAAAAAAAAAGGTGTAACGTTTTTGAGTCCTCGAAAACTTAGTATTTCTTCAAGTGCCCCCTCCCCCCCCCCTATATATAAGTAGAAATTTCGAGGCTGGTCCTTAGGGTCAACCGTTTTCCTGATTTTTTGTTGTAAATTATTACTTATGTTTTTCTTTTTTTATTAATAATCATATATATGTAGAGTAAATAAATTTTATATAATTTCTTAATAATATTGATGTTAAAATAAAATTAAAAAATAAAAATTTTTCAAACACTGAACGGGATTCGAACCGCGTACTTGTGGTTCTACGCCAGGAGCTGTAACTAGCTACGAATCAAAAGTTTTCTTTCATCTGATCGAATCAAAAATTAGATAGAGGAATTTCTTAGGAATAATTTGTGTTTATTAGAAAAAAAAAAAAAAAAAAAAAACGTAATGAATTTAAAAAAACCAGTTTTAAAAGAACCAAATACCCTTTTTAAATCGTATTATGTAATTTTTTATACTCTTTTGTTCGTTAAATCCCAAGTCTGTACAGATGATACGAAATAAAAGGGTAACTTGGGTATAGTATGAATACACAGGTTTTAAAAAGTAAAAAAAACCGATTCGACAGACAACGGATTAGTTATTTTTCACGGTCATTGTCCCCGACGAAATAAATAAAAGCCAAGCAACAAGAAAAAAAAATGTATTTTTTATTTTCTGTCTAATTTTACTCTTAAATATTCGTAATCTGATACAGTCTAGTTGGGTATACTGGTGACTCAAGGTTCCGCGGAATGACGAAAGAACAAAGTAACGATTAGATTATTCAAAGACATTTTCTTGGTCTCCGTCTCTTCTATTGAGTGAATTTATTTCTGGTTGTAACGAGTGCGTGCTGATATTAAGCTCAAACGCAGCGTTTGATTCAAAGTTGATGCAAATGCTCACGATAAAGATCCAGATTAATACCAGGAGGAAAAATAAAATTATTATAAGAAACCTCTTTAATCTATTTTTGAGCTGATGCGCGATTTCGCGTTCGGACGTCAATAGTTTTCGTAACTTTGAGAAATAATATTTTTATTTTAATATAAATATTATTAATATTTAATTATGTTTATTCTTTATGAAATACAGGCCCGTATGTTTACTTAAGCCGAGACAAAATAAATTTAATTTTATAAAATTCATATACTGGGTTTGCTATATTGTTATTGTTATTATATCTCGACAAATTTACGAGATAAATAGACATCATATGTGTGTTTTCGAACGGAAATTTGATTTCCTACAACTTCGGTCCTCATAAAAATTTCGCTAGGATCAATAGTTTTGAAGTTACAGCCGTTTGAAGATTAATATAATTTTTGAACATGTCAATTTTTGGAAAATGCTTCAAAGGACTACAACTTTTAAACTATTGATCCTATGAGAGTTTGTAAAGAGACGAAAGTCGTGGGAAATTAGATAAGCTTTCTAATGAAACCCTACAGAGTCCGTTTATCTGCAAAAGTTCTCTAGAAACAACGAATTAAAAAAAAGTTATTTTCAAAAATTTCAAACTTTCAAATGTATTGAAGCAATAGAAAATAAATACAGGTTTCTCGTATGTTTACTTAAGCCGAGACAAAATAAATTAAATTTTATAAAATTCATATACTGCTTTTGCTTTATTGTTATTGTTATTATATCTTGACAAATTTACGAGATAAATAGACATCATATGTGTGTTTTTGAACGGAAATTTGATTTCCTACAACTTCGGTCCTTATAAAAATTACGCTAGAATCAATAGTTTTGAAGTTACAGCCGTTTGAAGATTAATATAATTTTTGAACATGTCAATTTTTGGAAAATGCTTCAAAGGACTACAACTTTTGAACTATTGATCCTATGAGAGTTTGTAAAGACACAAAAGTTGTGGGGAATCGAATAAGCTTTCTAATGAACCCCTACAGAGTCCGTTTATCTGCAAAAGTTCTCTAAAAACAACGAATTAAAAAAAAGTTATTTTCAAAAATTTCAAACTTTCAAATGTATTGAAGCAGCAGAAAATAAATAATGCATTAAAAACATTAAAGCAATAAATAATAAATTCAAATCCATAAAACGTTATCGAGGAATATTCTCAAGTGCTGGCTATAAAATACCCAGCCTGAAAATAAAACATTTCCGCGTACATCAACCCTGAGCGATCCGCACATATGGTACCATAGCAACAAGCCGCATTATAGACCATCATACATATGTGCGTTACTTTCACTTTCGCCCCGGATAAATTCATATATACATATATATATAAATACATATATTTCACCCTTCTCATAACAAACCGTCTGCTAAATCTTTACTTCAAAAAAACTTCATATATATTAAAAATAAAATATACATCCTATCCTCTAATCCCAACTTATGATTTAAAATAATAAACAAAAATTTTTTAGCTCATTGTCAGACCTCTGAGTACTGATTCATTATTTTTTTTAGTGTAATTACATGTAAGTTCAAAGCCAGTAATTTAGTGGTCATACACACAAAAAAAGGAATTCTTGGGTCAAGAAGAAAATCGTTTCCAAAAATAAATTCTTAAATTAAAATATCCTCTTTTCTTGTTTGAAAAAATTTTCTCTTGGTAAAAAAATTTTTTTTTTTTAATTAGAGTATATAAAGCTCTTCAATAAAGAAATTCAATTTTGATTTAAAAATATAAATTTTTGCTTTAAATGTTTTTAGTTTCTCCGAACAAGAAAACAACTTGGTTGGCTCAAGAAAATTTAGCTCTTGGTTTTAGAAGATACCAACTCATTCTAAAAACATCGTTCTCTCGAATGTAGTCGATATCGATTCATTTCGATACATCGAGTTTTTAAACGGAGGCACATTTAACTTACTCCAAGTAAAAATTAATTTATTTAAAGATTTGATAACATTTAGTTCAAAATAAATGTAGACTTTATCTGAAAACAATTAATTTTAGATTAAAAAAATAAAAAACTCATTTTAAAACTAAATTATACATTAACGTAAAATAAAAAATACTTTTATTTTAAAATACAATAATTCAGTTCAATTTTAAATTAATTGTTTTTATTAAAAATTCAATTTTCAGAGTATATACAATTAATCATCAAAATATATTTTGATTCTTTATTACAATAAAAATTTTTTTTTTTGTTACAAAAATAAATGAAAGGTTAGGTTATATCCTGGCTCCATCGACAGCATCAACTGCATGATATATACCACACTAAAAAGGAAACAATTTTATATAAATTTAGGATCAGAAATGATAACAAACTTGAGTATCTGATATGATTAAAAACAGCATAAATAATAATTAACTTACTTTTTTGTGATTGAAACGACACCATTTAACTTAACGTGAATCAGGAAAAACACCAGATATAATGACTAATAACTACAATAACTTACATTTTTACCGAACACTTCAATTCAAAACAATTTATGTATATGAATTAGTTAATTGTATAATTAATAAACTAATACTATTAGAATATTGGTGTGTAATATACATATAATTGCACATATGCGGCGCCAGCGCTGAACAGACTCGTTTCATTTTTTTGGGATCTTCGGGCGTCTACGTGCATACACAAAGTAGTGTCCGAAGTAGAGAAGCTGCATAGACTCGAGTGCTCCTGTTATCCGAATGCTGCTATGGAAAAAAACCAAGAGCTTGATTTTCTTGACTTGAATTTTTTTTATTTTTGTTTCAAGCAATAGCCACTAGTTGGTTTAAGAAATCTGACTCCTTACGTAGAGAAGTTAAATTTCATAGAATAAAATATTCAATATACATGAATGAAGAAATTCAAAATATTAATTCAAAAAACAATTTACTTTCTTTAAATATTTTTTCTTTTTGAACTAAAATCATATATTTTTAACTTAAAACTTTAACCCATTTGGGTCGAAAACATAACTTTTTGAATCAAAATAATCAAAATTAAGAGAAAATTTTCTTCAACCAAGATTTATTCCATTTTCCTAAATATTCTCTTGACTCAAGATAATTCTCTTTGAACCAAGATAACCTTTCGATCAGTGTAGAATAGAAGTCGAAGGTTTTGTTTATTTCAAGGATCTTAAATCAAACTTTCTGCTGTCTACCACACCTAGAATGAGATGGACAATTAAATATTCGTGTGTTAAATATATATGTATATATATATATATGTACATATATATATACTTGTTTAAAAATCATGTCCTCGACATGTTAATATCACGTGGATTATTTCTAGTCTACTGTTTATATATAGTTGGACTGTAGACTTTAACTATATATATGTATACATACATGTATATATATTTATATATATATAAACCACACAAATCCTGTTGTAAAATTTCTCCTTGTATTTATATCATCAATTGTCGAAGCCTCGTTTTACTTCCGTGAGCATTTCAATGAGTATATATATGTTTATGTATATATGTATATATGTATATATGCGTAGAGGCATATAGATCATTAGATGAGCGAGATAAAATGTAAAAAAAAAAATCTAAGATCGATTTTATTGAATTTACTAGCAATGAGTCATCCAATCTGAGCCTTGGCAAATTCCATTTTAGTTGTATGCATGATTTTTACACGTGTCGGAAAAATATCAGAGCTATTGTTTTACCATAAATATTTGTTTAATTATTGTTTGTTTTTATCACAAGATTATTAAGGCGACAAAGTAAATATTTACGTGTTTTTGAGGCGGGTTAGTATTTTTGGATTATTATGGTGGGGATGTTTGTACACCACGAAGAGCTCGTGAAAGGTTAATTATCGATGATAAATTGGCCACGTGTTTTACGATGACACCTTAATGTTAGTTGTCGTGCCAAGGTATTTTCAATTGCCATTTATATTTGAATTTATTACGCGGAATTTGTAATAAGTATTTGTTTTATGTAATTTCAATTTTTGTCGGATTATTATTTTTTTTTTTTTATAAAATCGAATTTAAAAATAAACAATTTTGAAGATTCATTTTATTGATTTCGATATCTCGTAATAGATATCGATCATTTATTACTATATAAATATAATTTTAAAAATTTTCATTTCAAAATTTAAATTTTGATATTAAAACAGGGCGGCCACGAACCGGGAAAACCGGGAAATATCATGGAAATGTCAGGGAATTTCGAAAAGTATCCGGGAATTAAATTGTAATAGTTCAAAATTTCAAAAATTTTTAATTATACACTAAGTTATAAAAATTAAGGGATATTAAAAAAATTTCAAATTTTAAAGTGATTTTCAACAGGTTGTTACTCGAAGGAAAATGGTCAAACGACAAAAACAAAAAAGGCAAATTGTAGCTTCGAGTGTCTAGTTTTTTAATCTGGTCTTTAAATTTTTTTATTATGTGCGGCTCCGGAGTAATCCTAAGAAAACTATCGAAAAAGAAATTTACCAAATTTTTGCTCGTCTTAAAAACGGTCTTCGAGCTTCAATAAATTTTTTTCGATAATTATCATTGATTTTTGATTGCTCCGGAACCGTGCAAAATAAAAAAATTTAAAGACCCAGATCAGAAAACTAGACACTTGAAGCTACAGTTTGACTTTTTGTTTTTATTGTACGACCATTTTCCTTCGAGTTACAAACTGTTGAAAGTTACTAAAAAATTTGAAATTTTTTGAATATCCCTTAATTTTTGTAACCAGTGTATTTTGAATTTATTTAAATCATAAAATTTCTTATTAAATATTTTAACTTATACATTTTTAACATCGAATAATCAAAAGTAGGCAATATTAATTTATTTTATTGCCATTTTTTATGGTTTCTCTTATGATTTAATTATCAAATTTAATTATTAAAAATGAAAATATAATAAAAACTTTGAATATCTAAATGATACAAATAAAATTTCTAAATCAGGGAAAAATGTGAAAAACTTTACTGGAAAACCGGGAAATATCAGGGAATTTTTTAATCATTTCTTTGTGGCCACCCTGTAAAATTTTTGGGTCCTTTTTTTTGAAGAAATTTATATGCTTGCAGTAAAACTATCGAACCCAATGAGCATAAAATATTCACTATGTCCTCTTTCAATCTCAAATAAATAATATATAATATAGAGTATAAATATTTCGATAAATTGAATCGAATATTTTTGCATTGACTCGCTAATAAATTTCGACATGCAGATCAATTAACTTTAATGCCCGCAATAATATCAATATATGAAATAGTAATTTAAAAATAAATGCTGCTAATAATAGACTTTATAACCAACGAACCAACGAACAAATAAATTAAATTTATTCTCATCAATAAACGCAGTGTACTATCAATACCATAGCAATATAAATAAATATTAAGACGCGACATGAATTAACCGACGGTATAAAAGTCCATCTAGATCTTAAATAAAGTAAACGGACATTGCACCTGTGAATCAATATCTAAAAAAAGTACTAATAAAAATGAAATAAATAAGGCACTAACCAACATCTCACCATGTAATCATATCACACAACATATATTTACTGGTACACAGACATATATAAGCCAACTCGTGATTAATCGAACATGATACGATGCCCGCAAGATAATTCAGACATATTCTGTTTTATTTATAATTCGAAAGCTCAGGACATCGCCTCTTTAATATCATATAGTTCAATTTACTCAGCCAAGTTCGTTGCCACCGAGCACAACCGTGAATTAGCTTTAAATTAAAGGCTTACAACAACAACAACAAATTATTGTTATTATTTTTAATAAAATTCAAATCAAGGTTTAAATTGATATGACTAATGAATAACTGCGTGTAAAAAAAAAAATTGTTGAAAAAAGGTTAAAAAAGTATTGACTCCCAAGCTTCAAAACGTGACATGACGAACTTTTTTTGAACGATTTTTAAACTTCCCGCGTCAGAAGACAAATTCTAATTTAGTCCTCAAAAGCCTCAACGAATGAAAAATTATACTTTGAACTTTGAAAAATTTTAGATAGAAAAGGGAGGGGAGAGGTTACGTCGAATGAGACTTTTGAGGTTCAAATGTGGATAAAATTATTCCTGTATGTTTTGAGTATTTTGAGGCTCTAATCCAGATCATGTTATTCCAGTTTAGTCCTCAAAGTAGTAAAATTGGTCGTAACTACTACTTTCAGGACTAAACTAGAGAATTTTCTATACCGTTGTCAATCTTAAAATTCTAAATTGATCTTCAAAAACCTCATTGAGAACTTTGAAACTTAAATCCGAATTTGTTTTTTGACTCGGGTTCTGAAAATACACAGAAAAAAAAGACAACCCGAGTCAAAAAACAAATTCGGATTTGTCTCAAAGTTCTCAATGAGGTTTTTGAGGATCAATTTAGAATTTGACAACAGAATAGAAAGTTATCCTAGTTTAGTCCTCAAAGTAGGAGTTACGACCAATTTTACCACTTTGAGGACTAAACTGGAGTAACATAATCTGGATTAGAGCCCCAAAATACTCAAAACATACAGGAATAATTTTATCCACATGTGAACCTCAAAAGTCTCATTCGACGCATTCTCTTCCCTCCCTTTTCTATCTAAAATTTTTCAAAGTCCGAAGTATACCTTTTCATTCGTTGAGGATTTTGAGGTCTTAGTTATAATTAAAAATCGATTAATTATTCGCATTTAGACCTCATAGTTCTCATTGAGGATTTTGAGTACTAGAGTAGAGCTACTTTCTGGGCGGCAAATAAAACATCAAAGGAATTGAGGCTTTTGACGGCTAAACTGGAATTTGTTTTTTGACACGGGAAGTTTAAAAATCGTTTAAAAAAAGTTCGTCATTGTTTTACGTTTTGAACAATTTTTTTTACACGAGTGATTCTACTAAAATATTAAGTCAGTTATTTTTTATAGAAAATTTCATTCTCTATGAATTGGTTTTCATACATTTTTATCATATCTCTGATAAATAACTCGTAATTACGATTCAAATTTAATTCCATTAATTTTCTGAGGTCTTTAAAATCAAATTCTGACTAAACTATCAAAAATACGACAAATACACATTAGTACAATTTTGTAGTAAATTAAATTATCTACAAAAAAGTATACCATGACTTTGTTCGTAAACTCAATAATTTCGACACTATTTTAATTCAAAGTTAAAAGAAAATTCATGATCTTCGATTTTGCTAAAAATTTCATTGGAAATAATTTGAAAATACGAAGAAATGGATATATTTATAAAGTATATATGTAAGGTAATAAATATAAAGGATTTTAAGAATGGAAAGACGAAGCGGTGAGTTTGAGAACCTGCTTTGAGAGTCAGGAGAGTAAAAAGCAAGAGCAAGTACATATGAAGGAAAACTTGTATTTTTCCCTTTCATTTTATTGCGTCTTTTATCCTCATCCTTATCCTCTTTTTATGCTTCCTCTTAGTCTTGTCTTGTTATTATTATTTTTTTTTGTTAAACATTTATTTTTATTTTATCTTCTTTTCCTTATTTCTGCGGTGCTATTTATAAACCGCGTCGATGCACTGACCGCGATGCTTCTGGATTATCTCGACTAAAATAGATACACTATCAAAGATAAAATAATATCTTAATATGTTATTATCTGTACGAAGATGCTGAGGATGATGAAAGAATATATACATATATATTAGGGTGCTCCGTTTGAAACGAAGATTTTTTTTTTTTCGTTCCCCATCGAAAATCTTGTTCTACATGTAAAAATAAAAATTCAGTGAAATTTTGAGCTCTTAATAACAATTTTAAGAACTGGAACAACGTCGTTGAAGTTTTCCCATGCTAAAAGCATGTAAATTTTGATTCTTTTCATTTTATCGAATAAAACTCAGCCCCATATTCACGTATCTTATCGGTTCAAAGTTTTCTTGGAAGAGAATTGTATGCTCTTTGAAAAAGCCTGTATGTGCTTAGCAGTACCTTCAACTACAGCCCTCGTGGAAGCCTTGAAAGTCTAATTTCCTACGAAATTAGTGGTTTTTTGTTGTTAACTTGTAAACGGTTGACTTTTGGGAAAAAAAGTACATGACATTTTTTGTAGGAAATTTAGTCTTCTACAAAAAAGTTCTTCAAAGTCAAATCTCTGAAATCAATATTTGAAAAGATATGTGAACTTTAACTAAGTAAAATTCGAAATTTTAGCTAAATGTCAAGATTAACGGTTTTATAATTCAAAACCATTACATAAACCATGTTTCTTTTAACATAATCCATCTGTTAGGTCCCGAGGACATCGAAAATTCGAACGAGATTCTTCAAACCTGTGTTTTAATCATTCAATATTTCAAAAGAATTACAAATGAGGTTAGTACTTAAGAACAATTTCGATGAATAATTACGGGCATTTTATATTTTATATAAATATATATTAATTGATACTTACCATAAGTTAATAACTGAATATATTGTATAGTATTGAACATTGACATTTAGCTAAAATTTCGAATTTTACTTAGTTAAAGTTCATATATCTTTTTAAATATTGATTTTAGAGATTTGACTTATGAGAACTTTTTTGTAGAAGACTGAATTTCCTACAAAAAATGTCATGTACTTTTTTTCCCAAAAGTCAACCGTTTACAAGTTAACAACAAAAAACCACTAATTTCGTAGGAAATTAGACTTTCAAGGCTTCCATGAGGGCTGTAGTTGAAGGTACTGCTAAGCACATACAGGCTTTTTCAGAGAGCATACAATTCTCTTCCAAGAAAACTTTGAACCGATAAGATACGTGAATATGGGGCTGAGTTTTATTCGATAAAAAGAAAAGAATCAAAATTTACATGCTTTTAGCATGGGAAAACTTCAACGACGTTGTTCCAGTTCTTAAAATTGTTATTAAGAGCTCAAAATTTTACTGAATTTTTATTTTTACATGTAGAACAAGATTTTCGATGGGGAACGAAAAAAAAAAAATCTTCGTTTCAAACGGAGCACCCTAATATATATGTATATACATATTAAATCTTCACAATATTTTTTATATTCGTTTTCCACGCAAACTAAACAATTAACCTCGAATACTTTAAATTAACCCTAATTAAATACAATAATATCCACTTATATATTTAATTTAACAAAAAAAATTTTAAAAACACAATTTTATTTATTGTAATGTTTAATAAAATTTTCTATTAACAAAAAACAATTAATTTGAGAAATTAATGAATTTCATCAATTGTGCGTTTAATTAATTAAGTTGATAATTACAATAATTTTCTTTTTATCTCAGGTAAAATAATTAAATTTAATTGCAATTTAAATTAGAAAAAAAATTCTTGTTTTTTAGAACCTTAATAATTTAAAAATTAAAAGAGAGAAATTGTAAGTTTCGATGCATCGCTAGGAAAAAATCTTAGGCAACTTATTGCAGTTGACTTATATGTTTTTTTGAACATATATATATTTTTTTTAATTGGTTTTTATATATATTTATGCCAAAAAAAAAATTAATTAATAAAAAGTAATCAGAAAAAACTACAATGAACTGTATGGATTTTGAAATTAAATTGGCGGCAGAACTATAGATTTTAGAGAAAAATCTTTCGGACAAAAGTTGTAGGAAATTTAATTTACTATAAAAAACATTTCAAACTTATTTACGCATCTTGAATAATTACAAAGTTATGAATAAAATAAATCAATGAGATAAATTAATGGAAAAATAATATATTCAAATATTTTTTTTACTTCACGTCGCAATTACTCCGAAGTAATTACATTTACGAAAAAATGTAATGAGACCTTTTTTGTACAGAATTTAATAAGCTACAAGATTGGTTCTATACATTTTTGTGATATCTGTAATAGTTTAGCCAGAAATTTCATTTTTTAACAATAACTTTTAGATGTTAATTTTAAAGTGTAAAAAAAATTAAAGCAGTAAATGGCGACGCGATAAGGTACCGCTAGTTAATTACAAAAAAAAACGTTTTCTAATTAATCCGACCTTGTCTCATTATATTTGAAGCATGACGCATTTCATGCATACATTTTTTCCACGTGCTGCACGTCACAATACAATTGTTATCATTTAAAAAAGGAACTATATAATATTTATCTGTTAAAAAAAAAAAAAAATAAAAAAAAGATCGAAATAAAAACACTAAAAAATTACAGGTCAAAGTATCTGAGTATTTAAAAAGTAAAATAAAATTAATAATGAAAACAAATATCTAATCAGAGTATCAACAAATCGTTCAATGATCCTGTTAATAAATAAAATTAAAATCTTTGATTTAAATTCCGATCTCTTGACAACACTGATGGCTAAAGGCTAACCGGTTCAATGGCTTTACTTATTTTGTGGCGCAATAACGTACAAACTGTACTTACCAGTTTGCATTTTCTTTTCATATTTAACATCAAGGCGACTATTTATTTATAAATATTCACTATTTATATATTTATTCATTTAATAACCTTACATGGAATTATTTTATGCACCCGCGATTTCATGTCCTCAATATTTGCCGTTTTTTTCCGATGACTTTTTATTCAAAATTGGCTTGACAAAAATTTAAAAAAAGCGCGGGAAAGTGAGTTATAAAATTCAGGTTCAAAAGAAAAAGTTGATTATGATCTTTGTTTTAATTATCACTGAGTTAACGTCTCTATTTTTATTGAATTTTTTTTTTAATAATAATAATTATATTTTTTTATAAATATGTCAAGTCATTCTACTTGAATGAAAGGTAAAGGACATTAGCTGTATGAACTTGATGGTAAATGTTGCATGTCAACAGGAAATCAATTTATTTATTTTTAAAATTAAATATTTTTTCTATATAAGAGACTTTTATGATTATTAGTATTATTATTATTATTATTTGTTTGAGTGCTCGGGGATTTCCCCGGGTAGTCCAAAGATTATTATCAAAATTTTTTATTTTTTAATAAAATTCCCACTATTCATTTTCTAAAATTAAAAATAATAAAAACTACATTCCTTATTCTGTTCTCAGTATTAAAAAAAAAAAATTTTGTAGTCATTTTTATCAGTTTTTTACGATAAAACTTAACGGAAGTTCAGAAAACCTATTAAATATAATTTTTATTTTGTTAATATTTTTTTTTAATTACAGTTGTTATTCAATCACATATATACGCAAAGGGGGGGGGGGGCAAAACAGGGTACCCCCAAAATTTAATAAAAACAAAATTTATTTTTTGTTACACTTTTTCAAAAATCGAGTGTCAGTCGAAAAATGATATTGGCTTTTTTTTTATGATAAAAACCAATAAAAAATTTTTTTTCTTCCGTTGCATCCAATGAATGTGTAAAATGTAATTTTTCTTTATTGTAAAGTACTTGCAAAAAAATTTTATTTAATCAAATTTATTTAATATCCAGAAAAAAAAAAGATTTAGCATATTTGAGTCCTTGAAAACTTAATATTTTCTTAAGTACCTCGTTTTGTCCCCCCCCCCCTCCCCTATATAAGGGGTACCCCCGAAAAAAGGTGAACAAAACATTTCTGGATATTAAGTAAATTTGATGAAATTAAATTTTTTTCAAAGTAATTTACATAAAGAAAAATGATGATACTGAAGTTAGCCGATGTCTAATAATTTTTGAAATTTATTTGAAACGATAAATAATAAAAAAAAAAAATATTCGAAAAAATTGCACTTATAGTTTTTTAAATTTTGTACATGTGCATATTTTATTTTTTTTTTTTTTTTGTAATTTTTTTTTGAAAAAAAAATCCGAAAATTTTTAATTATCGGCTAACTTCAGGATCATAGAAAAATTACATTCCACATAATTATTGGATGCATAGAAAGAAAAATTTTTCCGTCATTTTTTGACCGACATTTGATTTTTGAAAAAGTTTAACAAAATAAAATTCAAAATAATGCTCAATTACACTTACAACAGTTATTTTGGAATGTATAAAAAAAAAACTTGTTTTTATAAAATTTTGGGGGTACCCCCGTTCCCTATAAAAATAAAATTTTGAAAATACGTAAAAAATTTTTCTTTGTTATAAAAAAGCTGGCAAAGAAAAAAATAGCATTAAAATTATAACAGAAACATAATTACTAATAAAGTTATTTTTTGTACCAGCAGATAATGAGTGTCATTGAACAAGGATACAATTACCTGCTACAGATGTATTATTTTAAAAATTATCATTAACACTGAACTTGACAAACTAATTAAAACAATTAAATCGCTCGTGGTAAATAAATGACGTAAATTTTTTTATAGTGAATGTAAACATATTTTTCATTATAAGACGTCATAGAAATTTATACAAACAATTATTCACTTTTATTAATTTTATCATCCATCTTAAATACTTCAATTTTTTTTTTATTCAAAATAAAATTTCATCCGATGACGTAAAAGTTACGACATTAAATATTGAACTTTTTTTTTTTTTTTTTTTTTTTTGTTTATGAACTTTATAAAAAATTGAATGGAGTTGAGTAGAACAAATCGAGTATGAAATTCAATTTGATAACGATTATATCATTTAGTCGATTGACCTTTTGATGGTGTTAGAAGTTTATATATGTATATATATATAAATATATATATAAAAGTATTGGAATATTCACTGGAGCGTAGTTGATTCGCGAATGTCTCATCGGGTGATAAAAATTTCTGTCGCGTAAATAATTACGTCACAGCTGAGATTAATGACGTAACTGTGTGTTCTACTTACATTTTTTTTTTTACGCCAGCAAAATATTTTTAACTCGCGATTTTGATTAAAAAATTTTTTCTACTGACTTTCAAGTACATTTTTATTTTTATAATTTACCGATTAACGACATGTTTATATTTAAATATATAAAAGTATGTTAAATATTTTTAAAATTTTATTTAAATAATTTTCGAATTTATAAATTTTTTTTTTTTAATTTTATAAATTTCTTTACAATTTTATCGAAGATTACAAGTCAAGTTTTCGAGATATGATAAAATTGATTAGAATTTTCTTAAAAAAATTAAAATTTCAATTTTCTACACTGAAGGAAAAAATTTTTTAGAAAAATTTTCAAAATCATAACCAAGAAATTTGAAAATTCAAATGCTGGATAAAAAAATAATAACGAGTTTAAATATATATTTTTATAGGAGTAAAAGAACCTAGACAAAGACCTTGTTTAATTCATATCTAAATGCGGAAACGTACACGTGTCTTGACAGACAGAGATAAATGAGCTCGTAGTCTAAAGTCTTCAATGACCTCTTAAATTTCAAACTAATGTTAAACTTGAATATGTTCACTGATTTAATACAACATACATGACGTATAGTACAGTATATATGTATATATTTTCATACTACAGCGAACCTTGTCCATCAGCGTCCAAGATCATATTTCACATCGTCATGTCTGGATAATGTAACTTATCTATTAAATTTACTTCAAACTGTTCTCATCAAAATTAATTAATACCTCTTATTAATCTTAATACCATATCCGCAAATAGATAGTGAAGACCGGCGCACTGAGGATTTTAATTGTTGTAGAGAAGAAATGGGGGCGAAAGGGGTCGAAAAAAAATTAATATTTAATTAGTGTGACTTTTTCCCTAGAGAATCTATTTGACAAAATTTTTGAGCCTAATTTCGAATTACGAAATTTTCAAAAGATTTTTGGTGCATGGAAAAAACAGAATATTGAACATTAATAAATAATAGTAAAAAGTGGAATCTGTTATCAATAATTAGTACTATTATGTACTTAATGCAAAGTAGTTTACTAATTTTTGTAGATTCCTAAAAACTACTATAAATTATTTCAAAAAGTAACTAAATATTATTACTTTTAGGGATATAAATACGTGACTTATTAGTGAAAGTTAATTAATTTATGGCATACATCTATTAAAAAGTAATGATTGGTCAAATTAACAATTGCTATCTTAGATACTGATTTTTCCAGCCGAAAAATTGCAAAAGTTACTAACTTTTATTTTATAAATTCGATATCACTGATCAATTATTAGCTTAAAATATCATTTATTTATCATTATAAATTAATTTACAATATACATAAATCGAATAAGTGGTAAATAATAAAATGAAAAATTAGTATACTAGATACTGATTTTTTGCTCATAAAAATACCGAAAACTTTTAACTCTTATTTTATAAATTCTATCCCATTGACTAATAATTAATATAAAATGTTATTTATTCGTTATTATAAATTAATTTATTATATACATAAATCGAATAAGTGGTAAATTTCTAAAATTTTTCTATGTTTATTTGAATAGTAATAAATAACTGTAGATGGCAATTTATCGATTCTTTTTCATATTAATTTTAATATACAAAATTACAAATTTTGCTCTTCTATGTGTATCAAATTTTAATATAAATAATAGCCATTTTGTAATATATAATGATCCTGGTTTGATATTAGTATACAAATATACTAATTTTAAGTCAAAAATAAACTACAAACTATTAAAATTTTGAGCATCATTTTTTCCGTGTTGCCTAAATTGGCAAATTTCCATATCGCGTTTTTGTACAGTTTAAATAATAAATTTGGCGCCCATTTTACCCTCTTTTTCAATAATATTTCAAAACGAGTATCGGCACGGAAAGAAATTTTCTTTAAAAATTACCTTTAAATTCACTGTAATCGTGGGACATAATGCGGCGCTTTCATTTATTACCATTTTTGAAATAAAAATTACGAAAAAATTTATTTATTTTGTGGTAGACTTCATAAAATTTACTGAAAACCGAATAAAATTTCCAGTAGACTACGGTAAAATTTGTTGAAAAAAAAAATTGTCTCACTTACCGAAAAATGATTCGTTCGTGCCATTCGTCCCACGATCACCGTGAATATAACGGTAATTTTTAAAGAAAATTTCTTTCAGTGTGGGGTAAAATGGGAATCCTAAAAAATTTACAGAAAAATAGTAAAAATTTTGATTAAATATTCCAGTGGGTCCATTTTGCCCCAAATGTTTAAACATTGTCGTAGTCATATAAAATAATTTAATTATTCATAGGGTAGAAGTAGCATTTGTGGCCACTGCTCTATTTTTGGACATAAAATTTTTTATTTTAATTAATAAAAAAAAAATTAAACTGTAATAGCGTAATAAAAATGTCTAAGAACACATTTAAAAAATTAACTACGTCATTGCGTATTTTAAAAATTATTTTATTTAAATTTTCAAGTGTCCAAAATGGCCAAAAACGGTTCCTTTACCCTATTAATATAAGTATTAATATTAATGACTTATACAATATTTATAATTGGGTCGACCTCGATATAAAAAGTATGTCGCATTTAGATTTGATCTAAAGTATAATCATAGAAGGAAGATATGCCAATAGAGACAAGCTAATAGACAAAGAGAAATTTTAAATTTAGGTTAACTAAACTCTTGTTCATTTTTCATTCCTTATGATTATGTTGTTGCATCATCATCATCATCATCATTAACGCCATCATTGTCGTCATCAAAAAGTTAAGTAATCGATATTCACAGTTGTATATTTATTTCAATGTAATTTCAAATAATAATAATAATAATATAGAGGAGGGGGGGGGGGCAAAACGGGGTACTTAAGAAAATATCTTTTTGTTTTTAATGATATTCGAAATAAAAAAAAATTTCAGTTGCCATTAAAACAAAAAAAAATTTTCACTTTGGCGGGCAAAATGGGGTACCCTCTAAAAAGGTGAAAAAAAAATTTCTGGATATTAAATTAAATTTTTTTGTAAGTAATTTACATAAAGAAAAATTACATTTTACACAATTATTGGATGCAAAGGAAGAAAAAAAATTTTTTATTGGTTTTTATCATAAATAAAAATCCATTAACATTTTTCGACTGACACTCGATTTTTGAAAAAGTTTAGCAAAAAATATTAAAAATAATGCTCAATTATATTTACAAAAGTGATTTTGAAATTTTTAAAAAACATTTAGAAAATAAAATTTTTTTTATAAAATTTTGGGGGTACCCTGTTTTGCCTACCCCGTTTTGCACCCCCCTTCTTCCCCTATACTGTAATAAAATTATGTTCCTGAAGATCGAAACGTTTTCCGCGCAACGGAAAAAAAATTGTAAAGTAAAAAATCTACGGGTTGCATGACTAAATTTTTGAAATGTTTCGCAAATAGATACAGACATGTCATCTGAAAATCTAAGACCTCCAACTTTCGGAGCTACCCCTTAAGTTGCCTTTGAGCAGTCGAATTACATAAATTTTTTCCATTTTCGTTGCGCGAAAAACGTTGCGATCTTCAGGTACATATAAAATTAGCGGAGTCAACGCGGAGTCAAATTGGAGACAATGCGAAGCAGATGACTGTATTTATTTGATCCTCCCAAAGTGAAATTTACTCAGGTGAATTTAATTTAATATTAAAAATCCAGTTCAGAGTTAAAATCACTTCTAAAAGGAGTTTATTTTAAAATTAAAACTCCGAATCAGAGTGAATGCGGATTTAAATAAAATCCAGATCACTCCGAAATCACTCCGTTGAAAAAACAAACTCCCTATTTACTCCATAGGCAAAGTGATATTTTTTAAGCTCCGGAACTTTAAGTACACTGTAAAAAATCGGGAGTGAATTCGGAGTGATTACGGATTTCATTCAAATCCACATTCACTCCGATTCGAAGTTTTAATATTAAATGAACTCCCCTTCGGAGTTAATTTCGCTCTAAGGGGTCAAGTAAATACACAGTCATCTACTCCGGATTTACTCCATGTTCACTCCGCAAATTTTTTTACACTGTAACGGAATGAATTCGGATTCAAATAAAATCCGTAATCACTCCGAATGAAATAAAAATTAAGTTATTAAATATAAAATGTAAATTATTATATAAGTTACTGAGATGTTTAACTCAAGGCTGACATAAATTTATACGAAACAAACATTTCTTCCCTGCGTCTCTTTAGATGCGGGATATAAAATAGAAACTGCGTTGCCACATTATTTATAGTTATTGTTATTGTAGTAAACGTAGTTTTAAAAGCTGGTTTAAGTGCATTGCTGTAAGAAATTGATGCAATGTATATTGATGATGATGATGTTCATGATCGAGTCTACCAAGTGTATGATAGATGTATAATTAAAATACTTTTAATAAATTAATGTCTGCTATCGGTATCGGGATAGTAAAAACTTCTGGGTTATCAATTAACGCACGTGTCAATGCCAATTGTATATTGTAATAATTATTTTTAATTTGCATTGATTAATAAATTTTTTTTTTCTATTGAGGTTCATAAGATAATAGTTATCAGGATTTTTTATTGAATTTTAATTACGGATCAACTGCTTGATAAAACAAAATTTTAAGGGAATTTGACTTTAATAAAAAATATTTCTTAATTAATTCAAATTCTGGCGAAACCATTGAAGATATGATAAAAGTGATAAGAATAAATTTTGTAGATAATTAAATTCTCTACAAAAAAGATGTCTATAAATTTTTGTCTAAGCCCAATAGTTTAGAAGTTAGAAATTTTTAAAAGTAAATATAAATTTTTTGGATAAAAAAATGAATTAATTAATTGTAAATTATTTTGAATTTAAATTCCGGCTAAAGTATTAAAGATACAGCAAAAATGACAATGAACAAGTTTGTAGAAAATTAAATTTCCTACAAAAAAGGTCTTCATGAATTTTTTCTTAAGTCCAATAGTTTACGCGGCAAAATTGAAAAAAAGTAAATTTGAAATTCTGATTAAAAAATGACAAATTTATTTTGAACGAAATTATGAAAATGGGTAATAAATTAAAAAATAAAACTCACCAAGATGTGAAGAAGATTGTGGCGAATCTGTAACAGTGCAACAAAAAAAAAATCCTACTGTTAGTTAACGAAAAATATAATAAATTTAATAACTAAGAAATAAAATATAAAACATCGACAGTAAAACATATTTTCCGAGTTAAAAAAAAATGAAACCCTGGTCATATAATAGCCTTAAGTTATAAAGCACAAGTTCAAGGAAACTGTATAATCGATCGTGTGTGTTATTGTGTCTATATCGAGACACCACACACTTTTAGTCACTTTATTTATAGTGACACAATTAAATTATTTATTCGTCAAGAGTTAACTGTTACTATTTATACCGATCAATATTCGTATATATATATATTTATATCTACATACATTTACGTGAATATACATAGTGATACAATCGACTACAGTAGTCGGGGTAACAAAAAAAAACTGCGTAAAAAATTTCCTACACGGAGAAAAATACAGGTCAAAATTAAATAATATTTACAACCATAATTAAAAATTTGCTATGTCAAATAAAAAATCACAATCCATAAAAAAGGTGTGCTGTCAACTGATCCCAACAATTTTATACCACGATAAATGATCCCTACAAATTGATCCCACCAACATCTGATCCCATCGAGACTAAGTTGAAAATGATGAAGATGAAGGTTTTGAAAATGATGATAATGAAAGTTACGAAAATCTTGATGAAACTGATGAATTAGAAGATCAGTTTTCAGTTGGACCAGTTGTCAGTTGGATCTAGTCTGTGGGATCAGTTGTCTGCGGGATCAATTGTCGTGTGATCACTTGTCGGGGATCAGTTGTCTGGGATCAGTTGTCATGGAACCATAAAAAAATTACGATCATTAGTAGAAAATTTATTTTTTATCTCAATTATTACTATTTGGATTGTAATTTTCACTTATCATAATAATTACAATCCCAAGTAGAGATAATTACTTAAAAAATTCAAAAATTGCTTACAACTTTAATAATTTTTATTTTAAGTTGTAATTTTTATTTTATTTAAAACCAAAACGCTTTTGTCACACTAAATAAAAAGTACAATTATATCAACAAAAATATTATTTTAAATTCTATAATAATTATCATTAGATATTAAAAAATTTTATCTAAAATTAAAAATTACAATATACATAAAAAATTACTATCATTTGTAGAAAATTAAAGTTAACTGTAAAAATTACATTAAAGCTTCGTTAAATTTTCCCTTGGAAAAAATAAATATTTACTTGTTCATATAAAAATAGTTGAATCTTACAAAAAGTAGAAATTGTTATTAGAATTATTAAAAGTTAGTGCATTAGTCGGAATTTTTGTTTCGTAGTTGATAAATATTTCATCTCCAATGTAATTCTACGTAGGTACTGTACATTTTAGAATGTCGGTAAGACAAATTGCTGCTCCGGGAGATAAAATTACTATTTGAGATTGTAAAAATTACTATCTGGATTGTAAAAATTACTCGCCAGTACATCTTTCACAAAGCGCGTTAACTAATATTTACTAAGTACAATAGTCAAAATTATCGGTACATTATAATTTTTATTTCGTCGCTAGTAAATTTTATTTTGTACGCAGTAATTTTTATAATCAACAGAAATTATTATTCTCAATAATGTTGTAATTTTTACTTTGAATTTAGTAAAAGTATTTATTTTTTTTTAACGTTTCGAGATCACTTCTCGGATTAAAATTTTTTTTTTTCGTAAAAATTATTTATTTTTTTACTCCGTGTATAAATAAACAATTAAATAATAATAGTTAAGTAAAAAAAAAAATTTGGTTGTGCGTCACAAGGGCTTGCACGTCTACTTGCAAATGCTAAATTACTATTTTTGAATCCGACCTACATCGAGTTTATATTTGAATACAAGTTGATCCACTACATAAACCATTAACTATTCAAAATATTTATTTAGTTTATGGTTATTAATAGACCATAAATATTACTTAGTAGTCGAGGGTAGATGGAAAATATATAAATATATATATATATATATATATATATATATATATATATATATATATATATATATTTATGTATTTTATTTATAAACAATTATCAGTGGTGTTAAATTTATGTGGTTTGAATAAGACCTCTCAAAGTCATCTGAAAATATTGTGACGCAAGTTACTTTATGATCAATAATACCCAATTGACTTGTTTATCTGGTTAATATTGTATTTCAATATTCAATAGATCAACCAGAATTGTAATACTCTTATTTATTTGTTTTTTAATTGCGATAATTGTATCAGGAGATGTACGATATTTTTATATTACCACACACGAAGACATGGGGAAATGTTTACCAGTTTTCATCGGGTGATAACGGACACCCCGTCAACTAGGTTTTATAAGATGGAAAAAAATTTTATCGTGACCTTTTGCTGCTATCAGTTGTAATGGAATTATTTCATGTCTTTCATTAATTTATACGGATTGATGTGGAATTTTTTATTTATTTTTACTCTACAATTTGTCAATTCATTTTTTTTTATTTGCACAGTCGGTTTGTGACCACCGTCATAGGCCTGGTCTAGAGGCAGTCGGGAAAATTTTTTTAGAATTTCAGTCGCCCAAATAGTTTTGTTCTCGACTGCCCGTTATAAGACTGTTGTATTGTATTTTGGTATTTATATTTAAGTGATGTATTTACTTTAAAAAATACTAGTGTCATATGCCCCTATCTGACCAACGTCAATTAATTGAAAAATAAATTTTTTTCGAGAGGTTCAATATTTTTATCTATTAAAGGGCATGATGATGAACAAAAAATGTTAATATTGTGTTGCGTTATTCCCAACAGAAAAAAAGTTAGGGGCTAGTCTTCACAGACAGTCATCCTCATTTATCTTCACCCATCTTCATCTATCCTCATATGGGTCAGAATTCGGAAAATAAATTTTTCTAAGGACTTTTTTGGGTTTATCTCACTAAAGGACATCATAATGAACAAAAAACGTTTATATTGTCTTAAGTTATTCCCAACAGAAGCAAAGTTACGGGCCACTCTTCATATATAGTCATCCTCATTTATCCTCATATGGGTCTGGATTCGAAAAATAAATTTTCTTCAGGACTTTTTTGGGCTTTTCTTACTAGAGGACATCATAATGAACAAAAACGTTTCTATTGTTTTGAGTTATTCCCAACAGAAAAAAAGTTACGGGCCACTTTTCATAGAAAGTCATCCTCATATGGGTTAGGATTTGAAAAACGAATTTCCCTGAGGACTTTTTAGGGTTTCTGTTACTAAAGGACATCATAATGAACAAAAAATGTTCATATTGTGTTGAGTTATTCCCAACAGAAAATAAATTACACCGATTTAATAGGGGGGTCCAAAAATAAATTTTTAGAAACTTTTTTATCTTTGCTGACATGCATTTTTTTTTTTTGATAATATATGTCAAGTTCAAAATATCTATAAAATAAATATAAATAAAGTGACCTCATGATCTACAAAAGTTAATATCATGGAAAAATTTTTTTTCGCTTCCGGCTGTGATAAAAAAAAAATTTTCCCAAATTAGATACGATAAGAAAATTTTACAACTAAAGAACAAAATTGATATCAAAGCTCCCGATATTAAGGAAAACCCGAAAAAAACTGTGCGTCAGTACAGCTCTCGAGGTGTGCAAAATTAATAAATCAGTCGACTTTTTCCGGTAATTATTTATAGTTCAGGTAATAAACAATTGATGCCATTATCATTATCAGCAAGAAAAACCGTCCATATTTTCCTTATGCAAAAAAAATAAATAAATAAATGAAAGAATGACGTGTTCGGAAAATTAGTCAACGTGAGTTTGTCATCAGACATAGTATAAAGTGGTCAATTTACCGAGTTGAATCAGGTTGTCCGTCTTTACATATTCATTAAAAATGCGTTACTTAAATAATATATGACATTACTCATCCGTATTCCATTTAATCAAATAAACAAAATAATGTAATTTATGTCCATTTCGTATTAACTTCTCTAGAAATCTATTAGTTATTAAATTATTTTTACAAATAATTATGCGGATTTATGTAAATAGTAAAGTGATAAATTATAACCACGGGAAAATAAAATAAGTTATAATATTTTATCGGTTGAGAAGCAATTAATGTTTATTAGTTACATGGTTGCAGTGCACGTGTCTTGTATTTATCTAGTCGTGACTTCATGTTACTGTCGATAATGCAATCAACTGCTGACGTATCCCTATATATATACATATATATAACTTATTGTAAGTACATATAAAACTTCAAACCATATCAATGTTTTACGGAACGATTAGTACACATTTTACAATCAATATACTGTACAAAGTTTAGTAAATTTTTTTGTTAAAAAAAAATCATTATCTATTTTATTAATCATTAATGGGTCGGTAATGCAACGTTTAGAATTTTTTTAAATTCCAAGAAAATTATTGAAATTCGCGCGGGAAAAAATTTGATTTTGATAAAACACGAAATTATGAAAATTTTGTAAAGAAAAAATTTTTAATTTGAAGTAAAAAAAAATTTCAGTAAATAATTTTTTTTCTTTGCTTGATGACCCAATAATTGAATAATATTTCATATGACGCATAATTATAAGATATGTGATTTTAAAAAAATATATGATTGATTTATGTATTTCAAAAATAAATGTATGCTAAAAATTGTGTTAATTTTTTTTTTTTTTTAAATTAGTTATTATTTTTGCTGAGTATCATATTCATATTCGCATAATATACTCGACGGTTAGAAACTGTAATCACGTAGTCGTGTTGACGTAAGAGCATGATATGCTCGTGGGCAAAACATTTTATAAGGTGTAATTAAACAGTGGGAGTTACATTTTTTTTTATTGTTATTATTGTCGTTATTATTGTTATGATTATTCGATAGATTGAGGCAATCAATAAAAATTTAATAATAATTGTAACATTCTTGAGGGGGACCACTAGTGTGAAATTTTGAAAAAGTCCCCACACAAAAAAAATATATATCCGGATATATCCGGGCAAATCTGCATATATGAGACATATATTTATATATATGTTGTATATATGCGACATATTTCAGATTTGCCCGGATATATATTTTTTTCGTATGGGTCAATTTTGTTTTTCTTTCATATTCCGATAGTCTGTAGCTTCAAAAATAACATACGAAAATTTAAAGTGCATATGTTGAATAGTTTTTTTGAGTCACAGCCATCTGAACACGCAGAGAATTTTACGGTATTTTTTGCATAAAAAATTTATAGAAAAATTACTAGTCATAGTAACATGAGGATAGTATGGAATTATTGTACACAGAAAAAAAGAATTTCTGGGCACAAGAATTTTTTTGTATTTTAAATTGAACACAAAAACTTTCTTGGGACGAGAAAAAATTTATTGGCTCAAAAAGTTTTTTCTTGCTCTGAGAAAATTAATTCTCGCCGTAAGGAAATTTCTGTTTTCAATTCATAATGCAAAAAATTTCTTTGGCTGGGAAAAAATTTTTTGTGTCAAGAAATCCTTTTTTTCTGTGTACAAATTACCGATACTGTAGAAATTTTTAAAATACATCGAACAGAATTTCAAGGTGCATTGTAATTTTGACAACGCAACAGATAAAATTTATACTAACTGCATAATAAAATTTATTAGGTTAAATCAGAATGTTTAGTATGCAGTTGGTATAAATTTAATCTGTTGCTTCGTCAAAATTACAATGGACCTTGTAAATTCTCTTCGATGTATTTCAAAAATTTCTACAGTATCAGTAATTTGTACAATAATTCCATACTGTCCTCATGTTACGATGACTATCGTAATTTTTCTATAAATTTTTGATGCAAAAAATTCCGTAAAATTCTCTGCGTAAAGCAACTTATCGGGTGTCGAAAATACATTTTTCAAATTTACTGCATCTATAACTCGAAGACAAATCATCCGATATATTCTACTACGAACCTCCAGTTTTCCGATCGAATCAATAGTGTAATTTTGCCAGGCCAAAAATCATGAAATTTTCGCGAAAAAGTTGAAATTTTTTTTTTAAACTCCACCATTTTGTTAATTTCCAATTTTTTTCTCAGCCCGAGGGTAATGGTACAGAAAATACTTTCTAGTTTAATAAACTTTTTGGTTTTTTTTTTATTTCAGGCCGTGAAGGTCGCTACAACTGCAGCAGTGGACTTTTTTTTAGCGTTGGGAGATTGTGAATAACTCGCTGAATTTTGAATTTGTTTGTCCAAAAATTTTATCTTGTATTCACTATATATTCACAAATATATCCTTAAAATATTAAAACATTCCATGCAGTATTTTTCTTTAAAAAAATTCCTAAAAACCACCTTTTTTTTGGCGGTCACATTAGTCCCCTTTAAATTCTAAATCACAATTTTATTTATTCTAGATTTCAGGGTTTGAAACTCGTTTAGTGTCTTAAATATTCAAATTATCAAAAAAGTCGAAGAATCCTTTTTTGTAGCTCTTTAAATTTTGCATAAAAAAAGTATAAGTGGCTTTGTGTCTAAAATTGATATTTAAAGCACTAGGAGCTTTGGGAGATTTTTTTTTACTCAGCTCTCTAATTTAAATGATTGTTATTATGTTTAGATTAAATATTGCGCTCAAAGTATCGATGTATCGAAAAAATTGTTTGAATCTTTTTTGTAGCTTATAAAATTCTCTAAAAAAAAGCTCTGATTACCTCCGACTCAAAAATCGATATTCAAGTCACAATTTTCAAAAATAGATAATTTTAGAAACAAAAAAAATGTTTATGTATTTAATATTCATTTTTATATAAATTTATTTTTATAGAAAGAATAAAAATGAAAAAAAAAATTAATGAAAATAAAGTAAATAAAATTTTTTTTTTTAAATCATTAATAAAATTAAACAAATAATAGAATAAAAATGAAGTACCAGCTTAAATAAATATTTAAACAATAAAACAAAGTTAATCGCAATAAATTGATTAAATAAATCAAACATGCGAGAAATAAATTTTTTAGATTGACCACTCGATTTGACGCTAGGTCAAGGTTATTTTCGATCGCAAGTCCAGCCTTATACATTGAACTTGGCCAAACAGTTAAAAAAATATAAAATAATAAAATAGTAATTACAAAATAAATAACATGGATCATAAAAAAATAATAAGCTCGAAGACCGTAGAACAAAGACGGCCACAATATAATTAATCGGTCAACGTTTTTTTTTCCGGTTTTTCCCTGACCGCTAAAATTTAAACGCCGCTCAATAAAAGTGCATTGTGGGGGTAATTATTATTATTATTTTAATTGCGCGCTTAAGTATTTAATTGAACAAAGCTTAACTATGTCCCAAATAAATTTAAAGCCAGTTAATAATCACAAGCACGCGGTGATCACGTTAACTCAATTACTAAAAAAATGTTCACATAAATATATGTGTATATTGTCATATACATGTCTTGCTATTTAGAGTGATGTCATAAAAACGACGACAATATCCAACGACGACAAATATCTACGACATTGACATTGGCAACGTCATTGCAAACAAAATAATGAAATTTATTTTGGATAAATACCAAAAATATTTAAATTACTTAAACATTTATACAAATTTATAACTGTTTCCAATTTTATTATTTATTTTTAAACTCAAGCTACTTTTTAATCATTTTTATTTTTAATTAAAAAAAATTTTTCGACTTGGAAAATTTGTTTTAATTATTAATAATTAATTAGAAATTTTTTTCTAGTTATCGGTACTTACAGATATTTTTATTTTTAAAAAATTTTTTGGATTGAGATTCAAATTAGGAAAAAGGGGGCAAAAGGGGGTACCCCCAAAATTTTATAAAAAAAAAATTTTATTTTTAATATTGATAAAAAAAATAAAAAAATTTTTTTTTTCCTCTCCATCCAATAATTGTGTAAAATATAATTTTTCTTTATGTAAATTACTTACAAAAAAATTTTATTTAATCAAATTTATTTAATATCCAGAAATTTTTTTTTCACCTTTTTAGGGGGTACCCCATTTTGCCCGCAAAAATTGAAAATTTTTTTGTTTTAACAGCAACTGAAATTTTTTCTATTTACTTTGAATATCATTAAAAACAAAAAGATTTAGGGTAGAAGTAGCATTTGTGGCCACTGCTCCATTTTTGGACATTTAATACTTTATTTTAAATAATGAAAACGTATTAAAAAAAAATTTCATTGCAACAGTGTCATAAAAATATCTTCAAACACATTTAAAAAAATTAATTATGTTGTTGCGTATTTTACAAATTATTTTATTCAAAATTTCTACGTGGCCAGAACTGGCCCTTAACCCGTCAGCACTCCCGTCAGCTTTTCGGTATACTTTACGCCCGTGATGAGAGTTTTGCTCACGCTTAACGCCTAGGCATCAAACAAATTTTTTCAAATTTTAAGCAAGAAAATATTTTTCATAAATTAATCACTCTATGTATTATAAGAATAATAAATAATAAATAAATGATAATTGTAATTTATTGACGATTAATAAACGTAATTTAAACTTTAATGAATTCAACCGAATAACTTCGCAGACTGCCGAAGGTAGACGAGCAGTCACGAGAGTAACCGAACGTAGAATTTTTTTACTTACGCCTTTACGCCCGTGATGAGGAAAATGCTCACATTTTTTGAGGAGCATAAAAAAAATTTTTTTTATAATTTCTATGACAACCGAACAAATTTTGTTCAAGCGGAATCTGAAAATAGATAAAACTATTCAAAGATAGAAAAAATTTCAACTATTCGTTCCATTTGAAAAAAAAAAGTTATTCATGTTTAAAATCGAGCGTGAGCAAAATGCTCATAACGGGAGTGCTGACGGGTTAAGTGGCCAAAAACGATACTTCTACCCTAGCGCATTTGTCTTCGAAACCTTAGTATTTTCTTAAGTATCCTGCTTTGCCCCCCCCCCCTTCCCCTATTAATAATTAATGTCGTGGTAATTTTTATTTTGAATTAATCATTCAAAATTGATCGTAAAGAATATTTTAGAATTTTAAGTGAAGATAAATTATATTGATTTATTATTTTTTTTGGGAATCACGTGAGAAAAGACTGTTATATTGGATAACAGTTTCAGAAAATTGGCATCAAGCCTGGGCGAAACTGCTGCATATTGTCTGCGTGTTTGGCATTGGAAAATTACAAAATTATTGTAATAGTAAGAAATAGTGTCAGGTGAGTCCTGTTGTGATCTCAATATTTTCTATTCTGACGTAATTTTACCTCATAAACTTAAATTTTTGTTTATAAAATAAGAAAATAAAACTACACATGGATTTGAATTGGAATTTATCAATCGGTTTTTGGAAATGGACTTAATTTTCTTAATATATTTTATGATTTGAAAAATTTCTTTTTTTTTAATTTAAATTTTTCGTTATGTTTTTGAAAAAAAATTCAATATTTTGGAGGTGGTTTCATAAATGAAAATTACAAGGGGCAAAATGGCGCAATAAATTTTTCTTAGGCCGTAAAACGGGACAATATCATGGGATTTTGGGCCACTAGAAATTTTTTGGAACAAAAAATTTGAATTTTGAATTCTTTTCAGCGGGACTCAATTTGCCCGACATTAAAAATTTGATGAAGCCGCACTGCGGAAATTTTTTCTGTGGGTCCTCTCTCATGTCAATTAAATTTTGCATAAAAAATTAATAATTATAAGTTTTTACGGACAACGAAATAATAAATAAGAGGTTCAATTTTCATTAGCAGAAAAAAAATTAATTAAATGAATTCTTTGTTAATAAAAATGATAAATGTCACAAAAGCATGAACGCGGAAGTCTAAAGTGTGAAATAGAGAATTGTAATCTAAAAATTTTATTGCTGACAAACGAAGAGTAAGAAGCAAAAAAAAGATACTTTTTAATATTTACAGAAATTTAAATAAAAAGGCGCATGATCAGAGATTATAAAGACGGTTATTCAGTTTCTAGAAAGGACGTTGGCCAGACTATACCCATTTGTTGGGTCAACTTTGTTGCTAAGCGGCTTCAACTTGGAGGCCAACCGTTATGGTTCAAGTCATTTCTCACAGCTTAAATCTCACAACCAACACACATGCTACTAATATTTCAAATGGTAATTTTTTTCACGTTTACTTACACCAGTCTATTGAACAAAATAATTCAAAGCCTATTCAAATTTATAAATCTACAGTTTTATTTTATAGCCACGTAACCTCATACTTCAATCACTTTTCAACTCTTCCCATATAAATAATTAATTTTAAATTTTATTTAAACTCGATTCAATTATTTCATAATTTCGATAAATTCTACTCCCACATTTCGATAGGAAAAATTTTTCCTTATTTATTTAATTATTTATCAAAATTAATTAACGCGTCAAATATCACAAATTTATAATAATAATAATTTATATATTTATTATTATTATTAATAAAAAAATATTTGAATAAGTAGCAGCTGTGTAAGTGAATCTTATAACGATCGTTTAATATAAAAAAAGGTCAAAGGACAATTGAAAGTGATAATTTTAAATTAAATATTTCGACATCGAACATTTCAATAAATCTTTTTGTACTAAAAAAGAATAATTATGTAATATATATACACTTATATGTATGTGAATATGTAATTATATAAATTACATTCATTACTCGAGTTAAAAAAAAAAATTTCCTAAGTAAAAAAAATTATTAAAAATAAATCGGTCGGTAAGGCAGAAAATCTGCCATCCCACGATTGGTAACGCAGAAATCTGCAGGAAATAATTTATCACTGATGGTAAAGGCGGAAGTGATAAATTTTTTAAGCGATTGTCGGTAAGGTTGAGGTGAAAGTTACCTAAGGTCGGTAAGGAAGTAATTTATGGGTACAAAACTCGGTAGATAAAATTTTTTTTGAAAAATTCACGACGTAGAGCGACGTCTGGTGACCAGTTATTTTTTGAATAAATTATAAAATGTTAATTAATTTATCAATGAACGATTAATTGAAAGAAAGACTCACCCGTTTTATTATCTTGAGACTTGACCCCATTTTCCACGTCTTCAGCGGCTGTGGAAAATGCTGCTGTAACAAAAAAATAAATAAAAAATTTTAGATTAATTATTAATAATTATTAACAAGACAGATATTAATTATTTATGAACGGAATGTAAAAAATTATTATTAAAAGTATTTCGAAGGATTCGGAATGAATTATTATATAAAAAGAGGATACGAGAGATGAATAAATGAATATAAAAAAAAAAAAACTAGTAGACGAAAGTATTACGTGGTAGCCGGAGAATTTCCATTCTTAATTTATATCGACAATTATCTGAGTAAATACTGAGTAGAGAGGAATATTCAATAACGAGTATCACAAGTTTAAGGTGCGAGTGATGGTATAATAGTGAGATGACTTGAGTCTGGCAACTGAGATAAGTGAGATGAGGTGACGTATTTTATTATCTTCTATAATCGTTAATTTTTAATTATATTCCGTTATTCTAATTTACATTAATTCAGATTTACACTTGATAACACGTGTTCTGATATATAGTATTAAGTAATTAAAATTTTTTTTTTATTTAATGACAAGAAAGAAACCTGATTAATTTTCTCTATTTAAAATTTTTGTATTATTTTGAATTTATATAAAAGCGGTAAAAAAAATTTTTCAAAATTTTTACTGAAAGTCAAAGATTCCAGACGGAAAATTCCTATGGGCAAAAATAACCCGTAAAATCTTATAGTGAGACTATGACGCGGAATATTGTTTAGGAAATTAAGCCTTGGGAAATTATTTTTACGGTAAATGAGATCAGTTAAAAACGAATTTGTATTCGTATGAAATATATAAAAAAATTAATTACGTAATTCAATGACAGTTTGTTAAAAAATAATGACAGCTATTGTTATATCTTTATGATCGGATAATTAACTACAATAATGACACGAGATAATTCGCTAAGAATGGATTAATAAAGCGTGCAACTGACAAAGACCTTAATAGAAAAATAAATACAATAAATAATTAATAATTTTAGTAAATAACTAAAAAATCCAAGGATAGTTTCATTTACTACATATTTGACTGTAAAAAAACGGTGTTCATATGAACTAACACCGGTGTAGCGATGCTACTTAGGTGTTAGGTGTCCAGATTACTATACCCCCCTCCCTGCTTATAACTTTCCCCTACTCCAACTCAACGACCAATTAGAAGTGTTCATTAACCAATCAAATGACCCTTAGGCCTACACCGTAAAAAAGTGGTGTTAAAATTAACTAATTCCGGTGTAGCGGTAGTACTTAACAGTGTTAACACGGTGTACATAAAGAGTAAATTAACTGCGATAAGAGTATGAGGACGTGAGTACAAGTGTCCTAAGATATACAAAACAGACAAAACATTAATATTATTTCGTTAAAATTACGGCAGCGTTACAATTCTACTTACAACATCTCTACTCAAGGGAAGTAGCTACAATTATACTCACTCATAACTTTACTCAGCTACAACTTTTCTTATGTATTTTAGTCTATCGATAAAATAGCAATTCTTTGTGAGTAGAGTTGTAGTTGAGTAAAAATATTACTGAGTAGAGTTAAACTTCCCGAGTCAAAAAACGAATTTGGATTTAAGTCTCAAAGTTCTCAATGAGGTTTTTGAGGATCAATTTATAATTTTAAGATTGACAATATTATAGAAAGTTATCCTAGTTTAGTCCTCAAAATAGTAGTTACGACCAATTTAACCACTTTCAGGACTAAACTGGAATAACATAATCTGGATTAGAGCCGGGGTGAGTAAAAATAACTGTGAGTAGAGTTGAGGCTGAGTAAAGTTGTGAGTGAGTATAATTGTAGTTACTTCCCTTCAGTAGAGATGTTGTGAGTAGAACTGTAACTGCCAAAATTACGAAATTATTGTTAATTGAGATAAAAACAATTTTATTATCTATAAAACAAGAAATGCCACTTTTATTAAAGCCGCATATAAGAGACATATATTCTGGGATTTTTGCCCGTATATATCCCGAATTTACACTTTTTCCGTACGGGAACTGAACAAACTGCTGAAATTTTTGATCACTTGTAAAATCAAATATTTCAGAACAATATTATAATTATTTTCATTACAACTATAATGTTTTTCATAGGGTATAATAACTGATTTAAAAATGATAAATTATTTTATTTTATTTTTCTCCCTAGTTTGCAGAAATCGCAATAAAAAAATCTGTTTTCCATATTTTATACAATAACTTTAGCATATAATTGTGAGTATTCTTTAGATTTCTCAAAAATTTTTAAATTTGTCGTGTCATCAATTTTTTAAACAATACAATTTTTTAGATTAATTTAAAATCGTGTCTAGATCAACTTGATTAAATTGTAAAATCACAGGGAGGTGGACAGTAATTCAAAAATTAGAATTGAAGAAGTCCCAATAAAGGGACGAAACGTCCAATTTATGGTCAAAATGAAATTACAATTTTTGATACTCCAGAAATAAAACAAATTATTTAACGCTGCTTAACACCAGGAAAAGTTATAACACCGTTCTCGGGGTTAAATTTAACACCAGGGTAGGGTGGACTTATACCGGTTTTTTTTTACATTGCAATAATGTTAATTATATGAGACAGTGTTCAAAATATGGTTTGTTTATTACACTAATTTTGGAGCGTATATCCGGAATTATGATTCAGTTATCAACAATACAAATTTATTTACCAAGTAAATGCATAATTAAATAAATAATTCACATAAGTACAAATATATATAGCGAAGATGATCCTTAAAATGACTGATGTATAAATAAAATATAATCGAGTCATCCAGAATTCCTTTTTAAATTCAGCTCAAGGATACGCGATTACGATCTGTTGTTTTTTTATTTAATTTATACGAGTACTAAATAATAAAAAAAATTAAAAAGCGATAATAATAACAAATAGTTCTCACAGTGTGAACTATTAGATCAGCAGAAAAACGTATTTTCATGTTTGATTTAAATCATTTATTGTAATTAGTTGTGAGTAATGAGTCGCGAGTAATGTAAAAATAATTAATTGGTTTTTTTGTTCTTTGTATACATATGTGAACAGTACTATTTAATGAACAAACAACTTTGTATAATTGACAGCTTACATTATTTATTGTATTGTAATTCAGAACCGTTTGTTATTTCAATTTATTCATATTTTTTTAATTATTTAATATTCAGAGGATTGATTATTTTTTTGGTGTAAAATATGAGTAATAAATTTTGTAATTAATGTAATTGTTAAATTAGTATGAAATAATTTAAAAAATTTTTTGATACTGACCCATTTTCTTATCAATTGAAAAAAAAATTTCATCGCAAATCAAAATTTGTCATATTTTTTTTAGATTCAAAAAACAAATTTTTAAATATATATGATAAAAAAAAAAATGTCCCCTTTCTATTCCACAAATTAAACCATTCAAATTTTAATTAGTCGAATTAATTAGTAAATTTTTAGTCAAAAAATTACGTAATAAATTTTTTTTCTCAAAAAAATTTTCCCAAAAATTTATGCTAAAATTTTTCTGATTTAAAAAAATCGTAATTTTTTTATCACGAATTCCAAAGAAATCTTATATTTTTCATGACGGATTAATTTAATTAATAATAAGAAAAAAATAAACTATTAATTTTTTTTTTTTTATTCAATTAAATTAAATTTTCAAAACGTCAAAGGTCACGTTTATTTTCCGTGATCAAATTACAATAAGTGGAGGATACATACCAATATCTCTATACTCAATCGAGGATTTCAACATATTAGCTTATATACTGGTCACGCTATTGTTTTATAAACCCACGCACATAAATTAATACCGACAATAACAATAACAAAAAAAAAATTATAAAAATGCAAGAGAGCGACAAATGGAAAATAAAAAAAAATTAATCACAAACTAGAGATCACTAAAAATACATGATATTTTTATTTAATTATTTAAATTCTTTTCACTGTTGGTGACTATTAATCACCGCGTCATCTCTCAATTTCGGTATTGAAAAAGAAATAAAAAAATTTTAATTTTTTATTTGATACTATTACTTTTTTACTATCCCTCATTCCACACAAAAATTTATTTTTTATTTTTTCTTAACGTTTAAATTTTTTTTTGAATTTTTTTTTAATATTCAAACATTAGTAGTTAATGTTCTGCCTCTAGCTGACGAAGTAGACAATTAATCACTTTTCAAAGCTGTCTATTATGACCTATTGTAGTATCAGAAATTTGTACTTTCCCACTTTTTTATTTAAATATCACGTATTTTGCCGCCAGCCTTTTTTATATCTGAGTCGTTAATGAACACAAATTAAAAAAAAAAAATATTTACTACTGCACGTATAATTTTTATTTATATACAATAAAATACCGACACTAAATAATTTTGAAAATTTAATTGTGAAAAAATTTTTTCACTGAAATTTGTGAATGAAAAAAATTTAACTGACATTGACATAACTTTTGAAAAATAGTTTTTTCGAATAAAATTGTACTGAAAATTTTCGTATCACAAAAAAAAATTAAAATCAGACGGAAGTTAAATTCAAAAAACGTGCAAATTATCACTAAATTTTGAATTCAAAAACACAAAACATTTTTTTTCGAGCCAGTTATAATTTCGTAGACTTCAAATAATGAAAAAAAAAATTAATCAACTGTTTTGTTGAGTAAAAAAGACCAGTGATATTATTTAAAAAAAAAATGAAAAAAAAATTGTTTTGACGTGCGACAGCAGACTGATGATAAAAAGAATCATACAGTAGATTTTATACGTTGTAAATAGAGAGATAGAAGAGAAACGTATTGTAAGATTTAAGATTAGATAATAATTAACTAAAGAGGAACGCGATGTCCTTCGGCTTGTCGTTCAACGAGCACTCGGTATCAGGAAAATTTTCGAATTACATGGATAATATATATCCATATATATATATATATGTATGTATTTGGGTATATATATATATATATATATATATATATATATATATATATACATATATATATATATATATATATATATATATATATACATTATGTTATATCCGATATATTATATTCGGTTTACTTTAGAATATTATGGTGATTAAGTCACTGTAAGTAATAGTGAAAATCCGGAAACGCGAAATTATTAATATAATTTTATAAGAGATGACATGTAAATATATATATATATATGATATTATATACATGTGTATATTTATGTAAATATTTAGAAGGGACTATACGTAGATTATTTTTTATTGAAATGTCATTGAACTATCGGTACACTTGAGTTTACTTTAATCACTCGCATTACTTGGGGTCTCTGTAATTCCTTTGCAATTGCGATAAAATAAATCATTTGTTTTTTTAGTTATTTTTATGTCATATGAGATATGAGTAAGAGAAAATATATGTTGTGTTCTACGTGGGAATTTTTTCGTGTAATGACGTTTGATATTTAAAAGAAAAAAAAGTAATGATTGTTTTGTTATTTTTTTTCATAGTGGGGATTTTTAACAACTTTTTATTAAGCTATTAGGTGATGGAATTTAATGAAAAAAAAAAAAATAAAAAAATTGGGAAAAAATTCTGACGTGGATTCGAACTCGCGAACTTAAAATAGAAGAAACTGCAATTTAAGAAATATGTTTGAAATTTGAATATTTATAAGTTAGAAAATATTATGAAATTGGAGTGGAGTCAAAATTTTAGACATACTTTTGGCTGAAATTCAAAATTTTTTGATTACTTATATTTTTGATGAATCAAAAAATTTAATTATCGAAATTATGCACTTTTGAACTTGAAGTTTAAATTTTTATTTTTAAAGCTATACGGAAGTTGGCGCCGATTTTGCGCTCAAAATTTCGGAAGCTATAAAAATTTATATGATTCTCAATTAGTTTTTGGAAAGAAAATTTTTGAGTTAAACTAAATAATAAAATAACGTCAATTTTTTAAATTTTGAATTTTGGTGATGACTAGCAGATCCCGCCCGCGTCGTGACTCGCGGGGTATTCAAAAATTGCATTTGAAAACGACAATTTTGAGAAAAAAAAACGTCAATTTTTGAAAAAATTTCGGCTTTTTGGAAAAGAAGCCTTTTTTTAAATTCATGATTTTTTTTTTTTGGTTGGGTAAAAATATTTGACAAAATTCTGAGAAATGTTTTCGATCGAGTAAAAAAAGAGAAAAATTTTTGAGCCAAATCGAACGGGGTCTGGTTCCAGTGTTCTTTTATTTGATTTAAAAAATATTTGAAATACGCATAAGTTTATAGTACAAATTTCGTGTCAAAATATTCAGTAGTTTTTAATGGGCGTTCGAAAAAAACACCTATCACTTTACAGCTATAGATTTCTCATATATTGTATTTCTTTTTTTTTTAGTCTATGAGATCATAAATAAATACTTAACTCACCAAGTTCCGGTTTCATAAATATATATAATATATATTAAAACTTGTCAAAAGATAAACCAAATAAACAATGTTATAAAATATTCAGAAAAACACATGAATCATTGATAACCGCGGAATAGAATAAAAATAATAAATAGTAAATACTAAATAAACACGAAAAATCAAACGCACTTTACTAAATAATCATATCTGTCACAAGTGAGAGTCTTTTTAAAAGTGAATACACGAAGCACAAAAGCCAACGTAACAATTTGTCACCAGCATTTAAGTACTCATTGAATAAATGTTAAGAATTAAATTTAAACGCCTACACTTTACTACAACTTACGCACAATACAACCTGATATGGCTCTCAAGAGCACACAGATATTTTTCACATCATATTTCTTGAGCGAACGTTATCATTATGGGGTCATTTATAACTGACCTTTGCTTGTGGTTACTAACTAACATTTTTACGTGGGCTTTTACTTAATTTTTTCTTTTGCGTCTTGACAATCATTAGACAATTCTAATTATCACAATTATATATCATAGAAGAATTCAATTTTATATTTTTTAGTCAACATAATTTTTATTATTGAAAAAAAAATGGCTGAAAATGCACAAAAATAAAGATTCAAATTTTTTTTGATTTTATTATTATTTTTCCAAATAAAATTTTGACTTAAATTATGGTTAAACTATCCCGAGTCAAAAAACAAGTTTTATTTTAGTCCTCAAAAGCCTCAATTCCTTTGATGTTTTATTTGCCGCCCAGAAAGCAGCTCTACTTTAGTACTCAAAATCCTCAATGAGAACTATGAGGTCCAAATAATTCATCGATTTGAAATTATAAGTAAGACCTCAAAATCCTTAACGAATGAAAAGTTATACTTCGGATTTTGAAAAATTTTAGATAGAAAAGGGAGGGGAGAGAATACGTCGAAAGAGACTTTTGAGGTTCAAATGCGGATAAAATTGTGCCTGTATGTTTTGAGTATTTTGAGGCTCTAATCCAGATTATGTTACTCCAGTTTAGTCCTCAAAGTGGTAAAATTGGTCATAACTACTACTTTGAGGACTAAACTAGGATAACTTTCTGTACTGTTGTCAATCTTAAAATTCTAAATTGATCCTCAAAAACCTCATTGAGAACTTTGAGACTTAAATCCGAATGTGTTTTTTGACTCGGGATCGAACTTACATGTAAGGTCATTGAATTTTTTTTTTGTAGGCAATATTACTTTAAAAACGAATTTTTTTTTAAACCCAATAATTAACAATTTACCAGAATTCAAACTCTGATTCCCACTTTTAAAAAAAATTTCCTAACAATAACAATAATAATAATTAACTATTGTATTCTAATCTATATTGAAAATATGTGTAAATATTATTTTCCAATAAAAGCTTATCACAAGTTAATAAATTCCGTCTCAATCATCCATAACAATTCACAATCTGTTACACTTGTACTTATTACAAAGAAACACTATTAAATAAATACAAGTACAAGTAACAAGTGTAAGAAGAGTATTATCTAGTGGCATTGGCACGTGGTTAACTGTCAGTTGACTCATGCATAATCGCAAACTTTAAACTAAAATAAAAATTACAATAACGACAGTACCGATAAATAGATCAATACAAAGAATTCATAAATCCAGGTCACTTAAATATTTAAACGTATATATATTAACATTATATATATTTACGTATTCTCATTATTTTTATATTTCATGTTATTATAATTAACAATCAAGTATATAAACAG